>NC_080841.1:28361070-29059494 GCF_030435755.1 Ochotona princeps | reverse complement strand
CCGGGAGCCTGGTCGGAGAAACCCGCCCTGACGAGGCAGGACCACGCCTCCAGCCCCGCCCCCAGCGGCCGCCCATAGGCCGCGGACCTCTGTGAGGTAGCGGTCGGCTTTCTCCGGGTGTCGATTGGTCCCGGGCGCCGTCGGTCGCAGGACGGCCCGCCCCCTCAGAATCTTACATTTACTGTGTAGCAAAAAAGAAAGTAACTATGTTGCTGCTGGAGATCAATGAAGCCGAGTGAATGGAGGCTGAAGGCGCCGGTCGGTAGCTGAAGCCGAGCGTCAGAGGGGAGAGGAATACACTTATTGATGAAGTAAGTGGAAGTCCCGGTGGGACTGAGAGCCCGGGAGCGGAGGTGGAGCGTGTGCGTGCGTGGTGTGTGTGAGAGAGACAGAGAGAGAGAGAGAGTGAGAGGCGCGATGCTGACCACCGAGCCCCAGCAGGTAAGCTCCCAAGCTCGGAGCTCTTGGCCCAGCTGCCCGGCGCGACGGCTCGCTCCGCAGTCTACTTGGCTTGGGAGCCAAGCAGAAGCGAGGTGTGTTGGGATGCTTTGCGGCAGTTTTAAATGCCCGGGGCTTCTCAGTGCGCTGTGTGGCGAAGGCAAGGGAGTAGGGGGTGTTCAGTGCCCCAGCAGTGGGAAAGGAGCCTTCGCACATCTCTGGTTTTTTTTCTCTCCAGTCCCTTGCCTAGTGGCGCAAAGGGGCGACTGACCAGGGAAGAGGTGGGGAGGGACGAGGTGGTGGTGGTGGTGGTGGTGGTGGTGGTGGGGTGTTGCACACAGCTCCGAAGGTTTCCTGGGCCAGGCAGGATGGTCAGACGCCCGGCCGTCTGCTGCAGGGCTGCAGGGAGGTCCGCGCGCCCAGAGCGTGTGTGCGAGCCGCGCACTCCGGGTGCAGGCGGGGGTCCCGGGTGCAGGCGGGGGTCCCGGCGCCGTGGTCCGTGGCCGCTCTTGGGTGCCCCTATCTGAGGAAGCGCACCGTGGATCCTGGGCATGCCCCCACCAGGTAACACGATAGGCAAGACTTTGGTCCACTCGGTCCCTCTGGGAGACAGTTACATCTTCTGGAATAGTACTCGCTCCTGGGGGGAGGGGGAAATACTACGCCAGGGAGCGCGTTGTGGGGGTGGGGGAGAGCGGGTGGCTCCTAACCTCCCATCCGAAGGTGGTGAGAGAACCCCCAGGCGGTGGGGCCTGCGGACGTGGTGGGTGCGTGCCCGTGTGTGGATCCCGCCTGTGCCTCTCTGGCTCTGTTGCTAGAGAAGGGTGACGGGTCGTGTGTAGACGGATGATAGATGACATTTTTTTCCGGACAGCTCTTAAAGTTCCTTTGCCTGAGCGGCTCTTGCTGGCGGGTTAGTTTCTCTGCTGCGTGCGTGTCTGATAGACAGGAGTCAGCAGGGCCCAGTTGTAGGGTGCCCACCAGCCCGCAGGGAGGAAGGCACCCGACCTCTTGAGGTGGCCTCTGAGGGCACACCAGAGGCCGACTCCGGGGCTACATTTAATGGCTCCCTTCAACAGGCACTACAGGCTAGATGGAAAGTGGTCTTTATCTCAGTCTTACCCTGTTAGGGATTAAAATCCTAGGCAAAGCAGCTGCTGCTCTTTGAGATAAGCTCTAGGATGCATAGAAGCAGAGCTGAAGAGGGCAGGGGTACAGAACTGGGGTTTCCAGAGATGACTCTGTGGTTGGCGATTTTGTTTTGGGGGAAACGAGGAGCAATTGATGAGGCTACCAGAAGGTACCTGAGGCTTTAATACGAGTACATCGTGCTTTTCAAAGGACCGCAGATGAGCTCCTGAAGGAAGAAATTCACTTGGGCGGGGTGGGGGGGATACTTTCCTCCTCCAGGGTAGAAGGCTGATGTCCACCCTGATGTATATTTAGCTGCTGTATATATCTGGTGAGCCATTCCAATGCTCTTGTTCATCCCTCTGCCTTTGCAGGAAGTGAAGGAATGGAACAGGAAGCCGGCAAGGGTGGGGAAATGGGTGCTTCTCAGTTGCAGGCTCTTCTGCTCAAGGCACGAGGCTCAAACAGATGCCCCTTAAGAACCGGACCTTCCTTCATGTCTTTGGCTTTCCCAATTCTTCCTGCTTGTACCTTCTAGAAGGCTGAACCTTGACTTCAGTCGGTGAAAGGCTGTGCATTAACGATGACAGCATAAAGTCTAAATTGAACCCCAGACTTCACAGCAACGCTGATGGGGCCCCACAGGTTTGCGTCCTCCTCTGAATACATCCAGGCTTTGCTAGCAGCAATCAGAAAAAAGGGCACTTAAGAGGACTCAACTTGGAGGGATGCAACAGCCTTTCCTAGGGACTGGATGAGACTGCCTTTTGTATCATGTGTTTTTATTCTTTCTTTCCCCTCCCCCTTCTTTACAGACTATCTTGAGTTCTTCTTGAATTGCCAGTTTTCAGCCTCCTCATGCCTCCGTCTCCTTTAGACGACAGGGTAGTAGTGGCACTGTCTAGGCCCGTCCGACCTCAGGATCTCAACCTTTGTTTAGACTCTAGCTACCTTGGCTCTGCCATTCCGGGCAGTAACAGCCACCCTCCTGTCATTGCCACCACCGTTGTGTCCCTCAAGGCTGCGAATCTGACGTATATGCCCTCATCCAGCGGCTCTGCCCGCTCCCTGAATTGTGGATGCAGCAGTGCCAGCTGCTGCACTGTGGCAACCTACGACAAGGACAATCAGGCCCAAACCCAAGCCATCGCCTCGGGCACTGCCACCACCGCCATCGGAACCTCTACCACCTGCCCTGCTAACCAGATGGTCAGCAACAATGAGAATACAGGCTGTTTAAGTCCATCAGGTGGGGTGGGCAGTCCTGTGTCAGGGACCCCCAAACAGCTAGCCAGCATCAAAATAATCTACCCTAATGACTTGGCAAAGAAAATGACCAAATGCAGCAAGAGTCACCTGCCGAGCCAGGGCCCTGTCATCATTGACTGCAGGCCCTTCATGGAGTACAACAAGAGCCACATCCAAGGAGCTGTCCACATTAACTGTGCCGATAAGATCAGCCGGCGACGACTGCAGCAGGGCAAGATCACGGTCCTAGACTTGATCTCCTGTAGAGAAGGCAAGGACTCCTTCAAGAGGATCTTTTCCAAAGAAATTATAGTTTATGATGAGAATACCAATGAGCCAAGCCGAGTGATGCCCTCCCAGCCACTTCATATAGTCCTCGAGTCCCTGAAGAGAGAAGGCAAGGAACCTCTGGTGTTGAAAGGTAATGACTGCCCCATTCCCTTCGCTAGCACAGTCCTGCTTCACTGAGCTCTCTTGGGGTTATCTCTTAGAGGCCGACAGAAACCTGCTTGTCTTCCCTTCCATGCTCTTTGTGAAATACTTGTTTTCTGTGGTGAGATTTAGCAGCATTGAACTGGAAGCTAAAGGTCTGAGTGCTAGCCTTTGCGTGGCTTCTGATTTGCATTCTGCAAGTCATTTCACCTCAGACTGCTCCCTCATCTTTCTAAAAGGGGGCTTGAGATCACCAATGGTGTCTCCAGCCATGCCTGCTCTGATTGCTTGTTATTCCAATCACAAACTAGTTGGGAAGTTATTACCTCTCAGGCTTGACTTGTGCTGCTAAAGAATAGATAAAGCAGCCTAAATGGTGGATTACAAGGCAGCCTACAAGCACCAGTTCTCTTCATGGGAAGTGCTTCCTTTTTCTCACCTCTTGGATTAGTTTGACTTTTATACAGGCTAGAAAGTGACCCTCAAGCAGGGCAGGGGTCTTATTATAAAGTCCCATGAAAAATGAAATTGATCTGTAGACATGCAAAGAGATGGAGAATGTTCTACGAGACCCTCCCCAACCCATTGTTCTTTCTGGCCTCATTTGAAGTTGGCTGGCATTATGGTTCCTCCCAGGATGCAGTATAGGTCACTTTACCCAGTGCTCGGATGGTAGAAGGTTAGTACAACTGAACCCTGGGAGGAGGAACTAATTGCTGGCTTCTCATGGTTTTGAGCTCCTTGCATTTAATTTTGCCAGCAGGTTAGGCAACTCTTGTGTCCAATCCAATCTTGTGCCTTCTGATTCTGTCGTTCAGGACTCTGCACATCACTCCTCTCTGGCATCTTCTGTTTGGTGGTGGGAACGAAAGGGAGCCATCTTCTTTGTCCTCTCCTCCTGTATTTGGAGGCAATGTACACAGTTTCTGGGTCATGTCTTAAACTAATTTCTGAAAATATGTTTGAAAACTTCAAATGTGCACATTGCAACAGGCTGTTTAGGTTGAACAAGTTAGCGGCTTGGTTTTTGTGCGACAGCTCTGCCATTCTACCTGTCTTTCAAATGATCTTTCTGCCTCACATTAATCAGTGTTCTGGATGGCACAGCTCTGGTTTCCTGTGATACAGTCTTTCTCATCCACTCTTCAAGCTGGCCCTCACCACACTTATCACAAAGGCACTTTTTTCTTTAGGGATGGAGGACTCTGACAAGGAGAGCATCACAGAATTCTTTGCAGAGAATTATGGGTGATTTCTGGTGGTGATGGGTTTTCTTGAAGTTATAAGTATGTTCAGATTTCCTCCATGCAGTGTAATATTTTTGTTTCTGTATTCCTGTTGGGTTGACTTGCACTAATTCCCAGTAGGTGTGCTCAACTATTGTTCTCTCACCATAATTTTAGCTTGTCTTTTTCAGATGAAAAAAATATCACCTTAAACTTTCCATTTTTTAATAGTTTGGGAGCAAAGAAGATGGTTGCTCATCATCTTGTCAATGTTCCCTCTTCTCACGTAGATATTCTTGGTAAAAATTGGATCTTTTGTTTCTGTGTGGTCTTGGGAGTAGTATCATATCAGATAATGTGTGAACTTGAACATGGGACCGGAGGAGTTGAAGAGCCTTCCCTCTATTTGGCAGTGGGTATTGTTGTGTCTAGAGGTGGCCCTGTGGATCACTGAGAAATGAGTTTCTGGGTGCTGTGAATGAAAGTGGGTTTTCTCTCACCTCCTGTGGATGCAGTTGGAATCGCGGGGCAACTGGGCCTTGCTTGTTTGGGGCAGGGAGTAAGATTGCCTCAGTGGGGCGGGGCATTTGGTGCTGCTGACCTCACCACTGGGCGCCCTGGGCGGCCGCAGTGAGCCTTCCTCATTTTCCGAGTTGGTGAGACAGCGGCGGAGGTAGGGCTCAGAAGACGCGCTGGTGGTAGAGGTTGGCTTATTTGTAGTTTGGATGCTTTTTCTTCTAATATCTGAGAATTCAGTTGAAACTGTGTGGTCGAGCAAAAAAAAAATGATGTGTAATCTGTTTTATTTACTAGTATTGTATCTTTCGGGAGCATGGCCTAAAGTTGGAACCAAGATGGGAAAGGTATGGATCTATATGGGAATGTCCCTCCGTCTGCTTTCATTAGGATAAAGGAGAAGTTATAAGAACATGGAGGTGAAGGATGAGGTGGGTATCTCTTGAAAGCCATAGTCAGCAACTTCTCCCAGGTTCTTGAGTGAGTCAAGCAGACCGGGTTGGTCTGGCTCCTCCCTTGAGGGTTATTTTGGTCTTCCCTTCCTTTAAAACCTATTGAGATAGTATTTCAACCAGAGTTGTAATGGTACCATTTTGGAAGGGTAGATCTTGCAAGAGAGAGATGGTGGTGGTGATTGGGTGCATTGGAAGGGGTGGTGATGGTCAGTTTGAATATAAAATAGAAACTTCTAAGGCCTTGGCAATTTATTTTCAGAGATTTCAGCACAGTCTTGGGTAGGTCATGGCCGAACCTCTGGCTTGTGTTTGTAAACACTGGTTGCTACCCTCCCTGTCCAGGTTTTATGCTCCTGTTTCACTGCCACGTTCTCCATTTTTGGTGCCGCCTGTCAAGTTGTGTGGCTGCTGGGTTGCCATTTTAGTAATGCTGTGTCAGGCTGGGAAGAAACTGATCGGAGGCACAGAAGCCCCTGGGATTAAGTTACTGTTCTAATTTACAGTCTCCTCCCCGTTGTGACCCAGGTCTGAAAGTGTGTTTTATCCCCCTCCTCTGAACAGTAAATGGCCATCAGACCCATGCCTCTGTTCAGCCTACCGGGAGTGACCCCAGCAAATAAATATTTAGAGATTTGCAAAGTCTTTAAAAGATTTACAATCTGTTTTACCCAGTTTATTTTTAATCAACTAAATCTTGGGTTTCTAGCCAAAAGGAGTAAAGGAGCTAGACCATTCTCCTTCCTTAATGAAAGCTGCTACCTTTGTATAATGCTTGTAAGATTCCCTTCTTTTTGGCAGGCTTGAGATCAATGAAATATTTTGTTATTTCCCTGTGGTGGAAGGGGCTGTCTACCACCACCTCCTTCCTAAGATGGGATATACCTTGAAACATTTTAGTATAAACATTTCAAACTGCCTGAATACCCACATATTCTCCAACCAGATTAAATAAGTATCAGTACTTTACATGTTTGCTCTCTCTTCCTTTCTGTTAAAATGATTTTGTTTTAGTGTTTGTGTTTTACAGTACAGAGAAATTAGTCAAAATGGAGAATACTTTATGGTATAATATAGAATGACCTTTTCCCTCTTAAATACTTAAGTATGAAGTGTACCCATTTTTGAGTGTTTTTCAAACTTAGAATCCCTTTGGGACTATCTGACTGAGAGGCCTGTTCCTCAGAGTGGGCGGGCTGAAGGGCCCTTGGAACCTCTTGCACAGCCTCTCCTATGTCTCTGGCTCTCCCTCCCACAGTGGGATGGCAGAGCCCAGGTCTGTACTTGCTTTGCACTTTTTTAAAACTGATGACTGACTGACAGACCAACCGACTGCCACAATCTTTGGCCTGCTCTGCACCAAAGGTGTTTTTAAGGGAACAAGGGAAGAAGGTGAGGGCAGTAGTTTCAGAGACTGATATGTAGGGGAAATTGATCACAGAGAAAGTCAGGTTGTTTTTTTTTTAAATTAAAGATGTATATTTCATCATTTGAAAGGCTGTGTTGAGGGGAGAGAGAATATTTCATCTAAGGTTCGCTTCCCAAATGGCTGTAACAGCCAGGAGCTAGTCCAGACCAAAACCAGGAGCCTAAAACTCCTTTTGAGTTTCCTCTGTGAGTGGCAGGAGCTCAAGGACTTGGGCCATTTTCTGACACTTCCTCAGGTACATTAGCAGGGAACTGTATTGGAAGTGAAGCACCTGAGATTCCAGCGGCACCCGTGGGGATTGCTGGGAGTTGCAGGCAGCACCTTAGCGCAATGTGTTGCTACAGCGCTGTCCTCAAGAGTTAGCTTTTTATGCCATAAAACTTTGTTTTCAACTCTTGAGCAATGAACAGCATGGAGTCTGCTCTGAAGAATTCCGAATTAGAAATTTGTAAGCAATATTTAGTTAGGAGACAAGGTAGATGGTCATGCTCAGAGACCTTGGGAGTTTACGTTTTCCATTCCTGTTCTACTTTGTCTCCCAAAGGTTTGGAAATACATGAAATACAAGTCTATCTACATTCACAAACTCACTGTTGCTATTCTGAGGCTTTGATTAACATCCAAGATTGAATGCCAAATGCTGGCCTTGTAGTAATGGTGAGAAATTAAGGCAGAAGTCTAGATCTGGTGGTTCCCTTTTCCAGCATAGACCTTGGGCAAGTTGCTTCATATTTTAGTTCCTAAATTTCATTTGCCAATGATACTATGTATCAGTAGCAATTTTATAGTGTTAGTGTAGGAAGTAAATGAATTAATGTGTATAAAGTGTTTAGTGTGGTTTCTTGTACATGGTAAACAGTCTGAAAATGTAGCTCATTATTACTACTAATCAAATGGAAATGATAGTGCCTATGAAAAGATATTTTTAGCTACTCTTCTAAAGGAGTACAAACAACAAGTGAGGTATAGCAGAGAGTGTATGTGTGTCTGTGTGTATGTGTTGCTATGGCCTAAAAATAACTTGGTGACTGTTACTTAATTTAAGTAGCATACAGTTGGTGGTGCCAAGTAATTGCAAAAGCATGTTCATGTTGGGTCAAGTGTCCAGAGTCATTTGGGCATACTCTGGAATTATTTATTTGTGGGGGAATTTGTAAAAAACGTGATGACCAATCTTTCCAAGTAGCATTCCCCCATCTGAATGATGCAAGTATAAAATATCCAGGCTGTTTTTCCTGGCCTCTCCCTAGTCCGGTTTATTTTTGGAATGAGGGTTGTAGTCTGACTCTAAAAGGGTGGGAGGAGTGGGAGTGGGTTCCAGAAGCCTTGGTGGTGATGAGACAGGGTGTGAAGGAGTGGGAGGAAAGGAGGTGACGGGCTTGCTCACCTCTTTCATCTAGTCCTAAGGCTCTTCCCTCAACCGCTACACAGTTGCCTGCACTCACTCTGAGCTTGCTTCCTCATTAAAATAGACATAAAGACAGAAGAAACATGAGCTGTCTCCCTCCCTATGCAGGTCCTTGCACCAAAGGCCCCTTACTTAATATGCGCTAAGTAGAGGAGTCTTCACTGGTTTACAGCTGGGCTCAGATCTATCAACTGTGTGTGCGTGTCCTTAGGCAACTCATGTGCCCTCTTGGTAGTGTAGATGTTTTCCATTGTGAACTAGGAGCAATTACATCATGACATAATGAAATGAGATGATGAAAATAAAGTGCCTGGCACATAGAAGGCCTCAGTATGTCAAGCCCCTGGACCCTGCTCTACTATTCAGACATTTGAAGAACTTTCTGGTAAAGGGAGGAGATGGCAAGTTGTTCTAAGTCCAGAAGTTGGAAGTGAACTAACCCCGAAAACTCCTTTCCTCAACAATTAGGATCATTTAACCTTTATCTTCTGACCTACCAATGACAACTACAAGAAACTCCTCTCTGCCATGATAGATGCCTGTTTTAGATTAGAAGAACTTGGATTGGGAAAGAAGCTAGATAAAACAGTTTGCCTAATTCTGTTTTCAAATCATCTATGTGTAGGAGAAAGGAGAGAGAAAATGAGGGATATGTGGAATTTTCTACTGGTTCTGTAGACAGAGGTATCTGGAGGCGTGACAAGATCATGGGCACAGAACCTTTCCCAGTCCAAGACCATCAAGGGCAGGAGGCCATGGCCGGCAGCAGACCTCCTTGCCTTGAAGCCGTGTTTGCAGGAACACGGGTCTCCATGCCTCAGCACTGCTGGAGAGCAGCCCGGTGTATAAATGGGTTCTATTGCAGTGCCTGGTCAATTACATCCAAGCTGAGAGAGAAAGATACATGCTAAGAGCAGAAATTCTCCCAGGAGAACGCATCTTTTTTGAATTGTAGAATCCCAGCATTTTAAACAAGAAAAAAGAAAATTAGGGGGGTCCTAATCCAGTAATTTTTCACTTTAACTTGCTCATTGGTATCTTCTGGGGAGAGATTTAAACTCCATAAGGCTCAGTTGCACCTCCAGAGATTCTGATTAAATTGGTCTGGGGTTCAGACTGCATGTCAAGAGGCTGAAAAGCTCTCCAGGTGGTTCTAATGTGCAGCCAAATTTAAGAACCACTGATCTAGTCCAGTCTTCTCATTGTGCAGTTACAGAAGTACGGCTTGTCAGAAGGTCACACGCATGATTAATTTTAGAGCCTTGGTCTCTGATGTGAGAGCTGTCTTGCCAGCATGATGGATTAATGTCTGATGTATATGTGCTTATTATTTTTAAAGACATTTATTTATTAAACAGGTAGAGACACAGAGACAGAGATCTTCAACTGTCTAGTACACTCCACAAATCGCCATTTCAGCTTGGGCTGGGTCAGCCTGAAGTGCTGGCAGGCAGGAACTCCTCCACGTGGGACAGGGGCCCAATTACTTCTGTTGATTTTCTAGGTTGTATTAGCAGGGAGCTAGGCTGTAAATGGAACAGCCAGGACTCGACCTAGCTCGCAAGGAATCCCAGGCAGCAGTTTGTCTTGCTGTGTGTATATATTGATAGCTAATAATTATGGTTCCTGATGTACAATGTAACACATAATGCTTTAATAATTTTGAGTATTGCTACCTTTTTTTCCCCTTGAATTTTAAGGTGCCGGCCTGGAACTGGAATCTAAGATTTTTGATCCAGCAGCGCACATGCCAATTATTTTCTTAGAGCCTACTGTTAGGGCCATATAGTAACATTGGGTTAAACCTCATCTTCTAAGGAATTTAATTCTTTAGGAATAGTTGAAACATACCCATCAAAATGTACGTTCCTGTCCCAGGCATCTAGAGACTTCTGGGTAGATTGTCGTTATAGCTGTCCAAATTCACTCGTTTGTTCTGTAAACTGAACAAATGACTTCTGTGTGCTAGGGATGTGCCTGTGGGCTGGGGAACTGTGGTGGTAGTGCTGATGATCTAAGTGCTAGAATGAGAACACGAGCGAATGAAGCTGTGTTTCTGTTCCTCTTTGCCTTACAAGTGTGGTGGCTGTGGTGGTGGCTGTGGTGGTGGCTGTGGTGGTGGCTGTGGTGGTGGCTGTGGTGGTGGCTGTGGTGGTGGCTGTGGTGGTGGCTGTGGTGGTGGATGTGGTGGTGGCTGTGGTGGTGGCTGTGGTGGTGTGTGTCTGTGTCCTCCATGTTCTTCTGCCACATGATCTTGGGTATGGAGCAGTACATCCTCAAGAAGTGTTGTTCTCCTGAGAATCACAGGCGGGGGCTTTTTTTCCCCTCTCCTTTCTTTCAAGAAAGAGCCTAGCCTTTTCCAAGTGCATTGTGTGCCAACAGGATTTCTTTCCAGTGTGTTGGTTCAAAAAGAAATGATTTGCTGGTTTTTAATGGAAAAAGAATGTATGTGCTCTCACTGGCTTGGAGATTCAGGGCTGACAAGCCTCTGCTGTTCAGCAGAGTGGAACTCTATCATTTGGACCTCAGTCACTCAGGACAAAAATGAAGGTGTGCTTATTGTCTCTGAATGCTACCAATGGGAAGAGGATGCTCTTGGCAAAGAAGCACTGTAAACAATATTTCAGGTTTTTGGCCTACTTTCTAAAACAAATATTTTTATTCATTTGAGAGACAGTTATAGAGATTAAAGAGAGAACTGGAGAGAGAGGCCTTCTGTCTGCTGGTTTGCTTCCCAAATGGCTGCAATGACTGCATTTGAACCCTTCCAAAGCCAAGAATCAGGAACTTGTTCTGGTTCTCCCACATGGGTACAGGGGTCCAAGAATATGAGTCAATCTCCGCTGCTTTCCCAGGCCATTAACAGGGAGCTGGGTGGGTAGTGGAGCAGCTGAGATTCTAAATGGTGCCACATGGGATGCCAACATTGCAGACAACGACTTAATACACTGTAGCAACAGGCTGGCCCCTTGGTATGCTTTAAAAGAAGTTTGTAAGTACGATTAAAAACTGCTCTAAGAAATTGGGTTCAGATAAAAACACACATCTTTATGAATTCAAAAGCTGTATGGATTCCCTAAATTATCTGAACCCCTCTTCAGCAAATTTTTATTGGTTAAGTTTTTATGTACTATATATTCTACACTTGTAGAATGTATTCCTATTAGTTTAAAAAACTAGAAGGAAGGAAAAAAATGATGGCGTGAAGTTCTTTGAAAAATATTTTTAAAAATATGTGATATTCAAGTTGATGTAATCTCCTAATTATTAGATTTTTGACTCCTTAGACATTTTCATCCCTAACTAATGAGCAAGGACTTGGCATCATTATTTTCCAGATTATGTTCGTATTATCTGTTATTACTATTGTTACTTAAACATTTAAGAATATGAGGATATTTCATAAAGTTATAGGAAAATGGAAATGAGAAAAGTGTGTTTTGGTATAAAGCCAGTGTGGCAGCTATACAAATTATGTATAGTTTTTTCATCAAATGATTTTCTATGAACTTTTTGAAAAGCCTTTATAGGGACACACTTTAAAAAATTTTACTTTTATTTGAAAGGTAGATTTACAGAGAGAGAGGGAGAGAGAGATCTTTCATTTGCTGGTTCATTCTTTCCCATGAACATATTTGAGCCGATCTGAAGCCAGGAGCCAGGAGCTTCTTCCAGGTCCCATGTTAGATGCAGGGGTGCACACACTTGGACCATCCTCTACTGCTTTCCCAGGCCATAAGCAAGGATCTGTTACGGAAGTGGAGTAGTGAAGGGACATGATCCGACACCCATATGGGATGCTGATGCCATACGTGAAGGACTAGCCTACTATGTGATATGGGGCCTAGTCCAGGCATACATTTTTTGAAGCACCAACCTTTGCAGGAACCATCTCTTGTGTAACTTGTATGCACAAGTTCCCTTTTCAAGGGAAAAGGAATCTTGAACTGCTGTTTTTGGATAAGGGAATAAGCTGTGCAAGGCTGGTACTTTGATTTAAGATAAAGGCTGTTACCCCATGCTTGGGTTCTGGCCAAGTGGAAGATCTTTAACAGGAAGGAAAGGGTTTGCCCAGTCATCACATTATCTGTATTACGCTACTGCTTCATTTGTGATGAAGGCCTACATAGGTTCCCCATCCCTAAATTTTAAATTCTGGCAAACAAAACAAAGCCCAGTTCTTTGGGATTAAAGGTTCACCCTGATCACTTCAGTGAAGGGAGCAATTGGACATTTTTTGCCGATTTTTGCTATCTAGTATAAAGATGAAAGAAATTGCCTGATTCCAGAATAGCGTCAGGTCAGTCCTCCGTATGAGGAGCCTAAACCTCTCATAAGACGAGCTTAACTGGATGTCACAGCATCACTGTTTGGTTCTTCACTGCCTTCTATGTGTCCTACCAGAGAAATCGTCTCACATTCTTTGAATGACAGCCCTCTGATCCACTACCACTAAGGCAAATATCAGCAGCTGTTTCTCCTGGCAAAAGAGAAGAATAAACAGATTGGCAAGCAAGCGAGGACAAGCAGAGGGAATAAAGAGGCCCAAGTCCTGTCAAGGTGACTATGATAGAGTTCCCAGCTCCTCAAGTTTTGAGCTCTAGGTTTCAGGACTGTGTTATTATCATAGGCATTACATCACCTCTGCTTCTTCCTCGAAATAATCAATCTAGGCCCGAGCTTCTCAGAGGTTCACCCTGTAGGCACTGGGAACATTTTCTTGGGTCTTACATTTCTTCTTACTGAAATACTACATTTTTGTTGTAGACATCCGGTGCAGTGATTGGAACACCATTTGGGATGGCCACATTGCATATTGGAGTGTCTGCTTTGGTTCCCAGTTCTGTTGCTGCTGCCTTTTTTTTTTTTTTTAAAGATTTATTTATTTATATTGGAAAGAAAGATGTACAGAGAGAAGGAGTCAGAAAGATCTTCCATTCACTGGTTTACTCTCCGAGTGGCTGCAATGGCTGGAGCTGAGCCAATCTGAAACCTGGAGCCAGGAGCCTTCTCTTGGTCTCCCAAGAGGATGCAGGCTCTCTTCAGCCTTGTCTGCAAGGGAGCTGTACATCTCATCCTGAAGATGCTTTGGTTGTGCTTTAGTTTAATACCATCTTCCTTTCTTCATTATCTTATAGATCTTCATGTGAAAATTCCAAGGGCAAGAAGCAGGGCCTACTATGTGTTCCTAGGGGAGAACTGGTCACCCAGTGACTTAACCCTGAGTTTTATCCCAGTTTTTGAAAAAAATCTAAATTTTGGTCATGGCAGAATTTTTTTTAAAGGAGTAACAAGCGAATACAAAAATTTTTAGAAACCTGCCTAATCATCTCTACCATTTCTGCAGAGATTCATATATACAAGATTCAGAACTAGGAATATTACATCTGATGATATCACTCCAATGTACATATGAATGTCAGAAACCCATGCAGATCTAACACTTATCCAAGATGGCTCAACTGGCACATGGGAGAGTTGGGTGGATGTGCCTGTAATTGTGGATGATATGTCTTCAATGCCAGGAGCCTTTATGTGCATTGTCCTGGTCATCTGTGAGTGAGTGTAGGGATGTTGTGTCTGTGTGTGTTCACATATTCCTTCATCTTCTAAAGTAGCAAGGAGGGGAGTGGATGGAGAAGAGGGATAGTTACAAAGTTAGAGATGTCAAATAAGGAAATGCATGTGAGTATACCCATTATGCTTTATTTTTCTCATTAATGTGATTAATAATGTAAACCATAGATGTTTTTCCCCTTCATATACCCGAAGCAAGACTCTCTAGTACATTCACATTACCCTTTGGGAAAGTGAATTCTCTGGGATCAGTGAACAGAGATCCTATTGGACCACTGACTACTGTTTTTGTTTTCCTTGCCCTTCTTATCTCTGTTCTTCCCTTTGACTGCTAGCTGAAGCCTACAAATATAGTTCAGGCAGTCTGGGGGTATGGCAGGGCAGATCCTGGAAAACAGCAAAATGAATGCCTCCAAAGGGTCAGGGACCAGAGCCCTGGGAATGCTGCTTCAGAAGCTGTATTTGTTCAGGTGAATTTTGTTGCCTGTGGGGGCACCCAGCTTCATCCTGTGAAAAGCTGTGACTGCCCTCTCAGAAGCCAACTGGAAAGTTAGACCACTTCCTTAAGGCACCACAGGCCCTCTGGTAGTGGGGTGGGGGAGGACTTGCCTGAGAACGAAGTAGTAGAATTAGTATCTGGAGAAGACAGTGTAAAACAGTAGACTTCTTTAGTCTGAAAAATAAAAGCAATTGATTTTAGGGAAGTTTTTTTTTTTTAATTTATTAATTTTATTATTCCATGATACAATTGCATAGAACCTGGGATTTCCCGTACCCCCTTCCAAATCCCCACACTGCCTCCCTCCCCTCAATTTCCTCCTTGTCATTGTAATAGGATAGTCCTTCACAATCAGTCATACACCCATCATTTTGTAATTTAAGTTTATCCTAACATTGCAGGCATGGACAATGGCAGATAGTCTAGCATCCTATTGTCAAGATGCATTCAACAGTTCCATCGGGAGTCCATCTTTAATTTGGAAGTAGAGATGCACACTGCATTGTATCTTCACATCTGTATGTGATAGTCTTACTACGTAGTTATTACACATCCCCTCAAATGACAAGCCATAAAACAAAATCAACAGAGAGAAAACTAGAAAATTTACAACAACAGGAAATAAATAACATGTTACAGAATGACCAGTGTGTCTGAAGGAGTGAGAAAGAAAAGCAAAACCTTCCTGAAGTAAGTGATGCAATTGTTAGGGAAGTTTTAGGCCTATTAACTTTGGTGGCCGTAAATTCTTATATTTACATGATGAGGTGGATTTTTGGAATTCCCACCCCTTCAGGATGACTTCATAGAGACTGAGAGGTCTTACTGATTGGAGTTCCTTGCAAAGCAAGGGTTCGCTCACTATGTATTAAATTTGTTTTCAAAAAAGGAAATTGTTTTTCATGAAGCATACTGTAATACAATTTGAAGAGACCACTGAGCATTTAGTACAACTGTTCCCATTTTTGTAGATAATGGAAGCCGGTTGCTTTCTTTAGGGGGAGACTGGCCTTGAATTTAGGTTTACTAACTCTGTCCTGTTCATCTTTTGGTTTGTGTCTTCATTCTACCGTTACTTTCTCTTTGCCTTTTTGATGGGCTTCAGCGACTTACTGGATAAACCTACAATGTTCCTTCCCATTTGTACTGAGCCTTCCTAGTAGGAATTTGTATCTTGCCCAGACACTGCATTTCAGTAGTCAGATTTCTGCATCTGAGTTTGGACAAATCAGCTTTTTTGTCTATAAAATGAAGAGAGTCGTATCATGACTTTTTATGTGATCCTCTGAGAATTGGTTAATATATGTATAAGCATTTAAAAAATAACATAGGCTATCTAAGTTTTGTCTAAAGTTTAACTTTATTATAATATTGGATATCTACCGTAATAATTACTGGTTATCTCCGGGGCTATGTAAATAACATAGGGCAGGATTGATGTCTTTATTAGTGTGGTATAAGGCAAGATTTTTTTGGTGCTTGATAGACATTGGAAAATCCCAGTGTTTCTAGTGGGGCAGATAGATAACAACATTAGTACTCTGCCTTTCTGAATCAGCGTCATACTAGAATATCGTATACAATTTTTAGGTAAAAAGGATTTTATAAAATTAAGTGTTGGCAAAAACTCTTTATGCAGATGCATTGTTGGACTGTGAAGGAAATTTCAGAAAGAAAAAAAAAATAGCATGTTCATCCTTTCCTGACTGGCCTGGTTTCATTTTTACATGCTTGCTTGACTCGTTAGCCATATTTGTGCAGGTTTTGCAGAGTTTCTCATATGGAAACTGAAACTCATTTTTACTTTACACTGCATGTACTTTTGCTTCCTCTGTTATCATCGTAGGGTTTTCTTCTTTAACCCTGTACTTGTTTCATTACCACATTCCACTTGACTAATTTACCTATTAGTGAAATAGTGAGTGTTTTCTGGTTTTGATAAGAAAAATCCTCTGGAGGGAAGCCTAATCCTTCAGAAGAGTGGTTGCCAGCTGCCAGCCACTTCGGGTTTATTTTATTTATTTATTTTTTCCCTAGGCTTTTTTTCATTGCTGCTTTTCTTCCTGCAATAGAAGAGCCAACTACCTACCTATTCACATTGTCTGTTTTCCTGGGCCAGTGTTTGGCCTAGCAGTTAAAATGCAGATTGAGACAGCAGAGCTAGATAGAGTTGTGGTTCACTGTGGATATTAGAGGATGGGGTGTTTTTCTGTGTCTGCTCTAAAATAAATAATTACTGGCTTTTAGGGAAGTCTTTAACTTTGAGTGCATATTCATGTACCATCACATGTATCTCAAGTGTGTCGTGTGTGTGCATGTGTCCATGCCATTCATTCTTTAGGGTATGTGCTGCAAACCTTGGACTTGTGCGTTGAAGGGCACAGTGAGGAAGTTAGAAGGTGCTGCTCTGTGCTGCTACAAGCCAGAAGCCAGTGTGGAAGTCAAGTTTCATAAATATAGCTACTTCCAGTTTTCAGCTGTTGATAACACACTTTAAATGGGACAATAAAAGCAGAAAGTCAGATGTTGCAAAATGCCTCGTGACTTCTGTACAACTTGGCATCTCCCACTCTGTTCAGCCCTTGGGTAGTAGTGCAGTCCCAAAGTTTAATGCGTGTGTAAGCAAACATAGGAAGCAAGGATGAAACTGAATGGAAAGATAATGCCCATCTTTTTTTTTTTTAATCAAATTGAGGTAAAAGTGCCCTAATAATAGGAGATAATTCTCTGACAGATAATTGGCTTGTCTTCCTTGACATAATTGGATTGGGTTTACTGTAATCGATCTTACACATCCCATACACTGCACATTTGCTGTCCTGATGAAGTGAATGTCTTCATTCCTACTTTGAGAGTGACTGGGAAGGCCTGCCCCACTTGAGTGAGAGTCCAAGGTACATGACAGAGCTGATGTCCTGTGGCTTTCTCAGAAAGACTGGGAGAAACCGTGTGTAAGACGCTGCCACTAAAAGCTACACTTTTGTGGGTATTTGGCACTGCAATTCGCTTGCACTTAGGGTGCTCAGAGTGCCTGGTTCAAGTGCCAGATGCTTAGAGTTCCAGCTCTTTAGCTTCTTGCTAACGTACACCCAGGGAAGTACAAGATGATGGCTCAAGTACCTCGTCCCCTGTTACCCACGTGGGAGACCCAGGTGGAATTCCTGGCTCCAAGCTTTGCCCTGGCAGGCCAGTTCTGGCTATTGTAGACATTTTGGAGAATGAACCACTCTCTCTTCTCTCCCTTCCTCTCTCTTCTCATTGTTTCTGTCTCTCTGGCTTTCAAATAGAATGATTATAAGTGACTAAATATTTTTAAAAGGCACAGATTTCATATTGATATCTTAATCTTAAAAAAGAAGAAGAAAGTGTTTGGGCCCGAGAACCAAACTCTACAAAGCTACCTGAATAAAACCTTGAAATCAGTCTTCTCCTAGCAACACACTTCTGAGTTCATGGTGCGGAACCTTTGCCGTGAAGTACGGGTGATTGATTGGTGGTTTTGCAGGAGCCCAGGGGAGTGGCCTAAGCAGGAAGAATGCTGCTCAATGATTTGGGAGCCCAAGTTCCTGCTTGAAATTTTTGTTCTGACTCTCCATGTGTCCAGAGCTCTTGGGGACATCCCTTCCCGGCGGCAGGCTCCTTTCTGCCTGCCTTTTCCCATCGAGAGCTCCCATCTATGGCTGCTTGATTTTGCTGCTATTAAAAGGTGCCGGGGTGAAATGAACATACGGGAACAAAAGAGGAGGCTATGGGTCATCTATTGAATTGTATACTCTGAACTGAAGTTCTTTTCTTCCTGATAGTGGCTAGCTGATGTCTGGTGGAAGCTGACTTCCTGGTGCGGGATGGCTGAACAGCACCTGAGGTTTTAGTCATTGATCCTTATCATCCATATGTGTGTGCATACACACACACACAGAGACACATCCACACTTGCAGATGATCATGACATCAGCATGAGCTCATTTAACACTCTGTTATTTCTTATCTTTGCTGTCTCATATGGCCACCACATGCCTGCGGTTACTGTTTAGCCCTTGAATTGGAGCTAGTCCAAACTGAGATGTTCTGTGTGTATACAAACATCCTATATTATATAGGCTTCACAGAAATAATGTGAATGTTTTTATTAATAGTTGTTTAATTGCATACTAAAATGGTGTTTTAGATAAAATTGTATTTAATCTATTAAGGGAAACATGTTTAATTTTATCAGCTTTTTTGAATGCAGCTACTAGGAAAAAAATTGGGACGTGGTAGCTTGCTTTACATTATCAGTTGATGCTGATCTCTGTAGAATAATCACAATGGTATTAACTCCCCCTCCCCTTTTAGATGTGGAAACTGAGGCTGCGGTAAGTTGAGAAAGTTGCCCAAAGTCGAAGCAAACAGCTAAACCATTGGTCTCTGGATCCCACATTCTTCATCACTGTGGAATTGTATAATAGAGATTTGTCTAGCCTTTGTTCTCCAGGGTGTGGAGGGTAACTCAGAACTTCTGGAGAGCACTAGTGTGATTGTTACCTGGGATCCCACGTAGTTGGTACTCGAGAGCAAACTCAGGCTAGGGACTGATCATCAGGCTGACCAAACATAAGGTCAGGGTCGAGGGCTGTGTATTAGGACTAAAGTGAGGTTAGATAATATAACCAATAACTTAATCAGTTGTGCATAAGGAATGAGGCCCTTGTAAAAACTCTGGTTTGATGAAGCCCAGTTGTGTTTCCTGGCTGATGAGAATATGGCTGTGCCAGCAGAGTAATGTGTCCCAATTCCATGGAGAAACAACCTGAAGCTCCATGTTACAGACCTCCACCCACACTCCCATCCTTGCCCTATGTCTCTTGATTTTTCTGTCCTGGTTTGTATCCTTGTTGATAAATCTGTCGTCACAACCAATATGCTTTTCTGAGTTCAATGAGTCACTCTAGAAAATTCTTAAACCTGAAGGGTTGTGGAAACCACAGGGTTTTTAAACAGTTAGTCAGAACTGTGGGTGGTCTGGGAACCCCTGAACTTGTGGCCTGTGTCTGGAGGTGAGGGGAATCATGTTGGGGACTATGGCCCTAATTTATGGAGTCAACCTTGGCTTAGGTCAGTTAGAATTGCTAAAATTGTGCTGCAGCATTGCAAGTTAGACTGACTGCCTTTCACCCAGGTGTTTGTGTTAAGGGATTGTTGTTTGAGAGAGCTTCATACTTGCTGGTTTCTCTAACCACATTTCCTTAGTGACAATGGCCAGCTAGTTACATTCTAGACTTGTAAAATGATTCACTGTTTGAGCAATTGTTTTTGACTACTAGGCTCAGCCTGGAGGCAGACAGACCACTGACAATACATGCCCAGTCCCTCCAGGCTACAACCTTTTGGGCTACCTCTATTTCATCACCCGGATGACATCATGTGAGTGATTGCAACATATACAGGTGTAGTTCCTCTTTGATACCAAGGATTCTTTTTTTTTTTTTAATTTTTTTTAAAGATTTATTCATTTTATTACAGTCAGATATACAGAGAGGAGGAGAGACAGAGAGGAAGATCTTCCGTCCGATGATTCACTCCCCAAGTGAGCCGCAACGGGCCGGTGCGCGCCGATCCGAAGCCGGGAACCAGGAACCTCTTCCAGGTCTCCCGCGTGGGTGCAGGGTCCCAAAGCTTTGGGCCGTCCTCGACTGCTTTCCCAGGCCACAAGCAGGGAGCTGGATGGGAAGTGGAGCTGCCGGGATTAGAACCGGCGCCCATATGGGATCCCGGGGCGTTCAAGGCGAGGACTTTAGCCGCTAGGCCACGCCGCCGGGCCCCATACCAAGGATTCTTAATTATTGATGTTGGGATTGGATTTCTTATGGTGAATCAATGTAGAATAACTGTATGGGCTTAGAGGCATTCTATTTTTTTGTTTTAATCATTTGAATTTCTGGAATCATATGTTTGTGGCATATTCCATATATCTCATAGCAAAGGAGTTTGAATCATTGGTTGACTTTTCTTTGGACCTTTTTGCTTGCAATTTTTAGCTAAAATCTTCCATGTCTTACTGTTCTTCATTGGTTTGGTTTTTCCTTTTCTGCTTCCATGTCTCTTGTCTGTGGTCCCGCTGGCCATTTTAATCTTCCATTCCTGCCTAGGCCCAGCACTTACCCTATAAGGCTCTCATTTCAGCTGCTAGAAAGTTCATTCATAAGTGCATCATGGGGCCATATTGTACCTACTGGGAGGGAAGTTTCCTTCACCAGGAAAATGAGAAATGAGACAAAGGTTGTGGACTTAGGAAATGAGCTTCTGGAAACACCAGTGATGACTTGATTTCTTTCTAAGGAGGGCTGGCCCCCAGCACTTTTCACACTGTCACACTGCCAGGCTGGCTCTGTGTAGAGATGTTTAGTTTAGTTTGGGCACAGGACACATTAGGCTACCATGGGTCAGCTCTGCCTGTCATTGTCAGGTGTGGTGGGGAGAGTTAGGCCAGATTTGTAAGAGGAGTATAGCAGACTGATCTAAGTCAACTAGAGAGGTGTAGAGCATTAGGCACACTGCTTTGGCCAAGTATGCCAGATGTCTCCCCCTTGACAGGAACAGAGGCTTTGGGGCTCCTGGTCTACCCTTCAATAGCACCAAAATGTGCTCTGCCTGAGGAGAGAGCCAGGGCTATAGCACCTCTTCATCACAGAGATGAGGGAATGCTTATAATTTTTTTTCAATCAGCTCTTGTGATTTGATGTGAAACTTAAGATTTAAAAAAAATTGCCCAAAGGCACACAGTTAATCAAAGAGATAAGAGGAACCCCAAATTTTTTATCTTAGATTCAGTGTTGTATCTCTTCAATAGGAGACAAGAGAGGCAGGGCCACCAAGGAATGGAGAACACAGGGAGTCATCTGTCACTGCTACCCAGAGGAAACCTGCCTCTCAGAGGGCCCACCGAGATTGTGTTCAGTTTTGTACCCTGTTGTTGAAAGCACTGTGCTCAGTCCATTGTTGGTGCTTAATAAGTGTGTGTTAAACAGGACTAACCTCTTACTGTTCCCTGACATCTCTTGGGCTACATGTTTTCACTTAAGAACACCACCATTTGCTTGTGTTGCAAATCCAACAGTTTAGGTCCAAGGAAGGTGGGGGAGAGAGGGTTAGAGGACAGCAAGTATAATTTTTCTTGGATGACAGCATTCCCCAGGGGTACCCACTTGTTACATTTATTTATTTTTTAATACTTTATTTATTTTTATTGGGAAGACAGATTTACAGAGAAGGAGAGAAAGATCTTCCATCCACTGGTTTGCTCCCCAGATGGTTGAAATAGTAGGAGCTGAGCCAATCTGAAGCCAGGAGCCAGAAGTTTTTTCTGAGTTACTCAGGTGAGTTCAGGGGTCCGAAGACTTTAGGCCATCTTCTGCTGCTTCTACAGACTAATAGCGGGGAACTGAATGGGAAGTGGAAGAGCCAGGACGGGAACTGATGTAGGCATTTGAATGTAGACTATTAGTCAATTGAGCCATTATACCAGCCCTAATTGCGTGTCACATTTAACACCCAGAACTCCAATAGCTTGCCTCTTGCTTTTCCTCTTGCACCTGAAAAACTTTCGCTCTAGCCTGGGGTATGTCAGGATCTAAAGTGTTGTGCTGAACTTACCTGACTGGTCCTGCACCTGCTTCCATGAGTCATGGCAAGATAACATCAATCCGTTTAGTCTTCAATGTGTTCTTAAAGTTTCCTTTGGCTGAATTTCCTCTAATGTCCCTTTACCTCTCCTTTCTGTCATTAGAATTATGTATATTTTTTGGTTTTTCATCTGCAAGTCCCCAAATCCCTAGGATAATGCTGGATAGCACGTACTAGGTACTTTACATTGAAATGGTCTTATCATAGCCCAATATTCATATGGTTTAAAGATATTTAATATTCTCAACATTGAATACTCACAATTTTCATTAATAATGTCTTATAGTGGCTAATTTATTTTAGTCAATCCACTGTGGCCTGCTGATACTACTAACAATTTGATTTTATAAGGCAAAGAAAATAGTTTATAAAAGGTTAAGCAACTTTTAAATATTATCAGACAATTGCCAAAGCAACCAGCCCCTTGTGCCTTGAACATTTATGCTATATTTCCTCTAAGACAACATCCTGGCTTTCTTGGGATCCATGCTCTAAAAATACTAAGTAAGGAAGAAATGAGTGGTGTCAGAATTTGATAAGTGTTCTGGAAACAGTAAGACTTAATGTTAGAATAAGAATGAAAGAGATGAGAGGATGGCTATCAATTGAATGACGGGGAAGACTTTTCTGGGAAGACCTGCCTGGGAAGACTGCTGTTGCTCTGAGCTCTGAGTTAGTTGCATGAGGGTAAAGGCTCCTAAGTGAGCTTTTCTCCTGGATGCGCTCACAGCGCAGAACACTTAGCTTGTGTTTCCCCTGTACACCAAGCAGTTTCCCAACTGACACTAAGTTGAGATTGTAATCAGAACCCAGATTGCGGTTCAGTCCAAGACTATCCCCATGTCAGAAGCCAGGCTGTGTGTGACCTGAAGGACCAACAGTAAATCAGGGTTTCTTCAACCCCGTCTATGGTTTTGATTACTTGGCTAAGACAGCCTTCACAACTGGAGGAGACAGTTGGACTTATCTCTTTATTAGAAAGCCTGTACAGATGAGCAAGCAGATGGAAGAAGCACTTAGGACAAGGTCCAGGGAAGAGGCACACAGCTTCTGTGTCCTCTTGAGTTATCTGCCTGTATTCAGCACTCAGGGAACTAACTTTCCAGATCCTTCTCTTGTGGTTTTCTAAAAATGCTTCATTGTGCGGGGCATGTTCGAGTAGATTATTGACCTTCAGCCCCTCTCCCTGTCTGAAGGCTAAGAAGTCAGCTAAAAGTTCAAACCCTGGAAGTATGACTTGGTCTTCTCTGTGACAAGCACCAACCCCCCCACCCCCCAATGCTGTCTGGGAGCTCCCAGTTTCTAGTTAGCTTGTATACCAAGGACACTCTTACCCCTCTGGAGTCCCTGTGGATATTATGGTGAGTGTGCCTGGGAGCAGGGGTGGAAACCGAGCATGTATTTATTTTTGTTGCAACGGCACAGTGAGGAGCTATGGGAAAGGAGTTCCAGGAAGAGGAAGCAGTGGGCGCAAAGGCGCTGAAGATGAACTCAGATTACTCAGGCCTCATGCATTCCACCCCCCCCCCCAGCTGATCTCATTCTTGCCATTGTTCATCCACATCTGGTTGAGCAGCGCAGCATTGCTGTTACTGAATGCTACAGTTTAGAGAAACTTAAAGGCGATGCAATGTCCTGATTTGATTTATAGAGGTCATAGAGCTAGAGCCTAGTACCACATCATTTCAGTTGTAGAAAGAAGTAAAAACTCTGTTTTTCAGTTGTAAAAGCTCTGTTTTCAGAGTTTTTATTGTCAGAACTTTGTGACCCAGTGCACCATTAAGCATGGGTTCATGAGGATGTGTACTAGAAATGAGGAACATTCTCTGCTTCCCATTCTACACACCCGTGCTGTTAGCTCTTACATGCAGTTAAGGCCTTACATGCAGCTAATTTCCCACAGCCAAGTCCTTTTCCAGGATAAATTTGCCACAAGCCAAAATACCAGATACAGTGAGGCACCTGGCGGGTCTTTTATTCCAGCAGAATAGGGAAGGGAGCGGAGGTAAGAGAGAGAGAGAGAGAGAGAGAGAGAGAGAGAGAGAGAGAGAGAGAGAAAGAGAGAGCAGGGAAACGTCTTTTGCCACAGTAGCGGAGGGGGATTCAAGGGCGGAAGCGTAGGTGCAAGATGAAGGAGGACTGAGGAATGGCCGGGCAGGGAAACTACATCATGCACAGGGGGAGAGAGAGAAAGTGAGGGAAGAAGAAAAAAGCGGATGGGAGGGGTGGCCATGAGCGACTGGCGGAGCCACGAGGGATTGGTAGGTGGGCTGGGATTTAGGGGAGGATCCACGATTGGTGGATGGGGTTGTCAGGTGCCAGGAAGTTACAGCAGATTGATTGGGGGCGGTGGTGGGATTAAGAAGTTACAGTGGATTGGTAGACAAAAAAATTAAAACCTGAAGGCTCAAGAATCTTAAGGAAGCTGAACTTAGGGGAAGGAGATATTTAAAATAGTACCGAGTCCACAATGTCGGGTGACCTTCAGAGTGTTCTCCTTCTTGCTCCCTCCAGCAACCATGGCAGGAGACATTTCTCTTCTCCCCGCTTTCTGCCTCCACTTGCGTCACTATGTTGTTGGAATAAAACACCTCCTAGGTGCCTCACTATGTCTTGTATTTTGGTTTGCGGTAAACTGATCCTGGAAAAGGACTTGGCTGTGGGAAATTAGCTGAATGTAAGGACTTAACTGCGTGCAAGAGCTAACGCATGCTTTGTTGAACTGACCATGCTTTATCCCTTAGCCCCTAATCCATGTTGCCAGTAGATAATCCTAGCCACCTCTTCAAAGAGTGAACTCTCTGGTTGTTTTCCCCTAACTTCATTTTAAGAACTGGTCCATTCAAGTTGGGATGTTGCAGGGAATTCAAAACGAAACACCGAAGCTACCTTGTTTCTTAATGCAGATGACTAGCTTGCAAAGCAGGATTTATTTAGGAAAAGGGGGAAAGATTCCTGCCATAGTGACAGGAGGGGGCTCCAAGGGAGGAAATATCTGAATAAATCAAAGAGAGAAAGAGAGGTCTCTTGCCATAGTGACAGGAGGGAGCTGCAAGAAAGGAAAAAACCTGAGGAAATCTAAGATGGATCTGCCAGAGTGGCAGGAGGGGGTTCCAAGAAAGGAAAATAGCTCAGGAAATGGTGGAAATACTGTCTTTTCTGTACCATCTTGGGGAGGGAGGCTCCCATGGGTCACCCAAAGGGCAGAAAATGGGGGTGGAGGATTCATTAGCAGCAAGGTCTATCCCCTTGCCCAAAACAAAACGGTGAGACTTCCTCTTTCCATCCTGATAATAAGCTGAAAACAAGGCACTATCCTGTTGATGGTGGCCTAGAGATGAAATTAGAGTGTGCTGTGTCTCCTTGATTTTGTTATGACAAAAAAAATCTAGGAGATGGGGATTGATAAGCTGATTCTGTTCTTTTATTCTCCCTCAAGGGGAGACCATGCCCTAGCAAGGGCAAGAAAGGGGTGTGTAGCTTTCACCAGGGACCACAGCCCCTGACTGCTAATTATCCCACTGACTCACAGGGACACTCTAGCTCTTCACATGGTACAGACTTACATATCTGCTAGTGTGCAGAGACTTCTTGGAAAGTTGAGCTTTCCAAGCTGGGCCCTTGCGGGGTAGTCTGATTGATGACATGGCTTGCTAGGTGACTCTGGCAGTTGGTTGGTAATGCTCAGTCTTATTTAGTTGTCTTGCCAAATATAGAATTCAGCTCAGTGATGTGAGGAAGTTGTTGCTATGTTTTTGGTGAATGACAAACATTGGTTCAGGAAAACACTTTAAATTTGGATGCTGACATTTGATTCCATCATCTGTTGCTTCCTGAATTCCCCCAGCCACAGCCCTCAGACCTCCAGATCTTATTAAAATCAATAGGGTCATAAAAGGAGTTCCTTTGGCAGAGAAGCTGTATTCGAAGGTAAGATGTATATGTTTTTGACTTCAGTATACAATGTCTGTGATAGAACCAGCCTCAGCTTCTCTTGTGTAACCTTGCCTTGTCCCCCGATTTTCCTCCCAAAACTTCTGTACTGGAAGTTTCTGGAAACCCTTTTGTGAATGTAATTTTCAATGTGACATGTTTCAAAGTGGAAGTATGCATTCCCTTGAGTCTTGCTCTTGACATTTCTAGAAATTTATTTAATTGGACTTTACTTAAATCCCATGGGGAAACATATTTTTGCCATGAAATTGTGATAGTATTTGACTTGAGGTCTAAGATAAATGTAGTTCCTAGGGAGGTGGTAACTTGCTGAAAACAATTATTTTCCTTGTTTACTGGGGGCTAGTTTAGTGAATAGTTTTACTGGGCTTTCCTTTGTTTAGTGATGCTTGATTATTTAAACTTTTTCTGCACTGAAAAGCCAAGAATGCTTTCCTTCTCTTCAGGGCATTAAACAATAATGCGGAGTATCTGGTAGCGCTCTTGGGAAAAATATGGCTTTGTGTTTGATAGCACTTTAATTCTGTTAACATCCTTCCCTCTTCAGCCTTCCAGCATGATCTCATGGATTTTTTTTTTCCTGTCCTTTAACCCATTTTGGTGGATTAACAAATGTTAAGCTTCTTAATAAGCAGAGAAGGTGGAGCCCTAACATGATATAGAATAGCCTTCCAACGATTTGGAAAGCTTCTGGCTAACCCAGTCTTAAACTTAGAGGCATGCTGCAGTGAGAGCTTGGCTAGTGCTCACCCAGTAGGAGGTTGTGTCTTAGGAGAAGTGTGTCTTTGGGAGAGGATTGGGATTCTAATAAAATTGGATTCAAATGGAAATGGATTGGAACTAAGGTTCTGGAAGGTTCTCCTAGGAGCATGGTGGTCCTGTAGAGAACACCACTATCCCAACCTTGGACCATCTCTAACCTGACATTAAGGTATGATGCCACCTGGGGGTGACTTCCCGGGGCTTTGCCTACAGGCAGCTCGCAGAGTTGGTGAGGATTCTTCACAATATTAGAGTTTATCTTTCTGTTTTTAAAAATGACTTGTGTGTTTTACTTGAAAGAGTTAAAGAGAGAGGGAGATACAGAGATCTCCTATCTACTGAATCACTCTGTGATATGGCTGAAATGGCTAGAACTGGGGCTGTCTGAAGCCAGGAGTCAGGAACTTCTTCCAAGTCTCCTATGTGGGTCCAGGGGCTCAAGGCTTTGGGGCATCCTCCACTGATTTCCCAGGCCATTAGCAAGTGGAAGCAGCAGGGACTCAAATTGCCACCTGGGATGCTGGCACCACAGGTTATTTTAACCTGCCACTCCACTGTAATGGAATACCACTGCATGGGCCCCTGATTTTATGTTTCTAAAAAGTGAAGTATACTGGAAATTACAGTAGCAAGTGGTTCTGTTTTAGTTAGCTGAGGCCACTTTGACAAAATACCATAGACTTAGTAGTTTAACAGAAATTTAATTTCTCAAAATCCTGGAGCCTAGAAAATGAGGAAACAGGGAGTCAGTGTGGCGAGACCCACCTTCTTAGCCTGCCTTCTCCTTGTATCCTCACATAGCAGAGTGAGACAGAATGCTGTTGTCTCTTCTTCGAAGCCACTGCTCCCACTGTGAGAACCCCACCCTCCTGATTTCCTCTAAACCTGTCTCCCCAAGGCTGGATCCCCAAGTACCCTCACACTGAGGACGGGGTACTCAGCATAGGAACCTGGGGGAAGCACAGTTAGTTTGTAGCAGGAACAATAGAAAAGCCACATATTCAGGAAAAGAAAGAGCTAGGGTTGGGGCCAGGTTTTTTTTTTTTCTCATTACAAAGTCAGATATACAGAGAGGAGAGACAGAGAGGAAGATCTTCTGTCTGATGATTCACTCCCCAAGCGAGTGCAGCAGCCGGTGCTGCGCCGATCAAAGCCAGGAGCCAGGAGCTCTTCCAGGTCTCCCACGCGGGTGCAGGGTCCCAAGGCTTTGGGTTGTCCTCAACTGCTTTCCCAGGCTCAAGCAGGGAGCTTGATGGGAAGTGGAGCTGCCGGGATTAGAACTGGTGCCCATATGGGATCCCAGGGCGTTCAACATGAGGACTTTAGCTGCTAGGCCACTGTGCCAGGCCCATGGGTCCAGGTGTTGGAGTATTGTAAACTTGTACTATCTGGTAAATCAATGCATTCTCTTCCTTTTCTCCTCCCTTTTTGAAACACTTATTGATCACAAGTTGTGGATTTTGGGATGTTTCTAGAACTTCTTACTAAACTTGGAGGGCTGCCTATGAGGCCCTGCAGACTTGACTACTCTGATCTCTCCCAGTTATCCTGATTCTTGAGTCATCATTGTGCTTGCCCACATTGGGCAACCTTGAGTCACTCACTAGCCCTTAAGTCCCTTACTTTTTCCCCATGGGCAATGGTGCCACCTTCTGTTGTTCCCACACTACCCCTTTCTGAAAAAGACTCCTCATGCCTCAGGGTGGACTTTCACGAACCCCCTCTAGAGCCTCCTCTCACAGCATCCAGAAATTGGAGGGCAGCATCACAGCTCCTCTTGAAATTTCTGTATTTGAATGTTTATTGTCAGCCTTCTCCCACTGAACCTCCTGACTGGTATGAGGTGCAGAAGGAGAAGGAATGGACATCTTTAGCAAGTTGCTCACCTAGACGAGCTCTACAGTGTTTGGGCAAGAGTTTCATCTTGGATATAAAAGATTATGTGAATGAAAGTGATGACTGCGTTAATATTATTGGCAGTGGGTCTGTTAGGAAAATCGAAAGATGGAGTTGTGTGCCCTTCTGCTTGGGAATTGACCTGTTTGTTCTAACATGGAGAAGAGTGAAAAACCTGGGAGGAAACCTGAATTTGCAAGTTTTCAGGAACATACAGCATTGGACTTGGCTGTCCTTGAAACCTCGCTCTTCCATCTGGACAGCTGGCTTGCATTCATATAGAGAAACTTCTCAACAGATAGTCATTCATTTACTGAATCCCAAAGCCCTATCCTGAATGTATAATTACTTTTCCTTTCATTTGTTGGCATTTTTATTGGTGAGGGTGGAAAAACTCTTAGAGACAAGTGAGACTGCAGTGTGGGCCGAGTGAGAAACAGGCAGGTGGAGGGGGGAGAGCAGGAGCCACCAGCATATGCTCTGACTCTTCCATCCTAGTCTTCAGAGAGAGCAGAAATCCACTTCTCTGTTCCTCTGGCAGAACAAGTGCCTTGGGAAGCTAGTTACACCCATTGGGTTATGAGGTGGTTCTTGCTGAAACTTTTTGAGACAGAATGGAGAGCATTGCTGTAAGGATGGGATTCTTTGCCCTGATGTGCCTCTCTCTCTCCCCCTCTCTCTCTCCCCCCCCCTCTCTCTCTCTCCCTCTCCCTCTCCCTCTCCCTCTTCCCCTCTCCCTCCCCCTGAGATGGGATGGAGGCTCAGCTAGTCGTTCTTTCCACCCCATTTTCAATTTCTAAAAACGTTTTATCAGATACTCTGTGGATTAATTGCATATCCAAACATCAGAATATATTCCAGGACGAATCCCTCCTTCTCCTGTTTCTTCTTTGACTTCTGTTGGGTTTCAGGGAGTAGGAACGGGAGTGGAGAGAGAGAGAAGGTGAACCAGTAAGAAGAGAGGAAAAATGGAGAGGGGAGCGCTAAGGGGGTGTTCTTAGTGTCTTAGTGACTTGTGCATAAGTCTGAGGGGGGCTCCTGGCTAGGAGAGCTCCAGGATCTCACAGTTTGAATCCTGCTCACTTAAAAGTCATCTGCTCATTAAAGTAACACAGAGCTGTTTAATTGTTGTCTTTGTGGAAAATTATATGACTGTTCTCAGCTGTTGCTTCTGGCAGTGCTGTCTGTTCCAATGTAAATACATGAGGTAACAGATTTAAAGAAACAGGCTGTATTTACATACTTATGAAGTATCCTCTTAAACAATCTGCCCATGTTATTCAAATACACACAAATTAAACTTGTGGTATCCCAAACACTAGTGACTCTTAAAACGCCTGACAGTGGAGAAGAGAAGGAAGCTTCCATATGGCCAGTCCTGAGCTGCTTTCAGCAAGCTCCATGTAATCCTCAGCCCTTTCTGCACAAATTCCTTAGAAGAAAGAACTGGGACTCTAGGCAGTTCTGAGCTGGGTGAGTTGGGGGGTGAGGCAGAAGAAGACAGAAGCATTTAAACTGTGACAGAGCATTCTAGGGTTAGAATTGGTTGTGAGGCTTCCAAATAAAGTGTCATCTGCAACTTTTGTAAACCACAGTTCCTAAATCATTGGGTCTTTTGGACTCCACTCTGCTTTAAAAACAAGAACAAGAATAGCAGCAACAACAACAAGATTGAGAGGCAGCGAGAAATATACAGAGAAGAGGGAGACCAAGGATGAACTTCTATCTGCCTGTTCACTTCCCAAATGCCTGCAGTGCTTCAGGTGCTTGTGATTAGCAGGGACTCAACTAAGACTGTGTAACTAATGCCTTTCAGGGTCTACGCTGGCAGGAAACTGGAATCAGGAAATGGAGATGGGGATTGAACAGAACACAGGCATCCAGTGTGGGATGGGAGCATCCCAAAGAGGGTCTTTACTGATATCTCAGTGGGTGAGCCAGATCCCACCCCTGGTTCTCCTTATGGAGGTTAAGATTTAAGCAAGGATTTGAAAAACATTTTCTGTATTGAGGACATGGAGAAAAGTCCATCAATCAAAAAAAAAGAAAAGAGAAAAAAACAATGTATTTGAAAACAAGAGAAATTACAGGAGGCATGCAAATAAGTTAATGATTGACAATAGTTGTAAAAGTATAGGAACTAAAAATTTTGAAGAAAGGACATTGCTAATTACATGAAGATTAGGAAAAGTAGAAATGGTAGTTTTAGTTCTTCCCAAATGTTGTTGAAGTGGATAGAGACTGCACATAATTTGAGGCAAACAGAGGTCACTGCAATACGCTATGGTAACTGCCCAGGCAAGGCTTGTTTTCTGTATCAGCCTACATTCTGTTTTTGAGTCCAACAGAAGGTTGAAAGGCACAATTATCTACCTGAAAATTCAGACCCTTATATATATTGCAGGACCTTAATTTTGTTTTTTAAAAATCATCACTCACAATACTCATTGTTTGGTTGACTTTTAGATCAAGAGGACTTTTCTGAGATGATAGTTTTGTGCATTATTGGAGTGACTTCTAGCTATCATTTGTCATTAAGCAGCCTAGAGATCATGAAGATCTTTGTACATTATTATTTTCTTTCCTAGGTAGTATAAGTGACTGGCCGCCTAGCTCAGTAACTTTTCTTGATAACATCTGTTGGTATCTGCCATATCGGCAGATCATTTATTTTCATGGGAAAGTGTTCTAATTCCCATATATAAAAGGGATTGAAATAAGAGTAAGCCTGCCTGTCAAGAGCCTATTAAAGCTGTTACTTTGAATACGCATTAAAAAATAGGAATTAGTGCTAATAGGTATTTATATATGAACTTATTAAGACTATTTTACAGAGTGATGCTAAAAAATATGAACATGTAAAACTTATTGAGAAAGTAGTGATATAGGAACTTCATTTAAATATATGTAAATAAAAGTACAAAAAGTATAAATTTTATGTCAATATATTTATATATGTATAAAGCTTTTCTATACCTTTATTTCTTCAATAATTTGATGTATTCATATAGTCATGCAATATTTTATATATGTAAGTTTTCTGTACCTCTATTTTTAAAAAAGTGTGCATATATATATGTGTGTGTGTGTGTTGTGTATGTCAAAGAATGTATTTTTGTGTTCTCCCCTCAATTCGACTGAAATCTTAAGATCTGAAGAAGTAAATGTCACCAGGTTTCCAACCACCAACCACAAGACCCAGCCCCTGCTCTGTGAGCCACATCCTCCAGCACTTAGGGGAGTTCAAACATGACCCAACAGCACTTCAGTGCAGTACAGCCTGCATTGAAGCAGAGCTGCAGTGAACTGCCATGAAGGTCTCTGCATTGGCACCCCTTCCCTGGTTAGACCTCTGCTTGGACTGTCTCTGGCAGCTGGTCTAGCTTCATCCACGTCTCTGTTCTAGCAATATCATCCTTCAAATTCTTTCTCTGTCAAAGGCAATGATGAGCATTCTGTAGCAACATACCTGCATCCAGCCACTGTCAGTGTTTGTTAGTTTCTCCCTCCATTGCTTTGCTTTGCTTTGCTTTCCTTTCCTTTCCGTTCCTTTCCTTTCTTTTTCTTTTCTTTCTTTTCTTCTAAGATTTATTTATTTTGGGCCCGGCGCGATAGCATAATGGTTGAAGTCCTCACCTTGAACGCGCTGGGATCCCATATGGATGTCAGTTCTAATCCCAGCAGCCCCACTTCCCATCCAGCTCCCTGCCTGTGGCCTGGGAAAGCAGTAGAGGATGGGCCAAAGCCTTGGGACCCTGCACGCATGGGAGACCTGGAGGAGGTTCCTGGCTCCTGGCTTCTGCCTTTGCATTGGCTCAGCTCCAGCCGTTGTGGAGTGAACCATCAAACGGAAGATCTTCCTCGCTGTCTCTCCTCCTCTCTGTATATCTGCCTTTGCATTGGAAAGGCAGATATATAGAGAGGAGGAGAGACAGACAGAAATATCTTCCGTCCAATGACTCACTCCTCTGAAGCCAGGAACCAGGAGCTCTTCCGGGTCTCCCACGCGGGTGCAGGGTCTCAAGGCTTTGGGCCATCCTTGACTGCTTTCCCAGGGCACAAGCAGTGAGGTCGATGGGAAGCAAGGCGGCCGGGATTAGAACCAGTGCCCATATGGGATCCCAGTGCATTCAAGGCCGCTTAGTCACAGTGCCGGGCCCTCTCTCTCCTTTTCTTATAAGGATTTATGTATATGAAAATGCAGGGTTACAGAGGGAGTTGGGGGCGGGGTAGGGGAGACAGATTTTCCATGTGCTGTTTCACTCTCCAAATGACTGCAATGATCAGGGCTGGGATCGGCCAAAGCCGGGATTAGGAGTTTCTTCCAGGGCGCTCACGTGGCTGACAGTGCCCCAGGGATTGGGGCCATTTTATGGTGCTTTCCCAGGGACATTGGCAGGGAGCTAGGCCAGCAGCAGAGCAGTCGGGATTCAAACAGGCACTCAAATGGATGCCAGTGTGGTAAGTTGGTCATTTAACCCCACTGTACATGGTGCCAGTGCCTGCTTGTTAACCTTTTCTATTCCATTGGTAGCATTTTTCTGAATAAATGGCTTATTACATATATCAGGATAAGTGGTTTATGCCCAATCTTTTAAAATAATTACAATAGACCTGTGCAGTATTATCTTCATTAGAGAGTTAAGGAAAGCTAGCCCAGAACACTGCAATATTTTCAGCAAGTCAGCCACCTGGCAAAGTGGCAGACCCACTGTTGTAAATCCTGGCTTTTTCTCTGTCCCCTTATGTATCATAGACTGCCTTTTAGAGTAGGCATTTGAGATATATCTAGAGATAATTTATATCTACTAGCAGAGAGACCAGACAGAAGTTCATGAAAACTTATATACCTGTGGGTTGAGCCTTCTACAAGATTTACTAAAATACTTTATCAAATAACATACCTACATATTGAAAGGAAGGTTCTAAGGGCTTTTTTGTTGTTGTTGTTTTTTGTTTTTGGAAGGTTGAATGCTTGCGATCCCTTCTTGCTTGTATCGCGTCACACGTCAGGCATTTCACGCATGAGTCAGCCACACTGGCTTGTGGGGAGCCATCAAGCAACCATGTTACAGGAGTCTTCCCTGGACTCGCAGTCGTCCCTAGTAAAACTGCTGCATCTCCCCAACCAGCCCCAGTCTGTCTCTTCCTTGGGTGGCAAAAACATTCCTTTATTCCTGAAATTCAGTCGCTCTGCCTTTGGAGACAGCATTCTCACACAACTCATTTGCTCTGATGCACAACCACTTCACTCGGAAAAAAAAAAAAAAGAAGATATACAAATTCCCCAGGGACAGGATCCTAAGTAGCTTAAGTGACATTTCCTGCTATTGGAATTGACATCACTCACATTGTAAAATACCCAGTCACATGTGTAAAGTAGAAAGAAATGTATAGGAAAGGAGAACCAGAAATAATCATTGTGGATATTAGCAGGAACTTCCAATATGTGTATCTGTTAACATGGAAAATATTCTTCCTGGAAAATTATTCTGTGACTCTGCCTCTGTCTTTGAAGATTTGGGTATTGGAAGCCTGCCCTTGGCTACAGTTTATCATGGCTTTGCACTTACATGAGGATCCTTGTGCCTTTAGAATCCAGAAGTCCATGCCGACATATACTCATTTTCCTGGAGGACCCTCCACCCCCAGTAGAGTCTGTATGACACCAATGTCACAATGCACAATTTTGTAGCAATGATATGTTTTATGCAGCATGAAGAGCCCTACATAATAGGTATATCCAAATGTCAGATGTGGAAACCAGGTGCAGCAGTGTCACAGAAGAGCAGAGGTGCAGAAGAGCTTGCTTAAGGTAACGGGTGATCAGATGGATCAGGATTCTGTCTTAAGCAGATGGTTCGTATTCCCCACCACTATCATCAAAGTGCTGGTTTACTTTAAAAGTCTGGTTACCAGGTTAGGAAAACCAAGCTACACACAGGGATGATCGATATGCCTGCAGCAGACTTGCAGAAGGATCCAGTGTGAGTGTGCATATGTGAGCACACATGCAGATACCTTCCTTGGACATTAATTCTGTCTGTTGCCCTTTAGTGAGAATTTTCCCAAGTTTCTAAGAAATGCTCACTTGGCAGCTTAGCAGAAAACCAAAAGCCTTTTGTGTGAGAGTGCTGTCCAGCTTTATAATGTGGAAATATCTTGCTTGTAAATTCTGCATTTGGATGTGGCTTCTTTAACTCCATCCCAGCACGTTGCTGCTGAATCACATTATAGTGACCTCCTTGGTTTCTGGGACTGCAAGAGACAAAACAGCCACGGGAGCTGAAATACAATTATAAAGGGAGGCTTTCCACTGAAGTTGGAATCCAATACTTCAGCAAGACTGTCACTTACCTGAACTTTCCTGGGAAGAAAACAGTGGGTGGCATTCCCACATATTTTACTTTTGGGAGGTGTTGGATATTCTTTGCTGTTGCCATTGAGAATCTAGGCACCTACCAGTCTGGCTTTGCCGGAGAACCTAGTTTGGAGATAAGGTTTGAAAATGTTTGCCTCTCAACCTGTGCTCATGCCTTGAAAACTATTTGCACTGGTAACTACAAGCTTTTGTGTGCCTAGGGAGGTTAGCCAGTTTGGTAGAGAGGTAGAGATCATCAGGGAGGGAGTGGAGAAGAGCAGTAATTTTTTTTAAAGATTTATGTGTTTCTTTATTTGAAGGCATAATGATAAAATGGGAAAGAAAAATCTTCCATTCTGTGACTCAATTTGCAAATGCCCAAAGCAGCTGGAGGTGGACCAGACTGAAGCCAGGAGCCTGGACATTCGTCTGCGTTCTTCCCTGTGAGTGGTAGCCAGTTGAACCATCATCTGTTGATTCATAAAGACATGGGCAGGAAGCTGAATTGAAAGTGATGGCAGAACTCAATTCTAGGTACTCCCACATGGTGCATGAATGTGAAAGGCAGCAGTTTAATATAATATCTGCTTCAGCATACTCTTCACCCTGAACATTTTCATTTGAAAAGTCCTGTCCACCTCTGGAAAACCAGGAATCCCAACATTTATGGGAAAGTTAGACCAAAGAAGATGAGATCAGATGTTTGTTCAGCAGGGATAACAAGCTGTTGTTTTCCATATGATGAAAGTGTATTATTCAGACTTTAAAATTACTTAAATTTTGTTCCCATTTTTTAAAAAACTAGAATTTTCAATCAAAACTCCTAAGTATTCGCTTTCTTATTACTTAGTCTTTGCATCAAGCAATATTTTTTAGATCTTTAAAATGATCATTTCTCAAAGTAGTTTTTTTTAAAAGTACATTATGTGCTAGATATTGCTTCAAAGTACTTTATGAACCCATTTAATGTCCACAACAGTACTGGGAGGTAACCTGTTATTTCTTTGTTTTATTAAGCACAAGAGCCTAGTGAGAGTGAGAAAGACAGACCTAAAGATTATATCCTGCTATCCACTCGTTTGCTCCCTAAATACTCACAAGGGCTGGAACTGGGTTGAGCTGCAGGAACTCAGTCCAGCTCTCCTGTATGGAAGATAGGAACTCAACTACTCATACCACTGCCTGCTACTTCCTTTGCTACTTGAGTAGGGAGAAGACATGGGGAGCTAGAGCCTGGATTCAAACCCAGCAATTCTCAAATGGGTCTCAAATGACGTATTCAGCAGCTGAGCCACTAGGCCAAACACTCATCTCCATGATTCCTGTTTTAGACTAGGAGAAACTGAGGAACAGAGAGCTGAAAACCCAGGCCTGGGAGGAGTTTACCATGGCAAAGGATTCCGACTCAAGCAGTCTGGCCTCACTGCTCTGCAATGAGATCTCAGACTGTAGACATCATGGAGGTGAGGGTAACAGGATACTGGGGATCTTAAGACATTCTATTTCAAATACCTGGTATAGATCAAAGTTCTTAGGGGGTTTCCTATACTACTACCCTGTATGTAGATCATGTTAGACTGGTACGCTGAGGCCCCTTGGATGTCAGTGATCTATATACCATGTCTCACATCTCCTAGAATGGGCAGAATCATAATTATGCCCTGAAACTGTATCTTGAACCCCTGATTTCAAACACCATTCCACTCTGCCTCCTCATTTTTTGGTGAATTATCATACTGTAATATTCTTACCCAGTAATAGCAAATGTCATAAAACCTCCTAATTGAGTGGTTGGTAGATTGACCCCTGGTACTATTTGCCGGGGCGGGGGCAGGGGGAGGGTTAAAGGAAAGGGAATGGGAGAGAAAGCCCTACTAGCCTTATTCTCCCCCATCCTGTACAGTCTCCAGTTTCAAATACATCCCACCCCCCAAAAAAAGAACACACTGCTTCCTGCGCATTTTGCTCTGAGAAACCTCCACTGTGAGCTCCTACTGGTTCATTTGGCTTTAAGCACCAGGCACAGAGGGAGTTTTTAACTGCAGTATATAGATGTGCGTAACCCTTAATGAGAACGGATGCCCAAGTTGATCAGCCGACTGGCGATTGAACAGACTGTTTCCTCGGATCCTCCGTAACAATTTGCTTGTCTGGCTAATGTATTTGAATTATAATAACTCCCTTTCTAGCCTCTCCTCCCAATATTGTATGAGCAGAGTTCCCACATGATTTACACATACAATACAGACATAAATTTGCACATAAGTGCACCCTGGGATTCAGAGCATTCTGTGTGTGTTTGTCTCAAATTCCCTCCTTGGCCCCCACCCCCAAGGGTTTTTTCCCCCATTAGGCAAATGGAAGGCCCATGCCACCTGTTAGCATTACATCATTGGCTCCCCAGAACACAGTTGCACCAAAGGCCTTAAACAAAGTAGTTCTTCTTGTATTGTTTGCACTCAAAGAGCTGATATCATGCCAACTGATGTCATTGTATGTCTTTGTATAACTGCTATGGCAACTGGGCAGGTGGGGAGCCTCCAACTGATGTCATTGGGAAAGGAGGTGTAGAGGCAGAATTTTAAAAAGCTCTAGGCTGTTTTTTGCTGTGTGGGGAGTTTTTTGGCTTGCATTTTTTACAAAATAGTTGCTTTTAAGGCAAGTTACAGCTTGAGTACCATAAATAAGAACAAAAAGCCCCTCCACCCAAGTCACTTGTTTAGAGTTTGCTGTTTTGTTCTGTCCTCTCATCTCATACGGAAAAAACGTAACAACTGCCTTTTTTTTTTTTTTCAAGAAAAAAGTGAATTAGTTTCCCATCATAGAATCTGTGTGAAACCGTTTCCTTGGACTTCCATGGAGGAAAAGCTGAGCAGCTTTTCAGTAGTTCTTTAGAGTCCCTGTGATGGTGACAATGTTTTGTTTTGTTTTGTTTTTTCCCCAAGTATTCACTGGTAAAGGGTAAAGCTTTTCTGTTTTTTTTTTTTTTTTAATTTTAATTTTTATTTTTTTCTACTTTGAAAAAATGTTACTTTGGGCCTAAACTTTATTGTCAAGATTTTGTGGAAGAGTAGATTCACAGTCTATAAGGGTTTAATTCTGAATATTAATTATATTAATTAACATGAGTTGAGGGCTTTTTTTTTTTTTTGTCTCTTTAAAAAACAAAGGTTTTGCCTTGACTCATTTCTAATGGGTAGAGTGGTCTTAGTATCACTCCTTTGAATTTTCTGGATCATCACCTTACATTAATAAAAATGTGATTTCATGATTTCTATGTTTCTCATGACTGATTTTATGTCTATCGGCTGTAAAATGCCGGAGACTCAGTTTGGGTTCTAGTCTGGAATGTTCTGCTGTGGTTACCAAAGATGAGAACTGGAATGGACAAGAGACTTGGGAACTAGTGTCTGGGGGAACTTGTTGTCTTACTTCAATGTGACCATATCTTGCTCACACACTGCCTTCTGCCTTACCTTCTGGGCCGGATGTGTTCTGTGGTTTTCAACTGAAAAGCATCTTCCATGTTCTCCCTCTTTTCAAGTCAAAGACCAGAGAAGGTCAGATGTGCTTTATTAGACTTAGAGGTGAGCTGCTGGTAATGATGGCAACCCAGATTTCACAGTCTTTACATGTCTTCCTGTCTTGAATATTTGGAGCCTCAGAAGAACGCTTTGGGATTATCTGTGTGTGAAATAATGTGCGACAAATCTTAAAGGATAATGTATATACCTAACATTGATCCCTGCATGTCCTAACTGAACTGTTTTCTTTTTTGCAAAGTCCTTCAACTTTTGGTAAATATTAAATATCTGTTTTTCATGTACTATTAAATGGAAGTATTGTCATTATTTTCATATACTTTTCACAACTCTTTCGATGACCGTATAATTTTCCGTGGAATGAATGTGATGACTTTTGCTTTGTTTTGCTTTTAAGTTATTTCTGTTTTTAAGTTGGCCTTTTCCATAAAACAGTGTTGTTCTGAGCACCTTTATGTACCTATCTGAATATCTTTAATTACGCGAGGTGGCTGAGATACAGCCCCATCAGTGCAACTACTTGGTTAGGGGAATTTTGTATTTTAAAGATGGACACAATTTAAACTTTTGGTGTGAGACCTATGATGCTTGAGAGGCAGAGCAGACCCTCCAACTGAAATCTGTGTTTTTCACGGACCCATTGGAGGTCCCCTAGTGGGTTTGTGTACATACAATTCTCTGAGTTCGGTAAAAAAGGACCGAGCTGCTCTCGGATTCCATTCTGCCAGAAGTCGGAGTTGATATGTCAGGAACCTACGTGGAAAATATCCAAAAGGGATCATTAGAATGTCTCATGCCGCCCTACCTGTGTTGTCTATTTTCAGCATTTCTCTACTTCCGTGTCCCAGTCATGCAAACAGTCCTCATAACAGCAGCTAATACTTGCTGAGCAATAACATATACCAGGGCAATGTGCCAATCACTTCACACACAGTCACTCATCTCAGTCTCAGAACTGGAGGCCTTTGTCCTCATTTTACACATTGGGGCTCTGAAACAGAGGCAAGGGACAAGGTTGGCCATGTCACAGGCCAGGAAGTATTGGTAGCAGGATCCCAGCCAAGGTCATTGGACTTTTCCAAGGGTTCTGCTCAAAACGACTCTGCTGTACTGGGAGCACGCTTGGCCTTTTGGGTTAGATGAGCTACGAAGGTGCTAGCGACATGCAAGACTCAGCTGGAGTTCTCTGCCAGAGGAGGCCAGGCCTTCCTCCCTCAGCTCCCTAATAGACCACTAAATACAGATGCCGATCATATTAGCAACAGGTAAAATCGCCTGTCCTGTACAGAATCTTTCCTTTTGTCTATCTCCCTCTCTCCCTTCCTATCAATCTCCCTATCCACTCACCTACCTACTCAGTCTATACAAAGTGCACCTGCCCTGCAGAAAAGGTACCCTTTTGTGCCAGCTCTGGTGACTTAACAGATGGTCACTCTGGCTTTCTGTGTTTGTATTCCAGGTGGACTTAGTAGTTTTAAGCAGAACCATGAGAACCTCTGTGACAACTCCCTCCAGCTCCAGGAATGCCGGGAGGTGGGGGGCGGCGCGTCTGCGGCCTCCAGCGTGCTACCTCAGTCCCTCCCCTCCACCCCCGACATCGAGAACGCAGAGCTCACGCCCATCCTGCCCTTCCTCTTCCTCGGCAACGAGCAGGACGCTCAGGACCTGGACACCATGCAGCGGCTGAACATCGGCTATGTCATGAACGTCACCACTCACCTTCCTCTCTACCACTACGAGAAAGGCCTCTTCAACTACAAGCGGCTGCCGGCCACCGACAGCAACAAGCAGAACCTGCGGCAGTACTTTGAAGAGGCTTTTGAGTTCATTGGTAACTATCCCTGGTGGAGCTTTTCATCTGTCCTTTCCTTTCCCTCCGGTTGCTGCTTGACTATCATCTGCAAGGTTTATTCCTGCTTTACAAAACTAAATGCTATGCCCCGTCCCCGCAGTGCAACCCAAATCACGTTCTAGCTTGGGAAACGCATTGGAGCTACCAAGATGGATACCGAACAAACCATTCCATTGGTTTCGGATCTGTCCAACTAGAGAGTTTCATTGCTCAGGTTCTGAATGTGAAAGTGTGTGTGTGTGTGTGTGTGTGTGTGTGTGTGTAGGACGGAAGTGGTGCTTAGCTCTGCATGCTCTGTAACCAGGGGAACAGATTGATGGAAAATCAGAAATTGGAGGTCAGAGCTGGGCCTGCTGTTGCCCTCACAGCTTTGCAGGGATGAAATACAAAGTTATTTCAAAGGGTCAGGTCAAAGTACAATTAACAGCATAAGAAGTTTGAGATATGATGCATCATTTTTCTTCATAATTTGCATAATATGCATTTTCCATGATCTTTTTGATGATCTCTCACATGACACCATTTTCAAACACATCTGTATCTTCCTGTTGCCCTACTAAGATTTTATTCATCCAGCCTAGGCGGTGGCATCGTTTCAAGTTTAAGTTGCAGTTGGCATGACTTCCTGATATGAGGTTGGGGTAAAGGTAGTGTTTGCTGAAGGCTTGGTTCCGAAGAAACTTTTGGTAATACTGTACTGGGCATCTTTCTGCGATGAATCTTCGAAGAGGAAAGAGGAGTAGGGTAGAGCGGGGAATTGTTTCTCCTTACTTGACTTGTCCCAGCTTTAAAACAATGAGAAGCCAAAGCTTACAGATACTTGTGCCAGTGAGATGGTCTAGAAATCTCTTATTAGTTTGCCCCAAACTCACACAAGGAAGAAGGACCAGGTTGTATAGCCTGAATAGTTCTCAAGAAGGAACATTCTAGCAACAGCAGACTTTAACCTCAGAAGAAATGTGTTATCCATTCAATCCTGATTCTAATCCAAGTGTTTGTTGCTACTATAGTTTCAAAATATTTTAAGGCTCCAAGTATGATTTGGGAAAACCAGAACTTAGCAGACACTTCACATTTTTCAAATGGCTCCAGTCTTTATTACTATAAAGGCATGAGCTGATACTTGCACTAAATCTTGCAGCAGATTATTAGGGGCCTCTGTCACAGGGGGAAAACACTTTTTTTTTCCCCCACCAGGAAAATCCTTAGGTTTAGCAGCCATTGAATCTGATGGGTTTGCCATAGATTAGGCAGTTCTGGGCAGTTTTTCCAGCTGCTTTCTTTGCAATTTGTAGCTTTTTTTTTTGGTACGATCATAGGATATTCAGTCTGGGAAGAAATTATGAGTGAGCACTGAACCTACTGAAGTAAAGTGACATCCCCAGGTATCAGGGATTCTAGTGTCAGTGAAATGACCAGCGTGCAGGTTTCTTGACTCCATCTTGACTCCCTAGAATGTCTCAGTTGGCAACTGGAGATAACGCTACCTCAAATTCTTGATTAACAAAAATCTGAGCCAAAATCTGAGCCCTGAAGTAATATTTGTCAGCAAGTACATGAGGAACTTCCTGGTTGATATGTGATACTATGACTGGGATTCCATCTGACTCCAGTTGGGGAAGTTAGGAAATTGTTTCACATTTAGCAAGTGGCATTAGATAAGCTCGTTCTAAGAGGATTTCAACTGAAGCACTCACATTCCTTTTGGATTATTCAGGCTTACTTTTTTTTTTTAGACAAACAACAAAACCAATAATAAGCAACATTTAGCCTAAAGAACAATTCAGAGCAATATACTACTTGGGGAGAACTTTATTTTCATTGTTATCTTCTTATATAAACTGAAATCTTATAGTCTTGCTTTAGGGATACCAAGAGTGTAATATAAATTAAGCAGAGCTTAGGTTTAAAGTTTAACTGGCTAGTTTACTTTTTTTTTTTTTTTTTTTTTTTTTTTTTTTGGTATCAGTGTTAATACTCAGACACAAGGATTAAGATTCTATGAATTTATATATCGAAAAATTATATTCCACCAAGTTACACTCATACAAGATACGAGTATATGTGTAATGGGACCAGTGATCAAACTTACCACTTAGCATTTCACTCTCCCATCACCTTGTTTTTTGGCCTGGACTGGTTAATTAATCATATATGATGAAGAGAAGAAATTTTACATGGAGAATGCTTTTTGTGTAACACTTAAATTTTTCTTTCTTTCTTTTTTTTTTTTTTAATTAAAAACTCAGACTAACAGACAGAAGAGACAGAGGGAAAGATCTTGTGTCTGCTGATTCACTACCCAAGTAGCCACAATGGCCAGAGCTGAGCCAATCCAAAGTCAGGAGCCAGAAGCTTCTTTCGGGTCTCCCACTTTGTTGTATTGTCCCAAGGTTTTGGGCGATCCTTTACTGCTTTCCCAGGCCACAAGCAGGGTTCTGGATGGGAACTGGATCAGCTGGGATACAAACTGGTACCCATATGGGATCCTGGGCACAAGCAAGGCAAGGACTTTAGCCACTAGGCTACTGTGCTGGGCCCTCATGAAACACTTTTATTCCACTTTTGGGAAAGCCTGGAAAACAGTTTGAGTTAATTCCCTACTATTATCATATCGTCCTTTCCTCCACATTTATGTCTAATTGATATTCCATCAGGGAAGCTTTCTTGGATAAGTCTACTCATTAAGAATCTCCTCAGGAAATGCCCACAAGCTATTCTCCTGAGCTTTGAGTATATTTGACTACTTAGAAAATATCATATTCCTCCATCTTCCACATCATGGCCATGTGGGAACTCCATATATAGAGCCATAGGGATTAAACTTGGCTTTCTTAGGAAACACTAAACATAATAACTTTCCAGATTTTTTAAAAATTATTTTTATTGGAAAGGCAGATATAGAGAGAAGGAGAAATAGAGAGGTTTTCCATCTGCAGTTTTACTCCCCAAATGGCTGCAACAAGCAGAGCTGAGCCGATCTAAACCCAGGAGCCTCTTCTGGCCTCCACTGTGGGTTCAGGACGTAAGGACTTGGGCCATCCTCTGCTGCTTTGCCAGGCCTTGAGCAGGGAGCTGGATGAGAAGTGGAGCAACCAGGATATGAATTGTTGCCCATATGGTATGCTGGTGCTTGAAGGTGGAAGATAAGCCTATTGAACCATGACATCAGCCCTTACTTGAATGTTTTAATCTTTTAGCCTTGGATCAGGATTTGATGAGACTCTTACCTATTTATTGCCAGTTCCTGTATAGAACAATGTAAAAGAATTTTTTTTTCTCAATCCAAAACAGAAGTTTTATTAATAGCACTAGTTTCAATGAGTCACAGAACTTGGTAAGTGAAGTTAGCTTCCTTAACCAGACCAGTAACTACATTATATTGGCATATATGAGAATACTTCAGAAAGTTTATAGAAAATGCATATTGTGAGAAAAGTATACCTGGGTTACAAATACGGCACCCAAATGACTTATTCTTTAATCCCACTTTCCATGTAATTTTTGGAATAACTGGGTGTATGTGGGATCATATTCTCCCTCTCCCTCCATTTTTTCGATAGCATGATTCCGAGGGGGGAAAAAATAGAAAAAGATAAAGACATTTGAGAGAGTGGTTCAATGACTGTTAAGGTCTACTAAATCCAAAGGTTTCCCAATCTGTATGTGAATTATTGTAGGTGTAGTCAGTGCACTGCTATCACTTGTAAGTAAAACATGCCTGTGAGTAATTCCTTCCTTTGCATTGTTTTCTCTTCAAATGTAGACATCTGCCTTGTTGTTTATACTCATCCTGATTGTAGCCAGCCAGAGAAGTTGTGGCATGGACACGAGTAATTAGCTAGTAGACTATACTTGTTTATGAAATGATTTTAACTCATTCTGTCTCTATCCATCTCTCTTGGTTCCCCTTTCATCTCCTGTCTCTGTCTTGGTTTTTCCAGAGGAAGCTCACCAGTGTGGCAAAGGACTTCTCATCCACTGCCAAGCTGGGGTGTCTCGCTCTGCCACCATCGTCATCGCTTACTTGATGAAGCACACTCGGATGACCATGACTGACGCATATAAATTTGTCAAAGGCAAACGACCAATTATTTCCCCAAACCTTAACTTCATGGGGCAGTTGCTGGAGTTTGAGGAAGACCTCAACAACGGTGTGACACCGCGAATCCTTACACCAAAGTTAATGGGCGTGGAGACGGTTGTGTGACGGGGCTGGATGGATGCTCTTCCTTGGGAGAGGAGGAGGATGGATTCTTTTTTTGTTTTTTAAATTTAGTTGGGGATAAAGTTTGTGAATGAAAACAAATGACTTGTTTAAAGACTTTTTATTTTTAACAAGTGTGAGAAGACTATAACTTTTGATGCCCTGGAGACTAAAAAGTAGGGAGGCTTCCAAGGTCGTTTTTTAAAGCCAACAATAAAAATATGAGAAAAATTGTTCCCCCCTTTCCTTTTAAGCTATTTGTAGAGTTTATGACTAAATAGTCTGTGCAGGCTCATAGACCTAAGATACTATACTTTAAACCAATTAAAAGAACCAAAAGTCAGTAACAAAGACACTTAATACTGGAAGCCCCGGGGTCTACCTGGGCCATCCATATGGAAAACAAAAACGCAACCAAACCAAGCACTGTTGTGTTCCCTGGTGCAAGGAAAGGATCAGGGCAGCCCAAGCGGTCTAAGAACCCTTCACACATTCTTGAAGAGACAAAGGACTTTGTTGATTTTGTGGGTTTCATGCTCTGGATTTATTTTTCCTTTGTCTGGGTTTAAGAGATTTTTGAAATAGTAAGGAACTGACCATCATGCCACATGCCTTCTCCTGGCAGTTTGTGCAATAATATGGTGTTTTGAGTGTGCAAACTATTTAGAGCTGGCAGCTCAACAATAGAAAAATAGTGCAGATTTGCCAGCTTGAAGGAGATAGAAAGGAATTTAATAATATCAATGATTTTCCTCCCCATCTCCCCTTCCACCCAACTGTTTTTTTTCAATTTGATTCTGGTTACAGTGCCATAAACCTTGTTACATATGTATATCAGAATGTTAAAAAAGAAGAAAAATTTATTTAAAAATATTTTTCGCAAAAAAACTTGGTGTGTTTCTGTTGATTGTGTAAAAATTTATTTTCATTATATAAAAAATTAATTTTGGGATGTGTCTTTTATTCCCCTTTTACGTCAACTTATGTTTACATCTCTTACCTGAGTAATGTATACAGATTACATAATTGGAAATGAAGAATATGACTACATATAGAGGAAGAAAGATGAGGAAGAGAAAATGTATATTCTTTTTTTTTTTTAATCTATTTTATTGTATTGTTGTTGACAATCTTTACATAGTTAATTACAGTTAAAGAAAAAAAGGGTTCAAGGGGATAGGGAAGTGGGTAATACTATTATGTCCATATTGTTTCCATCATGTATCTGAGGTAAAGGGGGATATTGAGGGAGAAGCCCCACCCAGTTTCCCGCCCACCCCAAGTCCCGGATGTGGGGCATGCTCTGAGATATGTGCTCAAGTGGTGTTAATAGTTCTCCAGTTATGAATCGCTGCCAGTTTCGCTTGATGAGGTTGTCCACTGATTGATATGGTCCATTATAAAGTCTCCGTTTGCCCCATATTTCGCTGCCAACATATAGCTGAGATGGTTGATTGATCTGTTCTGTCTTCTGTCTTTTCTTGATTAGAGTTCTGAGTCCAGCAGTTCGATTGGGGAGATCTCAAAGAAACTTTGAGGTATTCCCAGACCAGATTCTTGTATGTTCTAGCAAGCACAGGGCCCGGCACAGTCCATCACCCCGATCAGCTGGTGGTTTCAATTGCTGGGCTGGTTCTGTTTTCAGTCCCGAGTTGTACTGGAACCAATGGGTGTTGCAGTCCAGTCTGGTTTGGCCCTTACATCAACCAGTGGGAGCTGCAGCCTAGTCAGAGCAACCCACAATAACCCCCACCAGGCGAGCCCCCTACCCTGGTTTGCCAGTATGTGTAGCAGAAGACCAGTCTGTCCCCCATCCCATTTGGCTCTTGTACTTGTCAATGGGTATTAAAGCTTAGTTCTATCTAACCAACTCAACCATCCAGCCCTCACGGGTGTTGTTGAGTGCCTCTCTATCTAGCCATCCCATCCCCCGTCCTAGTTTTCATGCCCTCCCACGGGAGTAGTGACCCAAGAAGGGGGAACCCACTTTTTCCCTCCCAGGTCTCTCTGTCCCGGTTTATGCACTCTTTAGGTGGTTCTGTGCTTTGACTTGGCAGAATTAGTCCCCAGTGCCAGCTTCTGCGGCTATGCCCAACCATCCCTCACCCACTCTAATTTATGCTTGCACCAGCAGGAATAATCAGCCCAGCCTGGCTTTTCCCTGATCTAGTCCACATGCAGCGCACAGGTATTGTAGCCTTGCTTAGTCTGGTCTGTCTCTATCCCAGCCCACGCTCTCCAGTGGGAGTAGCTGTCCAGCGAGGGGACCAGCCCCTTAATCCCCCTGCCAGCTCTGTCCCTCCCTTCCTGGATCTCACGTGTGCTGGTTGGGTGCTGCATTCATATCCAGTACAGGCAACCACGCCCTGGCATTCCATAATGTGTACTGGTTTTGTCGTGACCAAACCCGGCTCATCCCACACTCTGTTCTGGTGATCGGATTTGCCAGTTGGTGACATGAACTGATTCAGCCTGGTCTGCTCCTGACCCATGCTGAATGTGTGCCAGTGGGAAACTTTCCATGGCCTATTCTGTTCTGTTTCCTATCATGCTTCTTGTGCTTACCTGCAGGGACTGTGTCCTGTCAGAGGAGTTGCCCAGGCTCCTCCATCAGAACCCCTCCTAATGCCAGATTTTGCGCATGCCAGGGGGTCCTTGAGCCAGCCCTACTCAGTTCCCCTCCTGTCCTAGCAGGAAGAGAAAATATATATTCTCAATATGAAGCAGAGAGAGCTCTAATATTGACCTGTGCTGTCATGGTTTCATAATCCTGTCTTCCTCCTTGGAGAGTCTCAGCTAGAGGACAGCCCAACACTGTGGGGGAAGGGTGTTTGGGGAGGGGTTCCCGTGAGCCTTTGAGACCTAGCAAACAAATAGTTAGAATTCAGCCATCTTCCCAGAGACTATTTGATACCCACTATTTGATGACGCTCTGGCCTGTAGGGATCTAAATGGTTCTCACTTGCCTCCAGTGCTGCTTACTCACTCCACTGCTTTGGTGACATTAACCCAGTCAGGAGTGCTTTGCCACCAACTGTAATTTTTTTCTTCCAATATACTCAGTTCAGTTCCTCAAGTACAACTTATTTGTGATAAATTTTGGTTAATACGTAGCTAAGTTCCCTATCCTCAAATAATTGAGGTTGCAGCAGGGAAGAGTAAAATTCAAATATTTTCTGTGTTTTATTAACATACACATAGATGTTTACAGGTACTTGGCCATAAAGAAGATGTAACAGGAAACTTTTTATCTGTTTATCTGGTGTAAGTTGAAGAATTCTGGCTTGTCTGAAGATACGTGACTATATTTGATAAATACTTTTGTAAGCATTTGCTTACCAGTGGTAAAGAAAAAAATTTTTTTCTAAGATTTATTTTTTATTGTGAAATCCGATACACAGAGTGGAGGAGAGACCGAGAGGAAGACCTTCTGTCCACTGATTCACTCCCCAAGTGAACACAACAGCTGGAGCTGAGCTGATCCAAAGCTAGGAGCCAGGGGCCTCCTCTAGGTTTCCCACACAGATGCAGGGTCCCAAGGCTTTGGACCATCCTTGACTGATTTCCCAGGCCACAAGCAGGGAGCTGGGTGGGAAGCGGGACCGCTGGGACACAAACTGGCACCCCTATGGGATCCCAGCCCATACAGATTGAGGACTTTAACTACTAGGCTGTTGCACTGGAGCCAAAACAAAACTTTTTGATTTTCTTTCCCAAAGTTATTTGTATTTTCTTTTGTGAGAAAAGTGGAGATTGAATTTAACATGGAGAACAGAGCTGTTTGGGTTATTTTAGTTTAGCACAAAGTGCCAAAGAGATAAACAATAAATCTCTCTTATGGTACTTTATACCATGAAAACTAAACATTTCCTAGAACCTAAAGCCTATTTAAGGAGTTAGGTTGATATATAATTGATGGCTTAAAATATATAACAATTTGCTAAACATTTCTTTTAAGTCCAAATGTTAAATTTCCAAGTGTAGAAATCTTCCCACTCCCCTTTCTTAACAGATCAAGGAGAAGAATCAACCCAGTTTTACTTCTTTAGTTATACAGGAAAGATTTATGCTTTTGGACATGTATGATGTTCATGGAAAGTCTGTCTTGGGACAGACAGGGATCCTGCCAGCCAGCATACCAAGACCTGTGAGAGGGACCCAGGCCTTTCTCACTAATCTGCTTTAAGTTACTCCGCCTCCATTTCTTCATGAGGAATGTTAACCACTTCATGAGAATAATATTGATTAACCAAATCATTCCTCTACAAGTCAGATTCCCCCTTGGGTTTGGGGCCTCACTGGATGCCTGGGAGCTTTAAGGCAGAACTAGGGAATAATTGTGTGTCTTTTCTGAGAAAGTAGAGTTTCTGACCAATGTATGGATTATTCTTGGAATTTAGTAAGGAATTAGTTATGCTGAAAGAATTTAATGCCTTGACAAAACGACTCGGTACTATATCAACTTAAAAGACACACAGCAGGCATTTATTGCCTTTCTTTTAACAGAACAACAGCTCCCATCCTGTCTGTATACATTCATGTCAATAGCTGGTAATTTTTCCATTCACTGCATGCGAAGCAGGATGGAGGATTCATAGTTCATGGAGAAGCTTACACTGGTTGCTTTTGGACAAGAGCAGGCAAGGTGGGAAGTAGGGCAGGGAAGCTGGCAAGTGGAGCTTATGCTACAAAGGGAGATAAAAATAAGAAATGTGTACAATGTAGTAGTCTTACCTTAGGGATAAATGAGAAAGAATGACTTTTTAAAAGGCTAATGAAATTCAAGCAGAAGGTTAGGGTAAAACAAGGGGGAGTACAAAGGTAGGACTGGGCTGGAACAGTTGACTAAGTATTGCTAAATTATAAGCTAAACTGAATAAAGATGAAACAGTAGTGGCCTTCACACTGCTTGTGGATGAACTCCTGTAAATAAGCCATGGACACTTTTCTTTCTTTCCTAAATGTGTAACATGCATTCTCAGGAAATATGGGTGGTTTAATTTTAAGCCCCAAACAGAAACAGTTATCATATGTGGATGTTAGGGTAAGGGGAAGAGTGAGGCAAACACTGAATATAAAGTCATTGCCAGAAGATGGGCAATACTAAAGACTTCAGGGGAAAAAATGGCCAAAATCACACTTTTTTTAAAAAAGATTTATTTATTTTTATTACAAAGTCAGATATACAGAGAGGAGGAGAGACAGGAAGATCTTCCGTCCAATGATTCACTCCCCAAGTGAGCCACAACGGCCGGTGCTGTGCCGATCTGAAGCCGGGAACCAGGAACTTCTTCCAGGTCTCCCACGCGGGTGCAGGGTCCCAAAGCTTTGGGCCGTCCTTGACTGCTTTCCCAGGCCACAAGCAGGGAGCTGGATGGGAAGTGGAGCTGCCGGGTTTAGAACCGGCACCCATATGGGATCCCGGAGTGTTCAAGCAAGGACTTTAGCCGCTAGGCCACTGTGCCGGGCCCCAAATTACACTTTTCTACAGAGCTTGCTACCTTGTAAAAGTAATAGACAATGAATTCCAATACTCTCCATGGTTCCTGATTTCTGCATCTGAGATACTCTGTTTTGGTGTCTGGTGTAAGATGTGTAAGTCAGGACTTGATCAGAGGATGAAACTGCTGTGATACCAAGTGCAGAGTATTCCAGAGATTAGATTTTAGGCAATTATAACTTTTGTTAATGTTTGGTGTGAGATCTATGAAGCAAGACTTGATCAGAAGCACAGAGAGTCGCCCATGGAGCATGAAAGGTTACTTCTGGGAATTAGACTGCAAAGCAATTACTAGACCTTGAGATGTCAAAGGGCAATGTGTCTCATGATGGCCAGAGTCTGTGTGAATCTGCAAGACCATCAGAGAGAAAATCTAGACATGAGCTAGAAGATGGCTAAGAAGTAAGAACTAGGACAAACTAGGACCCACAGCATACTTTCACCAATCTCAAGTGAAGAAGAGCAGGGTCCTCCGCATGGAGTTACTTGTGTCCATAGTGTAAGATTTGGAAAAGTGAAGGCCGAGATCTGGAGAATTTTCTGAGCTACAACCACAGCCACTAGCCTAAGTCAAGGTGAGTCACTGGCTCATGGAAAACAGGCTAACTGCCAACAGGGGCCTAGTGTCTGCTTTAAGTTGGGTGGCTTCTACTTCACTTGCACTTCTTCAACTCTGAAAACAGAAATGGGAATCTTGGGAAGCACACTTGCAGGTTTAGCTAAATGGATGGTACAGAAGCTCACTGTAGCACTTTGCTCACCAACAGGGCATTGATGTGGACTTTGTTAAACCGTACATAGGTTCAGAGTAAAAGCATGAACAAATGACACCGGTAGTTAACAAGATTTCACTTCCTTATTTGAAATCATAGTCACTCTTTCCCTCAAGGAAGACACTAGGTTCCTGTTAGCTTATTTTCTTCTAGTTGATGACAACATCCTAGTTGATGTTTTGCAATTTAAAATCTTGAGGCAGAGATTTTTGTGGGTTGAGTTTTATCTGCCAAAAAGATGTGTTGAAATCTTCAACCCGGAACTTTTAAAACACAATCTTATTTGGAAATAGGCATTTGCAGATGCATTTAAGTTTAGAATAGGTCATACAATCACCAGATATTGGGAAAGAGGCATGGGACATATTCTCCCTCTGTTACAGCATCCTTAAGGAGTTAAACACGATAATCACTTTTGTTGCATTATGTATTAGAACATAGTAAAAAATTGGTTATTGTAAAACTCAAATATTTGTATGAAATAGCACTAATTTCTATCACTGATCCTGTGCTCAAATGTATATGATTTGTGTTTGTAACAGCCTTATTTCATTTTCCATTCCTCAAACTCTTTTTCCTTAGCAATTATCTCACTTTGTTAATTATGGTCCCTTGTCTTTTTTGAAGCACCTGAAGAGTATTAGCTTTCTGCCATTGTGGCAAAATACCTGAGACAGTCTAACACTATAAAAGAGAGAGGCTGATACTGGCTTGCAGTTTGATCTCTGATGAAGGCGGTGGATAACAATGGAGGAGCATGGGCACAGGGAGAATCCCAGGATGAGCCAGGAAGCATAGGGAGTATGGGCCCCACTCAGGCCCAACCCTTTGTGGGAATTGCCTTACTAGGACACCCACGATGACCTAAGGACCTCTACCTGGTCCCAACTCCTAAACATCAATTATTAGATTAAGCATTTAACTTCTTAGTTCCATTTACATATGACTGAGGTGCAAACATCTGTATCAATGGTAGCACAAACCTTGGCCTACATTAGATTGCTTTCCATTCACTGTATGATAACAGAAGTAATTACAGGACATAAGAATGTAAGAGATGTCCTTGAATTCCAGGTATACTTTATTGCCCCTAGAAATCCAATTTTGTTTTGTCATTTCGATAGTTCTGAGATGCTGTTGATATCGCCACTCCAAGGATGAGGAAATCCTTCCAAGGTCAATTGGCAGACATAGTCCACATCATAGTTTCCATTTAGCCAGAAATTTGTTGTTAAGCTTCACTGGGGTAGTTGACCAATTTGTTCTGCCCTCCTTCTTCTGCAAACCAATGGGTGCTGTGGTCCAGCCCAGCCCTGCCCACCATATGCTCAGCCCTCAAGTACACCAGGGGGAGCTGCAGCCCAGTCAGAGTGACCCCAGTAACCCGCACTGATCTGGCTCTGAGCTTTGGTACCTGTTCCTGCCAGCATATGCAGTGGATTGGTCCAGTCTGCCCCACATTCTATTCAGTTCACACACGATTGGGCATTGAAGCCTAACTTGACACAACTGACCCCACCCTCCAGCCCATACTCATGCTAGCAGGTGCCACTGCCTGTCCAGCCAGGACTGCCCTCGTGCTCACCAGTGGGAGTTGCAACCCATCAAGGAGGTGCCCTCAGCATCCTCACTGGACCTACTCCCTACGCTGGATCTTGCACTCTACAGATGGTTCTATGGTCTAGCTCCATAGAATTTGCCCCAGTCCCAGCACTTGCCAACTGATGCTACAGCAAAGCCCAACCAGCCTGAACGTATTTGGGCTTATTCATGCACCAGTGGATACAGTTAGCCCTCTTCCCTTAACCCTTCCAGTTGGCTCTTCCCTTAACCCAGTTCGCATGTAAGTCACAGGTGTTATAGTGCCGGCTAGCCTGGTCTGCCTTCATCCACAGCTCTCATGTTCAGCAGCAGCAGCAGTGGCACAGCAAGGGAGTCCCCACTACTCCCATACCAGGCTCACATGTCACCCTCTCAACCACCCCTAGGTCTTATGTGTGTCGGTGGGAGCTGCAGCTCAGTCTTTTTTTTTTTTTTTAGAGATTTATTTATTTTTTATTACAAAGCCAGATATACAGAGAGGAGGAGAAACAGAGAGGAAGATCTTCCTTCCGATGATTCATTCCCCAAGTGAGCGCAATGGCCGGTGCTGTGCTGATCCGGAGCCGGAAGCCAGGAACTTCTTCCAGGTCTCCCACACGGGTGCAGGGTCCCAAAGCATTGGGCTGTCCTCAACTGCTTTCCCAGGCCACAAAGGCAGATGATAATTCTCTGATTTTAAAGGCTATGTCTCTGTAGTAACTACTGACATGTCCTGTTCCAGTACAAAAACAGACGGATAATATGTGAAGGGGTGAATGTAGTTGTGTTCTTATAAAACTTCATTTTCAAAAACTTAGTCATGTGGATTTGGTCCGTGGACTATATTTCACTAACTCCTGGCTTTAGTTAACAGGTGTAGAAAATAAGTATTTGCAAGAACAAATAGCTACTGACCAGGTGCCAGGAGCAATTTTAAGTTTTTTCATCAATGGAATCATGTCTGGAACAACAGCTGCAATTATACCCAACATCTGATTAAGATCTTAAAAGTCCACAGTCATTCAAAGTTCATCTGTGCTCTATACAGAACAAATAAAAACCAATGTGGATTTTGGTAAGGGTAATAATCTTTGTATTTTGCTTCAGTGCTTGCTGTGGGACTCTGAAATCATTTAGGAATTCAATATTGCTTCAATATTGCTTTATATTTATTTGGCAAGTAGGTTACTTCTGTATAACAAGGAGCTAGAAAGCTTAGTGATTCAGAGCAATAGACATTTTTTCGTTCATTAATTTGTTTCAAGCAGGTCTAATTGAGAGTTCATTTGATAAACACATCAGAATAACAAATGTCATCATGAAGCAGTTTGAGAATCTAAGAGATTTTCATGACTTGTTCAAATTCCAGGAGATTAACCTTGGTTATCCATTGTATGTCATGGCTACTCCTCACATGTACCCCTCAGTGAGATGCCTACATTTCTCACAAACATGGCAGCTAGTGCCCAAGGTCTAGGATTCCAAAGACCTAGATGCAAGCTGAAAGGTTTTAAATCACTTGGAAATGCTGCATCAACTATGCCAATTTACTTCAATTTATTAAATGAATCCCTGTCAGCCCAGGGTTCAAGACAAAAGATACCAGATTCTGCCTCTCAGAAGGAGGAGTGGGGAGGAATTCATGATCATTTTTCATCTACCCACAACTGACTTCTACCTAATTCCGCCAATATGTGGGAAAAGCTCTATACAAGGCATTACTGTTGGGATAATGGTAAGAAAGGCAATAACAAGAATTGGCTCCACGAAAGACTTCAAACAGTTTTGATCAAACCTAACAGTTAACCTGTACCTTAAAGGCTAATCTTCCTCTATCCTTTGAAGTCAAGCCTTGAGGGGTGGGGAGAACCCAAGTACCTATGTAACTGTGTCACATAATACAATGTAATTAATGAAGTAAAAAAAAAAAAAAAGATATCAGGTGAAAGGTTCGGTGCAGTAGTCTAGTGGCTAAAGTCCTCTCCTTGCATGTACAGGAATCCCATATTGTCACCAGTTCTAATCCCGGTAGCCCCACTTCCCATCCAGCTCTCTGTTTGTGGCCTGGGGAAGCAATTGAGGATGGCCCAAAGTATTGGATTCCTGTATCCATATGGGAGACCCGGAAGAAACTCCAGGTTCCTGGCTTTGGATTGGCTCAGCATTGGTCGTAGCAGCTGCTTTGGGAGTGAATCATTGGACGGAAGATTTTCCTCTCTGTCTCTCTCCTCCTCTCTGTATATCTACCTTTCAATAAACAAACAAATAAATAAATAAATAAGCCTTTTAAAAAAGATACAGGTGAGGGTTATACCTACTTGATGATTTTCTGTGCATTTTATTTGGATTTACATGTTAGTTTCCAGGATAAAAGTAACAGTTTCCACCCACCATCTTATTTCACTTAGATCAGATTTCAATAGTGTAGTTGATTTTAAGGTGACTGGTTTATTAGACATTTCACACTCCATGACTTACTATAACCTTGCTGAATCTCCCTTCTTTTGACTTGATATATCACAAGAAGAAACCTGGGTGTCCCTGGAGAAAGAAAAATCACCAGATCTACCCTGTTTTTATAAGCTATTGCATGATGTTTAAAGAGTCAGAAACCAAATGTTAGCTTGAGGGTAGTATTTGGAAGAATTTCTCCCCAGTGGGAGAACAGCCATCCCCTATAGTTACAACATGAGCTTCCAGATTTTTAGCTTCTGTCCATGTGATGTTCTCTGAGTGCTGTGTGATTCAGGGAGCCCACTGAAGAGCAGATCACTCCATCCGGACCACTCCCAGCTTCAGTTCTTGCACTGTTTGAGGGGAACTAGGTTCGGACAGTTTCCTGCCCTATTTCCTGGATGTTTCTGCAGGTGTGTTGATGTAGTTGGGAGAATCCCCTCCAGAACCTCTACCAGGACAGCTCCTAGCCCTATCTCCTGTGAGTACCAGTTGGTACATCAATTTGAACTGGCCTGCCTCCAGGTCTGGATTTCCTATTCACCAGCAGGTACAGTGGCCCAGTTGGAGTGACTCCTTGAACCCCTACCAGGCCATTTTTCAGACCTGGCTCTTGTTGCACCAGCTAATGCAATGGCCCAGCCTGGCCAGTACCCAGACCGAATTCATGCCTCCAGGGGATGCCCTGGTCTGGCACTGGTGACTGTCCAAAACCCCCAATGGGCTGACCCCCAGACCCAGCAGTTGTATGTGCTGGCTGGTGCTGTGGCCAGGGCCTGGCTGCCACCAGACTCAGCTTTCCCATGTATTGGCTAGTGTAGCTACCTTGTTGGATTGATCCCTGCAGTTGCTTACCATACCAGGTGCCAGAAGTGGCTTTCATATGTGGAGGCATTTGCAGCAGTGACCTGTCCTGTCCACACCCCAAGTTTCTCTTGTAAGATGGGTTCATTTGCTTCGCTCAGTTTATCCCCAGACCCTGCTTTGACTCACTGGCAAGTACCTTTGCCTGAACAGCCTGCCCTGCCCCTGCCTCCTGCCCTGCACAAATCCTACCAAGTAGGCCCTCTCAACTGGGATTAACATGTGCTAGGAGTGTTACATACCAGTCCAGAACTCCCCTGTTCCCTGACTCCATGTATACCAACCCTGTAAGATTCTCTAAGCATCCCCATCCAGCTCACTCCCAGGTCCAACTATGCTGTGTGTGGCCAGTGTAGCAGCCTAGTCCTGCGTGATCCTTAGGTTCCCTATCCTCTCCATCACACGCGGTAGTGCTTAGGCAAACATGCACTTTAGTGGCCTTTTGTATGGAGGTGCTTAGCAGCCATTTTATGCACCTCAACAGCTTTCAATGTTCTCCTTCTTTCTTCAGTTGTGGGTGGTGGAGCTGGGGGTTTCCACCACTTCTCTTTCAGATTTAAATTATATAGGCTAGTAGGCCAACACACCGGTATGATTAATGCAGAGGTGGCATGAGCTAGGGCCCAGAATGCTAGCCAGCTATTGGCTGCCTTTTTCCCAGCAGTGTAACACTTGCCAGGTACAAGGTGACCTAGGCAGTTGCCTACCACTGGGGACCCTTACTCTCTTATAAAGAGATCTTCTGAATAACTTGGCCAGAAAAAGACAATCTTCTGTTCCCAGAATAGCAAGTGAAACCAAAAAGAGTTTTGATAAAATGACAGGTAGATACAGAGCAAGAGCTACATTCAAAGAAGCATCTAAGATAGTAAGTAGGCGAGAGGCAAGAGAAAGATTTAGCCCACAGATGTTCATTTCCTGCAATCTACAATCTTTGGGCCAGTGGGGAGATTTAAATGGACTTCAGGCTTTGCATAAAGTCTAAAATCATGTGTAAATTTGTGTCTATTTAGAATCTTAGTTATGAGATTATTCGTAAGATGCATCAAATTTTCCGATGCTCTTTTAACCAAATGGATTACAAATTGCCAACCTAGAGAGCTATCTTGAGAATGAATTTGATATTGTTCTTAACAGTTAGTCCCACATTTTCCCCTGCTTCTACCTGCCTGTATTGCCTGAAGCCCACCAGTATTGGCTGAAAGCAACAGAATGTCATAATAATATGACAGACGTTAGAGAAATAGCTCCTAGATTTAGATTCATTTAGAGCTACCACTTTATGGTTATGTGGCACTGAACATGTTACTTGTTTACTCAATATATCTGCAGATAAGATTAACCATGACTAAAAGGAGGGTAATAGTAAGAATATATTTTTTATCTGATTTGAAGGCACGCTGAGCTCCACCACATTTACATTCTCCCTTTACATCAAGCACCTGTTCCTTCTCACCTTGTGGGCTTTACTTCTACTATTCCTTATATTTTTCCTTCTTTCTTTCCCTAGCCATCTACTGACAATCCTGCAAATCTCAGTTTAAATTGCACTAAATCAGGAAATTTCTGATCCTTACAACTCAGTTCAATCTTTCTCTGCTGTGTTCTCTGTGAGCTGAAAGTGTGCAAATTAAGCTCATGCTAACAGAGAGCTGATTGTGATGTATTTTGCAATTTGGTGAACTGACAACCGTTAGTAGCTTGAAATCAATCATTCTGGAAAAATTTCTGTGACGGAAATTGACAGATGCTACTAATCTGGGCATTTTTAAAAATGAATTCATTTATTTTCATTGGAAAAAAAGAGTTATAGAGAGAAAGGGAGAAAGATCTTCTGTCCACTGGTTTGCCTCCCAAATGTCCACGATGGCTTAAGCTAAGCCTATCTGAAGTCAGCAGCTAGGAATCAGGAGTTTCTTCCAGGTTTCCCTTGCAGGTGCAGGATCCCAAGGCTTTGGCCATCCTCCATTGCTTTCCCAGGCCATAAGCAGAGAACTGGATGGGAAGTGAAACACCGAGGACACAGGAAGCTGGCTTTGCAAGGCAGAGGATAGCGAAGTGAGCCATTCTGCCAGCCACTATTTTCGTCTTTGAAGGCACCTTTATGGAACTGTATCATGACAAATAAAAATTAAAAAAAGAAGATCAAAATATATTAATAACAGAAAGAAATCTTTGGTTAGAAAACATAAAATATATATTGGTATGCTCTAATAATAATGGCTCTAATAATAATATAAATGGCTCTAAATGTATGAATTATGACATGACAGATTTACTTGATTTTTATTTCCATGAATATATGTTTGGACATTGTTGAACATTAAGAAATGAGAGGCAAAAAGCAGCATAACCATTTTATACATCAAGGGAGAAAAGACAAACAGAATATCTGAGCAAGAAAGCAGAATGGCCAACGAAATTCCATGACTATATAACATTATTATAAAACAGCTGGTTGCTTTGCAATATGGTCAGAGATTCCTTCAAAAAATTTTGCTATTCACACACACACATATACACACAGAGAGACAAGAAAACACACTTACCAACAATAAATTTTCTGTATCATATTTAGCATGATTTAAATTGATTATCTGGCTTCTTGCTAAAGCTTTGTTTTCCTTACAGAGTTGTGAAAATGTATTAGGCAGAAAACCAATCCAAGTGTTTGTTGCAATTCTTGCAGCATCTGCAAAGTTTGGCTTTGACTCTATTAAAGAAACAAATTAACAGAGGAGGAGGACTGGCAAGTGCAATCCATGCCACATTCTTGTGAAAAAGATGCCTATTCAGTACAAAGGTAGTATATTTAGTATTGATGTCCAACCTCTGAATCACCCTACTCTATGTTATGTGATAGTTCATACTGTCCTATATAGCATGGTTGTTCACATATGGGGCCATCAGAAACTGCTGGTAGCAGCAGAGCTTTACTGACAGCCTCTCACTTAGAGCTGTTGGAGATACCACCATTTGCCTGTGCCATTCCACTTTAGTCAGAATTAGATGACGTTAAGTAGCTGTAAAATTGCTCATGAAATGCTATCTCCTGGATGGTGCCTTGGTGCTTTGCTGCTAAGAGAAAGGATGTCATCTGGGTGTTTATGAATTCTTGAAGACTACGAGTTGGTAAAATCTAAAGAATTTGAAAAAAAGGACTGCTCAGATGGTTTTGGGAAATGCAGAATTTGGGCCCGTCTGAGTCACTGCTGAGCCGGAATGTTTTGTGTACCTGTTTTCTGGGTCTAAAGTGCTTCAAGCCTTCAAAGGAGCAACCTTCATGGTCCACAAGCACTGCCTGCCTGCTCCAATTCCTAGGGGGAGAAAAAAGCAGTTTTCTTTCTTTTTGGAGGCATTTGACCTCACTAGAGCCAGTTTCCACCAAAAATTGACAGCTTCAGATCTGCTTAAGACAGAATGGCTCCTGATACCCCGCAGAGGGATGGCAAAGTCAGGTAGTCTTACCATGCAGACAAAATGGGTTCAACAGAGACGAAGTACAGCTTCAGGAGCTCATGACACAACTGATCTCTCCATTCAAGGGAGGTCAGTCACAGTGATACAGGTCAGTAGAAAATGGGCTTCTCTGATGGTCAGAAACGCCAGACACAAATGAATAGTCTAAACTGATTGGAGGAAAGGTTCTATCAGCCATTTCAATCAAGGTTGGCTGGACAGATAGGACTTGGTCCAAAAAGTCATCTTAACATCATCAGATGGATGCAGCAAAAACCCAATTTAGGATTAGCAAATGCAACTCAAGGTAATCACCGACAAGGCAAGCTGCAGATTGTCAAGGACTTCCAGATTGGATATCTGATGAGCTAATTTATCCACATACCATCCTGGGAGCCTAAGATGGAAAAATTCTGATCACCAGGAAATCTAAACCAAACTACCAACCAACAGTTAAACAATAGACAGCCAAAGCATTGCTATCAATGGCCTCAAAGCATGCTCAAACTGTTTTTGTTTATCTGGAAAGCCTACTTGTCTACCTTTTCCCCAGATACACAGCTGAGTCTTGTATATTCACAGCAACCAGGCAGGTTCTAATTAAATAGATGACACCCGAAATTCTGCATTTATCCCACACATTCAGGAGGGACCAAGGATGTTTAGCTAAGCAGCACTCTGAGTAGCAGGTCTCAAGGTTAACATTTCACAAAAAGGTAATTCTCAGGGTGACTAGTGATCACATAATCTCTGGACAGTCCTTCCTGGGACACATTATAGCTTCTTATGGTAGGCTTGAGTTACTGTCTGACTTCCAACAGTTTAGAAAACAGAGATGATACTAAAACCTGTAAAGTGGACCCAAGGATGCATGTTTTTCCTTAGTTTCCTGACAATATCATGAACAATCAACAAATCTGAAGTTTTATGAGCTCTTTATTTATGACTATGTTTTAACAAGGACAGGAAGCTGCGTCCTCATGACTAAGTGTACACACAACAGTTGAGAGTTGGAGAGTGTTAAAATCCCATGCCATCTTTGTGGTTGGTAATTGCTTGTTTTAAGCTTTTCTTATTCAAATATAAGCTTTACAGACATGCTTGATTCCCACCATGCCCTCTTCCTAAGCTGGACTGTGCTTTTCCGTGGGCTGCTGGCAAACCTGTGGCTTGGCTAATCAGGGCCATAAATGTCAGGATGCTTTCCTGGGTCTGATACAATTTTCACTCCTGAATTACATCTGACAACCCATGTGAGACTAAAAGACCAGGGCATTTTTTTTTTAACTTAAGTTAAGCAACACCCCAATCCTCCAGGCTGAAGCTAAATCCCCTTTTTCACTGCTCTTGGAGTGCCAGCCCAGCGCACAGCGTATACTCAGAGCCAAAGGCACCGGCACAGATGGGGCTGCGCTGGGTTGATTTGCCTATATTTAACATGGCCCTAATTACCCACAGGTCTCTGAGTGAGGAGGACTGATGAGCAGTTCAAGTTCCCTGCATAGAAATAGCCCCAGAATAGTCCTTGTGTTGTTTCTAATTGCAATGACTGTCTCATTAATCCTCCTCTATCAGTGTGCAAATGGGCTGCCTCAGAATAGCCCTGATCTCAACCAGCCCACAGCCAGCTCTTGGGATGATAGTTTTGTACATATTTGGAGAAGGAAGGCTGTCCTCTCCAAGGATGAGAGGGTGTGTGTGTGTGTGTGTGTGTCTGTGTGGTGTGTTGTAGTGATGGGGGTGAGGAGTGATCTACAGATTCTGGAATCTTTGAATACCATAGGAACAGGATCTAGAAATGTATTCAGTGCCACTCTAGGTCTTGGTAAACTTGGTTCCAAGAAGTTATAAAGTAGCAAAAACGTGATTCAAACATCTTAGCCTGTGTGAATATTTTATTCTTTTCAATTCCACCCAGTGTAGAATCTGATGGCAATCATGTGTGCTTTACTATGAATATGCCACTAACAAATTTTTCATGCTTCTAGCTTAACAATTTACAAAGCTTCTTTTCTATTAGCACTTCACAGCATTCCTGTGATAGTAACAATGGTAGGCACTTTCTCATTATACAAGAGGAAAGTGAAGCTCAGAAAATAGAAATTTGTAAATACTCCCAGATCACACAGTTAGAAAATGATAAAGTTTGTGCAAGAAATCATATCTTTATTTGGATAGTTTTGGGAGACACCTGCTTCCTTGTTAGATAAATTGAATGCCTTAGTTAAGATCAGGTGATGTTAGGGAAAGAAAAGATTCCTTGGATGAAACAGGTTGGGATTTTAATCTCTGATACGGGCACATCTTAAATATCTCTGAGCCTCATGCTGAGCATTAAATAAAATAACACATACAGAAAATCAGAGAAGTGCTGGTCACCAAGTGTAAGAAGAAACAAAATCCTGCACTCCCACAATAGCTAAGCGATTCTGTACTTATCCTTGGTGAAGACGTGTCTTCCAGAGCACTATGAACCAGTCCTTCTCCTCCTTCCTCACCTCTTTCTTTCCCTAAATGCTCATGAAGCTAGGCTAAGTGTATTTAGGCTACATGTGAGATAATGTGATTTGAAGGTGAACCTTTGCTCAAGTCTCAGCCCAATAACTCACTCAAATATCCATTTTATTGAATTGCTTCCACAGTTTAGAGACAAAGGAGAGAAAACGTAATGGAAGAATGAAGGAAAAGTAAGCTTATTGAGTAGCTGCTTGATCCAGCCACTTTAAAATGCTGATGCCTCTGTGTGTGTGTAAAATTTCAGCTAACATTCACACACACATACATACACAGATACATATGAGGTTTTCTTTACATTATGGAAGAAAAGAAACTACAAGAAAATGTAAATGGCTTACTGAAGATTAGTTGTAATCTCAATTTACTGTTCAATAACAGGAAAACAGATGAAAACGTAACAGACTTGTCCAACAACAAATTGATGCAAATGAACATAGACGTGCAATCCATAATCAAAGACCTTTAGGGATACAATGAAGCTATTTTCTCTTCCACAAAGCACAGACTTGGAGAATCAACTTACAGTCAGTAAGCCTTGGAGACTTTCTCAGACCACCCTTGTCTTCTTCAAACCTTGCCCAAGCCAACTGAAATTTACCTCTGTTCTCAAAGCACTCTGCATACATTATGCTATATATAGCCACGTTGTAATTCAAGAGTTCACACTCCCAGATACAGCTATTGTGAACTTCAGAGGGATGAGCTGCCTGTTAAGATCAATTAAGGATAAAGGGAAGGAATCTAGTTCACTTCCAGGATGGAGTAGGAACTCTGCAGTAATAGCTACAAGTTACTGAGTATCCAGTCCTCCCCAGACATAGACCCACTCCCCAACATAGATTCAAAGCCTTAACCCAAATCATATCATCAGTTTCTATTAACTGAAAGGTAGATGGAATTATTCTTATTTTATGTGTGACTAATGGAGACTTTGCAGGCCAATACCTATTCAGGATCTTGTTTGGAGCAGTATAAAAGGACAGAGTTGGAAAGGAAGTCCATCTAAGTTGAAGCCCTTGCTGTTTAAATTCAGTGTTGAGCTTTTTCCTGTAAAAGCGATGTTGTCTTCTGGTGCTTAATTAGATGAATGAGAAGGGTTAGAGGGTAGAGGAAATGAGAGTAATTGTGTTGATGAAGGAAACGGTCACTTTATTTGAACTCATCTGTTGGTCTAGCCCCTCCCCCCGCCCCCAACAGATTCCGTTGACTGGCTTACATTGATCTCCTGTGGGTTTCAGGTGATCTTAGTGAGCAAAGGCCTCTGAAATGTAAAAACTGCTTAAAAGCAGATGTCCTCAAAATATTACCCTCCACGGTGAGACTCACCAGTGGCATTCAGTAGTCCCCCAAATTTTATTATAAGGACATGCTTTTGGACAAGGTTCTGTAAACTCAAATTCCCGTGGAAGTAGTAAATTTCGTAAGTTCTCTTGCTGCTGGCCAATCAACCTCTCAGTCATTCACCTTGTTATGAGGTGCAGCCAGTGATAGCCAGCACCCACTGACAGTGGGCAAATGAAATTGGGTTGTGTTCTCTACCCTCTGTCCTGAAGGTGGGTCCTACAGCAATGGAATGGTAATTCCATCCTCAACCACTTCCCCCACGTCCTAAATTAGTCAAGATATTGGGAGTCCATTTAGTTTAGGTGTTTTTAGCTACAAGCCCATTTCCTGTTCCTGCCCATCCCAACGAGCACTAATCAACTCCTTAGCCCACAACACTTAGGTATTTGCTCCTGCCCACCTGTGACTCACCTATCAACTGAGAGGGGATGGTATTGCATTGTTGTGTAACCACTCCCCTCACAAGCCCCTTTAAAAGGCCTGTGAAGCAGGGGCTTGCTCTCTTTCTGGCCAGGTGCTGCTGCTAGTCTGGCACCTCGACTCTTGGCTGATCCAGGACAGGTAATCCCCTGAGCATGGTCCCTGTGTAGTGCTTAGATGAGGCAATGGTTATAATAATGTTGTTTCTGGTTTGTGTACTTTCTAGAGTTCCAGGAGGGGTGAGGCCTAGCAGTAGCAGAATGTGGGCAGAGAAGCCAGGGAAAGGTGAGTGTCTGCAGCTTTGTAAGTGTGTCCAGGTTATTCGTTGCATGTCTCTTAGAACAGCTTATATTGTTGGGGAAGCCGGGACATAAGTCTTCAGCTTAATGGGTACACTTAAGGATAATGACCATTTGTTCCTTTTAGGATTATGATTGGATTATGATTGGGTGGATTGCTGTATGGACTTGTGATTTGCTATTGTGCTCTATTGTCTCCAAGCTTGATTAACAATGACTGCTTAATAAGAGTCCTTAATAAACCTTAGACATGTCTGGTGTTATCTCGCTCGCACCCCACAACAACCTCTAGAGGTGTTTCAGGAAAGGACTAGCTGCCTGTGACCATTGTAATCTATCCTTTCAGTCTCCTTCCCAGAGCTTTATCTAGAGACCCAAATCTAGACTAGGTTTATGGAAAGAGAACTCAGGACAAGAGTGTTAGCTCACTCTGCTTGTGTCTTCTCATCACCTCCAGGGTGAACCAGTGTTCCTGGTAAAGATGAGGGCCTCCCCGGCAAGCGCAGCTGGCTCAGGACTCTGGGTGATTATACAACACATTTGTAGAGCGGTGCTTTTCGCTGACATCACTGTTCATCATCTGGTGCCTGAGTCCCTGTGCTTTCCAGCCTCAGCGCTGATCAAATGCATCTGAACTTGGACTATGGTGCTTAGAATCCCCACAAAAGTGAGAAGATTGAACACACTGCTTGATAGTGGAGTCTGTTGAACACTTTATAGTAAGCATCTTTGGAAATCGGGTCCTAGGAAGACTATTTGTCTATCAACACCACCAAATATACTCTATAATAGAAGTGCAACACTTTTTAAGCACTTACTATAAAGTACATTTCATTAAAAAAAACCTTTGTTATAATCAATATTTTTGTGTTGCTGAATAACGCTAGGGCAGTCATGAAGAAGATATTTGAAATCAATCCTCGTAAAGGGTATGAACTCCCATCTACCACAGGCAGATAAAGTAGATTTGACAAGTAAATATTGTGTCTATAGTGTAAAACATGATGTTTTGATATACATTTATGTTTGTATAATGCATATAACTTTGAGTTGGTTTCAGATGACTGATTAAAATATCTGCTTATTTTCCCAAGAGAAAGCAAAGGAGTTCAGAGTTATTACAGGGTCTGGTGCAGTAGCCTAAAGTCCGCACGTTGAATGCACTGAGATCCTTTATGGGCGCTGGTTCTAACCCCAGCAGCCCCGCTTCCCATACAGCTCCCTGCTTGTGGCCTAGGAAAGCAGTTGAGGATAATCCAAGAACATGCAGGTCCAAGAACATGGATTCTTTGCAAGAGGTCTAACTGATGGAAACAAAGTCAATCAAAACGTATCAGATCCCTTGCCTTCATCATAGTAACTTCTAAGATTAAAAATGTATATAGCCTCTTCAGGGAAGAAAAGACTCTAACATATAGCTAGTTCAGAATAGCATGATTAAACTGTCCTCAGCAGGAACAGCAGGCAATGACATTAGGGTTACATACCATAGAGGACATTGTGGAAGTGATTCAGAAAATAGTCCAATAATTATTTCATTGTCTTGAACAAAAAGCCATCAAAACTAACTTGCTTAAGATGCTCAAGTCAAGAAGAAAAGAAATCATCCAGAACAAAATAATAGGGAATTAGAAAGCCGAATTTCGTGTCTGAAAAGAAAAAAAGAAATTCTCAAAAAGGAAAACCACCATCATTGAAACAGAAGCACAGCGGATGGGACAGGAGTTTGGACAGTGGTTAAGACGACAACCATATCCAATTTTTGAGTGCCTGGGTTTAAGTCCTGCCCCTAATTCTAGCTTCTACTAGTGCATACTCTAGGAAGCAGCAGATGATGGCTCAAATCGGTGGTTCCGTGCCACCCATACAGGAGCTGCAAACCGAGTTTCCCGGTTCTTCCTTTGGTTCAGTGCAGCCCCAGCCCTAGCTCTGTCAGGGATTTGGAAAGTAAGCTAGCAGAGATCTGCTCTTGCTTTGCCTTTGCCTTTTAACTAAGTAAATAAAAATATCAACACTATCAGCAATTAAGAGTAGACTGTCAACTAGAAGAAAGATTAATACATCTTTAATAACAAATTCATTTTATTTTGATGTTTACATAGTTGAGATGAATGCAAGTCTATGTGGGCCACCAACATAGGCTGGATTAGGCAGCAGCACCAGCCAGTTCACTGAGGCCTAGCCCAGGCCCAGTCTACGCCCATGCCAAGGGTTACTGAAATCATGTCCAGCCCAGTTTACTACACCCATTACCACAGATTACCCTGGTTCCTCTGAGTAATCCACAGCCCCCCAAGCCCACAGATCCCCAAGCCTGGTCCTCTGGTGGTATACCATGCCAGCCTGGGATCCTGCCTGCTCATGCACACTCACACATCGGTCCCCAGACCCTGTTTGTTGGAGTGCCAGTGTCTGCCCCCATATATCTTTTTTTTTTTTAAAGATTTTTTTATTATTATTGGAAAGCCGGATATACAGAGAGGAAGATCTTCCATCCGATGTTTCACTCCCCAAGTGAGCCACAACGGGCCGGTACGCGCCAATCCGATGCCGGGAACCAGGAACCTCTTCCGGGTCTCCCACGCGGGTGCAGGGTCCCAAAGCTTTGGGCTGTCCTCGACTGCTTTCCCAGGCCACAAGCAGGGAGCTGGATGGGAAGTGGAGCTGCCGGGATTTGAACCGGCGCCCATATGGGATCCCGGGGCTTTCAAGGCGAGGACTTTAGCCGCTAGGCCACGCCGCCGGGCCCTGCCCCCATATATCTTAAAAAAAAATAGAATAGCTAACTATGCAGACACATATATACTTAACACGAATTTGGCATTAATCAGGCCCAGAATACCCACCAGCTATTAGCTGCTTTTCTCCCAGCAGTGTTAACACTTGCTCACAAAAAAGATTAATATATTTTAACGCAATTCTGAGGAAACCACTTAGAATGTACTGGGCAAGAATAAGTAAGTAGAAAAACTGGAGGAAAAATTGGAAGTTATAAAGGACTGAATGAGAATTTCCAACAGATGTCTAAGTAAAATTCTAGAAAGGGAAACAAGAGAAAATGGTGAATACTATTATTCAGAAAGATGCAATGGTGAGTTCAGAAAGGAAACATTGGATGCAGATGGAAAAGGAGCAGTGAATACTAAGATGTGCCAATAGAAATAAATTGAGTCTCAGTTACATCAGAGATAAACTAAAGAATATTAGACAAATTAGAAAATCTCCAAATTTCCTAGATCAAATTATGTGCCTAGTTATGGAGAACTAGATGCAACCCTGGCAAACGCTGGTGTATTTCATTATACAATATTTGAAGATCATCCCTGCTATCATTAGAAAAACCATTAAATGTTGAAAATTTACCAGTCAGAATGTGTCAGTGAAAATCTACTATCAAGATACAAATTTTCCAAAATTACAATTTGCACTTGAAATCTTGAAATTTACTAGCATCAACATTCTCAGCCGCTTTCCTTTAGTGACACACCCACTTAATTGCTAATACAATGCCTGACAAACACCAAAGCTTGTCTGTCAATCATACAAGTCAACACAGTATTCCATACAATGAGTGGCAAGTTCAACTTGCAACTAAAAAAATTTCCAAGGACTTTTCCTTGGCAATGTTCATATATAGCAGAACTACTTATGGTTACTTCTCAATTTGTCTCATAGGTGTTAAAGATCTTGACTCAAAGGTTGAGATTTAATCATTTTTGTTGATTTATCAAGAACATTCTCAGGTGAAACAAGTAAATTTTTCTTAATGTGAAAACTGGTAGTGGTGAAAACTACTACTGTTCCCACCGTGTGGAGGCTGTGACTTTTGCTAAAACACCAGCAGTTTTACCTCATTTTTATGATCAGCACAAATGTCAGCACAGTAAAAAAAAAAAAAAAAAAAAGACAAATCATGATTTTGTATTATTATAAAAAAGTTGTCACCTAATAGATTCTCTTTTTTCCTAAATGCTTATTTATTCCTTTTGAAATTCAAAGGATTTTGCATGGTAACCTAGTGGCTAAAGTCCTCACCTTGCATGCACCGGGATCCCATGTGGACACCAGTTCCTATCCCAGCTGCTCCATATTCCATCCAGCTCCCTGCTTGTGGCCTGAGAAAGCAGTCAAGGATGGGCTAAAGCCTGTACCCATGTAGGACCCTGCACCTTGTAGGAGACCCAGAAGTAGCTGTTGGTTCCTGGCTTCTGATTGGCTCAGCTCCTGCTGTTGCAGCCACTTGGGAAGTAAATCAGCAGTTGGAAGGTCTTTGTCTTCTTTCTGTAAATCTTACTTTCCAATAAAAAAATAATAATAAATAAATTCAGGGAGTAACAGAGACAGAGAAAGAGATAGAATTGGTGGTGGGGAGGGGGCAGAAAGAATGAATATTCCATTTGCTAGCTCACTTTCCAAGAGGCCATGGCTGGGACTAAAGGCCAAAGCCAGGAGCCAGAGCTTCATCTAGGTGGATGGGGGGGGCCTAAGTACTTGAGCTATCCTTTGACACTTTTCTCAGGCTGTCAGCTGTGAGCTAGATTGGAGCTGGAGCATCTTGGAGTCAGGATAAAAACTGTCACCTACATGGGATACTAATGTTGCAAGCTTGACCCAGTTGCCACAATATCATCTTCCTAATGCGTTCTCTTGAAGGGCTCCAAGGACATCCACATCCCTTGGACCATTTTGAGAACAGTTTATCTACAGAAATGCCATTCGAAGGATTTGGAGAACATACAAGAACATAATCTGAACATTCTTAAAGTGGTAAGTTTGAACCTTATTTCCCATGAAGAAGTGTAATTAAAGAATAATCAGCCAAGAAAGCACTGAAATATTCTAGGTGATAGGAATGCTGATTAAAACCTCATCACTTGGTATGTTGGAGCTTTTAATTGATCGGGATGATACTCCACTGGCTCTGTCTTCAGACCAGAGAGGGTATACCTAAGAAGCCGTTGAACTTGACTGGACAATAAGATGCTGGACTCTATGTTTGGTATATGCTTGCAATGGGGGAATCTCAACTGAACTTGAACTGTGGTTATGCAACAAGGTGGAGGAATCCACCATGGTGGGAGGGTTTGGGGAGGGGTGGGGAGAACCCAAGTACCTATGAAACTGTGTCACATAATACAATGTAATTAATGAATTAAAAATAATAAATAAAAAAAAACCTCATCACTCATGTCCCGAAGGAGAGTTGTAGCATTTCATTGCAATTCCTTTAGAGATACTCTCACTGGTGTTTATGAATTATAAGTTGCACTTGGGGTACTATTCTATTTATATTACTACAACACAAGGAGAATCATTACATTCTGCAACACAAAGAAATTAAAAATATTTATGGTCTGCATATATATATAAATATATATATATATGAAGGAGTTCATTTTATGCATGTGGTAAGTGGGAAACAAGCATGAACATACCCCTCCAGGAACGAACACACAGAAATGTGATATGAATCATTAGCATCCATTGATTTTGGGGTACCAGAACAATAAGAAGATTGGGCGCATGTGATGACACCTCCCCTTGAAAGTGCTGAGATCCCACATGGGCACTGGTTCACGTCCTGATGCTCCACTTATCATCCAGCTCCCTGCTCATAACCTGGGAAAGCGGTGGACGATGGCCCAAGTCCTTTGGAACTTGGTACCCATGTGGAGACCTAGAAAGTGTTCCAGGCTCCTGGATCATCTCTGGTCATTGCAGCTTTTTGGAGAGTGAAACAGCAGACAGAAAATCTTTTACTATGTCTCTCTTTCACTCTGTAAATCTACCTTTCCAATACAACAAATAAATCTTTTTTTTTTTTTTAAAGATTTATTCATTTTATTACAGCCAGATATACAGAGAGGAGGAGAGACAGAGAGGAAGATCTTCCATCCGATGTTTCACTCCCCAAGTGAGCCGCAACGGGCCGATGCGCGCCGATCCGATGCCGGGAACCTGGAACCTCTTCCGGGTCTCCAACGTGGGTGCAGTGTCCCAATGCATTGGGCCGTCCTCAACTGCTTTCCCAGGCCACAAGCAGGGAGCTGGATGGGAAGTGGAGCTGCCGGGATCAGAACCGGCGCCCACATGGGATCCCGGGGCTTTCAAGGCGAGGACTTTAGCTGCTAGACCACGCTGCCGGGCCCCGATCTTTCTTTTTTTTAAAGAAGTTTGACCAGAAAAGAAGTAGCTGGTATTTTCTGCTTTTAGATCACCTTTTGACATTAATAGAATGTAAAGAGGATCAAATTCCTTTGGAATAAACCAAGCTCAAGTAGTTTTACAACTCAAACATGCCACCATTCATCATACAAAGTATACCTGAGGCTTTTAGACATTGACAGATGGCATGAGGAAGAACTGTGTAGATTAATATTTCAGTGGAGGGTTGTATGAATTGAAAAGACCTTCAGGGCAAATCATAGATCTCACTGTTGAGCATCTTTGAAGAGTCTCTAGGGAAAACCCTCTGCCCATCTATACATTCGTGGTTGTTAGAAGAGAAAGGGAGGGCTACTTGCTGATGATGCTGAGTTTAAAGATCTGCGGTCTAGTCTTGCCACAAGGAAAACCTTTTGGAATTCCCTTCTGATGTAACTTTTCTCCTATTAACTACTGCACAGCATTTGCCCAAGGCTCTGAGAAAGCTTGTTGGTGATTCTGGGAAACCTCATTCACCATGAAATATATCAGCATTTTCCTGGCTATCTTTATGGTAGATGGAAATTTTGGAATGAAATAGTGTCTTTCTATGTTCTGGGCTGCTATAACAAAGTACACACAACATCCATGAACCCTTACAGCAGTTGGGCAGTTGGGTCAATTTGCATTTCAAGGCAATAACCTTATCTCAGACAAAAGTCCTTAACTCAAGCTAGAGCTGCCTTGTAGATTCTACACTGGGAATGACTTAGAGAAAAGAGCCCAAACCACCTTTGAGGTAGTGATTAGAGCCTACTGTCCTCAAATGGACTCTGGCATTTACTGGCAAATGGTGGAGTTAATAAAGTCATCACAGAGACATGTGTAGCATTGCTTCGTCCCTGGAGAGGTATTAGGTTGAGTCATACTCTGTATCAAATTAGATTCTGGATTCGTTTTACATTTCTGAGATATTATTCTCTGAAAAGAATAAAAAAGAGAAGTTGTAGATGACTTGGCCTTCAAAATCCCCTGTCACTCCTCTCCCTTTTTCCCAGAATACATCAGGCTTGAGACAACACTAAACAAATAAAAAAACTAAAAAACCTGAAGGGTTGTTGTCAATTATGTAAGATTCATAGTCACCTTTTAAAAACACTTTTGGTGATATGCAACTAGAGTCCAATATAGCTTTTCCTTGCAAGTAAACCCAAGTCTTTCTATAATTTTGATAATAAACAGGCTTCCAACCTTGAAATACCAGTCATTTCCTAGGGCAGGGAGGATGAAGGCCTTAGCAGTGGGCTGCAGAATTGAGGCAGTTATTTCATAAACAGCATCTCACAGCTGTTCCCAACAGGAAACGGGAAAGAATGCTGCTAACAACTGTTGGGATCCCAGACTAGGATACGATCACGCCAGAGTTTTGACTATAAAACGGCCTTTGCCAAAAGACCTTGAGACATTCTGGGAGGGGGGGAGGTTAGAACTATTTGAGGATTCCGAACAAAAACATCCCAAGGTTTTATTCTCTTTTGATGTAACTGGTGTTGGAACACAGTCGATGAAGGTACTGACTCCATGAAGACATTAAAAAGGCCGCAGGGGAGAAGCAGGTGACCCAGAAGGCTGTCTTCTGGACAGTGAATGCCCAAAGCACCCTAACTGATTGAGATTCACCCATCATTTTGTTGGTAGTGTTTTTCCCAGCTTAGGTAGAGAAATAATGTTTGATGAGAAATTGGGAAATCTAAGTATAAGTCACATGGAATGGGCATAAAATAGCTGAAGGGTGAACTATCAGGCTGCTGGATTCCTAAAGGGGTGTGTAATGGGAGGAACAGAAAGTTTTCACACTCTAATGTTTCTGTGTAATAGTGACGCTTCATGTAACCAGTTCAAGAATTTCTGTTTCTATTATATTAAGGATGACAAAGTGTCTTCACTGGCACAATATTTTAAGATTTATTTATTTTATTGGAAAGGCAGATATGCAGAGAGGAGGAGAGACAGAGAGGAAGATCCTCCATCTGATGATTCACTCCCCAAGTGACTACAATGGCCAGAAATGAGCCGATCCAAAGCTAGGAGCCAGGAGCCTTCTCTAGGTTTCCCATGCGGGTGCAGGGTCCCAAAGCATTGGGCTGTCCCTAACTGCTTTCCCAGGGCACTAGCAAGGGGATGGATTGGAAGAAGGGATGCCCAGATTAGAACTAGCACCTATATAGACTCCCAGCGCATTCAAGGCAAGGACTTTAGCCACTAGGCTACCGTGCTGGGCCCCAGATATTTTCAAAACAGCCACCTAGATATCATAATAGTCTCAAAGGAGGAAGGGGTGGGTGGGAGAGAAACCCAAACAGAGGAAAGGCATCCTTTAAGAATAAAGAACTGGCTACTCATGGTTTGCTAAGTTTGATAAAGTGATGTCCACTCTATTAACCACACCTTTGATGGAGATGCTCTCGCTGTGCTTAGTTGAAGGCAATACTGAGTTCTGAGCTTTAGCATGATGAGTAGATATTGGCAAGGAAACACTCTGGAGGGAAGTACAGAGGGACACTCCGTACCACAACATCTTGAGGATCACAGTTCAGGATTTCCTGATTGATTTGGCTGAAGATCTTCACATATTCTTTAGTGGTATGTCATTGACATTAATATCAAAAAGGTATCCACAGTATTAACTGGGTGACTAATTGCCCTAGAGATAGCTGTGTAATAAACTGTACTATACAAAAGTGGCCCTGGAAGTTAACAGAGGAGGACCTTGGTACTGACAGTCTGGATTGATGTAGGTAGCTGGGACACTTAATTTGAGACTGCATTTGCATAGTCAGTATAAGGTTTTATTTATATTGTGCATATATTTAGAGTGTCATGGGTAGTGGCAGAAGGTTATTGCTAGGTGGTTTCCAAAGCTCTTTCAAATCACTTTCATGTTTTAGTGTATTTTTATTTTCATTTAAAATCTATCAATATAAAAAGACCGAATTTCATATATTTTTAAGGTACCTACTTCCCTCTTAATCATCTACTTTTCTCAACGGCATTTTTTATTTTTTCAAAAGCATACTAAAAATATACTCTATAAGCGTAGGCTTGAGTCGCCAGAGTTCCTGGGAGTGTAAACAAAAACTAAAACCTACAATCAAATCGTAAGATATCCATTTCATTCCTATACATTTTTGCATTTCATATTGGCTGGTACATGTCAGAGAAAACATATTTGTTTTCTTGGTATTGGCAAATTTCACTAAACATAATCCTTTCTGACTACATGCATTTTGTTATAAAAGATTAGAATTCATTCTTTTTATGGCTAATTAGTATTCCATACCATATATATGCCTCATTTTCTTTATTCAATAATGGACATCTAGACTGATTCTATGTCTTCGCTATTGTGAACTGAACTGCAATGAATATGAGGGTATGATGACTTTCATATTATGATTTTGTTTTCTTTGGGTAAATTCCCAGAAGTGGAATGATTGGTGGATCTAGGCTCAGATTTCTCAGGATTTTTCCTTTTTCTTGTCCAATGTTTGTGCTAGTTTGCATCCCCACCTGCAGTGTGTACCTGTCTCCCCACATTCGCACCAGCATGTATTCCTTCTCAAGTTTTGCATGGTAGCCAACCTGATTTGGGGTGAGGGGGAACTTCATTTTGGTATTTAGCTGCATTGCACAGATGGCTAGTGATCCTCAGCCTTTTCTCATGTGTCTGTTGGTTATTTGAATTTTATCCTTTGAAAAATACCTGTTCATGTCCTTTGCTCAATTCTTAACTAGGCTATTGATTTTGTTGTTGCTCAGTTTTGTGAACACTTTATAAATCATACATATTAATTCTTTATCAATAGCGTAGTTTGTAAATATGTTCTCATATTGTCAATTGTCTCTTTGTTGCTTCATTTGCAGTGCGGAAGCTTCTTTGCTTGATGCAATCCCGTTTAGATGTTTTTTCTAATTTTATTGTGTGTGCTTCTGGTGTATTTTCAAAGAAGTCTTTGCCTACGCAAATCTCCTTCAGAGTTTCCCTGAAGTCTCTTTAGTCTAATTTTATGGTATCAGGTTATAGATTTAGGTCCTTGGGTCATTTTGAGTGGAGTTTTTAATATAAGCTGTAAATAGGAATCTGATTTCATGCCTCTACATGTAGATCTGATTTTCCAGGCACTATTTATTGAAGAGACTGTCCGTTCTCCAGGATTGATTTTTGCTCATTTGTCAAAGACTAATTTATTGTAGATAAATAGATTACTGTTTTGAGGTTTCTATTCCGTTCCAATAGTCTACATATCTATTTTTGTGCCAGTACTAGGTTATTCTGATTATAGTTCTGATTATAATTGTCCTATAGGAGATCTTGAGATATATTTATGTCTTGGCTTTGTTTTTGTTAGCTATGATGGCTTTAAATTGTTGTATTTTCATTTGAATTTTAGTATTGTCTTTTCTAGATCTAAGAAGAATGTCCTTGCATATTTAATACATGATTTGCTCTGGATATCTTGATTAAATTAATCTTCCAGTCCATGAATATGGAAAAAATCTTTCCAGTTTTGTTTCCTTTTTTATTTTAATATTTTCTAATTTTCATTGTAGAGATCTTTCACATTCTTGACTAAACTTACTCCAAGTATTTAAGATGTGTAGTAGCTATTGTGAATGGCAATAATCGTCAAAGTTGTTTCTCAATTGAGTCATTATTTGTGCACACAATGACTATTGAATTTTGTGTGCTGATTTTATATCCTGGTACTCTATCGTGTTCTCCTATGAATTCGAGTAGTCTCTTAGTGCGGTGTTTGGTTATCCTGTATAGGATCATGTCATCAGCAGACAGGGATAATTTGACTTCCTCCTTTCCAATTTGTATCCTTTTATTTCTCTTTTTTGCCTAACAGCTTGGCTAAAACTTCAGAACTATATTGAATAAGAATGTGTGAAGTTGGCATCCTTGTCTGATTCCAGAACTTAGTGGACCAATTTTTCCTCATTCAGCATGTGTTGACTGTCAATTTGTCATATATTTCTTTTTTTTTTTAAGATTTTATTATTATTGGAAAGCCAGATATACAGAAAGGAGGAGAGACAGAGAGGAAGATCTTCCATCCGTTGTTTCACTCCCCAAGTGAGCCGCAACGGGCCGGTACGCGCCGATCCGATGCCAGGACCTGGAACCTCTTCCGGGTCTCACAAGCGGGTGCAGGGTCCCAATGCATTGGGCCGTCCTCCACTGCTTTCCCAGGCCACTAACAGGGAGCTGGATGGGAAGTGGAGCTGCCGGGACTCGAACTGGCGCCCATATGGGATCCCAGGGCTTTCAAGGTGAGGACTTTAGCCGCTAGGCCACGCTGCCGGGCCCTGTCATATATTTCTTCACTGTGTTGAGGAATGCTCTTTTCATATCCAGTTGATTAAACTACACACATAAAATCAACAAACAACAGTCAATTTACACTATGAAACAGACTGACCTAATTGGTATCTGTAAAACACTTCATCTGACAGCTGCAGAATACACATTCATATCATAAGTTCATGAAACTTTCTCTGGAAAAGATTGTATGCTGAGTTATAACATAAGTCTCAATACATTCAAAACAGTTAAAATAGTAGCATGTGTCTTTTCTGACCACAATTAAATGAATCTGAAAATGAACAATTTAAAAAATTTTGGAAATCAACAAATGCATGGAGACTGACTACTGTGTTCCCAAATGAACAGTTCGTCATTGAAGAAATTAGAAGCCAAATGAAAATTTCTTAGAAATAAATGAAAACACAACATATCAAAGTCTACAGGAGATAGAAAAAGCATTAAGAGGAAATTTATTATAGTTAACACCTGTATCAAGAAATTAGAAAGGCTTGAAATCAATGATCTAATAATGCATCCCAAGCACCTAGAAAAACAAGAACAAGCCAAATCAAAAATTAGTTAGGTAGAAAGAAATCATTAAAATTAGTTATTACAAAATACAGCTCTATTGCCTTCACATGTGCCTGGCAATGAGCAGCACTTCACATATGTGGATAGACAATTGGCTCAACTAGACTGCATAGACAGTTACAGTTGATATTATAGTGTTTGGATTAAGCACAACAGATGAGTGGATTTCTAGCTCATGCTTTTTTAATAAGGCATGTTTACACTAAGGAATGTGGTATACTGCATACCAACAGTAGCTCTTAGTTTAAAGTTGTTTTTCTCTACTGAGCTGGTATTTGTTGTGGGGTAGAGAGTGGATAGTCACAATGCAGTGTTTTGGGTCCTGACTGTACAAATTACACCACAGATATCTGAACCAAGTTGCTTTTTGAAACTTCTTGTTCTCCATTCCCATCTGCATTTCTACTTTGGGTCACTTCTCTCTGCCTAGGGATTGGGGACTTGAGCTGGTTGGGCTGTTTAGAGTCACATACCCAGGAACTGGAAACTAATAAAAAAGATGAGAGATCAGTTTCTCCTTAAAAAGTGGATTTATACCATGTAAATTTGGAAGATGATGGAATCTGGCATGTGCAATGAACAGGTAATTCTGTAAGAGCAAAGCTGGCAGTTTTGAGAGAAATCTGCCTGAGTGTCTTACTTTTCAGTTCCTGAGTCTCATCTTTTTCATGAAGAATTGTCTTTTCTTGGCTTCTCTGAGGTTGTTGAATAAATGCAACAGATTTGTATTGCTTAGTATTGGCTGAAGAATGACAGAAATATTGTTTATGTTGTTTATAGTTCAAATATATTTCAACGCCTGACATGAAAAATAGATTTGCCATCCTAACATGTTTGTTGTCTCTTGAATTGTGCCAGTGGTTGTCTTTTTTGTCTTCATAGGTAATAATGGGCCTTTTTGGTAATCATTTATGAATAATTCAGTCTTGTTTTTAGAGTGTGGACGTTAAAGAAGAGTTAGAAACATTATCCCCACTACATACAAGTAATTCAGTTATTAGACAGTAAGAATTCATTTAGGGGCTTATGTTGTGATGCAGTGGGTAAAGCCACTACCTGGAAAGCCAGCATCCCATACTGGCACCTGTTTTCATGTCCTAACTGCTCCACTTCCAATGAACTCCCTGCTAATGGCTTGGAAAAAGCAGTGTAAGATGGCCCAAGTGGTCACGTTTTTGCTGCCCACATGGGAGATGTTAAAGAAGCTCCTAGCTCCTGGCTTCAGTCTAGCCCATACCCACTCATTATGACTATCTGTGGAATGAACTAGATGATATATAATCTCTGTGTGTGTCTCTGTAACTCTGACTTTGAAATACATTTTTCAAAAAAGAATTTATTCAAAGTGATGGTATATGGTGATCAAGAAGACTGCAGCATAATTGAGCATGTGTTTCAAGTGTATGTTGAAAGTGAATTTTCCATCTGGAGTAAACGAGACGATTTTACTTATGCTTGGTTTGCTCATCCCATCTGGTCTGATAGTCACCCACTGAAACTGTAAAGAGTAAGCATCAAAGCAGAGATGGGAGCTGTGTTTGAAATCTTTTAGAAGAATAATATCTTCCATGAGCGACCTGTGTTCCTTCATAATTTTAATTACAAATATACTCCTATTTTAAAATGAAAATTATTTCCCCTTTATTTCTAGTGTAAATGTTTCATTTTTAGCACAGTTTTTCTAGGCCTTTGTTGTGATTATGTCATAAGTATAATTTTTTAATTACTTTTTCTGCTTCTTATGAAATGTCTCTTGAATCATTTCTTAGTCTGGCCAAACTTTTTCAATAATTGAATAATGTGCTATATGGTTAACTTTTAGTCTGTTTTCTGCAATATGAAACACTGTTTTATATTAAGAATGTTTCTATGTTCATTTTGAAACCATGGATATCCGCATGTTATCTTTCAAATGAAAAGAACAGTATATTCTCATAGTGACTTGAGGATGACTCTGTGCTCCAGCTGTACAATTCTTTCATTCTTCTCTACTAACCCATGTCTGCTATAGTCTTCAAGTCTCTTGAATCTTGCTATCGGCTAATCATCTCTGATGATTATGTATCTTGTGTTTTAGCTCATTCTCTTCATAGTTTCTCAACTCTCATCTGAAAAGCTGCTGACATGTTAGTGTTGGCATTTATTAACGTATGGCTTTGCTTACGTATTTTATGGTAGCCTCTCTAGCAAAGCATTTACTGTATGGTTGACCGCATATCAACGACTCAGACTTTCTGGTGGGAAGATAAGGGAGAACTAGTGAAAGGGATGGAAAGGGGTGAGCTAGCTGGCAACAATTTCTAAAACTAAGTTGTATTTTTCTATTTCCTTAATGGAAAACACAAATTTTGTTTCAAATTACATCGTCCGTTACTATTATGCTTCTAGCTTAGTACAGTACTCTTACTTATTATGCTATAATGAAGTTTCATGGTTTGCTATCTTATCAATATTTACTTTCCAGGTTGTATACATTGGTGAAGCAATAAACTATGGGGCTCTACTAATACAGTGCATTTATGGTATGTCATGTAGCAAGCATTTCAATGGTTAATCCACGAAGAGGTCATTGAATACACATATTTTTGCCTCTAAGATAATATATTAATTCCTGCAACAAAGTTTCCCAATGAATGTTATCTTCTTACATTTGAGATGTATTGCCTAGTACAGAAACTAGATTTTTTTTAAAAGAAAGACCAGCATAGAGTTGAACATATACTTGTGAAACCTCAAAAAAGTGGATCACAATTTGAAAACAACAATGGTAAGTCCACTTAGCACAAACAGAGAAAGGAGGGAAATATGGTTCCTTTCCATTAAATCAAAATCCTGCTGACAATATTGCTGTGAGACTTGTGTTTAGAGTTCTCTTTTTCATTTTGAACAAAATATGAAAACTTAGGATGGGAAGGGATGGGCAATCAATGATTGAAGAGGAGTCTGATCTTTATGATCCCTGATTGGATGGCACAAATTAATCTATCCTTTCTGAACTTGACGGATGACACAGCCAGACTGAGCACACTCTGGTCAAGACAACAGAAGCTGTTCAAAACCTCATTGAAACAGTAACTTCAAAACTATCTTATGTGGGCAGATCTCAAGTAAGTCTGGGATGAAGTTTCGGATGCTTTGCTCTCCCGGTTATGTGGTTGCAGCTGGGGGAACATGGGCCAGGTCAGCTTCGGGCTTGGGATGCTGCCCCATCCACCACCACCATGCAGAACTTGAGCTAGTCTGGGCTTAAGCCTTGGGGATTTTCTCCATCCATGGCCACTATGCTGTGGGTGGATCTTGAGTGGGTCTGGGTTTCACACTCAAGATTTTGGTTCTGTTCACTGCATCTCTCGTAAGTCTGGTCTGGAGGCGCAGGAGCTTTGCTCCTCTGGCTGTGTGGCTGTAGTTAGGGTAACTCGGGCCTGGCTGCCTGGGCACCAATGGTTTGAGGTGAAACCTTTGGGCTGCCCAGTGGTGCACTCTGGGCATTTGTGTGTGTGGAGGATACAGAAAGTCTGGGGGATGGCACGTGTGGGGGAGAGAGGGAACCTAAGGGTTCATATACAAGTGAGGAATGATTTCTGGACCACTGTACTCGAAAGGCTAGATCATGGAACCAACCAGTGAGTGCCAGAACAGGGAACAGATACTGTGAGGCTGGGCCATGAAACCAAAAAATGTGTTAGTGAATCAGGTCTGGAGATAGAATCTTTGTGGGACTATGTGGGCTCACCCATGTGAAACAGCAATCTAGTTGGCACATGCAAGATTTGTGGCTAGGAATAGGCCTGGTTGGGGATCTAAGAGGATGCCCTTAGTTGATTAGAAATCCTATTGGTGAGTGCAATAGTTGGAATGAGGGCATTGGGCTGGGCTGGACATGATTGCAGTCTCCCTTGGCACAGCTGTGGATTGGGTCTTGGGAGGGTCAGACCGGGATAGACCCCAGCACCCACTCGTACTCATAAGAGCCAGAGTGGGTGTAGAACAGTCTAGGTTAGGTCTCAGCTCACACTGAACAATGTGAGAGCTGTGTCTGGGCATGGACCAGGTGTGGCTGGGCTGCAACACCCAACAGTAAGAACCAGAAATGGTATGGGCTTATTGGACAGGGACACTGTTCTTGCCAGGACAAGAGGTGGACCAAGTCAACCTGGTCCAAGGACTCACAAGTGTGTGCGAAATCCGCCACTGGGAGGAGACTAGATAGAGGAATTTTGTGCACCACTTTGGTTGTAGTCCCTGCAGGTAAGCACAAGAACCAAGGCAAGGAGCAGCTCAAACAAGGCTAGTTTACAGTACCCACTGGCATATACATGGTTCAGGTCTGGGTGGGCCAGGCTGGGCCAGTTCAAAACATCCACTGGCAGATCTGAGAATCAGGATGGGATACAGGAGGGGCTGGGTCAGGCTGCAAAACCAGCTGGTTCACACTAGAGCCAGGATGGGGGGTTGACTAGGCAAGGCTGGACTGCAGCACCAGCCAACAAAAAGCTGGAACTGGGGGCACATTGGATTGAACTAAGCTGAAGCATCTGCTGGTGGATGCTGAGGGGAGATGAGCTGTGCCAGTCTGGATGCAATGGGTGGGGGCCATGAGCTCCAGGGACAGATGGATCCTTCATGCCACATGAGAGATGGGTTCTGGATCTGTGAGCCCCAAGTGTGGGTTTCTGGTGGGGCTTGGGTTGTTGGGTCCAGGTCCTGGGGCCCATCTGTGTGGTGAATGTTGGGTCCGTGAGCCCAGGGGACAGGGCATTCATTTGGGCTTTGGGTAATCTGACCTAGGACTTTCAGCCCATCTGTAAGATAGGTGCAAGATCTGTGAGCACTGGGGGTGGGGGAGTGGGTCCAGAGGGCCTGCGTCTCCTGGCTTAGGTCCCTGGCTTGGGCCACCTGTGTGGTGGGTGCCAGGTCCGTAAGTCCAAGGAATGGGGGTCCAGTGGATCCTGTGTCACCTGAGTCAAGTCCTTGGGCTTGTCTGTGTGGTGGGTGCTGTGTCTGAAGCCCCAGGGTTTAGGGGGTTGGATCTGGCAGGACCTGAATCTCCTGGCCCAGGTCCTAGGGCCCACCTATGAGAACTGGTCCTCCCCACTGTTAATGGATGGTGTGCTGGATGGCAAACCATGGTGCACATAGACCATTGGGGCCTGCAGAGGACATCTGGTACCATACCAGAGAATGAAGAACAGAACATGTGGACAACTACCCCAGCCAAATGATGACAGAAAATATCTGGACAAGTGGATGGTTGGGAGACTGGGTATGACCTCTCCCCTTTCACCAGAAATGGGAATAAGAATTAGAAAGTTTGGAAACAATGATCACACCCACTTCTCCCTAACCCTAGATCCTTCCCACCCTAATCAACTATGTAAACAACATGTAAAACAAAAAAAAGGAGTTTAAAAAGTTACATTTATACTATATATATAATAATATATTATATACTATATTATTATGTGTATTGTATGATATGTATAATATATATCTTATATGATATATCTAACTCTGCCTTTAAAATAAAAATTAAAAAAGCTAAGAAAGCCAAAAAAGCCTATCTTAATGCAATAAAAAGACCAAATGCTAAGTACTTTGTGTCAACAATATAATTAGCATAATGTTTATGCAATCCAACTACATTTTCCATTTTCCATAGTGTTAATCCCCAATATCCTTAGTTTTAATATTATAAATTGCCCAAATCATATGTATTTTAGTTGTAATTTGATTCACATTTTCTCTGTGAGCACCTCTCACTACAAATGACAGGTTTGATTTTCATAGGTTCTAAATATCTTGGTGTTAACATCCCAATGCATTCTCAAAAAACGGTTAATGCCAGAAGAGGATTTGCAAATATGCGGATGCTGGTAATAAGATAACTAACCTTGCTCCTTTAACTACTTTGCATACTAGATGTCAAACGATTTGGGAGCCAAAGTAATCCACTTGGAATTCCAGCTTTGCTGCTACACAGTTGAGCAAGTTATGCTGAGTTAGCTAATGCTGTATATCCTCATCCATAAAATGAAGGTGATAAGGAGTATTATTAGAGTTGTTCTAGGTAATAAATGAGGTCATTAATTACATTATCTGAGGCTCCATCTTAGCTCCATTTTTGATCATATTTATTTAATTTGATGACATTTACTGCGTATCTACCATGTCCAAGGAACCAGTGCTACACACACACACACGCACACACACACACACACACACACACACACACAAATAATTATATAGAAGAAACAGTACCCCGAGTTGCTCATTGTAAGCTAAGAACATTTGAGCCACAGTTGATTTACAAAATCAGGATAGGAAGCCAATTCTCTGAATAATGGCAATGTGAGGACAATGATTTAAATTCCCAGTGTCGCTTGCATCACTACAAATAAGGGGATCCACAGCCACTAATTCAAGGAAACTCTACTTGAGAGGAGCTCCTCATATGCTCTCTGTTTTACTATCTTAACTATTACCGCCACTATACATATTTGGCTGTATAACTTGGACACAATTATAAATCATTTGTGACTTGGCCATCATCATTCCCCAATGTCACTGTTTCCTTTTCTTGAACTGACATTGAAAGGGAATGAAATATAATCTCTGTTATTCCCATTGAAGCGGTTAGGAGTGGGGTATTTCCAGTCCAGTCTCTTGTGTCAAATAGAATAAATGGCCACAGGATGGTGTAAAATGATGATTACGCTGGATTCTGTGCCATGACTTCACCCCCTATCCTTTCCATCCTTGTGACTCTGGTTAAATTTCGGGAAGTATGCATATGGTGGTGGATTTCCTCAGCATCACAAAACCTGAGAAGTCCAAAGAGAACGTCCACAGTGTCAAAGAGCTTTGCAGTCATCATTGATTCAAAATAAAGGCAGTTCGCAAAGGCTGAGAGACTGATGTACAAAAGTCAATAACAGGGTTGGGCAGCAAGGGTGGAATGGAAGAGCAAAGAGGCAGGTAGAGTTTTAGAACTAAAATTTCAGAAATCAAAGGGGTCCAGAGAGTATAGTTTCCTAATCTTTCCCATTCTGCAACATTTTTCTGTTTTGAAAAACTACAAATATGCACATATCAATCACATTATGAACTGACTTGTAATTTTTCATAAGTATTCACTGATGTAATTGTCTAGCTATTAATACAGATGCAATTTCTCTGGAAATTGACGTGGATGCAGTACTGTGCTTTCTCTTGCTGATGTGGAATATGGATACTGATAAGAATAGCTGGGACAGAGAATAATCAATGGACATCTTGACCCAGAAAATTTATGTAAGACCTCAACTTCTACTTTAATACAAGAGGAAATCTTAAAATTGTAAATTGTGATAAATCAAGTCATTTTCAAGTAATAAATCCAATAAAGCTTTAATTCTGCATCCTTATTCTTTATTAAAGTTTTTGGGCAAGTTTGGCTATCAGTAGGTGATTTAGGTTGTGGTCTGTATTTGAAAACAAAGGAACAAAGAAAAATAAGAATATAAGCTGCTGGGAAAGAAAGTCTTTTGTCTCCTGGAGCACAAAGTGTGCAGATTACTTGATTATGAGCAAGGTAGGACTTCAGAGGTCCTAGCAGACTGCCAATGGCAGGGCAAGTTGTTTCATTGTTTTTCTTGTACTTCATGGGCAAGCTTTGTCCATTAGCTATCCAAACCTGCTAGTGCCTGAGAAAGCAGTGGGAGATAGCCCAAGTGTTTAAATCCTGTATCCAAGTGGGGGACCCAGAGAAAAGCTCCTGGCTCCTGGCTTCAGACAGGACCAGATCTGGCTGTTGTGGCCACATTGAAAGCTAACTAGTGGTTAGAAAATTTTATTCTCTCCCTCCTTCTCTAATTTTCCCTTCCAAATAAATAAATTTTTTAAAAAGATGCAGAGGCTTCTCGTAAAAAGAAATAGAAGCTTTCTCTAAAACCTGCCATATAAGTTGATGACATCATGTGATCCCATACCCTTTAAGAAGTTGTCATTTGACTCGGAAATTTGATATTAGCAATCTTTTCCTAAGAATATGATTTGATCATGAATCAGTTAAGGGATTACATGGAAGAATTATTAGTTACAATAAATGATACTTGAAAAGACTTTTTTTTTTTTAAGATTTTATTATTATTGGAAAGCCGGATATACAGAGAGGAGGAGAGACAGAGAGGAAGATCTTCCATCCGATGTTTCACTCCCCAAGTGAGCCGCAACTGGCTGGTGTGCGCCAATCCGATGCCGGGAACCAGGAAACTCTTCCGGGTCTCCCACGCGGGTGCAGTGTCCCAGTGCATTGGGCCGTCCTCGACTGCTTTCCCAGGCCACAAGCAGGGAGCTGGATGGGAAGTGGAGCTGCCGGGATTAGAACCGGCGCCCATATGGGATCCCGGGGCTTTCAAGGCGAGGACTTTAGCCGCTAGGCCACGCCGCCGGGCCCGATACTTGAAAAGACTTAAATATGCAGTGATAGAGGATTCTAAACAGAGCAAAAAGAGACCCAGTGAATGGAATATTCTTCAGCTTTTAAAAGGTTTAGCCATAGAGATGCTGGCACAATGACTTTTACTAGCTAATACTCTGCCTGATAGCACTGGCATTCCCTATTGGTGCCAATCAGTGTCCCAGCTAATTCACTTTGAACCTCATTCCCTGCCTGTGGCCTGGGAAGAATGGCCCAAAGCCTTGGGGCCCTGCACCCACATGGGGACACTTGGAGGAGATTCCTGACTTCAGATCAGCTCAGCTCGGGCCTTGTGGCCACATACAAAGTGAGTCAGCAGATGGAAGCTCTTTCTCTCTACCTCTTTTTCGCTCTGTAAATCTTGCTTTCCAATAAAAATAAACATATCTTTAAAAAAAGGCTTAGTCACAGAGAAAATTGCTCATGACATAATGCTAACTGAAATAATATAATTTTAAAATTTATTTCCTTAATCCCTCTTCACTTTTTTATCTTTTTCAATCTCTCTCAAAAATAGTTTAAAATTTTTTTTTTTAAGATTTCTGTATTAAGTCAGGAAACACTTCAGTAGCAAAATGATGGACTTATGACTGTCTATGAAGGATCACCCACTGTAATACTAGAGGGGAAATCAATAGCAGGGGGAGAGAACTTGGGGAGGGGACCAAGAAATCCCAGAGCCTATGGAGCTGTATCATAAAACAACAACAAAAAGATTTATGTGTTAGTGTGAAGTCAGAGTTACAGAGAGGGGGAAACAGAAAGAGAGATCTTGCATTCGGTGGTTTGCTCCCCAGATGTCTTCACTGGCAGGTGCTGGGCTTGTCTGAAGCCAGCAGGCAGGTCCATGGGCTCCATTTGGGTCTCCTGTGTGTACAGCAATAGCCAAGGACTTGGTTATCTCCTGACACTTCCCAAGGAGCATTAGCAGGGACCTGAACTGGAAGTGGAGCAGCCAGAACTTAAAGCAGTTCTCATCAGAGGTGGCATTTTATCTGTTTTGTCACAACACCAGAGCCAGTTTAAAAAATTTTGCATATGAACTTATGTTTGTAATAAGGAGAAATGTTAGGATTTTTTCTTCTCTCTATATCTACTTATCTATTTATTCTGCAAGCAAACACAAGGTCCTTGGATCAGCCACAGATCCTGGACTGAGAGCCACTTAGCAGCAGTAACTTCTCATATCCCGAGTCTTGGCTGGGAGGAGGCAGTGAAGGACAAATCTATTTGCCTATGCAGGGATTTTCATAAGCAGGAAACCTAGTACTAATTGCTTGTGTTGGTTGGCTGTCATCTGTGCCCCCCTTCCTTGCTGGAGGGGCTACCCTGTGGTTCGGCAGGATGAAAACATCCTCTTTTTTTAAAATTATTTTTTTAAATAATCTTACTTAGTTGATTAGGGAACAAAGTGTCAAGGGCTACAGGGTGAAAGTGGGTAATACCATTGTTTCCACATCAATATCATTTTACCCTGTATCTGGGGTCAGGGAAAAAAAAACAAAGGGAAAAGCCCCACCCAACTTCCCACCCATCCCAGATCCCCAACGGGAGGCGCGCTCTGAGGGTCCTGCTCATACAGCCTTGCTAGTTCATCAGTTCTGGATTGCTGCCAATCTCTCAGTTCCAATTGCAATGAACCCTATTCAGAATCCACTGGCTGACACAGTCTCTTCATGGTTGGGGTTCTAAGATCAGCAGTTCAGTTGGAGGGATCTCCAAAGAAACTTCATCTGAGATGATCCCAGGCCTGATTCTTGCGCGAGTTTGCTAGTACAGAGTCCGACACTGTCCGTCACACCAATCAGCTTCTGCACATGCTGGTCGTTGGGATTGCTGGGTCCGTTCTGTTTCCAGCCCTGTCTTCCTCGTGAACCAATGGGTGTTGTAGTCCAGTTCGATCCTGCCCACTTCATACTCAGTCCTCACGCAAACCGGTTGGAGCTGCAGCCTAGTTGGGGCGACTCCCCATAACCCCCACCAGTTCTGCCCCCTACCCTGGTTCCCATGCTTGCCAGTACGCACCGCAGGCTTGTCAAGTCTGTCCCACATCCTGTTTAGCTCTCGCACATGTCAGTGGGCATTGAAGCCCAGCTCAACCCAACCAACCTACTATCCAGCCCACACACCTACTGGCAGGTGCCCTTCTGTACAGCCACCCCTGTCCCTGTCCTGGTGTTCGTGCTGTCCAATGAGAGTGGTAGCCCCGAGGGAGGTGCCCACTATTTCCCTTCTAGGCTACACTCACTCCCAGATTATGCACTTTCCAGGTAGTTCTGGCATTTGACTTGACAGAAGTAGCTCCAAGTGCCAGCCTCTGCCAGCTAGTACTGCAGCTAGCCCAACCAACCCTCACCCACTCTAGTTTTTGCTTGCACCAGTTGGAACGGACAGCCCACTGTGGCCCTTCCCTTGTGTCGCCCACATGAGGCCCACAGGAAAACATCCTCTTTGGAGAGAACAGAGAAAGGTCACTAGGTTTTTACCACCCTTAGAATATGAGATAAATGGATTTGAAAGAGAGAAAACAAAACCTTTCCAGAACCATTGGCAGTTCTTACTGCAAATGCTCTTTTCGCAGGCCAGCAATATGCCACAGGTTTTTTTCATGGGATTTAGAGCAATGGCATACTGTGCAGATCCCAGTCCACCATGCCACCAGGAGGAAAAATGACTGCAAAACCTACAGGGAATTTTAGGATTAAACTGTCAGATGTGGTAGTTTAGGGGTATTCCCTGTGCTTTCCATTTACATTTGCATTAGGATGGATTTACTGGATAGTAACACCACTTCAAATTGGGGAGCAGCTGAACAACGTGAATGAACCTGAAAGACATTATGAAAGAAGTCAGACACCTAGGGCTCGTTGAGTTCTGTCTTTCCCAGTCTTTCTGGTCCAGATTTGAGATATGACTGCTTGCTCTGACACGTGTTCCTGCCAATGAATTGAGCTGATGACCTCCAGAACTGTAGGTTAATTAGGCTCTTTTCTTTAAAAAGTTAGCTACCTCAGGCATTTCCTTATTGTTACAATCTGATTAGTACATTCAGTCATATTATGAATTTGTATGAAACTGTCAAATTATCCTCCAATATTGTCGGAACATTTTATATTCTTATTTTGAAAGAATTGCAGAGAGAGAAAGAGAGGGGGAGAGAGAGAGAGAGAGGTGACTGATATCCAAGTAATTTGACTATTACTCACTGCTTTTCCCAGGTCACTAGCAGAGAGCTAGATAGTAGGAAGTAGAGAAGTTGCAACATTTACCAATGCCCCTATGGGATGTTAGTGCTACAGGCAGTGGCTCTGTAGCAAAACACAAACCTTAACACTACATTTTTTTTTTTTTTACCAATAACCAGTGAAAGTTACAGTTGTTAAACAGCCTTTTCAAAACCTGCATTGTCAGTCTTCTTAAATTTAGCCATTTCAGCTGACTTTTTGTGTTATCCGTGGTGCCAATTTCCAGTTATCTAATGACTAAAAACTATAAAAAACATGTCAGCCCTCACCTCAAACTGTACATGGAAGTTAGATGTGAATTGCAGATGTGGACATCAAAGGGACAACTGTAAACCATCTATAGTAAAAATAGAAGAAAATCCTTTACTTTTGAAGGTAAGCAAATGTTTTTAGATAATTTAAAAACATTTAAGCATGAAAGGTTAAAGTGATGCTTTGAATTTCATCAAATGTAAATCATCTGTCCTGCAAAAGATAGCATCAGTCAAATTTAAAGAGGAGGCAAAGACTGAGAGGCAATATTTTCAACATATATTTGATAAAAGACTTCTCTTCAGAGCGCATAAGCAATTCTTAAAACTCAAAAATGGAAAAACTGGAGCTGTCATGGTGGTTTCACAGGGTTATCCTCTGCCTCGCAGTGTAGGTATCCCATATGGGTGCTGTGTAATGTCCTGGCTCTTCCTTCAACCCAACTCCCTGCCTAGGGCCTGCAAAGGCAGCAGAGGGTGGTCCAAGTTCTTGGGACCCTGTGCCCACATGGAAAACCAGGAAGAAGCTCCAATTTCCTTGCTTCAGATCAGCTCAGCTCTGGCCATTGTGGCTAATTGGAAAGTGAACCAGCGGATGGAAGATCCTTACTCTGTCTTTCCTCTCTGTTAATATGACTTTCAACTAACCAACTAACTAATACAATGGGAAAGCAAATCATCTCTTAAATAAGGATAATACGTTTGAACAGAAACAGACATTTTAAAGTTTTATTATTGCATATCATGTTGTAAGAAAAGACAAATATGATCATATACATTTTTTTAAAAAAAAGTCTAATTTTCCCATTTGTCTAGTTTCCACTTTGTTCTCCCAGATCCACTCACTTCAACACCTAGCCCTAATTTCCTTTGAATTCATGGTAACAACTTAGAAGTATTCCTTCATTAATGTAATTATAAACACACATGCACACACACACACACACACACACACACACATTCTCTCTCTCTCCATCCCTTCCTCTCTGTCTCTCTCTCTCTCATACACACAGTGTTTGTGATTTTTTGTACCAAAATTAAAAGTAACAAAAATATTTACATTTGCATTTCTTCATCTTGTTTGTACAACTAACCATTAATGTCATTGATCCAAGTGACTGGGATAGCTCCAATTGGTCTATTTATAAAGTAACACACTATTCAATGATGAGTGTTTACCATAAGTTATACAGCCATTTCCTTCTTCATTTTGAATAATGGAGCAATAAGCATTCTTGCAAATTTGTTTACATTTTGAAATTTTCAATTCTAGGCGTGGAATCTCTGCCGCATTGCAGTCTGTATAAAGGCTGTGCTTTTTCCTGTACTCCAACCAGAGTTGGGAGGGAAAGGTCTTTTCCTTAGGTACAAAAATCTGGCTTCGGGTTGACTGAATCTAGTACCCAGTTGTGTAGCTTGCTAGCTGTGTCACCCTGTGCATCAGACTCCTCTGTAAAGTGATCGTACCTCCTAGGAGCATGGGAAAGTGAGCTGAACTACTATTTAACAAAGCAGTTGGTGACTAGAACACAGCAAACGCAACTGAGTTAAGTTCTACTCCTTTTCAGAAACTGTTTTAACTCCAAGGACTCAGTAGTGAATAAAACAAGCAAAAATATCCAAAAATATCCCTCTCTCAGTGGAGTTTTTGTTTTGGTAGAAAACTCACTGCTGTGTTTATAGATTTTAAAATGTCATTCTGATCGATGGATATAAAGTAACATTTTTATTGTGCTTTGCATTATTCTCTGACTAGAAGATATTTGATCATCTTTTATGGATTTGACAGCTTTATTTGTGTTTCTGCAATCTATCTCTCTATGCCTTTGCTCTAAATTCTAATTCCTTTGTTCATGTGTATTAACAGATTTCTGTGTTCCATGTTTCCTTTTCATCCAAGTTTATTGTGTGTCTGTTGACATTGTGTGAACCGTATTTTGTTACATGACTGATTTTTAAATTTTAATGTAGTTAGCTATTTCCATTGTAATTTTATGGATTTTAAATAAGATTTGATCAGTTTTTGAAATACTTTTGAAGAAGTTTGAAATTTTGCATTTATTTTTGTCTGAAATTGATTTTTGAATATAATATTCGTACGGAGTTCCATTTTCTGCTTCATGAAGAGTGAAAATTATATAAATAAATATATATATATATATATATATATATATATATATATGATGGGCTCTACTTTTGAATTTGAATTATTTGTTCTATATGCAAGTCTGTTCTGACAGCTATATGCCATATCTATGTGATTATACCTTCGGTGTTATGTTCATATCTGGTGGGTCCAGTCTTTCTTTATTGAACAGGTAATGGTTACTAATCTTAGGGTAATAGTTAGAGAATTAATCATCTTGTTAATGTTGACATTTTAAAGTACATATCATAGAAGAGATATAAGGTGTTTCCTCAAGTGTACGTAACTACAAAAGCCAATTGGCATTGAATCTCGTCCAGACCTTTTGCATCTTATCACATGGCTACTAAATTCAAAGCCCAAAGAAACAGAGGCCCATCAACCCTAACCAGGGAGGTAGGGGAAAATAAGAAGAAAAAACCCTAACTAGCGTATTCATAACTTTTTCTGTGTGTTCCAATTTCTGTCTGCTTGAACAGTGAAATGGTTGTTTCCACCGAATGGACACCACTTTTCATCCACCAGTTACACTAAATAATACCAGGAGTAGGAACTCAGTAGTTAAGTGACAGCCATGTTACTTAAAGTCTTCCCTGACTGGTTAGGAAGAGTTTGCTAAATCTTTTTGTACCTTTGTTTTCTCGTGTATAAAAAGATACAATTGTGGTACATGTCTCATAATTTTGTTTGGATTGAATAACATGGCACTTGCCAGCTTAGAATTTGGTCCATGACTGTGAAGTGCTCAGTTGAGGTTATCCATTCTCAATATCACATTTAGTTCTATTCTAGTAAAGATGTGACCGACACAAATAGAGACAGACAAGAATTAAGTTTTCTCTCTTCACACAGCCTTCTTATCCAATTTAAACAACTGTGTTTCTTCCAATCATTTGTCATATATAATAGGATTTTTCTTCTTTCAGCTTTGTCAATAATCCTTTTAAACAGAGTGGATTGGATATAGCCCATCAGGAGCATGCAGCATAACCAATATACTCTTCATTCTACAGGTTATATTTCTAGACAGTCAAATGACACTAGTTTTCACGACAACCAGATTATAGCACATAATACTATCAGTAAAGAATGAGTGAAGGAGGTAGCATCCAAATTAGCATCAAATTGCCCATTACCTCCATAGAATGCCTTAGTCTATCCCTCTGCTTCAGTTTTCTGCTCCAACTTTCTGCCAATGTGTGCCATGGATGTGATGGCTCATGTAGTCGAGTTCCTGCCACCTGGATTGAGTTCTAGACTCCCAGCATTTGGGAAGCCAATCAAAATATAGGAACTATGTCTGCTTCTTTCTCTCTCTGCCTATATCATCTATTTCTCTCTCTGCCTCTCAAATAAATCTTTTTGCTTCAAAAAAAAAGAAAGGTGCATATCATAATATTAGTATTGCATATAAAGTTGACTATACAGACTTAACATATATGCATGGAGGATTTTAAAATCAATTAGATAAGCCAGTACAAAGTTCACTGGACTCTTCCTCACTGTTAGATAAGCTGACCCTACAGTCACACTCAGGCAGGCCTGATTAGGCATGAAACTACTCCTGCTTTTGTTTCATATGTCTGTCTACTAACTAGTTAGCAAGCAGTTCAGGGAGGCACAAAGGATGGAAACTCAACTATTCTTGAGTTTTATGATTTGACAACAGGAAGATTTCTGGTTATTTCGTATGAATTGGTAATAATATGATTTCAACTCAGCTGGTTCATTCCTGCCTGTTGCAGACGCCTGCAGAGTGAGTCAGCAGACGGATGATCTCGATCTCCCTCCGTCTGTGTAATTCTCTCATAATTAAATTTTAAAACTATTTTATTATTAAAAACAACACACAAAATAACATTTCTTTTCCTGTAAAAGTCCTTGTTCAAAAATAATACACCTTAAGCCCAGCACAGTTGCCTAGTGGCTAGAATCCTCATTTTGCACGCATCAGGATCCCATATGGGTGCCAGTCCTAATCCTGGCAGCCCTGCTTCCCATCCAGCTCCCTGCTTGTGGTCTGCAAAAGCAGTTGAGGACAGCCCAAAGCCTTGGGACCCAGTATCTGTGTGGGAGACCTGGAAGAGGCTCCTGGCTCCTGGTTTAAGATTGGTGCTGTTCAGGCTGTTACGGCCACTTGGGGAGTGAATCAACCGATGGAAGATTTTTCCTCTCTTGTTTTTCCTGCTCTCTGTATATCTGACTTTCCAATAAAAATAAAATAAAACTTTTAAAAAATAATACATCAGAGATCATTCACACTGTTTCTTTTCAAAATCATTTAAGTGTGTATTGCTGAAATAATTTCATTTGGATCCAATTTTATATCCTCTATTATTGCTCATAATATTGAAAATCTTGATTCTAGAATAATAGTGAGAGAACTTGGAGCAAGCAAGTCTCAGAGAGGCTGAGGTTTGGCCTGAGAGAAGCTCTGAAGGTTGGAGGAAATCTGTGCATCCTGTATCATCCTAAAATGTGGTAGATGTAGCAAACTACCAAGAGTACTCTTTGAGTTCTTTCTGACACATCACCATCTCAAGTAGACTGTTACAAACCAGGCTCTGCATGTCCTGTGACCTCAGCTTTTCCCAAAGCTCTTTCTAAGATGTGTTTTCTGGCTCTGTTCTGAATCACATCATGGAATCTATAAAACAGTCCGTAGCCCTGCAAGCCCCCAATTATAGACCAGCCAGAATATTCTCAGATTCTTTCAGAAAGAAATAAAGCAACACAATTCTCATAATGTTGTGTTGAGGTAGGAAAAGTAAGAAGCCTTGAACCTGCCAGGAACAGGTGTGCTACCCATCTTTCAATCAAGGAAATAAAGTGTGACTGATGCATGCTCAGTAAGGAGCTGCCACTTCACAGGAGCTTCTAGAGTGAGCCTTTCTCCTGCTTTATCACTGGATTCGTGGCTGGTAGGCTGTTCTGAATTCTGGAAAGCAGCCTGCAGGAAATTGCTGTAATTAGGAGCTGCTTCATAGAGAGTTCTGCCATTCATAGCATGTTATTTTGGTGATTAGTATTGCAATGTCCTGGAAAATGGTCAGAGCCAAAAAAAAAATCATGGTTTCATAGACATACCTTGCTTTGATTTCAATATTTATTGCAAAATGGTTTTATGACCTTGGTCAAATTACCATCTTAGCCTGGGAAAGAATCTTTCCCATTTTTGTATAAATAGGGAAGTAGAAGTTAAGGAGTAAAATCTACTGTCCTTTTGAATCATATTTCAGGTTTGCTTATTGTTTGGCTTTTAAACATGCCAGATGCACATCAGCTGCTTAAGAAAGAATGGTTTGATTTGATAATTGCTTTGGAAGCATCTAAGTTGACTTGATTTCTTGTAAAAGCAGGTAGTTTCTTCCCTCAAAAGTTAAGTCCCCGGCCCGGTGGTGTAGCCTAGCGGCTAAAGTCCTCACCTTGAACATGCCCCGGGATCCCATATGGTCGCCGGTTCTAATCCCAGCAGCTCCCACTTCCCATCCAGCTCCCTGCTTGTGGCCTGGGAAAGCAGTTGAGGACGGCCCAAGGCCTTGGGAGACCTGGAAGAGGTTCCTGGTTCCCGGCTTCAGATTGGTGCAGCACGGGCCATTGTGCTCACTTGGGGAGTGAATCATCAGACCGAAGATCTTCCTCTCTGTCTCTCTTCCTCTCTGTATATCTGACTTTGTTATAAAAATAAATAATTTTTTTTTCAAGAAAAGTCAAGTCCCAAAGTGCCTCCCAAATTTGAGGGTATCCTGCAATCTTACAGTCAAAATAGAGCAAGCAGGCTTGTAGCAAGAACAGATTACAGCAGACCTGGGCTCCGGGGACATTGCGAGCTACAGATGCAGGCCTTTGTTCACTGGGAAGGATGAGAGACAACATTATTGAGACAGTCCTTCTTTATCCCATTCAGAGAACAAGTTTAGGATTCATTCGGAATTCACTCCAATCAGTTAAAACAGACTGGACAGGACCAACTGAAATGAGATCATCAAATCCATACCATAGCCAGTAAAGGAGGCCATCCAAAATGCCAGAACAAATAAAATGAAAATTTTTCTGGCAGAGCTAAGCAATTCAAAAGAGAACTCAAATTACTTTTAATAGATCTTAGTAAAACTGCTGAGAGACTTCAGTATCTCAACTCTACATAGTATTTATTGATTGGGTTAGAGTCTGCTGAATCTTGAATGCTTTACAGATTTGTAGAAGCTTCAGTTTACAGAATGCAGTCCAGGAACAGGAAGACTTTGCTCTGGAGTTGACTCTACAGCTGTATCCATTCTGTGTTTTTCTTGTACCTCAATTTCCCCATCTGAGAAATGGAGAGAATCACCCAATCATTTTTCCTGTGTTTCCTAGAACTATAATTACTAGGCAGCAGTGGTAAACTGGCTCTCAGATTCAGCTATGAATTCCTCCAAACTTACCTTAACAGATTTCATCTGTAGCCCGTATGTTTTGATGCTACAATAAAAAAGAACATCATTGAAAATGATCTGTGGCTACATAGGTAGCCCGGGAATCTCAGAGAAATACCATCTGGTTCATAGTGTGTCTTGAGTAGATTAGTGGTGTAAAAAGTAAGAATTGGACTCTGGTCTTGGCTCTGTCACTAGCATGCTAAAACTCTAAAACAAGCCAATGCATTTGTTTTTCACATCTATAAGAGGAAGGAATTGGATGAAGTAACTGCTAAAGTTCTTGCCAGCTTTTACAGTCTGATACTATAGCTTTGAAATTTGTGACACTGCTTTTTTTTTAAACAAACATAAAATATTGGCTTTAGAGACACAAAGGTAAAATTGTATATTTCAGTCCATTAGGAATAATCTTCTATTTCTAAATTGGTGATATGGCAAATTAGGGTGACAGTGTTTTGTGTCTTTCAGGGCTAGCAAAAGCCAGTAATCAATACTAACTCTGTGAAACAGAACATTCTTTCTAACATTAAAACATGCTACAGAAATCAAAGTAATAAAGTAAATCCAGGAAAGATGGGGGGGGGGTTTCTTTTCATTTCTTTTCTTTGCTTTGCTTTGCTTTTTTTTCTTGCCCATATCTGTTAAATAAGCAGAATCTCTGTTTGAGACTTAAGCTAGAGTGTGTTTAATGAAGGAGTTGTTTTCTGTCCACTTGTCTGTCTCTCCACACCATCCTTCATGCATGTAGTCACAGGTTTTCAATCTTGTGTTAGATATACTGAAAACTCCCAGCTCAAAAAAAAAAACAAAACAAAACAGAACAAAACTCGTCCCATCCTCCACATTTTTAGTATCTATTTCAAAGCTTTCCTCTGAAGGTAACAGTTCTAATGTAACCCCTGAACCAGAGACTAATCTGTGTTTGGCTGATTTTCTTTTACTTGGTGATAATGAGAAGAAGATATGTTCCCAAACTATGATTCTTCAAGGTGGTGATTCTTCTTTTCAGTTATTTAGAAGCTACTAATTTATTTCCAAAAATTAAGTGAAGTGAATGGATGCCCAAAGAACTGGAAAGAAGTGTCACAGCAGGTTTGCCAATGCTGCTTCAGCTACTCATAGAGGAGTGAAACAGGAGAGAAGGGTGCAAACCTAGATTTTGGCAGCAAAGAACATGCTGGGCAAGGCACTTTGGAAGGACCTAGAAGGAACAAACCCATTTGGAAGATGAAGCAACCAATGTGAAGAAGAAAGCAAAATAGCACCTTTCATTTGGGCAGGTTATCCTTCCAGCAAAGCTGATGAAAATTTTTGGCAGATTGAACCACTATTCAATATATGTATCAAAGCTTTCTATGTGTTCAGCACCTAGCAGTACATAGTTGGAGGTACAAAATTCATAGCATGTTCAACTCAAAGATACTTCCTCAATGTTCAAAAATGACTCAAATCTTTGCTAGATAAAGGGACCCAAAAGGGAATAAAACTGGAAGGGTGCAGCACACTAAGCAGTATAATCTAGGCTGTCTGATTTCTGAAAGGGCCTTACTAACAAGATCTTTGTATCCTTCTCCACTCACTAAGCCAATCCTACTTCAAGAGTGCAGCTAAATTTGCATATCCCTTGGCATGTAGAAGTTCTTGCCTAAACAGAATCTTTCTGTCTCTTTGTTGTGTTGACTCCTCAGTGAGCAGCAATGTCTTTTTCCAAGTTCTCCTGGAGAACTCTTTTTTTCTTTAAATTAGCTGCACATGTTTTTTTACAGGTCACATTTAGTCAGTTCTCTGTTACTAAACCAGAATTCATCTATTTATCTACGCATACCTAATAATATTTCAGTGGAGCACTTCATTCTCTGGTGCTGCTTTCTAATTTGTAACTAAAAATTATAGCAAATTTGGCTAATAACTCTTATGCAAACCATGACAAAGCACTTATTAATTTTTATCACCTTCAGTGTTCAGCATAACTTAGAAGCATTACAGAAATAATTACATTTCATCAGTACTCCTTATTGGGTCAAAGCCCTGTATAACTTTTTTCCTCTCAATTGAATCATATGTAATCAGGCTTTAAGAAGCTTCTGTTCTAAATCAGCAGGATGTCTTGGATATTTGATTCACTGACAACAGTCTTGCACTAATGCATGGATGAGACATATCATCTCCCATTGCTTTGAAATTTCTTTCGTCTGTTCCAAGGGATTTGGTAATTCTTGCTTTCTTCAGTTGTGTTTCCAAGTGTATGATAGGCAATCCTCTTTCATGTACTGAATGAACAAAATGTAACTCAGTTTTATATTTTGGGGGGCATATTTCTTATGTCCAGTAAGAAAGTCAGTTGCTATTTTGCAAGAAAACATGGAACTGTTGTTCTTTGCCTAAGGAGGAAATGTTTATCACTATTATAAATGTGTGCTCTGATGACCTATTCCCATATATTTGTGCATCCACAATAAATCTAGTTCATTGCTAAATAATAAGGAAAGCTGTCTGAATACATCTTAAATGGCAGTGATCAACAATGTTTATATATCAAATGAAGTAGTAAACATATGAACAGCCACAGTTGACAATGTTTGTGAAATAATGCCATGCATCATTGTCCCTTGTCATTGTGATGGTAACATGTTATTGACACTGTCAGAAAAAAATATTATGCATGCCCAAATTTAGGAAAACAAAAGTAAAAATAAAAAGTGCAACTCACCGTGATGGCATGTGTTAAAGAAATGAAATACACAAAGGTCTTTATTTTCCTTTTAGCAAATTTGTTTTCAAAAATTATGCATTTGAAAGCATAGACACGTATACAAAGAGAGAAACAGACATCACACACACACATATAAACTCACAGACACATACTTCTCATTCACAGATTCTTCACACACACACACACACACACACACATACACACACAGAGTTGTCATCCATAGACTCTTTTCCTAGATGCTCATAATAGCTTCAGCTAGATTTGTGTGACAGGAACCTAAGTACTGGTCCTAGGGCATGTATTGGAAAGAGCCTGGAGACATGTGCCAGAGCTACGCACTGATCGCAGGCGCTCTTATATCAGAGGAAGGTGTCTGAATTTATGACCCAAACACTTCACAAGTTTGAAAGAACTCTAACAAGCACAATAAGCCTAATGAAAGCCAAGGGAAGATATAGCGAGGAACCAGTGGGTTGGAATCTGCTATGCTTTCAATATTTGTCATGTGGTAGTTAATTGTCAAGTTTTATGGTAATGATACTAACAGAGTAGATATCTATTCTAAATGTAGTGTTTAGAGACTGGTCCTTTAAGAGGCAATTAACACTGGATTATGTTACTGTGACAGAGTCCTTGTGATTAAATCCTGGTGACTTTAGACGAAAGGAGAGAGATCATTAAGATACAGATAGATATGTGTGCTCTCTATCTGGTCAAATACAGAATCAAAAGTGATACAATAATTTTTAACAATTTTGTGTTTTCTGTTACAATTTTGGTTTATTTTCTAGGTATAGGAAAGCATCACCTCCCCCCCATACACTTTCTGTCACTCCAATATCTGTGACTTTTACATAGTTCTCTCTTGCACAATGGAATTGCCTGGCATGATACTGGCTTTGTTATTGTTGTTTGAAATGTGTATATTTAAACATGTTCTTTTATCCTGGCTTGCAAAGAAATTTTAGAAAAATCTGAAGAATCTGTGTAATTGAATCACTCTTTCATCATCTGTTAGAATGATCATGGTTCTTTTCTTTCACCAAGTCATCAGCATGCATTATTAGCTTCCTAATGTTGAAAAATCTGTTTATATTTCAATACCAGATTTTAATATTGAAAATGCTTAACTGCATTTGTGGTTGCTCATCACTTTAGCTGAACACAGGTGTACATATTTCATTTAAGAAGATAAATATTCATTAAATTTTAGCATCATATTCTGAATACATTCAGCTTGCTTGTGCCTAAGCTAGAATAGCTTCTACCTCAAGTTCAGTTGTGGTACTTCCTCTGCAGCAACACCAAATTCCCATTACAGAGAGGGTAGCTCCGTTTAGTAGCAAAATACACAGCTACATTGGTGATGACAATAAGGAATTGGCAGAAGACAAAACGAAGAGATAGATCAGTCTAAAAAGAGATTCTAATAAATGACGATTCAGTATATGGCTTTCTAAAACAACAGCAAGAACAGTAACAACAACAACAACAACAGAACACTACTCAAATCAGTGAAGACTGAACGAATCTTAATCAGTCTTTCAAAAAGTAGCATTTTCCATTGCTCTGAAATTCCCATTTATGTCTTCTGTGACCTTTCTCCTGCGGTGTTTGTGGCAGGGCTAATGATAGCAAGATGGTAGTCCTGGAGCCAATGGAGAGCGGAGAGTTTGGACAAATTCCTCTGTTATTTATATCCATCTCCATTCTTGTAAGGAACACACATCTCTTTGGGGGAAATTTTTGACAATATTGCATTATAATGTTCCTTTTATTTCTCATGGGAAGTTGAAATGACTTATAGATTACTATAATTTATTTATTGTCTCCAGAAATTATGCCTAGTTATTTCTTAAAGACAAATTATGTATTTTCAATAAGGATTGAAACACATGATACAAGAAAATTTCTTAAAGCACCTTTTGTCTAGAAAGGTTGATGTTTTTGCTGTGTTTCTAGTGAAGTCATAAACCATGCCTAACCTTCAGAACACCCAGTGAGATTTGTGGTGGGACAGCCTCAGTGGTGTATCTATTCTACATAAGTTAATGCAAAAGAAAGATCAAGATATTCCTGTCTCACAGACAGGGGGTTTTCTCAAGATTGCAATTACACCTCTCTTATTGAGCCCCCCAAATCAAGTGTACTTGTCAAGTTCTAGGGCTCTAAATCATTCAACTGATAGGTGATAGGAATGAGTAGGTGCTGAGCAGTTAATATCAGGCTGTTATTAATGGGTTCAATAAGACCCTTTGGGAAGTGGTTTATTTGTTAGTATGTGAAGTTAGCATGTTGACGAAATGAAGGTAATGGATACCAGTTCTCTCTAGAAACAATAAGCACATTGATTCTGAAAGAATGTAACATATGTCAGATGAAGACATACAGCCAGGCTGGGAATGGCCTATTGCAGTCCCAGCGTCAAGCTAGGTCAGAAAAAATGCTGTTGGCATAGCCTGAAGCCATGTGGATTGGTGCTATCTACTCCAGAGGCCAATGGGCAGGTTGGTGGGAAGGAATGGGGTATGGTCCATGGAATGTTTAGTCTGATATTCTTTTACAAAGTCCTATAAATTGAAAACATAGCCAAGCCCAGATATCTGACAAGATGGTAAAGAATCTTCCTGGCCTGGTATCTTCCCTGTACTCATATTTTTTTTTCAGATAAGATCTATTGAGAAAACTCCAATAGTGTTCATTGATACACAATATTGGAATTACAGTATGAACAGATTCCTTGGGGAAACTGTATATAATGCATATGAAATAATATCAATTCTAGGCAAGAAGAAACATTTTCAAAATCAGGTGTGCTGTCCAGTTTTCCAGAGGAAGATAATTCTAAATTAAAAACCCTGGTCATTGATTTAATCTCAGAAACTCCAAACTCATTGCCCTTTTCACTGTCAAAAGGACTCTGACCAAGGACTCGAACTTGCCCTCATGAAGTTCTGGAAACACAGACCATATTCAGGAATCAGGCTTCTAGCACAGAATGATGGTCAGTCCCATGGGTGGGAACAATAGAATCAAGCAGACCCGCTTGCCAGCGCCATTCAGGTCTGGTCACTGCCAGTTGTCTAAGCAGATATGTAAACCTGAGGTTCAGTCTGGCGTCTCAGAGTTGCTATCATTTCCTTAGTAAACATCTGCTCTGAACAATTATAAACAAATTACTTCATCTTAACACACAAAGCCACTGTGGTCTGAGGTTATATCATCTTTGTTCTCTTCCCTGCCTCCCTTCCTTCCTGGCTTTTTCCTTCTCTTCCAGTTTCTCTCTCTTTCACACACACACACACACACACACACACACACACACTCTCTTTCTGTCTTTTTATTAGTATCTAAAAATATACATTTATCCTGAAATAGGTTCGTAAGGTAACCTATAGAATATATAGATTAGTAAGTAACCTATAGAATAGGTTAGTAAGAATTTTCATTTCAGTGTTGAGCCTAAGTGTTTAAATAGACTGTCACAAACTTTTGGGTGTGTGATTCTTAGTGAAAGGCATTTGGGCTTGGAAAAAAACAAAAGTCACTGTCCTGTAGAATATTTCCTGTTTTACAGAAGCTAAGATAGATGAATATGAATTCACTAAATAGAGTGAATGCTATAAATTGAGAAAACTAAGTTGTCAGCCTGAGAGTTGGCCAAGCTCATTCCACAATGCCACTCAAGTGGGCTTACCTCTATGGAACAATTGCAGTCCCATCCTCCCCTCCTCGCTTTGCTAAGTTTGCTTCATTCATTTCTCTCCCAAAGAGCCAGTGATAGCTCCACTTTCCGGTCTATTGGATTTTTGATTCACTGAAATTACACAATGCGTTTGTTCTTCACCGATTGATATTCACATCAGCCTCACAGGGGATATTCAAAGGGTGGTGTCATTGCCTCTCCCGTCTGCTGTTCTCTTCCAGCAGCACTGAGCACACAGAGTGAATGACTGGATTGATTTTTGTTTCACCAGTATGTTTCAGGACTACCTGATCATGTCTATGAGTTATCTGAGGACCCACGCATAGCATCCACACTTCACTCGACAGAGTGATTGTGTCAATCCAGTATTCAGGAGGCAAGCAAAGTTAGTCTTCTGAGACAACCTACTCTATGATATAAAGTTTACAGCCTTCCCTCTAGAGCTATTCTCTTTAACTTGCTCTAATCAACCCTAAGCAACATCATATCTTACATACATTCCCTAATAGACTACTAACTAAACCATCTGCTTCATTCTTAGCCCATGACTGAGTTGCTTCCTGTCCAATAAACGGAGGGATGTTTTAAGATAGAACTTTGATCACATGGTGGCCATGTCCTTTCTATAATTCTTGCTTGTTGACCCTACTTTCCACACTGTGTCCACAGGGTCCTCCGATATTCTGTGTCAGGGAATAGAAGAGAGAAAGAGAAAGGCTAGGGATGCACAACCAAATTGGATTTGTTATCAAAGAATCAGCCCACAGAGGATGGCCAGTTATCCATGCAGACAGAGTGATCACAAGGCAGTGGCCCATTCATTCATCAGGCTGGACTTTTTATAGTTTGGGGTTTTAGGGATGTTCCAAACATTGGGCAAATTCTAAGAAAATGAAGTAGCAAACAGGGATTGAATCAGCTCTTCATGGGCATTTTGATCTTGGTAGGTCTTGCTCCCTGTCCAGAAGGAAAGTAGAGACTGAGGTTTGATAAGGAATTCTGTATCATGGTGCCGGAATTCAAACACTGGCTCTGGCTCCTGATTTCCGCTTCCTGATAATACACACCCTTAGAGATAGTGATGATGCATCAAGCATTGGGCTCCTGCCTTCCACATGGGAGATGGAGGTTAAGTACTTGCATCATAGCTCAGGCCCTTGGCTGTTATAGGCAAATATTTGGAAAGTGAATCAACAGATTGGAACTCATGCTGAAGGTCAACTTCTCTTAGTCTTTCAAGGGCATTCTATTGCACCCAGCCAAATCATAGCAGTATCCCACAAAGGCCAGTGTGATATGACTTCTGCAACCTCCAAACTCCTCTCTTTGTGCATCCCACTTTATTTGCTTTGATTTGACAATGCTGGTGTTGTGCTTCTGAATGCAAATATACGCCTCTTGATCTCTGGACATTTGTACATTCCCATTTCTTGACCTGAAACATTATTCTCCCAAATGTCTATGTGTCTTGCCTATTCACTTTGAATTTCACTTCAATCTTTGTTTGAGTACTGAATCACTGTGTGTGAGATCAAGCCTCTTTGAGTGCTTTCTGATGTCCTCACCGTACTTACTAACATTTGATATGTTGTTCATGTGCCATCTTGTTTACGTTTCCTCCTTTTCAGCATTCACACTAGAATTGCTAGCACTCAGAGCAGAGGCATCCTCTGTCCTATTTAAATCCCATTCTAAGTATTTGACACAGAACAAATGAAGGATAAAATATGCTGTTCTGTATCCTGTACTGTTTAATTTAAATCTGTGCAGTTGCTGCTTTTGAAAACTGGAAATTTGATTCTCCATGTAGACATTCATTCAAAGTTCATTTTAGCAGATTCTGTGTCACTTCATTTCTTAGAGGAATCTCTTTATCTAGGAAGTGCTCCAAGGTGCTGGTTATATACCTGACTTCTCCTGCACTGACCGAAGTCACTGCTTCCATCTGAGCCCTGGCTCTCATTACAGTCACCCTACTGCAAAAGAAGAGAGTACCTCGACTTCTTTTTCTGAGAAAAGTCACTTTCTGGTTAGAATCCAAGCTGAGAAGAGCTTCTTTGATTGTTCACAATCTGCTTATAGTGGTACTTTCTGCTCCATGTAAACAGTGCAGAACAATAAATACTTGCAGATTGGTTCAAATCAGCATGCATTTGCACTTTCAAAGGTTCTCCTTAGGTATTCAATTTCAGAGCACATATACTTAACAATTTCATGTTTATCTGCATTATCTACATTTTGCTCTTCTTACATTTTCTTCAAATGCATTACTAAAACTTAAAGTGATAAAATTGAGACTAGGGCTTTCAAGTAATCATATTACAATCGTATATCCTCCTTCTTATTAATTTATCAGATTACATGCCCCATCACGACTATTTCGGGGGAAGATTTGATGGAGGTATAAGATATGTGCAGGGAGTGAACAAATCGTAAGTTTCAATTTTAGGGAATTATATTAAGTGGAAACACCCGTGGAACCAACACTCAGCTGTGGACACAGACCCTTACAAGTCTGACCCCTCTGCTGCTGAAATCCCCTTGTACCACTCTTAATCGCTAATTCCATCAAGGAGAACAATGCCACTCCCCACACTCCTGATAACAGATTTGTGTTGTCTGTTGTTAAAACAAGATATGCAAGCAACCGGATAATATGTGCCCTCCTGTGCTTGTTCTCTTTTGCACAAAGTAGTATTTCTCATATATACTCATACTCTGATGCTGTAGTTCAGAATTCTCATTTTATCTGTGTGACATGACCCAGACTCTCACTCTCTCATCTTTGGATCCTCAAGTGGTTGATTTTGGACCTGGGAAATGGACCTGCTCAAATTTCCTTTTGTGTTGTTAAGAACCTTCAAATAAAAAGCAACAAAATCCTCTTAAATCTGCCCTTCAGGCTACATTTGCTGCTAACATGGAAAGGAGAAAGCTCAAGAATGGTGGTCTAGTTTATTGGCCAATAATTAGATGTGCAATCAGTGAAGTCAGGCTCACAGGACGAGTTACCAAATTTTCCAGGAGAGGAGCCAGTGCATTGAGCCTGCTCAGCAGCCGTGGTGATGAGTAAATGAAAGGTATTCTTTCATTTGCAGCATCTTTCCAGCCACCATGAGTGTTTTTGGCCCACCCACTCTCCTGGAACAAAATGCTGGGAGTTATGCCTGGCTAGGCGAGCTAGGAGTAGGAATGTTGTCAGCTGGAAGGAGTTTATACCCTGGTGTTTGACAACTAAAAGCAGCAGTTTCCCAGCTCAGAATTCTGCATGCTTGGCAAACTTTTGGGAGATGGTATAACTAAAACAGAATCTCAGGTCTTTGTTTTTGGCCCAGTTTTGTTCCCAGTTCTCTGAGAATTTGGCCTAGCTACTTTATGGCTTAGATTTTAGTTTCCTCTGGCCAAAAATCTTCTGAAGGTAGCTCGCTATGGTCTTCCAGAGCCACGTCGGTCTTGGTGCGTCTGCTGCCAGCCAAGCTCCCTCACTGTTGATGCCCATCAATCACGCTCCTCAGCAAGTCTGTGTCTTCCAGTTAGCCTTGTAGAATTAGCCTCACTCCAGGCTCTACATTCTTACATGCAGAGCTGTGGGTATCTGGATTTGATGTGGCTTCACCTCTGGCTGATAAACCTAGTTGGTAATGGTCGTCTCCCTTCTTGTGCATGCACTTTTTCAGTGCCTGCTTTCAGAGGTAAAGAATCCATCCAGAGCCTCCTCTATATCACAGAACAGCATGCGATGAACAGATGGACAACACAAGGTTTGCCCTACTGATATTCACCTTTGTAGGAATAGATTATGCTTCATGCTATCATTCCCTGAAAAGGCACTTTAAATCCCTTCACTCCTCAACCTTACAAGCTGGCAATAGCTCAATCCTGCAAAATCCTTCTGCTGAGATGAACTCAAGTAATTGGCACCTGGGGCTGCAAGAAAGACTGGGAATGAAGAGGCAGGCCAGAGCACAATGATTAGGCAGTCTGGAAGGAGGCCAGGTGGAAAATGCCAGTCTTTATGGCAGACGAATTGCTGCTAATCTGAAAAATATGGTTTTACTCAAACCTATTCACTAATCTTGTTGCCCATTTTAATGCTTTCAGCTAATATGTCATCTGTTTTTCCTCAGAAACATTTAGTGATCAGTTGTTTGCCTTGCTTGCACCCATGCCTTTGGATAGGATTAGAGTGAGGAGAGAGAGAACCAGTTAGAAAAGACCCAGACTGCTAACTGATGATTTTTCCAGCTTAAGAAGCTTGTAAATTTTGCATTTTGAGTTACTTTCTAGGCAATCCTTGTGTAAATAATTAAGCTGTGGGCACACTGTGGCTACCAATTACTTGCATTTACTTAGGGCTTCATATTTTATAACATGTTTTATATGCACTCTGTTTTGACACAGGGAAAAACTTTGTGAAACAAGGAAGTTGTGTTATTGCCACCCCATTTACAGATGTAAATCCTAAATTAAATGTTTTTGTTTTAAAAAAAAATCTACTTAAATGCATGGCTGACCTGGCAAGGTTTTAAGGAAAAATCCTTAGGGAAGAAAACCAAAACAGGAATAGGATTCTAATGATTCTGTTGCTCTTAGTGTTTTAAAGTTGTGGTTTTAAATGCTTGGTTTTCCAGGTGGGAAGTGGAATCTGAATTAACTGTGTAGAGCTCTGGGACCCGTCAGAGGGCCATCCCAGGGGGTCAGAAACCACATTCTCTTTTTGCTGTTTCATAATGTCCCCTTTATTAGTCCAAAATGCATTCATATAATTTAAAATTGTCTTAACTAAAGATTAAACAAAAATGAAAGCAAATTATAACACAGTAGTATGTATTGCACACAAATTGTGCAAAGGTGCTGTGAGGCCCAGGAAGGCGGTCAGACACTTGCCTTTGTGTGCAGACACTGTGAGCATGGCAGCTGTGGCACAGCGTCTGACGCAGGGACGGCACAGGCTAGCTCTAGTCCATGAGTAGCATGTTCGTTGACAATAACTTTCTTGAATGATGATCAATTCTTGGAAAAATTCTGAGCCAAGTGAAATAGTGATGAATATCAAATCTATATTCCTGGAAGAAGTAAAAACATTTTAAAACTGTGAAAAAGCACTTTAGGTTTGAAATTGCATGTCAGGATCAGATAGTTTTGAACAATATTTTAATCTTTAGGAAGGCTGAATTTTTGTCAGTTGCTGTTCCATGTATTTCAAGGCATCTAATGATATCTAGCTAATGCCAATCCTGTTCATGAGATAATCACAAATGTCTCTACAAGTGTCTGAAAAGTTCCTTAGGGATCAAAGGGCTACTATCATAGTCTTTCAGGTTGTATCCTAAGTGAATGAGGGACCTGGTTTAAAGGCATTAGGGAGAAACCTGGTCTGACTTGTTCTTAGTTTTTGGCCTTGAGAAGACAATTCTTTTCTGAGAAACTTTGCAATAACCTCTTCCTCATCTAGGATGGGGACTTGGACTTACGTGATGTAGGTGGTATAAAAAGCTCAGAAAGTATTTTAAGTGTTTTCAAGTTGATAAAGACTTCGTTGAATGAGAAAATTAAAAAAATATATAGAAATACTCTTTTATTTTAGGCCTTAAGAAATTCTCACAACCAAATGTCATTGAAATCTGTAATACAAAGACATAAAATGCCATGTGAGGTAAATTATCGTAAGTTTAGGTCAGCAGAATCAACAGACGACAGAACCAGACTCACAAATCTATCCAATGAATATAGAGTTAAAACAAAGTATAATTATTATATTTAAGGTCATAAAATACAAAACAAAATTATGACCAAAGTAAAAAGCAAGATATTTAAGGCAAAAATACAGTAGACATACAAATAATCCAAAGTTTCTAAAAATTATATATATATGACCATAAAAGCTTCATGTACATGTACATATGTATATATGATTGCTTATATATTCACATATATTTATATGCATATATAAATACATATGCATATAGCAAATATGTTCTGTATATATTAAAATTAACGGTTGGGATAAAAAGTTTAGATGCATAAGAAAGGTATGTTTAGTGCAGAAAAAACAAAATAGATGAAACATTAATAAATGACATAAAAGTATTGACCCAATGGTTGAGAATTTTCAGAAATGGGAAAATGCTGGTTACTTTGTATTTCAAGAAGAATAATAAAATTCAAGTCATACAAATTCAAAATATGCAGTGAACTGCATGATAAAATTACAGCTATATGAGATGAAGAGAAAATCTTAAAAATAGGCAGAGACAAAGTTAGGTACCCTACAAATCAATGTCTGCTATATTTATAATTCTAACAGCAATAGGTAAGCTCAAGCCAATGAAACAGACTCAGCAAACTGATAGGAAACAAATGTGAAACTAAAACTATTTACTCATAAAAACTATCAAAAGCAAGTGCAAAATGAAAATGGATTTGACATAATATTCAGATAATTTTTTATGATCAAATCCCTAATAAATAAATTTTCAAAGGATTCAATTAGTAAGAAGGGAAAAGATAAGAAAAAAAGAAGATATTAACAGAAAAAGAAGTGATAGATTAGAAATATAAAGAAAAGATTGAAATGTAGTAATGTAAGATTTATGTGTTTAAGATCAGCTTAAACCTAAAATTCTATAAATGTTTTAGTAAATGTTGTTTTTAATGGTGAAATATTAAAATTATTCCCTTTAAGATCAAGGATAAGAATTGATGTTTAAGCACTGTCATATCTGTCTAACATTGTTTCTTGGGTCCTAGTCAGATTATGAAAAGCAGATAAATACACAGAGAAGTGCAAGGCAAAAAAGATTGAATAATGAGGGAGAAACTACACATTGTTGCATAGTTATTGGGGCTTTGTTGCAACTAAGCTGCCAGCTGCAAGGCTGGCATCTCATATCCATGTGATGGTCTGAGTCCTGGCTACACTGCTTCCAATCCAGCTCCTTGTACTATGTCTAGCAAAGCAGTATCCAACTATGTAAATCCTTGATGCCCAAGGGGGAGACCTAGATGGAGCCCTGGGTTTCTGGCTTTGTTCTGGACCTGTTTTGGTCATTGTAGCCATTTATGCAGTACACCAGTGGACTGAAGATCAATTCTCTCTTTCTCTCTCTCATCTCCTTCTACTAGCTATATGGATCTTTAAAATAATAACCCAGAAAGAAAATTCAAAGGATTTCCTAGACATGGTACTACAATTCATGAGAGTTTAGTCATACTGCTTGATATGAAGTTGATATCACTAAATCAATGTATTTCTATATATGAGAAATCAAGGTTAGACATTTGTGAGTGCAAAAATAAAAAGTACCTCAAATCAACTTTTGAAATATATACTATAAGCTATACTCATAGTAAGATAGAAGGTATTTTTGAATAATGTTAATGGAAGCAGAAGGAAAGATCAAATTCATGTAGTGGATAAAGGTTTAATATTATAAAGATGGTAATCTGTGTCAAAGTGATCTATGAATCCAAGCAAAATCCAATCAAAATTACAGTGAGTTTCTTCACAGTGCTAGATTCTAACATTTGTCAAGAAGAAAAAGATGACCAAAAAAATTCATAGCAATATGGAAGATAAAAAAATTCTCATGGTGAACATGTACTGCACCTGATATCCAGGGTTGTTGTTGATTATGTATGTGTCGCATTATTACAGCGGCTGGCTCATTAACTCAGTGAATAGAATAGGTAGCACAGAAACAGACTTATAGGGAGATGGAATCATGATACTTGATGAAGTAACACTGCAAACAGAAAATGTGGGATTATCCAATAATTTGACCAGCCTCTGAATAAAGTGCTTGAAGGGTTAATCTAAGTTCTCTGAAGAACCATCTTGGCTATCAACATTGGTTCATTTCACTGGACTTCACAAACTAAAGAGTATAAAAGATCAGAGTGTCAAATGCTCGGGCAGATGCATAAGCACCACTCAAGGGTGGGTTTTTCAAGTTGTCTGCCCACAGATATACCTAAGGGGCTGTGTTGTGGATGCAAAACAACCACTGTAACACTGACTGAAAGTTGGTATGCCTGTTTTTCATTGTGTGTGCAATCCTAAAAAAGTGCCCATGAGGATGTATCCTCTCTCAAATATTTTCCCAAATTGTAACACCCAAGCAGTTACTGTTTTAGTAATACGTATTTAAGTTTCACATCTGCTCCTGTGCTCCTGTTTCTTATGTAGGCTTTTACAGACTTTGCATTGCTTTATGAACACAGCATTGAGTTCTAAAGTGGCATGGAAGTTTCTTTCTGAAGTCCCCTTTGTGGAATCAGTAATCAGTCACTTGTGGACTCTGCTATGAACATTTGTTGTGAGAGCTAGCCCATGAGGGTTCAGAATCAAAGCAATTTGTTTTGGATTGTAGTTTCTCTATCTGCCCTGGGGAGCTGTGGTACTGAGTAGATTAGCAATAAAAAAAACGGTGATACAATGACTGTAAGCAACAAAACAGACCTTGAAATGACACATGTGCAGCCACAAAAAATGAGTATTTTTGTGCTTACAAAATAGCGGACTAGAGGACAGCCATTAGCAATCCATTCATCATGGCAACTTTTCCAACTTTTAAACAAGACCATGCATTTACCTCAACATGATCCACAGTGTCACTCCAAATGGCACAGTATTAGTGGGTGAATAAATATTTGCCTTGTTTATAATTTTTTTTCTAATTCTAAAATCTCATGTTTTGGAATTAGGTATTTGGCATGTATTTAAGACCCTTTTAAGCATACCTATACTCGACATAGAAATGCTTACATTTGAGTGCCGGCTTCTTACACTGTGCACCTTGGGAGACAGGAAGTGATGGGCAACATAATTGGGTCCCTGCCATCCAATGGGAAACCAAGACTGATCTTCTAACTGTTGCCTTCAAGAATGCTCAGTCGCAGCTCTCATGAATATATTGGAGGAGAGAATCCGTGGATAGGAGATTTCTACCTGCCTGTCTCCACCTTTCAAATAAGTAAATAAATAAAAACCACACTAAATAAAATCCCATGCTTTGTTAGATCAAGATCACTTTCATACCTTTTAACTATTTATTTGCTAGAAGGAAAGTGTGTACCACATGGCTTTTCAACATTTTTCTACCCAGTCCAGGAATGGTAAGATATTTATCCCCACTCATTGACTAACAGCTTTCCTCCTCTAACCCAATAGTGTTTACAATTATAATTGTTTGAGTTTATATACCCACTCTTGATTTATCCACCAATTTCAGGATAGCAGAAATATCATTTTCAGTTTAACAACTGTCACTGTATGAAAAAACAATTTCTAAAGTGACAAATATTTTTCAAAGATGTGGGCATTGGTAAAGCAATAAGGCTTAGGAGGGGCAGGTTTCCTATGTATAGGTTGAAGAGACCCATTTGTATCAGCAGGAAAAGTTGTCCATGGCTATAAAGCCCTCTGAGATGAAGCACCTTGTCCTAAATGATTTAAGTTTCTAAAACTTTGTAGATAGTAAGTGGTTTGATATGCCATGATATGTGTGGGTTAATTCACTTCACTCTAAATTACTGCCAAATGCTACCTAAATCATTAGTGTGGTACAGCAAAAACCAGCTGGTCAGTGATAATTCCTCCCCTTTTTGAATAAATCCCACTGACTCAGTCCCCCTCTCATCTTTTCTATATTCCTGCTTCAATTCAAAGCTCATGGACAGTAATTATCTGTCCCTGCTCTCTTCTTGGCCACTTACTTTTGTTTTTTGGATTCCCACTTCTCTGGCTTATTTTTGCAATTAAAATAAACAAAAATATTACAATTGTACTAAATCTTCATCAATTTCAGATTTACCTGGTAGGAGTATAGGCATTTAAGAATTCCTCTGTTGCTAGTGCATTTTTATCTTCACATAAGAAGAAATATGGACCAAGACATTGATGTACAGTAAGACACTGAATGCTGCTTTTAAACAAATCTGCAAAGGAATTATAATAATTGTAAAATATTTATGTGAAAGAGTTAGAGAGAGAGAGAGAGAGAGAGAGAGAGGCAGAGACAGCTAATCTCTATAAGCCAGGAACCAAGATCTTCTTTCGGGTCTCCCATGTGAGTAGCAAGGGCCCATACACTTGAGCTGCCTTCGGCTGCTTTTCCCAAGCCATCAGCATGCAAATGAGTCAGAAGTGGAGCACCTGACTGAAAACAGCACTTCTATGAGATTCCAGTTGTTGTGGTTGTATTTTTATTATCTATATTACAATGCCAGCCCCAGGAAAAGAACTGTTTTATGGGTTTTAGTAAATACTTTGCTTATTGCCAATGGTCTACAATTCCCTAGAGCTGGGAGAGATTTGTGGCATGAAAGATTGGTCTTCAAATTAAATGTTCAAAATTCAAGGTTTCACTCTATTATACACATTCTGTATAATGCCGGGAAATCTCTGAACATCTGAGGCTATCAAAACTGTATTACAGTTTTGGAGTCAAATAAGTGAATAGGAGAATGTTTTATGTTTATATTGTGACAAATGTTATACAAATGTAGGGGTGGTGCTGAGTGTCCTAATTCACTGATTTGGGCACTACTTGGTAACAATTTTCAACTATCTTCTTTTACTATACGTAAGAGCATTATCATTTTAAGAATCTGGCATAATTCAGTATTTTTAATAGTCACAAGGACTTTCCCTCAGTTAACTTCCATTGATAAGATATGCCAACAGTCCATCAGGTATCTCTTTCAAGGCTCTCTGGTGAGAGAAAACCATCTTTCCACCAATGTTTAATTTGGTCTAAACCAATTATCCTCTTGAAATATTTTTGGTCTGGTAATCTGATATTTTAATATTGTTCTGTACCTTTAAACCTGGATTTAACTTACAATTTTTTTTCAGTGGAAGCACTATTGTGAATCCAGTGTCAGTGTTTTGGATGTGGCTTTTACTTGATTTGGCTTCTAAATAAACATATTGCTATAGATTTATGGTCATTTTTCCCTATAAAACTGAGCTATGGAAGCATGGCACAGTGATGCAGCAGGCTAATTCTCTACTTGTGACGCCGGCATCCCATATGGGAACAATCCTGTCTGCCCTCTTTCGATTCAGCTCTCTGCTGATGTCCTGGGAAAATAGCAGAGGATGACCCAAGTCTCTGGGCCTGTGTAGACATATAAGAATCCTAGAGGAAATTCTTGATTCCTGGCTTCAGTTTTATAACTACAGTCATTGGATCATTTAGGGAATGAAGCAGCAAGTGGAAACTCTCCCTCTCTATCTCTTCCTCTTCCTTTCTGTAACTCTGACTTTAAAATAAAACAAATTTAAAAATCTTAAAAATTTCAGATATCAAATATACTGGTTTGCAATTTCCTTCCTATTTCAGTAATTCATAGTCACAATGTTCCTATGTCATTAAATATTTTTAAACATAAATGTTAGTTATTAAAAATATTCTATGAATTAAAATGCCTTGAATTGTTGAACTGATTTCTTATTCTGTATTTGGAATGTTCCATTTCTCATTGTTGTTAACAGCTTACAGTGAAGATTTTAACATTTTCTTCTGTGTGAATCTTCAGTTGTTTCTGAAAATGAATGCCTAGGACTATGTTTGGAAGGTTTCCTGTGATTTTGGTAAATTATTTTCATGAAGCTTTTAGTAGTTTATATTTCTAGTATGAGGAATCTACTGCATGCAGTTTTGTCAAAATTGACCTTCACTTTTTTTATTTTGGGGATACCATTTATCATTAATTCGGACTCTGATTATGTTTTATATTAAATTGCGTACTGACTAGCATATTTACTAGTCATCCGTGGAGCATCACCTTGATAGTTAAAACAGCAAAAGAAGGCAATTTTCTGAATCACTAGCCCGTGGCTTTTGAAAGGGTCCAGTGATCATCGTATTAACTTTTCATTAATTATATGCTCATTTATTTATTTGATTATCACTTGACAGATATTTATTGAATATTTTTGGTATGCTAGACCTTTTTCTAAGATCTATGAATATAGGACTGAATCCCAAGGTACATTAGTTGGAAACTGGATTGGAAGCAAAGTAGTGTGGACTTGAACCATCACATTGAGGGCTAATAAAACATGGAGAATATAGTGGAAGACTTGAAAAGATTAATTCCTTCCCTGGGAATGGATAAACACTAAGTATTAGTGAGCTTCTCACTTCAGTAACAATGCGGAGTTTACTGGCCAGAGGAGTGCTAAATCTTCCCTTCCAAGGATAAGAGAAATTGCTGCACGATATCTGGCTGACTGTTTTGGCTTTTGCATATGGGAAACTTGGAGGGAGTCCCTGGCTCCTGGCTTCAATTTGGCCCAGCCCTGGCTCTGTGGGCATGTGGGGAGTGAACCAGCTCATGGACAAGTTTCCTTCTTATGTAACCTTGCTTTCCAAATCAATAAATCTTAAAAAAAAAAAAAAAAACTAAAAAGGAAAGAGAAAAAAGAATGTAGTATGGAATAGAAATCACTGTACAGGCTCCTAAAGTTCTAAAATCAGGTCTTGCTGTCTTCAGCAGAGAATTCTACAGCTTTGGAAAACAAAGTGGTATGTGATTCAGAGAAATAATAAACATATGACCGTGATACATCAAGTAACTAGTAAGTTTAGAACACTTGGGTCTCCTTGGGCTCACCAAATCATAGATTTGGGGAGAAAACAACAAAAATCCACTATGATAGGAAATGACATGAGAGAAGTTAATATGAGCAGAGCCAGAGGGTGCCATCAAGGTGCATGAGCAAGCAACCCAATTTCCCATTTACCTGCCATGGATGCACAAGATACAACAATTTTAGGTATAGAGCTATACAATCAGATATGTTACAATGGATATGAGATTTGAGAAATTCATTTTATCATTTTTAAAGTTACCTATTGAGGCCCATCAGGAATCACCCACAACTGATGACATACTAAGCAATCAGGTTGAAACAAATGAGGCTGCCAATTGATGTTATCTGTCTTTGCTAACCACTTCAGTCCTGGTACAATACACAGAGGAATCAAGTAACTATGGAAATAGCAAATTAATGGTACCAACTCCCACTCACCAAGGTCAACTTAACTATTACTATCTACAGATACCTAACTGACTATCATTAGAGATCAATTGGAACCAAATTTGTAGCACTATTTTATGATGGGATCATTTAATATCGGAGCCTATAGAAATCTATTTTTGGTAAGATATACACATTATGCCTTCAGGGCCTCAGCTAATATAACTGAAGTAAAGGCATCTTCTTTTCCTTTCCCTTGTTTTCAAATTTTATATAAAAATAGCTATTGATATTGTGAATTAATAGCATGTTCATGGCATTGCAAATTTCTATTTTTCCTCCTGTTGTGGATTTTGTTTTGTGGCTTTTCATTTAAGAGATGTATAGTAACTGTGTAATGGAGACTATCGTATCCAGATGTGATGATACAATGCAGTATACAACTCTACTTCCAGATCAAAGATAGACTCCCAATGAAACTATTAACTATATCTTGACAATAGGATGCTGGACTCTCTGCGATTGTCCATGCCTGTGATGTCAGGATATACTTAAATAGCAAAATGACTGCCTCGTGACTACTTCTGAAGAACTATGCTGCTGTAATAACATATTGAAAATCGGCGGAAGGGGGAGAGGATTTGGGGAGGAGATAAGGGAAATCCCACAGCCTATGGAACAGTATCACAAAACAATAAGAAAATGAGAAAAAAAAAAAAAAGCAACTTTTGCCTAAGAATTTCAGGGCCCTCCTGTTGGGAGATGATTTGGAAGGGCAGACTTTGCCCCAGCTGAGGAAGGAACCTTCACCAAACTGGTGCTGTATCCCTTGGCCTAAAGGCCTGTACTTGGTGCAGGCCAGGACTTGCCTGGATCGACTCTCATCTGAACAAAGCCTGAACAATTGAATGATGATCAACTGAACATACCCAGTATTTTCTTTCTTAACGCACCCTGCAATCATTCTTCTCTCTCTCTCTCTCTCTCAAAAAAAAAAAAAAAAAAAAAAAAAAAAAATCAACAAAAAAACCCTCCTGCTAGCCTGGTAAGTGGGAAAAGCATATTTTAGATCAGAAGATCTCTCTTTCCCCAAGATGAGTTGTTTTTAAGTAGAGACTCGAGTTAACACGTATCTTTGCTTTCATCATGTCATGACCGTGGCTACGTGAGTCTGTGGCAACTAGACCCTTATCAGGGGATGATGACATTTTGGTTCTGCCTTTCCTGTGCTCCAGAAATATGAGAAATACATTCTTTTTAAAGAATTACTCAGTCTGTGGTCTAAGACACCACCCTTTAGGACACTATCAACAGGATGCGTATCCCAAGAGTACCTATGGCACTGGGTCCACCATAGGAAGAATGCACAGGTCTGAGAACCAGGCATATGCAACGAGTAGATCTGCTGAATACCATAGGCAGAAATCAGGTGGAAATTGTGTGCTTCCTATTTGTGAATGGCTGTTGCCGATGTGAATGTATTCATTCCCAAAGGAGATCATTGTTTCCAGAGTGCTCCAGGGACTACTGAACTAAAAGCTTAGCTGCTGCCCGGGCTTGTTAGATTCCTGGTGTCCATGTTCTAGATGCAAGGGAAAAGATTGACATCTCATGATTGATTCAGACCTGCAGGGGGAGGTTAGGCTGTTGTTACCAGGAGGCAAGAAGGAACGGTGTGGAACGCAGGTGTCTCCCGGTTCTTTCTTACCCAGGTCTTCCTTGCTCAGAGAGTAAGCAAGTGCCCCACCCTGGCGAAGAAGAAGCCCAGATCTTTAAGGAATGGGTTTGGTTATGCCATCAAGGAAGTTACAAGATCTAGCAGAAATAGTTGTAAAAAATTGAGGAGGAAAGCCATCAGTATTAGTTAAGCCCCTTAAACCAAGGGCAGTTACACAGCCTGACCCACTAACTTATCATTTTTTAACTTATGATTTATAAGTGCACTTTCAGAGAAAGGAGGAGGTGTTTTCTCAATCATGTAGACAAATTCTATAGTCCTCAAACTTTCCTGGTGGCAGACAAAGAGATGCAATGATCGGCTTCCCCTTCAAAGGGGAAGTTGGTCCCAGTTGCCATCTTCCAGCAGTTTGCCCTTCCGGGGTTCAGCTTCTACAGGGGCTCTAGCCAATGATTTGGACACATGGTAGTACAATGGTGTAGACATTTCTGTCCCATCCAGGGCTCCTCCAATGGACAGTTGTTGGTCCAGAGCCATGAATTTGGCTGCTGCAGCTTACCTTGCCGAGGTCTTTTTTACCCAGTGAAGCTTCTGTGGTCCTAATCATCTCAGCATTTGATTCCCAGCACAGTGTTTCCTTAATGCAAAGGAAACAATGTTACACCCTGCCTCCAGTATACAGAAACCATCCCAAGTTCTAGTATGCAGGAACGGAAATAAAGTAACTGATGATCTGCTATGACTTCCCCTCAACAAACTGATGGTGCAGTTTAATTCCACAGTGTGGTGGTATAGGGAGATGGAGGCCAATAAAAGAGGTTTGAGTTGGTCGTAAAGGGCAGAAACTCCTGAGTAGATCATTGCCTGTCTTGCTGGGATGGATCAGTTATTGTGGAGTTTAGCGTATTTTTCTCTTTTGCTTTCCACCATGAGGCCAAGTAGCACAAGGCCCTTACCAGAAGCCACACAGATGTGCACTCCATGATCTTGAACTTCCCAGAATTGTGAATTAAATAAACCTTTCTTCTTTATATATCACACCCCTAGCCTCGGTTAGTCAGTGGTAGCAATAGAAAACAGATTAAGATATAGATTCCAAGCTGTGAATTTGTGAGGCCAATAAGAGACACAGCTGAGAACAACAGATAGTCAACATCAAACTATGTTTATAATATCTGACAGGCCTGAAAAAAATGACAAATCAAAGTAATTAATGACACCAAGTAGTCTCAAGTATTCATATATATTTATTGAAAAATAAATAAGCATCCAAGGCCACAGGAATTCAACCAAACAACTGAACATATAGATAATACAAAAGAATTCTGAGCTGTGGAATTATTTACACAAATATCCATGAAAGACTTAGAGACAAAAATGTTACGAGCTGTAAATTATTAAGACAGGCTTATTGGAGGATTGAAGTAAAAATTTGAGGGAGATAATTTATCTCTCTAGTGCCAAGGAGACTGTATAAATGATGTCAGCTAATTAGATTGAGGTTCCCTTTCCAACAGATCGAAGCCACATGTTACAAGTTGCAAGACATTTTCCAGCAGCCAAAGTACGCTCTCCCTCCCAGCCTCAATGGAACATCCATGATCTAAGCCCACAGAATACATGAGACTTTGGACCAGTTCCCTGAAATACAGAAAGATGCATTTTGCGTGTGACTCAAAGTGAGAGCTATCGGGGTGTTCTGTGTAACTCACAGGATACAGCAGCCAGATCCTTGGTAATAGATTTCAGTCATCCTATGTCCTGGCTTGCCCTTGTGCCAATGCATTTTTATATGGCAGTCTCAGAGAGCAAATGAAAAAGTAAATTGCATCATGTTCCTCTCTTGTATAAACAAAATGACTTCACAAGAATTGTAAAACCAAATCTGAATTCTCCTACCTGCCCTTCCTTCATTTATAGGCCACTCATTCACACAACCAGCTTAGGTCCCCCTTGGCTCCGTTTGTCAGCCTAGGAGACTTTCCTATAATCTGGAACTTGTGTCTGAAGGAATTCTCCTTCTATAAAGCTAATCCTCAGGCACTCATATATATTTCTTCAAAAATAAATAAGCATTCAAGGCCACAGGAATTTATACCTTACGTCAAATGCTTCTGTTTTAGAGAGAAATTTTCTGATGGACAATCCCAACTGCATTTGCTCTCCACCTAACATCCTTGTGTTGTCATCTAATACATATTCTTTTCTCTTCATTGTATGAGAGAACGACAAAAAAATTTCTGGTAAAAGGAATTAAAGATAACTTTGTTCTGGCGTAAAAAAATTCATGTAGAGTTTTCCCTTTATAAACATTTTAAATAAACTTTTTGGAAGATTCCTTATTCCATATATCTTAGAATTTATTTTTAAGTCTGTTTGCTTTTCATTATTTCCTCCAATAGTTTTAAAACTACTTTGCATATCACAAGATTCCCGGCATGTCGGATTATTCCAGGGAGATTGATGCAAAGCATGGACATTACCCCAGTTCTTGTCTCACATTAAAAAAAAACATTCATTCAGATAATGCAATGAGCAAAAACAGGATTTCTTAACCCAGAAACCTCCTGCCACCGCAGTCAGGAGGAGGAGTATTGCAAGAGTAAAACAGTCAAAGCGGAGTCTTTGTAAGCGCAATTTTAGGGGAAATTTAGAACAACAGCAACTAGCATTCAGGCGGTGGGGACAAAACTCAGCAACAGGCCTGAATCAGTAATCTTTCTGTTCCTGTGGTAAGCAAGAGGCTCAGACACTGTCTCCTGGCTTTCGCATGATAAAATTGGAAACCCAAAGGGATGGAGATTGGTACTTTAATCTGGCCAAAGTTAGTTTGGGGGAAGACTTTGGAACTTTTCTGGCTATTTTCATGGCATGTTAGAAATTCAAAGTGGGATTGACATACCAAAAACTGCCTAGCCTTTGCTATTTCATGGTAAAGCTAGAAACTTGAAGTGGGGTGGCACTTTGGTTGTGTTAAATGCAGTTTTTGTGGACAAACAAGCTTTTTAAAAGAAACTCCTTCATTTCTCATTCCATCAGGGACCTGACTGATTACAGCATGGAGTTTTGTATCATGCATGTGCCTGGCTTTATTATATTTGTTAAGTGTGTAGAGAGATAATAACAATAGGTGATACTTACTGGCCCTGATGATGTCTTGTTCTAAGTACTTCACATATTAACTATAATGTGTGGCCTTTTTTTTTTTTTACTGTTGATGAAAGTAGGCAGAAAAAGGTTGAGCAACCTGCAAAAACTAGTGTTTTTAAAGATTCATTTGTTTTAGTGGAAAGTTAGATATATTGAGTAGAGTTTAGCCAGCTTGACTGCAGCAAGCAAACATCTCTGTTAACAATTTCCTATCATAATACAATTAAATATCAACCTCTTCAGCAAGTCATGTAATAAAGCAAGTATTTCAGATGTGTCATGCCTGGTTGAGATCAGAGGATCTTCGTGACCTTGTGAATCCATTGCTCACTGCCTGTATCCCTGATAGCTAGAGATTAATCCAGAAAAATCTCTCATTTTGTGCATCAGGGGGTTTCTTGCAATCTAGTTCATAGTATTAATGTGTGTATGTCTGTGTGTATTTGTGTGTACATGTGGATTATGTTAGCTGAGTGACCATTTGCCAATAATGTACACTATTCAGTATAAGGGTTTGTAAGAGAAACATAACAGAAAAGATAAAATAAAATAGTAAACAGGTGCAGTATAAAATACAGCAGTGGAACAGGAGTCTAAAACCTTACCACTGAAATTAAGAATTGAAAGAATGACTGGAGACCTGCACGATACCCTAGTGGCTAAAGTCCTCACCTTGAAAGCGCCAGGATCCCATATGGGCACAGGTTCTAATCCCGACAGCTCTGCTTCCCACCCAGCTCCCTGCTTGTGGCCTGGGAAAGCAGCAAAGGATGGCTCAAAGCCTTGGGACCCTCCATCCATGTCGGGGACCCAGAAGAGGTTCCTGGCTCCTGGCTTTGGATTGGTTCAGCTCTAGCCATTGCAGTTGCTTGGGGAGTGAACTATCAGACCGAAGATCTTCCTGTCTCTCCTCTCTGCGTATCTGACTTTCCAATAAAAATAAATAGTTTTTTTTTTAAAAGTGACAACATATTAAGTGTTTACTATTCTTTTGGGTTAAGTGTTCTATCAGATCAACTCATTCAAAGTTCACAATGCTGTATTTACACTACTTCACTGACAACCAGCATATAAAAAGTTAAGGTATTTTTGCTTGCTTGTTTTTACATGTTAGGTGCTAGTAAGTGAAGGAGTCTATTTGGAACTTAGAGAACTAGTTATTGGTGGTCTTCCTCACCTCAGTCATGGTTGATTCACTTATTTGATGAAATGCCTACCAGTGTAGTAATAAGGTCTCTTCCTGTCACTGGAAGCTACCCCAGTGTGTGCTATCAGCATCAACATTGTGTTGGCATCAGAAGCTCTTACTCTTTTTCTTCATTTAACTTTCCCAACAAGAAACTTAATTTGAAAAAAAGACACTAGAAATATACTATTCAAGGTGTGCCTCTTGCCAAGTATCTTTTAAAGGCTAAACTATCCCTTCTCTATAGTAATAGCAGTATTTTTGAGTCCTCAGTAACAGATTGGTCACCTCATTGTACTTTCCAGAGGTTGTCAGAAGGGAAATTGCTTGTTAAAGAAATCGTCAGATAACATTAAAGAACTTAACTGTGGGCTCTGGCGTTACTAAGGCTTGTACTAAGTCTGTGGCCGGCTCTAAAGGTTGCTCTCTCGTCTCTGATATTTTACAATCCTGAGGAGTTGAACTGAGTCCACTTTTAGCTAAAGTCACTAAGATCTCATCATGTAATGGTCATGAAGGGGCACTCCCCCCATTTCCCATTCATTTTGCATGCGTGTGTGTGTGTGTGTGTGCATGTGTGTGTGTGTGTATAGACTAGTTGAACTTTTTGTTAAATTCATTTCAACATTTAATTAGAGAAATCAATATTTTCAAAAACAAATGATTTCAAACTTCATGGAAAATTCTAAGAACAGGAAAAGTTAGGACAAAGCCCTCACAAAACCCAAAAAGGCTCTTGTCCAGATGCTTCTACTCATGTTTCATCCATTTGTATGTCAGCATTGTCTCTCTAGCTCCCTTTTCTTTTGATTTTCTAGAACCCACCTGAGGGTATGCTGTATGCATACTCGTCATTTCTTTAGAACTATTTGAAGTGCTATGGGATATATACCAAGAATAAGGAAATTTTCCTGTGTTGTCACAGTAGTTTATACAGTTTGATAAATTTAATATTGCTGAATACTATGATTTAACTGAGGAAAAGAATGAATCATTTTGAAATGTTGAATAATTAGAGTAGACAGGTAGTGCCAGCTGTTAGAGTTGTCAAATCATATTATAAATGACAAGTAATTGAGTATGTTGCTGGTAAGATATGATTTACTATGAAATAAAGAAAAAACAGTTTTCTTCGTAATGCTAAAGGAATTTCCATGAAGTCAGGAAGGGGCAAGTAAGCCCATTATCTTTACTAAAACTGAACATTCCTCTGGAAATTACTGTCCAGTGCAATTAAATGAGATAAAACAATTGGGGGAATTAGAACAGAAAAAGAAAACAGTACGTGTAAATATAAGATAATACATCTAGAAAACTTTAGTAGTAAATGAGTAAATAAACCTGAAGATAAAATGATTAAATAAGACAACAGGATATAAAGCTAGCAAGTAATTAGCAAAACATACAAGGGGGTGTGTGACAAGAACTTGAAGAAACAAAGTGAAAAACTTCATTAGGTAGGACTAGCTGTGATTTTGTGTGTGTGTGTGTGTGTGTGTGTGTATTCTATTTCTCTTGTATTGGTATTGTATTTAGGAAATCTCTGAATTCATAGTCACCGTCACAAATACTTACTCGTGTGTTTTCCCCTAGATGTCTTCCCAGTGCAGGCTGTACATGTAAGTCTATTGCCCTTTTTCTTTACGTGAGGTGTCACATGGGTGGATGTTAATGTTTTTCACACAGCAGTTGTAAGTCAGTCTGAGCAAACTTTTTTTAAGATTTATTTTTATCGGGAAGTTAGATATACAGAGAGGAGGAGAGACAGAGAGGAAGACCTTCTATCCGCTGATTCCCTACCCAAGTGACCACAATGGCCAGAGCTGAGCTGATCCAATGCCAGGAGCCAAGAACATGGATCCCCCTTCCAGGTCCCCCACGCAGGTACAGGGTCCCAAAGCTTTGGGCCATCTTCGACTGCTTTCCCAGGCCACAAGCAAGGAGCTGCATGAGAAGTTGAGCAGTTGGGACATGAACTGGAACTCATATGGGATCCTGGTGTGTGCAAGGTGGATTTAACCACTAGACTAACGCACTGGGTCCTTTGCATTCACTTTTATTGTTTTAGTGAATTCCGTTTTTTGTTGTTGCTAGAATAAAGTTAGGTCTTCATTTTTGTATAATTTTACATTTTTAAAGTGAATGTTTAGAACATTTTCGATTAATGGTGTTATGTATACAAATGGGCTTAAATTTACCTCCTATCTGTTGTCAGCATGTCTGTATAGTTCTGATTTCCTTTTCTCCATTTCTTTCCCTTCTTTTGAACATGTACCTTCTCACACAGCAGAGCATACATGGCATCATTTTAGCAATTTTATGTACATGGTTTGGTGACATTAAGTATGTAAACACTGGTGTGTAGCCATCATACATATTGACCTGCAGAGTTTAATAGTAATACAATACAGCCTGGTATTGAGGAGCTGCAGATCTGGCCTCCATCTTGACACTAATATCCTATCTTGGAGGGATAGCTTAAGGCCCAACTCTTCTGCTTCCAATTTACTTTAGCTAATGCACCCTACAGGTCCCTGGGCTTCTTTCTCCTATAGATCTTGTGTTTTGTTTTGTAAGATTCTTTTTTTTAGTAAATCAAAAGGCAGTGTTACAAAGATAAGCAGATATATATACACACAGACATATTCAGAGAAAAGGTAGGAACGTGATTTTATTACTTTGTGCTCTTCTCGATAATACAAAGCTATAGAAATGATATTCAAGTCATTTTAAAAAAATTTCATTGGAAAGTTAGATAGAGAGGAGGAGAGAGAGAGGAAGATCTTCTGTCCGCTGATTCATTCCTGAAACAGCCTCAAAAGTCAGAGTTGACCTGATCCAAATCTAGGAGGCTGGAGCCTCTTCTGGGTCTCCCACCTGGGTGCAGGGTCCCAAAACTTTGGGCTGTCCTGGACCGCTTTCCCAGGCCACGAGCAGGGACCTGGATGGAAAGCAGGCCGCCCATATTAGAACCAGCAACCATATGGGATTCTGGTGCATGCAAGGCGAGGACTTTAGCCACGAAACTATCATGCCAGGGCCCCATATAAGTCATTTTATTTGTAATAGTTGAAGAGCACTTTCTCACCTTACTTCCTATTCCCTGAGTGAACAGGAGAAAGATCACTACAGGAAATATAAAATAGAGTTAAATATAAAATAGGACTTCTACGTGAGGAAGTTATATATACTAGAGTTGAAAATATTAGCCAATTAGGACTGCTTAGGGACATACATTGTAAGCCAGCATATTTATAATAAGAATTATCTCAAAAAGTTTGCATTAAAATGAATTAAAATATGATTTTCTGTCATTGCAAAATATTTTGAAATATATGTGTAGAAGTGACTTCAAAATCTTCACAGATAATAACCAGCATAAAAACAAAAACAGTTCATGGATTTCAAAATTCTGTTGAACCAAAAGAATCTTATTTTTAAATTGCTTTTGTGAACTTTTGGAAGTACTTTTGCCATTTAGTACTACTAAGTGAAGAGGACTGTGTATGATATTCCAGGTACTTTACAGGAATTATTTCATTTGATGCTCTCATTTTCTCAATGAAGTAGTTATTGATTCCCATTTTGATCAAAGAAAGATGAGAGCTGGGTCATTTAGGTAACTTCCCTTCTTGGACATAGGTGATAGAGCCAGGATTCAAACTCAGAAGAGGGTGACACTGGAGCCTTATTCTTTGCTTGCTAGACTCACCGATCATCACAACCATTGCAAGATTACAATTTTATTCTTCAGAATGAGGCCATTGTGTTAAATTGGAACATGCATTCTTGCTTATGTCCTTTGTTTTTCTTCATCATGTCAATATCTTTGGCCAAGAAACCACCCTGTAAGAAGAGATCTTCAAAAGCCGCTGCAGCAAAAAAGGCCAGCTCACCCAGTGCCATGTGAGGACACCCATATGTGTATTCCTCCTGCACCAGAAACTAGGTCCCATGAGAGTCTATTTAATGCTTAGCTGGTATGCCCTGGACTTAGAGTTCTGTATGATAAATAATTGTTAAGTCAAGTGAATGAATGTGGATGAGGTAGAAGTTGCCGCCAATTCAGGATCTTGTCTACTCAAGAGTCACACAATACAGAAATGCAGTAGCTTTCAGGGGACTTTCCTCACACATAAGGCCACCTAAGGACTCCCTGCATGGCCTCACATTGCCCTGAGCTTGGCTCTTCCCCAGGAACAGGGAAGCCAGCCTTGGTGAGCTGTTGGAAGTACTGGAAATAGCAGCCATAATTCTTGGACCTGAGTCTATCACAATCCTTTCTCAGCAGATCAAGTTTCTCAGTAGAAAACTAACAAGACAACCCTAATACCTGCAAAGTCCTATCTTTAAATCCACACCCTCAACTGAATAGCCGGTCTTATTTTTTCCTACGAAAGTTCTCTGCAGACAATGTGACTAATTTGACTCCTTTTGTCCATGCTATGAATACTTCTGTGTAAGTAACAAACAGATTTCCAATTCCGTTTTCATCTTCCCTCTTTAGGAGGGCACATTAACTCAGGGCAGACTGAGACTGACTACAAAAGCCACTCCAGGCATCATACACAAGGAAGTTTATAATACATGCTTAATGGCTATCATGATGTACATGTTACATAAGATCAAATAGAATGTTGTAGAGAAAGTGCTGAGCAGTGCTTGAATCTCACACACTCAATAGTTTGGCAGCCAGGATTAGAAGGGATTCACAAAATCAAACAGAAAAAAGAATCCCTCTTTGCCCCAGGATACTAAAAACTACAGAAATAAGAATACAAAAACATGATTTCCTAGAAACAGTGGCACGAAATTCTTCTGGGTAAGCATTTTTTTTTTTTTACCATAGATAGGATAGCCTATGATATGGGGAAACTGGAATGCTAATGAATCAAGAATCAAGATTACTTAATAAATGGTGGACAGAAATATTGACTTTCCTATTAAAGCTTGCCATACAATGTCAAATTTCCTAGAACGTTAATATAGTCATTTAACCACACATTCAGAGAACAAATCTTTGGTAATAGATTGCTCCATACCCTACACTTTGAGAGACAAGTAAGATGGGAGACTAAGGTTGCTAGACTTGAATTTGTAACCATTACATACCAAGTAAAATACACAATTAGATATCCTTATATGTAAGTCACAAGTATGCAATAATTAATGGGTAATATGCTCATTATAAACTGAGATGAAGCAGTTTTGATAAATGCAAACATTCTGACGGAATGTGTTGTTCCCCCCATCCCCAAGGTGTACATAAATTTTGCTTCTGTCTGACTCATTACCTCCGGGTATGCAACACAAAGTAGCTCCTGTTTTCCAGGTGTTCAGGAATTCGGTGATTCCGGATGAAATAAGGTGTTGGCTTATTCTCTCAGAATTTCCCTACATTCCTTCCTTCTATTACTAACAGCTATCCTGCTTACCAAAGAAAAATAGTGTTTGGCTCTAGAGATTCAAAGACAAGTGAGAAATATCCCCTGACTTTGTTGGATTCCTGAGTATAGTAAATTGATCAGTAAACAGATAACAGCAATAAAACAGGCAGGACTGAGATTTGAATGGAATATCTCTGGAATTCTAGGAGAATAGCTATGTTATTTAAAGAAAACACAGTGAGACTTTATGATTTTCAGGAAAGAGTTCTACAAAGAGCATTACTATAGATTATTTACTGGCTAAGAGGATGGCAAAAAGCAAATGATGCTTTTACGATCTAGAGTTTCAGGGACATCACCTTCCATTTAATGGAGTGTAGAGATGGATACATTATTATAAGCCTGTCTCTTTTTAAGTAACCTTATTGAGATGCAATTCATCTGCCATGTAATTTCTCTCTTTACAGGGTTCAAGTCCATGGTTTTTATTTCTTATACAGTTACACAATCATTCCCTCTAGTTTTAGAAAATTTTAATCACTTCAAAAGAAACAGATAAACTCTGTGACTATCACTGTCCTATTCCACCACAGCTAAATAATTACTAATATGTTTTCTCCATAGATTTTCCTATTCTAGACATTTCATATCAATGGAATCAAACAATATATGCTACAACATGTAGCATTACTTTAAGGAAAACTATAGTGTTCTCTATATGGATATGCCAAATTTTATTTGTTTCCATATAAATCTTCCTTTGAACATGACGCTATGTGGGAGAATGAACCAAGAAATAAAATTAACCAGGTTGTGCTCTCATGTTGAAAATTCTGTGTCTATGAAGATACAAAGCCTTCCAATGCAGGAGAGAAGAAAAACCCTACTTTTTTTAAAGATTTATTTTATTTTAATTGGAAAGTCAGATATACAGAGGAAGATCCTGTGTCCACTGATTCACTTCCCAAGTGGCAGCAATGGCCAGAGCTGCGCAGATCTGAAGCCAGGAGCCCAGAGCCTCTTCTGGGTCTCCCACGCAGGTGCAGTGCCCTAAGGCTTTGGGCTATCCTGGACCGCTTTCCCAGGCCACTAGCAGGAAACTGGATGGGAAGCAGGGTCACTAGGATTAGAGCCAGTACCCATACGGGGTCCTGGCATATTTAAGGCGAGGATTCCAGCCGCTCAGATACCGTGCTGGACCCCGAAAAACCCTACTTTTGAAGATCATTGACACTGAGAAAACTGGGAATGGAGGGCGTGTTACCCAAAAAAAGTATCATTTACTAATCCCTCTAATGATATGAAGACTGCTGTCACTGTCACACTCCACAGGGTCTTCCTCAAGAACTGTTAGGGACTCCCATTTGGGGAAGCATCACTCCTATACAGTGAAGATTGACTTCTCACCAAAGATGTGGGGATACTGGTGGAAAGAATAAAGGGTAGGACAGGACATCAGAGGCGGGTGTGGGGCTTAGCAGTGAGCATCTGCATGCCATCAGAGTAGGTGAAGTTTATACCTAGTTCTGTCTCTTGACTTCAGCTTTCTGCTCCTGCAGACTCTAGGAAGAAGCAATGGTGTTAGAAGTTAAGTTAGAGGTAACGAAATTGAGTCGGGGTTGTAAAAAGCAGGTGAAAAAAGTTAGTCTGTTCCTGCCAAGTCTACTGCAAGTACAACTTGAAATTCTCTGACTTTACAGCACAGTAAGCTAATTTTTGAGTTGATAATCTTGTATGGCCTGTAAATTCTTCATACCCTGCATTAAATGATTGAATTCCTGCCACTCATACAGGCACCCAGATTGAGGCTTTGAGCCCTGGTTTTGACCCATACTGGAGACCCTGCAGGGATTTCGTGTGTGAGCTAGTAGATGAGAGCTCTCTTACTGTTGTCTCACCTCTAACAAAACGAAAGGAAGGACTGAAAGCATAGTATCACCTACAGAAAAGTTAAAGTGGAACGGAAAGACAGGAAGAAGAGTGTAGGGAAGAAGAAAAAAGTAACATTATATTCTTGGAATTATATTTATGATTTTCATGAAATCTGTTCTTTATATTGTGAGATAAATAATAAAATGCAAAAGAGAAAAACAATAAAATAGCATCAACAAAACCAAGACATAGCTTCAACTTCTGTTCCATTTCTTTATAGCTATCTTTTTGACCATGTCACATAATGATCACTTAATTTTCTCACCTGTTATATGAGCTACTGCTATCCAGTTTGGTTGTTACACAAAGCTAACACTTGTCTTTTTGAAAGAGAGAATGTTAAAATATCAGTAAGTTTTACAATCTCTAAATATTGTTAAGTATTAAGTTATTGAATTTCCTCTCTGGATCCATTCTTTCTTTGAAAGAAATAGTAACATTTAATGAGTAGTGAAGTTGAATGTTCAAAAGGTTTCTGAAAGCTCTTGACAACCTTTATGATTAAAGCTTCAAGTAAGACCATTCAAACAGGCTTATAATTTGTACCAATGACTTCTGGAATATGGAGCGAGCCTTCAAGGGCATCTTTTTGATCTGTTCCGATTAACAATGACAGACAATAGAATCTCAGAGAAGCTATAAAATGTAAAGACTCATTTTCTAGAGTTGAACAATGTTCAAGGAGATTGGAAGCCCTTAGTTTGGGAAACAACAAATGAAAATGGAGAATGAAATTCCTACATTATTGTATAAGTGAAGGCATTTAGCATGTAGTATAAAATAAAATAAGTAAGTAATCCTGGTTTATAATATCATTAGAATTTCAAAATCTAAGATATATTGAAAAAGTTCACTCAACTTTTTAAAATGAGAAAGCCATCTATTTCTTCCTTCTGAAAAAAAATTAAGAATACTATTTTTAGTGAAACTAAAAACTGATAGTTTCAAAGGGAAACTTGATCCATTTGTGCAATTATTGAAAGCCAGAACTAGAAAATACATATTAATCATATATTTGTGTGTCCCAAATACTCCCATCTACCATATATGCCACTCTGTTTCATAGATAAAGCAATTAAGGGCAGAGAACCACTGGTCCAACACCATGCAGGTAAGTTAGAAGGCCATTTAGAGCAAGAAATCTGATCTGATTCTCTATCAAAATCTTTTTGGCTACGTTTCATTTTCCCAATTCCCCTCTCTTATACTATTTTAAGTCGTATGGCATGTATTTGTAGAATTCAGATTTTTGACTTGTTGAATCTTGCATCTTATGCTTTCATATTTTAGATGAGGCATTTAAAGATGAGAAACATTAAAGAAATCTTCAAATATACTGACAGGAACGAGCTAGGAACAGAGCCTACCTCCTTTTATGTTTACTTTTGTTCTTGTCATAGTGACATTTTCTCTGTAGGATAGTCTAATAATGTCTCTGTCAGAAATGGCTTTTTTAAAAAAAAAAAATAGTGTGACTGTCTTAATGGCATCCAAAAGGAAGTTAAGTAGCATTAACATACTGGGAAGTCAAGGTGGTATCCCAAGTAATCTGAGTGCCTTCCACCTGTGAGGGAGAATAAGGACTGAGTTCTTGGTTCCTAGTTTTACCCTGGTCCAACTTGAGCTGTTGGTGGACGTTGAGGGAGTGGAACAGAAGATGGAAGAGCTCCATCTGTCTGCTTCTGGCTCCGTCTCTATCTCCCTCACTGTTTTAATTTTTTTGTAATGTTTTTCTTTTGTCACATTAAAAGAACTTTAGAATGGCACAGTCAGGCTCACTTTAATTCTAATTGCCACAGGGAAAAGCATAATACGCAATTTGCCACTAGACATCTTCAGCCCTTTCTATCATGTTATTTGTGTGTTTATAATTCTGAAAATCTTGTAACATTAAACAAGTCATGCTGATTACCGATTATAGTGTCTCTTCCTAGATTATTTTACTAAAGAGCAGAACATGGACAAAGTGCATGCTAACACTTTTGCTGGATTTAATGAATGTATTGCTTTGATTACGTCATATCTTAGTTCTAATCCACGTGATGTGACACTTTGTGAAATATTTTTCTTGTAGAAATACTCAGCATTGGTGTTTGAAAATGTAGGATAATATGTACTCATCAATAAGCTTAATTGCATAGTCCCATCTCCTTTGAGCTCTATCAATAGAAAATGAAAAGAATATCTACAATGAAAACTCAATAAGTTATTTAAAGTTTATTCAACAGGGTCAAGGTAAATTAAAAGCAAAGTAAAATCTCTTTAAGCCTTTGACTGTTAGGGCTATTCTATCTCTATGCTGTGGTAAAATTCAGCCTTATGGTTTAAATCTACTAACCTCTTAGTCTAGGTCTGTTGCACGTATATTCCCACAAAACTCTGTTGATTCGTATTTGTAGTTCCTGCCCTATGGCTTACTTGCTCATTTCTCCAAATAAGGTGAGGCTAGAGCAGGAGTTCTGTCTTGCTTATCTGCCCAATCTCTCTGCTTATTCCACAGCCAAAGAGATGGCTTAGGATGAATAACTGTACACTGATTGAATAAAAAGCTGAATAAGTGAGTGAATGCATAAACACCACTCGTTGATAATAACAAAGATCAATGGCTATTTTTATATTCCAAAATACAACATACAAAGTATGTCTATATAAATACTTATGAAATTTCATCCTCAATTCATAACCCATATAACCCAAGTCTTAGAAGAAACAGCACCACAAAAGCCCAAAATAATAGCATAACATAGCAGCCCATTTTCATCAAACTTCAGAAATACAAAATATCCATCAACTAGGGAATCAGAGGCAGATAACAGCCCAATTCAGCAAACCGTGCTATTAAAAACAAGCAATTGAGCCCAATATGTGTCCCAATTTTCCTTGTGATTCCAATTAAGATCACATCAATTAAGTGAATTTAGCATTTTATACCACGGAGTGCTTGGAAGCTGCATAAAATTCAAGTTGGCATTTTCTCATTTCCCTGATAAGGAAAGAGCATGATTGCATCATGCTGATTGCACATTTAGCTCTCAAAGCAGCTGCACAAACATTACAAGCAATATAGAAAAACAGAAAAAAATGTTTAGAGGCTAACATCAGGGGACATATTTCTGAAACAGGGTATGCTATGGGCAGCTGATTCTAATTGAGAGATGACTCAGATATAGGAGTTCAGTGGAGGAGTGGGCACTGCAGGAGAGACAGGAATGATTACAACTTACCCCTACACATAGACACACCAAATCCTAAAGTTAAAATTGTTGTTTGTAGAACTGTAAGTGGACTTCTGTACTGGCAACATGGCCACTTCTAGCTGGATGGGTACACTTCCCCAAAGGCAGGCAGACAGTGCATCATTTTTTATGAAAGGATGGAGGATGATGTACAGCAACCTGTTGACCTCTTTGGGAAAGTGATCCGATTTCTGCTATTACTCTTTTTCCATTCTTTGGCAAATTTTACACAATGTCACACAGCCTCCAAAATAGCCTTGGTGTGGTGGATCGCAAATGGGCATCTGGATTCTCCCTTCTTACATATCAGCAATTGATGAGTGCTTGGGCTGTGGAACCAGACCTACTGGCTCTGCTTCCAACTGCACATGACCTTGAGTAAGTTACTTAACTTCCCTATACCCTGTTTCCTCCTTCATAAAATGTGGAAGTAATTCTAATTATATGATAGGATGCATTTGAGAATTAGATGCAAAAAGACATATTGAGCCTTTTAGGAGAATAATTCTCTCTTAATAAGTGAGTGCTGCCTTTGTGACTGGTTTCACATGTGATCGGCTGTTATTGTTAATAGAGTGACCTGTGTAAGAGCTGCTCTCAGCAAACAAAATTCATTTGCAGACAGCAATTTTCCCTTCAAAAAGAGAAGCCTCACAACTGTAGGTGTCTGGATGAATGTATCCACTGGAATATTTTGCTTTGATACGAGACTTGGGCTCCAGAATCCAACTTTTTACAATGCAGACCCTGAGAGGCAGCAAGTGATTGCTCAAGAGATTGTTTTCCTATTATCTATGTGGAAGACCTTAGCTAAGTTCCCAAGTCCCAGCTTTGGCCTGGCTCAGTCCTGGCTTAGTGTCAGCTATTAGAGGCATTTGGGTGTATAAGAGATTCTCTTTCTTTTTGTCTCCATGCCTGTGTAACATAAATATAAGCAAATATAAGTATATATTATTATTTTCATCATTTGACCTCAAATCTCATTGCTTTTCCTGCCTAGGCTATAGCTGTTGAGTTTGATGTATAATTTTACATCTTTCGTATGTACTTACATATGTGTATGTGAGCATGTATTATATATATGTATTTTCATTTTGCATCTAATAAATAAACTGGAAATAATTTTCTTTCCTGTAAAATAACTGTGATTATAGTCTTGGGATGTAAGGGTCTGACCCTGAGCCATGGGCTGCTGATGAGATGGACTGCTGAAAATGTCCTTGTCCGAAGGCCATGGCAATGGTGTTCTCCACATAGCATCAGCTCTCAGCTCCAACCCTGGCCGCATCATGTGGCCACATATACAGTAGTAGTGCAAATGGGGCTGTTGGCTTGTGAGCCTACTGCTAAACAGGTGCAAGTGTCGTGTATCACATGTGACCTCTAAAAATAGTCAAGGAAGAAAGGGTCTCATGTCCAGCCCTCTGTATAGCCTATTAGAAAAAAATGCTCACCCTGTGAGTATTTAGTGCAAACAACACCATCTCAACACAATATCACCTGACAGCTGTTCCAAGGTCTTTGCAGAAATCAGCTACCTATTTTGTTCAAAGTGGTAGAGTAAGGAAATCTTATATTGATTTAAGCAAGAGATCTAAAGAGAAAATGCTGAGAAAAGCAAATGCATTTGGCAATATGAGACATATTTCTTTAAATTTTTCCAAGGCACGTTTCAACTGGCAATCTCTTCCTTTCTATTAGAGTTTGTAATTTGTGACTTTCCCCTCATTTATAAAACTTCTGCAAATATAGGGTTTTTTTTTTTGCCTACTACTTTGATAGTTCTAGTGAAATAAAACACCAGGCTTTCATTTCCTGATCCACTTTTATGACAAAAAAGAAGTAAAGATTGTCTCTATAGCATTTGATTTTGCAAGCTGAATTCTAAAACCAGAACAACCAAACAAGGAGAAGTCCTCTTTCCCATCTATGTCTAAATGAATCATCACTATGGCGTGTTAAGGAAAGCAGGAGTAGATGGGTGTGGTACAGTGGGGAGTGTCTGGGATCCACTCCTTCCCTGACTTCATCCAGCTTCCTGCTAACACTCCTGGGAAGCAGCAGATGACAGCCCAATTACTTATGCCCCTGCCACTTATGTTAGAAAACAGGATGGAGTCCCTAGTTCTTCACTTCAGCCTGGGCCAGGCCCAGCCCAGCCCAGCCCCAGCTGCTAAAAGAATCTGAGGAGTAATCAGCAGAAGGAAGATCTCTCCCTGCCCCTCTTTCTCTGCCATTCTTGCCTCTTGTCTGTCACTCTGTCTTACAAATAGATGCTAGAATTAATATAAATAAAAAGGTATGATTACAGAGAACTCAACAAATGGGTGTTGTTTATTCAGCAAACACTTAGCTGAACACTTCCACTTTAGTTCCTACCATCTTAGGCTGCAGGGAAAAGGTCTGCCAGGGTCTTCACTTACAGTGGTAATGTCGGTATTAAGGGAAGTTTTCTCTGATGATTTCAAAAGCATTATATATATATGTATATATGTATTATGTAATACTATACAAAATATATCATATTAGATAATGTAGAGGGGTACTTAATTATTTCTTTATGAAAGAGTATATCTCCATATTGTTTGTTTGAGAGAGGAAGTGTTCTTTCTAGTTGGAAGTAATTGTATACATTAGAATGGAAGAGATTAGAATGTGGAAGAGACAAATTTTAAATACCAGCCACATTATAAAAATAAATAAATAATAAATAAATAAATTATCAAGGAAAGCTTGCTCAAAAATCCGTGGACACTCTAAAGTTTTATATGCTTATTTTTGTTTTTATTAAAAGGCAGAGACAGACAAGTGGAGAGAGATCTTCCATTTCCAGTATACTCCCCAAGTGCTCACAATAGCCAAGGCTGAGTTGGACTGATGCGAGGTGCTTGGAGCTCCAACTTAACCTCCTATATTCATGACAGGGACCCAATGTTTTGAGCCATTGTCTCAAAAGACAATGATAATAGAAAGAAGCTGCAATGGAAGCCAATTAGCTGGAACTCTAGCCAAGCATTCGGTGTCTGGGATGCAGGTATCTCAAAAACCGACTTAAATGATTGCGCCAAACTCTTGCCTAAGGCCTTATTTTGAATTCTGCCTCATCTGAATTCTACCATGTTTTTCTGTTATTCTATGCTTCCTTATGATATTTTTCTAGTAATTACATATGTTAAAAAGAGAAGTCTTTTTTAAAAAAAATGTCTGAAGTCAAGCATTATAATTATCTGTTTTGTCCATTCTGTTGGATTGATTTGATATGTGATTGCAGAGGTATGACATGTGTGGGTGTGCGTACATCTCTGTGCTTTCTGTTTCTTCAGCTCCCCTCAGACAATTCCATTATCCCATGCTAGATAATTGACTTTGTGGTGGTACAGCCTGGAAATCTGCATACATTTCATCTTGCACATAATGTTTCTGTAAACCTTCAAATTCACCTTTCAAGTCACAGTACCCTGAGTAAGGAATTTCCCCCAGCTACAATCCTGTGGACATGTGCCCACATTCGTGAATGCCACAGTTACTACACAGCCATCTGTACTGGTAATATGGGTTCCTGGAACATCTGGGCTGCTTTTGGACCAAAAAGTCTGGGTCATGTACCCAGCCTCCCTCATGTGACCCTGTCATGAGGAAAGGCCAGGTCACCAGTCAATTGGAATGATCTTTGAGAAGGCCATTGGCAGAAGGTCTCATCCAATGTTGAGTGCTTTGCATTCTCCATCCTCCATGCCAATACTTTGTGGAGCGACTGAAATAGGAGAAAGAGAAAGTTTAGCCAAAGAGGTGGCAGGAGAGTATGCAAACTGGCATGGTGGGAACCAGGGACTTGGACTATTTCCTGTCTCTATCCCTGAGTGTCTTCAGATAGTCGTTGTGAGTCCTCGTCCTCTTTGGTCACCTGTAAATTAAGTAGGACAGCTGTTCTTACCTGCCTCACAGAAAAGTGGGGAAGACAGTTAAAATTGAAAGTTTAACTGCATGAGTAGACAAATATGCTGCAACTAATCCTTTATACAGGGCCCTCTCAGTGGTATTCACAGTGACAATCATGAGGATGGATTCTTTTCCTTGTTACATAGAAATGGTAGCAAACAAAGGTGAAGTGACCTACTCAATGTTACAGGGAGAGTTCATGAGAGGGACAGGACCTGACCTCAAGAGGAAGCAATGCTGTTGCTCCAGATGCTTCTGTTTTGTGAGCTTCAGTGTGCTTTAATGTCGGATAGTCATTAGTTACAGTTCACAAGGATGGAGTTGCCTCTCCTCTACGAGTGCAGACATTGTCCTCAGTGTGGTTCAGCAAGTCTGTAATCAGTTGTAGATTTAGCAGATATCTTTAAGAACCAATGCACATATTATTTAACTCCCTGTTGTTGTAAATTTCCTTTCATCCTGTTGTTAACTTTGTCTTACAGCTTTTTATTTAAAGGGATGTCTATTAACTGTGTAATAGAGACTATCATATCCAGATGTGAAGACACAATGCAATATGCAGCCCTACTACAAACTCAAAGATGAACTGCCAATGAAACTGTTGATCTTGACAATAGGATGCTGGACTCTTTGCCATTGTTTATACCTACAAAGTCAGGCTATACTTAAATGGTGGAATGATAGACTTATGACTGTTCATGAAGGACAGTGCATGGAAATAACAGAGGGGAAGTCAGTGGAGGTGGGGAAGGGAAAATTCCAGAGCTTGTGGAACTGTATCATAAAATAAAATTAAGATTAAAAATAAAATGAATCACAAAATGAATCACAAATAAAATCAATGCACAAATTGTTGAATTCTCTATCAGTTGCATAAGACTGAATGCTTCTATGATTCTCCACTGGTCTGAGCTGTATAGGCAGCAGGAGCAAGAAACTAAGCTATTGTTTCAAACCACTAGGGATTTTGAATTGTTAGTTGTTGTAGATAACCTACTTGACTGATATAATAACTCAGAAATGAGATTTAGAAGTCTCAGAGCATGATAGCAATTTATATTAGAAAGGATTCAAGGGATAATTTTTCATGGAAGTAGCTGACACTGGGTTTCCTAAATGACACCTCTAGTCAGAGTTCTTTCTGCTTTCATATACCTTAGAGTGGATGTAATCCAACTACATTTTAGGCATTGGTTTGTTAAAGACATTTCCAAGCAGCCTGAGTTACCTAGTTGAATGTTTACTTGGATACTTCCAGTAATGGGAGTTACCATCCTCCTAAAAATTTTGTTCTTTTTTCTCAGCCTTCAGTGATGGAAGTTCTTCTTTAAGCTAAGCCAACATTTTCCTATGATGTACATTCACTTGTCTGTTCTTTTTCCCAGAGCTACAAAGCACATGTGTCATTCTCTCTTTATGTAATGTTTCTGAATAATTTAAGCAGCATTAACTCTCTGAATTACTTCTCCATGCTGAACACTACCCAGTTCCTTTAATCATTTCTTTTGTTGAATTATTTCAAAATCGTTTCTCATTCTTTCTTTCCCTTCAGGACATGTTCGATATTTAAAAACACTATTAAAGATATAGAACCCATAAATGTGCTTGGTATTGTTAAATAAGCCAGTTAGTCCACATGAAATAACAGTATTATGTTCTAAGTTTCTTTCATTAATCATAAACTTACCAAAAGACAAAGGTCTTGTCTTAAATCCATCAGTTTCAGATACTGATTGCCTCATTAAAGCATCGGTTAAATCCTTATCTTGGTACCATTCACCAATTGCAAGTACATGCTATTGATAAAGTGTTGTAACTACAGGGTTGAAGTGACTCCTTGAGATTAAGCCCTGAAATGTTCCAATGAAGACATCATTCTGGTTCTAAATATTTTTTGGACTCAATAATTAAGCATTTCCAGCTGTATTATAATGTGATTGTACTGCCTTGTCCCAAACACAAGGCAGCTTTGAGCTCTTTTTGAAATTGCAGAACTAACCTGTCATGAAGGGACATTTGATTAATTTACTTTTTCTGCTTTTGGCAAACCTAGTCTTATTCTTAAGGATTAGTTCTTCAGGTCTCCAAACACATGATCTGTTCTAGAAATCCATCTTAGGAATAATAATATGCTTTGCAGTTTAGCAATATTGTTCCTCCATGTGAATACTGAGCTAGCATGAATCCCACATATTTCCTGTTCTGGAAGTTGTCTTTGACCTGGACATGTCATCTATGTACTCTGAGATGAAATCTCTTGTAACCAACAGACATATACACACCTGCCTGGAGCAAATTGATCTCTCCTTTTCTTTTTACTTACTCTAGTTTTGTTCTGTTTATTCTCATAATAGAGAACACAAGTGAGAATTAGATGTTTAAGGCCAGGGACTTACAATGTTGTGAATGAAAGGATCTAGGGGCTGCCCTTTCTAGGAGGTTCATGGATATACAGATACTTGCTTGTAAATTTACTATATGCTGTTTCTCTCCTTTTTCTTCACTCCTTCATCTCTCAATGTCTTTTCATTCTCTTCACTTGCTCTCTTTAAAAGTTTTTAATGTTTTTGAAAAAATTCTACAGCCCTCTAGCATATTAACAGAAAAGAGAAACTCTCTCTTTATTCTTGGTACTTGGCTGGATTTTCAGCATACAGTGGGATATTCAATATATTTTGGCTGAATGAATAAATGAATAAAGTTGTTCTTTCTTTCAGAGGAAAAGAAGCTACGATTTTCCGATTCTTATTCATACCCAAGTATGTCTGTTCTGTTTTCCCCTCTGCGCTCTCTTCAGGTGTTTTTCTGATATTATGCCTGCATGCAGGTTCTATCTTTTAAAAATATAAAATCCTTTGTTTCTGATCTTCTTATTCTTTGTTTGCATTATTCACAATGATTTCTCTAATTAAGACAATTCTCTTTTCCTATTGGCATGAGTTTTGTGCAGTTAAAGCCCATTTGTGCCTCGTGGTGCTGTTTCACTCAGATCTCCATAGCGCAGAACACGTGACAAGGGTCACAGTTACTGGTAACCTTCCCAATGCCGTGTCTGCAGACCCATGCCTGCGTTCACCACAGACTGGACTTGGCCTGGTTATCCTAACCTGAAATGGGGCAGATACTAGGGACATGGTGGGGCTTCCTGAGCCAGGTCATGGCAGCCAAGTGCCATGATAGTCTGGCAGGCAATTTCTGTCCAGAAAAAGAAGACCCATCCATCCAATTGGTTAAAATATTTTCTAAGTCACCTACATAGTTATCTCAGTATAGAATACGTGCTAACTATACTTATTAGGGTGAATTTGTCACTTCCTTGTTTCTCAGATATTGTGAGTCATGGAAGAATGTTAGAAACAGTTTTAGAGGCCCTGTGGCTAACCGTTTAATTAATTCTTTAACCTCTTGGTCTTTGGCTTCCTAAATTCTCATTGGGATTATAAGGAGACTCCAGTCGAGCATAATTCGATTAGGTGAGTTATTTCATCTCTCGAGCAACAAGATGATCATTGTATTTTCTTTGCCTGTGTTTTTGTTGTCATTTTATATTTTCATCTGAGAAACTATTTTATTATTGAGATGATGAAATCCACTATTCTGTTATTCTGAATGAAAGTCTTTTTTATATCCCTCTTCCATATCACAGGAGGAAAAAAAATATCCAGCCTCAACAGATACTTTGAAAAGAATCAGCAATTCAGGATCTTCTGTTTATATATAGATAGGGTCTTACAAGTTTCTTCAGATAAGAAGCCAGTTTCCATAACTGTTTGAAATAGGGCCAATCAGCAGGATGTCAAATGCTAGTACTGGTTGATGCATATAGGATCCTCTGTTCTTAGGAATAATAATAAAAAAGAAAGAAATCCAAACACTTGTCTCTGAAAAAGTAGGTCTTTATCTGACCCTTGAAGCACTGATCGTTAAAGCAGAAATAATCAAAGTCCGTGGTGCAAGGCGGTGACGAAACATAAAAGCTAATATTGGGGCAAGTGTGACTGCAGAAAAAATATTTTTGTGCTTGTCGTGTTAGACTCTTGTGAGACCACTGAAATTCAAAAGGTTTGCAATCTGGGCAATTATTATTAAACATTCTAATTATGAAAGTCTTTAATTAATATTATATACACACATTCCTGCAATAAGTAATCATGCTAGAGGAGCTTTTTGGTCTAAGAAATGATTTTAAAGTGACTGATGTCACTCCCTTTGGGCAGCTTCTTCTCTGCCAATGACAAAGGACTGTGGGTTGGTCAGGACTCCTCCAAATTCCCTTCTCATTCTGATCCCAGGAACAAAATGCCCTTCCTGCCTTTCTGGATGGTTTTAAAAATCAATATACATGTGCAAAAAAAATTAAAAAACCAACAATAAGTACATACTTTCCCTCTTTGTAACCTAATCCTGAAATTGCCTTTCTGGAGATAAATAGGTTATAACTGTTACTGCAGAACTTAAAAATTACCAGTGAAAAAGGGCCATCTTAAAGTCTATGTGTTAAATGGACATTTCAAAGTTCATTTTAAAGATTTGCTCAGTTTCAAAGGATACCAAAGTAGGCTTCATTTTCGTACCAAAGAAGCTTAGCCCATATACCTAGATTATAAATCAGAACAAACACACATAACCACTTAGATTTACATGATCCATATTGGACAACATGACAGTTATCTCTAAGCTTTTGTACTTTTTTTTTTTTAACATCAAAAAATAGTTTCATAGTCTGCAACCTGGGGAACTGAATTTCCTAAGTTTTATCTTCTTTTTGGAGAAGTAAGCATAGCTCAAATTTAGTCTAATAATCAACTGAAACTTTAGAAGAAAAGTTTCATCACTCTGTAGGAAGATGGAGAGGTCTACTGTGATAGTGCTTTGCACAAGGAGGCAGCAGCCAGAATATGCTTGAATGAATTATCTGTAAGGCAACCATAAATCAACACAAAACAAAGAGTAAGAAGTTCAGGCACAGAATTTGGAGGCCATGTGTCTGAGTGTTGTCCCCACATAATTTCTCTTTTCCTTGTTGCCATCTTTGTTTTGGGTAAAAGGTCATGTGTCTTGCACACCCTTCCTGACCATGCCCTATAGTGATTGCTCTTGTCCCCGCTTCTCTTTAGCACCTATTCAAGAGTTGCCAATGACAATCACATAATTGTTCCACAGGGATTTTTTTTCAAGTAGCGGTTTCAAGTAAGTAATATTATTATGGTTGTTGGGTATGCTGGTGAGTATATTTTCTGATAGCAGAGAATTTGGAAAGAAAACCTGTAATTCCCTCTGAGAAGCTGATTTCTCTTTACTCTCTTCCACTTTTAGTGGTCCTTTGAATTTAATATTTAATATTTCTAAAATATGTAAAATGTAAAATTTGTAAAATATGTAAAATGTATACCTGGTCACTAAGTAGACACATTGGCTTCCTGGAACATGTTTCAGCATCTCTAAATCTTTGCTACCAGATAGATGAGGACTAACAACACAGATAGTGTCTTGGGACTCCTTAAAAATTCAGTACTTAGGGATGGCACCGTGGAGTAGTAGGTTAAGCCTCAGTCGATAGTGCTGGCATCACAATGGGTGGCAGTGTTAGTCCCGGCTGCCGCACTCCCAGTCATAACTCCATGCTTATGAGAAGGTAGGAAAGCAGTGGAGGATGGCTCAAGTCCTTTGGATCCTGCGTCTAAGTGGGAGACCTGAAAGAAACTCCTGATTCCTGGCTTCAGATACCCTCTGCTCTGTTTCAGCCATCTGAGGAGTGGACCAGTAGACAGAAGTTGTCTCTCCATCTCTCTGTAACTCTGACTTTCTCATTAAAATTTTTTTTAAATTCACTACCTGGAATCCCACCCCAGGACTTATGCCATGAATTATGGTAGAACACAGTATAATTTGCATGCATGTGGCAACTGGAGAAGTAGTGATCTAAAAGGTAACTTACCTTTTGTCTGTATTCCTAGCATGTACTCAAATACATTGTCCAGTTGACCATTAATTATTTTATCCTAATTTACTAAATAATTTTTTTGTAGCTGTGGGCTTTTTATACTTATTCAGTAGTTAGTGTGTCCCATACATTTTGTACGGCTTTGGATTAATATACTTTTGTATGTGTTAGTCTTCTATCCTGAACACTTCAATTTCCTTGAAAGTCATTTCTGCCTTTTGTATGTACAAATCTTATTGAAACTGTGGTCATTGTAGTACCCATTTGACACTAACAACTAATATTTGGTGCATAATCTCATGCAATACTTATAATAGCTCTATGAAGGAGATAACATCATTTTGTCATTGTACAAGAAGACTTCATGGAAAATGGAGCATGATAAGTTTTTTTTTAATTTATTTTATTGTATTGTTGTTGACAATGGTTACATAGTTAATTACGGTTAAAAAAAAGGTTTGGGGGCATAGGGAAGTGGGTAATACTATTATGTCTATATTGTTTCCATTATGTATCCGAGGTAAAGGGGAATATTGAGGGAGAATCCTCACCCGGTTTCCCGCCCACCCCAAGTCCTGGATGTGGGGCATGCTCTGAGATATTTGCTCAAGTGGTTTTAATAGTTCTTTAGTTATGAATCTCTGCCAGTTTCGCTTGATGAGGTCGTCCACTGATTGATATGGTCCATCACAAAGTCTCCGTTCGCCCCATATTTCGCTGCCAACAATATACAGCTGAGATGAATGATTGACCTGTTCTGTTTTCTGTCTTTTCTTGGTTAGAGTTCTGAGTCCAGCAGTTCAATTGGGGAGATCTCCAAAGAAACTTTGAGGTATTCCCAGACTAGATTCTTGTATGGTCTAGAAAGCACAGGGCCCGGCACAGTCCATCACTCCGATCAGCTGGTGGTTTCAATTGCTGGGTTGGTTCTGTTTTCAGTCCCGAGTTGCACTGGAACCAATGGGTGTTGCAGTCCAGTCTGGTTCTGCCCAGCACATACTCGGCCCTCACATCAACCAGTAGGAGCTGCAGCCTGGTCGGGGTGACCCACAATAACCCCCACCAGGCGAGCCCCCTACCCTGGTTTGCCAGTATGTGTAGCAGAAGACCAGTCTGTCCCCCATCCCATTTGGCTCTTGTACTTGTCAATGGGTATTAAAGCTTAGTTCCAACTAACCAACTCAACCATCCAGCCCTCAAGGATGTTGTTGAGTGCCTCTCTGTCTAGCCACCCCAGCCCCCATCCTAGTTTTCATGCCCTCCCGCGGGAGTAGTGACCCAAGAATGGGGAACCCCCTTTTTCCCTCCCAGGTCTCTCTCACTCCCGGTTTATGTACTCTTTAGGTGGTTCTGTGGTTTGACTTGACAGAATTACTCCCCAGTGCCAGCTGATGCTGCGGCCAAGCCCAAACATCCCTCGAGCATGATAAGTTTAGGGACTGGTGCTGTGCTGTCATCACATCCAGTCACTGGTTTGAGTCCTGGATGCTCCGCTTGCACTCCAGCTCCATCCTAATGTGCTCATGCTCTTGTGCCTGAGGAAGCATGGAAGATGGGCCAAGTACTTGGGCCCCTGCACTCACCTGGAGACCTGGAAGGAGTTCCTGGCATCGGGCCAGCCAATCTCCAATTGTTGCAGCCATGATGAGTTATTTAGTAATAGGTATATATAATAAACTGGTCAGAAAACTCCTTACGTAATGGAAAAACAGGCCAAAAGGCATGTAGTAGGGCACTATGCTGGAACGTGAATGCGTGTCCATTTGACTCAGGAGCTTCAGCATCAAACCATTATCTTGTGCTGCTAACTGAATGATGGACAAATAAACAAAACTGCAGTTTAGGAGGTATGCAAGTATATTTGACATCAAGCTAATACATCTGAAGCAAGGCTTATCATTTACTTGCTGTGCTGGTAAAAAATATTACTCCATGAACAAAAATCAATTCCTCTTCAGCCTTCCACATTATTTCTGTCTGTTTCCCACCCTGCTGTCCCTCCCCACTGCATCCGTCATCTCTCTTCTCCCATCACCACTCTGCTTTGGATTTAAGAGTCTAACACCCAAGTTCTCCTTGCTAGATGGCTTTACAAGTGAACTCCCCAGCTTCTCTCCCCTCTGAGGAAAGCATTTGGGTCTGGCCTAGCCAAGGGGCATCACATGAGGAGCGTTTCCAGGTCACTGTCTGAGCTTTCTCCGCCTGAATGACTGTGCTTCCAGAGAGGATGGGTGACCTTTCTCATTCCTGGATACCCAGAGGGCCCATCCGTCTGTTCCTGCTCCACTGAGAGAATTGAATAAAGTACTTGCCACTTAAGATGAGAGTGAAACATTTAAAAAAAACAGCCTTTTAAAACCCAGACAAAGCTGAAGCACTTGGCGTTTTAGGGCACCCTGAATCTGGCAGATGGAAAAGTCTTTGCTCATGTTTCTTCCAATAATGTGAAACTCATCGTGCTGGCAAACATTTCCAGCAGGCCAGAGAGCATTGTACATTTATTTCTACCCCAGCTGCATGCTGCCCCTGGCATGTTCTCTTCTTTCAGAAGTGCCCATGCCAGGGTTTCCACTCATGTGGCTGCTAAAGTGATTATGTAACCATCACCTACCAGGCACCACTTACACACACTTTTGTCCTGGACAGCCTTTACATTGAAAGACAGCAGTGATGCCACAGGGGCCCAGGACATCTTTGTCAGAACAAATTCTACCAAACAAGTTGCCTCTAGAAGGGGAAAGACTGGAGATGATTTCTGTGTCCAGGAACTTATAATCAGCCCATCTTCCTGTAACATCTTTGGGAAGTATTTAGAATTAGGAGCCAGAGAATCCAGGTGGACCAGCAAGCTCCATAAGTCACTACCTGTGTAGCCTTGAATGAAACATTGGCTTTCCAGTGAGGCCTTCCACTTCCTATGAAGCAGAAGGCACTAGCTTTGTGGGCCTCTTGGTTTTGAATTGTAGGATTCTGTTATTCTAGCATCTTCTAGATTCTGGTTAATGCTTCTTAGGTTCCTTAGGAGACAAGAAAGTATTACTGAAGGTAAATGTCTTTAGTCTGTAACAGAACTCCCTGTACATCTGATTACAAAGAAAAATTCAACAGTGACTGCTAAATATATACTACTTACGCTTAAAAACCTTCCCAAGCTTATTGGGCATGTGCCAACGTATTTATTCAAAATTGTATACAGGTTCATTGAATAATTAATTCTTATTGAATTCTATCCCAATCTTCCTGTGAACAAGGAAGAAAATTAATTTTTACAATAAAACTTTTCTAGAAGAAACTGGCTGATGACATAAGTGCTAAAATTCAATTAAACTGAGAGATCACAATTAAGATGCAATTCAATTATTCCTCTTTTATGCAAATGAGATCTATGATTTCAATAAATCAATAAACTTTCTTTAAGGATATTTTTGGTTGCCTAGCTAAACATTGTTTTATCCTTTGTTAACTGTCTAATCTCACAATCCACATGGAAGAAATTTCTCTAGAAATTTAAAGATTTAAGCACAACACTTACGTATTGTCCATAATACATTAACTTGACTGCAATTGCTTTCTAACTTGCAATTTATCTTACTGTGGAGCCCATATGCAGTTGAGCGCATTTCATAATACTTCCTAATCAAGGTACCTTTTTTTTTTAGATTTATTTATTTTATTACAAAGTCAGATATACAGAGAGGAGGAGAGACAGAGAGGAAGATCTTCCATCCGATGATTCACTCCCCAAGTGAGCTGCAACGGCCGGTGCGCGCTGATCCAAAGCCAGGAGCAGGAACCTCTTAAGGGTCTCCCAAGCGGGTGCAGGGTCCCAAATCTTTGGGCCATCCTTGACTGCTTTCCCAGGCCATAAGCAGGGAGCTGGATGGGAAGTGGAGTTGCCGGGACTAGACCCGGCACCCATATGGGATCCCAGGGCTTTCAAGGCGAGGACTTTAGTCACTAGGCCAAGCCGCCGGGTCCTTTGTAAGGTTTTTAATAGTGTTTATTAAAAAAAAAGTTAGTAAGATGTGCAAGTCGGGCCTGGTATGGTAGCCTAGTGGCTACATTTCTTACCTTAAATGCACCAGGATCTCATATGGGCGCCAATTTTAATCCTGGCAGCTCCGCTTCCCATCCAGCTCCCTTCTTGTGGTCTGGGAAAGCAGTCCAGGACGAGCTAAAGCCTTGGGACCCTGCACCCACGTGGGAAACCAGGAAGAGGTTCCTGGCTCCTGACCATGTCAGCACAGGTCTGCCCTTTGTGGCTGCTTGAGGAATGAATCTGTGGACAGTAGATCTTTCCTCTCTGTCTCTCGTCTTTGTATATCTCCCTTTGCCATCAAATTAATCAAATCTGAAAAAAAAAAAAAGATGTGCAAGTGGAGTAGTTTGGTTTTGTTGTTGTTGTTGTTGTTGTTCACCTAAAACTTTCTTCTTAAAGTTCTTTGCTTCATATTTCAGGTCATGGGAGACAACTTTAGTAAGGGAGAGATGAGCAAGATGTTTGTTTCAACTCAATCTTAGGCTTACAGATCCGCCCAGATAGCTTTGAGAATTCTTATCAGCTGTCAAAACAGCCCTGTGCATGATTTTTCTTATCTATGAGTGAAGATTTTTTTCCCTCCCATTGGGGAAGTAAATGTTTAATCTTTTAGACTTAGAGAGATAATAATGGGGATGTATCTATTGTTATCTCTGCTTCCTCTGTTCTCCTTCTCCCCACAAAATATCAGTATAGAAAAGACAGCTCAGAGTCACACTTCAGCAATGAACACAGTTCCTCTCTCCCACAGACTGTGTTTGCCTTTACCCACCTTCCTTTGCAGACCTATCTTCTCCTGTCTGATTTTCTTACTTGTTTGCTGGTGGTTTCTGTTGACAAGGTCCTTGACAGAAATGTCTCAGTTGTGGCATTAGTGGCATTTGGGCCAGAGAACTCTCTGTTCTAAGGGACTGTGTGTGTGCCATGGGAGTGTCTGACAGCATCCCTGCCTCTACCCATGAGATCTCATAGCACCCTCATTTGTGACAACCAAAAATGACCAGTCAGTGACAAATACCCTCAGGTTAAAAACAAGCAGCTTTTTTACGGTAACCAATGCTGTATTCGGATACAAAACATTTTTAAAAATCCTACTGCCTTTTATTTATTTATTTGAGAGATTGAAAGATAGAAAAGGAGTGCTTCTGATCAGTGGTTCGCTACCCAAATTTCTGTAACAGCCAGGGCTGAGCTGGAGCCAAAGCACGGAGCAGGCAACTTACTTCTTGTTTCCCACATGGGTGACAGGAACCTAATCTCTTGAGCCAATAACATTGCCTCCCAAGGTCTGCATTAAGTGGGAAACTAAAGTCAGAAGCCAGAGCCAAGAATTGAACCCAGTTACTCCAGCGTAAGACATGGGTGTCTTAGTTAACCACTGATTTTAATCACTAACCATCAGCTGCAAGATTTCTCTTGAACACTTTAAATGAATCATAGAGGCATAACTAACATAAATCTAAGTAAGACATTATGTCATAAGAGTTTGAAACTGGTATACACACTCATTCAACAGCTTTAGACAACATTCCCCTGGAGGGCCTTCTGAAATGAGTGTTTCTAGTTCATGATTGGTAACAAACAGTACCTTTCATATGTCAGGCGTATCCTATGTTATTTTCATGTAGCAACCATTGGTCATCCATGGGATGACACATTTTAAGATGTTCACTTAGTACCTGAAGCCACAGGTAATGTGAAGTCTAAATACACTCATAATGTTTTTTATTGTACAGTTACCTATGAGAAAGCTTAACTGATAAACTTTCCAAACTAAGAGACTAAAAATGTTAAAGAAAAGTAATACAATTATACCAATGAACTCTAGTAAAAGTGCATTGGTAAATGTGAATATGGTCTTTTCATTTTTGGATTTTCCCCATTTAATAATTCACTGTACGTTAGTGAAATTGTATCGAAACTGATCACAAAGGGAAGCAGCTTTACTCGTTTGATTCTCGTGATCATTTGAATGAGCTACCATCAATATGATGACTTGGAAACTGAGGCAGCTCAGTGTAAGAGCTGAGGCCCCACAGGAAGTAAGATTTTTTAAAAACAGTTTATTTTTATTTTTATTGAAATGCAGATTTACAGAGAGAAGAAGAGATTTTCCATCCCAAAATGGCCAGAGCTGAGCTGATCTGAAGCCAAGAGTCAGGAGGTTCTTTCGGATCTCCCCCCTGGGTGCAAGGTCCCAAGGCTTTGGGCTGTTCTCTACGGCTTTCCCAGGCCACAAGCAGGGAGCTGAATGGGAAATGGAGCAGCTGGGATATGAACAGGTGCCCATATGGGATCTTGAGGCGTGCAAGGTGAGGACAATAGTTGCTAGGCTACTGTGCCAGGCCCAGGACGTAAGATTTGAATTTGGACTGAAACTGTTTTACATCTTGGGAAAGAGGCCCTTCTTGCTGCATGTGATTGGATTATGTGTAGTCTCAGAGTTTAAGATCTCATTCTCTCCATATGATTGGCTCTCTCAGTAAACCAACACCTATATCAAAGAGAGAATGAGAGTGTATAATTTTTGCAGTGGTTAGGCACTACTTAGGATGCTCCCATCCCATATCAGAGTGCCCAGCATGAGGCCTGTCTCCACCATCAACTCCAGCCTCCTGCTGAAGCATGCTCTGAAAGGCAACGAGATGATGGCTCAACGACTTAGGTCCTTACCTCCTAGTGAGAGAGTTGAACCGATTTCCTGGCTCCCGACCATGGCATGGCCAAACTCTGGTGAATATGGATATTTATGGAGTGAACCAGTAGAGAGAAGATCTGTCTACTTCTCTCTTCTGTTCTAATATACACTTTAACACAAAACAAAACAAAACAAAACAAAACAAAACAAAACAAAACAAAACACCCAGAGAGATTGAATAAGACCCCCTTGAAAGGAAACAGGATATTCTTACCAAAAAGGCCACCACATTGGTGAGCTGAGAATTCCAAATCCTTCATGAACTCATATATCTACCCTGTCCTACAGTAAGTCCTGAGCTTCTTGCCAATTGTAATCTTTTGTCTTCAAGAGTCCTTACGAGCGTGGGTGGTGTGCTGGAGTAGACGTGTGCTGACAAAGCAGATAGTTAAGGACTTTGGTTCTTTCTTAGCCTGGACAATGTGAGCATGTCTCCTGGGGCTGTCCCTCAACTTACTGATGTTCCTCTGCATCATGTTCCTCAACATAAGGAGGCCCAGTTTGAACCCAACCTTTGTGCCCACATGGCTGGGCTGGTACATCTGTCAGAAGTTGGGTATTTTTGCTTTCAAAAGTCTGTCTCCTCCAAGATTTGCCTCTGTCAGGCTTTGTGTTTTTCTGGTCCTCCCCAGCAGAACAGTATCATAGGCAACCAGTGGCTGGTCAAGCTGTAACCACACTATAGTGCATAGCCACACAAGCCACAAGAAGACCAACAATGATCCCTGTATCTTCAAGAGTAGAGCTGCTTTAGTGTGACCTGGAGTTTAGTATCTCTGGAATGGTGTTTGCTGCTTTACATGCTTTCACTGCTTTGCTTTAGCAATGTGGGTAGGAACCAACCAGCTTGAGTTCCAAGTAATGTCCTATGATGGGGTGCAGCCGGTTGATGGCTGTCACATGCTTGTCTGGTTAACTGGCAGCGTGGAGAGTGCCGTGGCAGGCCCTTCCTACCTCTTTGCTGGCCATTCAAGTTAACTGAAAGTGTAATATCACTCCGAAGGCTCCTTGTGCGCCGGACCCTCCTGCCTCCAGCACCATTCAAGTTAGTTGATAGTAGAAAGGGCTCCAGAGGCTCCAGGAACCTGGCCACTCCTGCTTCTTACTGGGCTACTGTAGGTTAATTAAACTACAGGGAAACTTTGGGGTCTGGGAGCTCCTTTCCTGCCTTTGGACACCTAGTTAATTGAATGGGAGGAAACTTTGTCCTGTACAGCTCTCAATCTGATTAGAGGATGAGAGCTTAAAAAACCCCTGACTTATGCTGCACAGGGCAGTGGCTCCTGGAGTGTCACTTGCCTACGCTTGCATCCAGTGTGATCTTTCTCACACTCAGCAACAGTTCCTTCAGCTCTTGTTTTGCCAGGACCTGATACCTCCTGGCCTGAAGCTGGTCACTCTTCCCTTCTTTGTGTTAAAAGGAAGAGGAGATTTTCTGTTGTCTGGTCTGTTTCTGATTTGCTTGTGGTGCTACTAGCTGAAATATTGGCTGCCATGGTGAGCTAAGCAATTTATTGAATTATTAGGTACACATACCCAACTACCTATGACGTGGTTGGATACTTTAGCTTTTAACTTGCTTTATTTGAAATTCTTGTGAATTTAAAACCCATTGTCAAGTAATCAGAGTTTTGTCATTTTATGTAGCTTAATATTCTATATCCCCATTTCAGCTCAATAAACAGGAAAGAAGGGAAGTGTAAATTGTTACAAGGTGTTCAATTAGGTTTTTATGGAGAAAAGAAAGTCACCCTAGGAATACAAAAAATGTAAGTTATGCCAATTATTGTTAAAAGAAGTAAAATAATACATTGTAAAGCCTATTATGGTTTGTTTTGCAAGATGCGGCAGGAAGTGGATTCTATTCACAAATATGACATTAATTTTTAAATTTAACGCTTTTTATGTTTTATTTATATAAAGGTCATAAGTTCTACCTATTTCATATGTACAGTTTTAAGAGCTTAATGATTTCTCTTTAAAAAATCAAAATGGTTCATAATTTTTTTTGAAAGTTCATGAAAATGCAATCAAGAGATTATTTTCAGATTGTGACTTAGCTCATGTTTATACTCTAGTGGAAATGTGGTCTTGTGGTTCTATTAGTTCTTACTTGTTAAACATGATTAGTGGCAAATTAAGCCTGTGAATATAGAGTGGACTAAAATTATGAATGCATAAATACTATTGAAGAGAGGGAAGGCAGGGAGGCTTATGGGAGGAAAAGCAGGGTAGCAAGGGAAGTGTGGGTGTCTACTTAGAGCTATTCCTAAGGACTGCATGGGATCTGGGTTGTTTATATTACAGAAAAATATTATTTTGGTACATTTTTCACAATACTTTTAAATATTGTGCCTGAGGGCATGAGTTACAACTACCCACGTACTTTTTTATCTTCACATATTTACTTAGCCTGGCATGCAATCGTAACAATTTTTGAATTAACTTGCACTTTCATGGTCACAGCAATGAGTTAGACCCCGGCTTTAGCCTGGGGGTTTCTCAACCTGGCAAGCCCCAGAATCTGAGCCTGGAGCTGAGGGTCCACCCCACAGATGGTTCTGTTTGAGTCACTCTTAGCAGGCTCATAATTATTATGCTCATACAAGTTTAGCCACATCTGCACTGACATCTCTTTGTCCATACACTCCAAACACACAAATCTAGATTCCACCAAGAGGACATGTGGTTCATTAGGGACCTTCTGAGCTGGATGTCCGAGGCTAATATTTTCCACTGCCTCTCTTCGTTTTAGCGACCATGAAGTAATCATTTGTGTAACACAACTTTCCAGATCCTCCAACCAAAAGCTGGGTTAGCTTCTCTACTCCAAGAATATCCATGGACCACAGGACTTACCTTGGCATGTGCCATGTTAGTAATTTGTATACACAGAAGCTTCACAAAGATTTGCCATTTCACTGCTAGTAGAAGCCCTTGCAGGACTATGTAGCAAATACAACTGATAGAATAGGTAAACCCTTTCTGTTGTTCAGCCTTGAGTTTTTGATTAGAATGGAAACTAAAAATGAATGCCACTTTTAGAGTATGGGTTTGGGAGTTGGACAGATCTGGGTTTACATCCCAGTTCTATTTGCTACCCAAACAATACAGGCTTGCTTTCTCTCCGACTGAACTTACACATTTAAAAAGTAAGGATAAAATTACATATGAACCTGTTTGAGCTGTCCTAATGTTATGTAAAATATTGCAAGATTGCCAAGCCAGTACCTAATTTTTATAAGGATAGAATGAAAATGTTGAGCATGACTATTACTATTTTTGCCACTAAAGTTGTGTATATTGTCAGTGGCAACCATCATTTCCGTTAGGAAACTCATTATCAAGCTCTCTCAAATGCATGCCAGGATCTCAGTATGCTTCATTTTTAAGCCACATGTACTAAGCTAAACAAAGTTGTTCAAACTTCTTGTTCTGGAATAATTTAAAATTTATAGAAGAGTTGCAAAGATAGAAGAGAGAGCTTCACCCAGTGAATTCTTACTTGAACGCATTTCGTAGTTGTGATCACTTATAAACACTAACACACAGGGACAGATGTGTGAGTGCAACCACCCTTATCCTGCTTTGCTTTTGCCAGCTTCTAGGGACCCTGGGTGTTCTGTGGTTTGTGGCTGCACACTTCTATCCCTGCTACACCTTCATGCTGCCTTTCCTCCCGTGTTTTTGTGTTCTCTTAGTCTATAACAAGGATAGTTGTCATCAGATTTAGAGTCTACCCAGATATTTAAAGGTGATCTCATGTCTAGAACACATACAGGTTGTAACATAGACATAAAGTAATCTTATACCCAGTGGTTAAAGCAGAGTGAACCACCCAGGATCTTGCAGCAGCATGAGTTCATTACTCGCCTAGGCTTATCAGAGAACAGGAAGGAAACTGCTAAGAGTCCAGTGACAGGGGGCCCAGTGGCAGAGGAATTCTAGAAGTTGCCAAGAAGGGATGATATCATTACAAGAAATTCAGTATAGAAAGAATGGGAATGTGAGAAAAGACATAGCTTGATTTTCCTTCCTACTTTCAGAGCGCTATTGTTTCAAAATATTTTATTTTCATTGAAAAGTCAGATATACAGAGAGGAGAGACAGAGAGGAATGTCTTCTGTCCAATGATTCACTATCCCAAGCAGCCACAATGGCTGGGACTGCACTGATCTGAAGTCAGGAGCCAGGAACCTCTTCCGGATCTCCCACATGGGTGCAGGGTCCCAAGGCTTTGGGCCGTCCTCAACTGCTTTCCAAGACCACAAGCAGGGAGCAGGGTAGAAAGCTGGGCCACTGGGATTAGAACTGGTGTGGATATGGGATCTTGGGGCTTGCAAGGTGAGCACTTTAGCTACTAGGCTACTGCACCAGGCCTTACTATCAGAGCTTTAAAGGGTGTCTCCTGTTCGCTTAACTGCAAACTAAAAGACCAGAAAACTGTAGTATTTATTTAACGATAGTATTTAATTGACAGTAACACAGTAGATCAGAACAGGAGAGAGGATCAGTGATGGAGAATGGTTTATTCAGCATGTGTTCCTCATTTACAATTTATTGCTAGAATGTAAGTTCACTAATCCACAAATTGAAGAAATAAGTGAAAGAAAAAAGTTGAACAAGAGACCTGTGAATCAGATATATGCCTCGGAAGTAAAGATCTGTAACAAAAAGATTTGATCAAATAGCATAGAAATAGTTCATTAGATTTGGGGCACCAAAAACACATTCATAATTATATCATTTATTTAATACTATTTTTATCTTTTTATTTTAAGGTAAGCATGAATTTAGAAAACCAGATAAAATAAGGTATAGCAAATTGTTTTATCACCAAGACTCTTGTAACCCCATATAGGCCAGTGATTAGAACTCTACCTACCCATCCCCCTCACAAAACTCCTCTCTGCACTTCATCCGAACCATTGTCCCTGGCATTCTTACATTTTCCCTTTCCTATAGGACCCATTGCTTTGCAATTCCTTAGGTTTTATTTACTGAGAAACTAGCACAGATTTAGTTAGTCTTAAAACAATTCTGTTTTCTTAATATGTTTAAAATTAGCTCTTTAAATTGTAGTAAAATGTGCATGGGTAAAATTTTTCATTTCAAAAGTATAGTTCAGTGTCATTAATTACAGTTACATTGTTGTGTCCCTATCACTATTATCCGATATTTTCTTTTTGCTAATTATGTACCGAATACATAAGAACTTTCCATTCTTCCCTCCCACCAGTTCCTGATAGCCATCTTTCTATTTTTTGTCTCTGTGAATTTGACTTTCATAAGGGCCTTATGTAGATGGAACAATGCTGTACTTATCCTTCCACTGATTGCTTTAATTCTCTTTCTGTAATGTCTTCAAGGTTCAAATGTTTACCATGTGTACAAGTTCCTTCTATTTTATGGCTGAAGAAAACATGCACATATATAAATACATACACACACAAACATTGTTTATTTGAATTCTAGCATTTTTCCATTGCATAATGGTGCACTTCAACATGTTGCTTTGCCCTTCATATCTCCTATAAAGGACAACTGTGTCTAAACGTTTTATTAGGCTCAAATTCTGTTCCTTCACCAGCATTATAGACAGTGGTATTGTGATTTTTCATCAGAAAGTACATCATATTTAGTGTTTGCCCATTTTAAAAAATATTATTTATTTTATTTTTATTGGAAAGGCAGATTTACAGGAGAAGAAAGGACAGAAAGAAAGACCTTAGTTTTCTCTAGGTCTCCCATGCAGGTGCAGGGTCCCAGAGCTTTGGGCCATCCTCTCTGCTTTCCCAGGTCTCAGGCAGGAAGCTGGATGGAAAGTTGAGCACCAGAACCTTAACCAGCACCCATATGGTATCCTGGTGTGTGCAAGGTGAGGATTTAGCCACTGGGTCATAGGGTCGGGTCCATGCCTTTGGTTTTGACATTATTAGCTATAAATGAAATAAATTCAGGGAGAATCGCAAAAATAGCGATGTTCTAATCTATTTTTTATTGGATGATTTTTTTAGAGATTTTTTCCATCAGTTACTACACAGTTATCCAATAGTACGGTATAGTATAGAGCGAAAGAAAATGCTTGATTCTTTTATTTGCCTAGATGTGCAAGTGACTAAACTTTCACATAATTTTAGTAATCCTTATCAACACAAATTCTTAAATACATTTTATATTTTTCATCATGTTTTGTTTCTAACATTCTTTGAAGCTTTTGATTATAAAGTAAATTGAAAGCATGTTATAAAATTAGGAGAAAAATAACAAGGTAAAGGGAAGGGATAGTGGAATACAGAAAAGGAGGGTCATATGGTAAATTTGTCCTGAAAACTAGGTATGTAAAAACACATGAAATTTATTCACTTTATCTAAATGTCAAAAAGTACTTAAAAAGAAGCTGACATGTGTTGGCATTCCTTCCTAATGGAGTGTTAAGCCTGTGATTATGAACTGAAATGACTGAATACCATTATAAAAACTAGGAAAAAAAAAGGAAAGAGACTGGGGGCTGTGATTGGGGAGTGTGGGAGTGTGGGCAGGAGGAAGAGTAAGGTGGGAACTATCATTGTACTCCTAAATTTGTATTGTGAAATATGTGAAATCTGTCCACTTTGTATAAATTAAAAAAAAATTAGGGGTTAGTACTATGGCATAGTAGGTTAAGCCTATGCTTATGGTGCTGGCATTTTATATGGATACCGATTCATGTCCCGACTGCTCTACTTTTGATCCAGCTTCCTGCTTGTGGCCAGCATCAGATGATGGTTCAAGTTCTTGAGTCCCTGAACTCACATGGGAGACCTGGGAGAGGCTCCTAGTTCCTGACTTTAGATTGACTCAGCTCCAGCTGTTGCAGCCATTTGGGGAGTGAAATAAAGGATGAAAGATCTTTCTGTCTGTCTTTCAAATAAAAACAAATCTTGAACTTTTTTCAAAGATTAATTAAAAACAAAATATATCTTCAAAAAATTATAAAATCACTGCAGATCCATACCTTTAATAAGTGTGAAGCTACGTGTTCTCATGGTGTTTCCATCACTTACACTGGACAAATATATTAATGACAAAAAAGAAGCTCAAAGTATCCAGTCTTTCAGCAATGGAAGAGTTTCCAGGTCAACAGCAGAATCCTTTTAAAGCCCCAAATAACTTTTTAAAAAATATTTATTTATTTTTATTGGAAAGGCAGACATACACAGAGGAAGACAGACAGAGAGAAATATCTTCCATCCAATGATTCAATCCCCAAGTGGCTGCAATGGCTGGAGCTGAGCCAATCCAAAACCAGGAGCCCAGAGCTCTTTCTGGGCCTCCCACATGGGTGCAGGGACCCAAAGCTTTAGGCTGTCCTCGACTGCTTTCCCAGGCTACAGGCAGGGAGTTGGATGGGAAGTGGGGCTGCCAGGATTAGAACTGGTGACCATATGGGATCCCAGTGAGTTCAAGACAAGGACTTTAGCCTCTAGGCTATTGCGCCTGGCCCCAAATACCTTTTGACAACTGCCTTGGTGTTTGATGTCAAGATGCTGCAAAATCTGCTGCTTTTATTGACTTGGGACATTAATTTATATGAGGCCATTGATATATTTTAATAGAAAAAATTATACTTGAAAACAATAATAATAATGTAGGTATTTATAATGTTAATTATTATTGGCTAAGTACTTTTAGGCAAGTCCTGCAAATAGATCTGTCTGTCTGTCATCTGCATCTACATCATCATTATCTGTATCCATCAGTAATGATATTGCAGAGTAATAGATGTATAGCCCCCCCCAGATATCTATCTGCATGGTAATATAATGCTATTTTTTTTGCAATTTCTGATGATAGAACTTTTACATATTGATATTACAAGTGTGGTTCTCAAGGACATAGGGCATACAGCATTAGAATAAATCAAGTTCAGTCATTTTTTTCCTCAATATGGTAACCTCCTACTAGTGCTAGTACCATCCATAATGATGAGCGACTCATGAGAAAATTTCAAAAGGCAACCACAACTTTTGAGTAGTTGCACTGAATATATGTTATCAGAATTTTCACAACACATTGTAAACTTCTTATTTCAATACTTATTTGACCTCACTTCTTTATGCCACTATATGTTCAATACATGCCAACAATTCATATATTGATACCTCTGTAGTCATTATGGACATTCGAAGCATATTTTCTAACAGATTTTTTTTTTTAAGGAAGGGTTGTAGGAAGACTGGTTTCTGAATACTTGCACATCAGTAACTTTTTCTGTATTATTTATCCTCTCATGTCTGACTTTCAGCAACTTGGTTCTCACCGACAAGTGCTCATTACTTTTTCATTATGTCAACAGTATGTAAAAATGGTCATCCAATGTCATCTTTGTAACTATTATCGGTTTAGTATCTCTACATTTCCTGATAAATCATCCCTGCCACTTCACTCTTATTATCATCCACCCTCCTCACCAATGGATAATGAGAATACACCCAGCCTTTATTAGAACACATTTTCTGGATCAAAATTCTCAGATATATGCTGTACTCCTATAATTTCCCACTTACTTTGTTTCAATATTGGGATAATTTTCTTGTAGTTTTGATAGTTATTCTGTTTTTGTCTGTTTTATTTCTTGTTTATTTATTTGTTTCTTAATTTTTTTACAATCTTGACATAATTAGGGTAAAAAGGTTCAAGCACTACAGGAAGATGGGCAAAACAATTAGTTCCGTATTGTTTCCTTAATACATCTGATGTAAAAGGGGATTTTAAGGGAGAAGCCCCACCCAGTCTCCGACCCACCCCTGGTCCCAGATGTGGGGCAAGCTCCAAAGGTCTTCCTCAAGTGGCTTTGATAGTTTAACAGTTCTGAATTGCTGCCACTCTCACCATTCCAAGCACGGTGAGGTCATTGGAGAATCCACTGATTGACATAGTCCATCCTAGAGTCTCCGTTTGCCCAGTATTTTCATTGCCAACTTAAAGCTGAGGTGGTTGATTGACTTGTTCTGTTCTCTGTCTTTTGATGGTTAGGGTTCTGAGTCCGGAAGCCCGATTGGGGGGATCCCTAAAGAAACTTTGTGTGAGGTGTTCCCAGACCAGATTCTTGTATGTACTAGCAAGTACAGGGCCAGGCACAGTCCATTGCCCCGATCAGCTGGTGGTTGCAATTGCTGGTTTGGTTCTGTTTCCATCTCTGTCTTCCACTGGAACCAATGGGTGTTTGCAGTCCAGTCTGGTTCTGCCCAGCACATACTCGGCCCTCACATAAACCAGTGGGAGGTGCAACCTAGTCGGAGCAGTCCACAATAACCCCCACCAGGCGAGCCCCCTACCCTGGTTTGCCAGTATGTGTGGCAGACTAGTCCAGTCTGTCCCACATCCCATTCGGCTCTCATACGTGTCAATGGGTATTAAAACCTTGTTCCATCTAACCAGCTCAACTATCCAGCCTTCACGATGTTGTTGAGTGTCTCTGTCTAGCCACTCCAGCCCCTGTCCTAGTGTTCTTGCCCTCCCGTGGGGGGTGGTACCCCAAGAGGGAGGAGCCCAGGCCACTCCCACTCCCAGATTATGCACTCTCCAGGTGCTTCTGTGGTTTAACTTGACAGAACTAGTCCCCAGTGCCAACTTCTGCCCGCTGATGCTGTGGCTAAGCCCCAACAACCCTCACCCACTCTAATTGTAGATTGCACCAGTAGGAATAATCAGTCTAGCCTGACTTTTCCCTGATCTGGTCCACATGAGGCACACAGGTGTTGTAGCCCTGCCTAGTCTGGTCTACCCATATCCCAGCTCACACTCTCCAGTGGGAGTAGCTGTCCAGCAAGGGAACCACCCCTTATTCCCCTGCTGGTTCTGCCCCCTCCCTTTCTGATTCTCACATGTGCGGTTGGGTGCTGAGGTCACATCTGGCACAAGGCAACCTCACCTTGGCATTCCATGCTGTGCACTGCTTTTGTTGTGACCGAACCTGGCTCGACCCACACTCTGTTCCAGCGTTTGGATTTGCCAGTGGATGACGTGAACTGATTCAGCCTGGTCTGCCCCCGACCCATGCCAAATGTATGCCAGTGGGACACTTTCCATGACCTGTTCTGGGAAGACGCTTATTTCTATATCTTACAATCTTTTCCCTTTTTCATTATTTATCAAAAGCTTTTTATAACTTTATTTTACACTTATAAAGCTGTGCTTTCCCTTTCTATTTTCCATTTTACTTTAGGCATTATTTGTTGTGTTTACTTGCTGTTGATTATCTTCTAGTGTAATTAGTCTCACAAAATACTTTTTATTTATTTCCTGAGTTATGTCATCAATTTATGACTTTTTGAACACACAATTTATGTATCTTTCATATTTTACTTACTTCCCTCAATCTCCTTTAGTTATTTTGAAAGATAACATTGCAATATTGATCCATTTCTGGAACACATATTTCTAATCTTTCTTTGTACGTAGGGGTATTATTCTATATCATATTCTCTTTTTTTCTTACATTAATTCTGTTGGATATTTTTCTTTGATTCTTTTCTGGTGTTTATTTTTCTGTGAAATTAGTTAATTTGCATTTTCAGGCAAAGGTTTATAATTTGCTTTTTAAACTTTACAGAGCTCCCTCTTCTGTTGCTTCTGTGAAATGTTGAAAAAGTAAAACTGCTAAATTCAGCTTGTCTACCTTACTTTCCTTGGTTGGGTGGGGGGGTGGGATTCTCTTCCTCTTGGGTATCTCTAATTCTTGGCCACTGCTGTTGTTTTTTTCTGCATAAATGCCAACATCATTCAGTCCGTCCATTTGTTCCCAACTACTTGTATTTTGGGATTCCTGGAAAGACTTGATTATTTAGTTATCTTTTAAGCGCCTTCCGTGTTTTTGTTTGTTTGCTTCCAATATATTTGCATTTTTCTACTTTTATACGTGCATTGAGGAAAACCCAAAAATATACACTATCACCACTGTTAGCATCCTTCCAGAGTGTAGTATCACTTACAAGCCATTCGTTTTCTCCCTCTGTGTACATCTTAAATCCAGTGCACCGCCTAGTCCTTAAATGTATTTTCACCATGATTCACTTTAATGCTTAAAGACACATTTGTTTGATGGATAGTGGGCTACTTCAGTGCTTTCCCTCCCTCCTATCCATCTTTTCCTCAAGAAAGGGTATCTCTGAAGCAAAATCTCCATTTTCATGTTTCTTCTGCTTTTGATCTTCTCACAGGAATTTCCTATTTCTAACTTTTCTGGACTTTCTTGTTTTCCCCAGGAATATCTACTCACCCAGTGTCCCTCAACTTAAGATTCCTTTTGTGGTGTAATGCTTTCATCACCCATTAAGCCATGTTTGTCAATATGCAGAGTACCCCTCAAACTCATGAGGCTTACTCTTGCTGAATTATTGCATTAAGTCAAGGAAACATATGTCAAACATTTAAATGGTTTCTTCAGCACGTTTTAGTACATTCACATTGAGATTCACTTACACATTCTGAAAAGTATTAGGATATTAAACATCCTGTGTTCTGTGATTAAAGTCTGGCTCTCCAGGCGCTGTTAAACATCTCAAATATTTATCACTGATTACAAAGGAAGATGTATAAGGATCTCACATGGTAAGAAGCATCTGTTACGAATATCAAGGAAAATATAACCAACAAAGCTTAGATTACCCAGCTCACTTGAAATTGCTGTGCACTCCCTGGAATGACCAACCTGCTTCATATTTGGCAGGTAGTGAGTTTAGTCTCTAAATTTCCTTCCATATTTAAGGAGAGTCTCCCATTTGTTTCAGGAGCATTTGAAGTGACTTATAACAAAATAATACACATACGCAGATATCTAACAAAAAAACCCTAAAAACAGAAAATGTAAAAGTTTTAGAAGAAAAATGTGATAAGTATATAAACTACTGTTGATATATATCATTAGTATGTCAGCAGAAGAAAAATAAATTTAGCTAGCATGGTAGCACATTGTGTTGAATGACTGCTTGTGACACCAGCATCCCAAATCAGAGTGCTGGTGTGAGTCCTGGCTGTTTCACTTCCTGCTAATACAGCTGGAGAAGCATCAACTAACTGTCACATATCTGGGTCTCTGCCACCTTTGTGGAAGCTTTGGATGGAGTTATTGGCTCCTAGTTTTAGCCTAGCCCACTCTGCTAGCTGTGGCCATTTGGGAAATATATCAAAACATGGAAGCTTCTCTCTTCACTTTGAGCATTAAAAATAATTATTTTTTTTAAAAAAATGGTGTTTTGGTTCAGATTTTGAGAACCAAAAGAATGAAAGCCATAGCTTATGGTCCTGATCCTTTTCCCCTAAGATCCAAGAACACCTTCTTTCACTAATTTATTTTGCCCCTGTGCACCTGAATCAAAAGAGTAGTTTATGAAAGACTTTCTCATCTAATGCTCTGAATTTTCCTTTGCTTCCCTATAGCACAGCTAAACTAAGTCCAGGGCACTAAAATAAGCCTTTGCCAAAGGCTTGAAAACAGTATGAAGGTAGCAAACATGTACATGCTATTACATCATGCTGGCAAAGGCTATGCACTCTCAAGTTCAGGGCTGCCATACTCACCAGCTGGGATAACAATAATGATCCCTTGAATTGTGCACAGAGGCGTGTATCTTCAAATGAGATAGCCTCCTTTAGTAGGGATGAGTTTCAGGTGGGCAATATGGCTTAGTAGGTTAAATCTATCATGCTGGATTCCATATAAGGTTGTGTGTTTGAGTCCCTACTGCTTTGTTTCTGAGCCAGCTCCCTGTTAGTGAGCCTAGGAAGGCATCAGAAGATGGCTTGAATACTTGGACCACTGCTATCCATGTGAGGACTTGGTTGGAGTTCCTGGCTCCTGATTTTGGCTTGGCCCAGCCTCAGACATCACAGCCATGTGGGGAGTGAATCAGCAGGTAGAAGGTGAGTTTCTATTTCCTTTTCCTTCCTTTTGTCTCTCCCTCTCTATGTTATTCTGTTTTTCAGATAAAGTAAAATGTCTTTAAAATAAAACAAGAAATTAGCCCTCAACTATGTACAAATACTGCAGAATGTGTACCAAGAAACCAAGTACAAGACCAGCCATTTAAGCTCTGATTTCCTATTTGAAGAACTAATTTGCCCAAAATTGACTGACACAAAGAATGTTCCAGAGGAAGCTTTTTATCCATGATTCCAAAGAGCATTAACAACCACACAACATAAACTCAAATAAGTAAGAAAGTATTAGTTATGTTCTGAGAGGCTTCTGCTGCTTTGAGCACCCGGGATAAGTTACCCACTTCCCATGAGTCATCTTGACAATAGTCCATGAGACACCTGTCTTTATATTTCCATTGAACAAGATGACATTATCTGAATCTAAATAGTTACAGTTACTACCAAGTGGGGAAATACGTGAATATCCCAGGTTCGAATACGCAGCTGCTATCATTGCTACTTACTTTAAAAGACACAAGGAGAACGTTGAAAACGAAACAGAATTTGAGACAAAGACAAAATTTCAGATAGATGCAAAGCTTGAATTTACACACATAGTGCATGGCATAATTAAAGGTGAATGGGGTGTTTGGGACAATGAAATCATTTAGCCCTATGATTAAACTGCAGAAGGGATTCAAGAGCTAAGCCATGAGCATCACTGCTGTGGGCAAATTGTAACTCTCAGCATAAAGACATTAACACGACAAGCCTGAATCAGAGTCTGGGTGTAAAGCACCTCGTTGGGGAACTGTGGCTTCAGGCTGTGAGAAAGGCGGAAGGGAGTATGTGCAGTGCAGCGGCAGGTGTTACAGGAAGATGAGTACGTTTATAGTCAGGGGAGGCTATGCCTTCAGTTTATGGCAGAGCCATCCTGCAGGTAGGAAGCAGGTTAATGGCACCACAGGATCAGTTACTGAAGAATAAAGCACGGTCAACTCAGAGAGTTCACACAGGAAAGAGAGCTGGCACTCCTTACCCTCAGTTTCTGCAGCAGGGCTGGGAGTAGACTCACCTCTTCACACACCCGATCATTTCCTTCGACACATCACTTGCAAGTTTCACGGATACCACATGCTCCTGCTTTCCACAGCTCCTCACACAAACACGTGCTTAGTTATTCCATGCTGCTTCTGCTAGGAATATCTTTCTTCACCATACTGAAACCACTTTCCTCCATCTGCCTAACTCCTACTTGGCTTGGGTCCCTTGGGAAGCCTTTTTTCCATAGGGAATCCTTTTCTTAACACCCAGAATTGGTATTCCCACCAACACACACATACTGGCCAAAAGCAACTTGGCCCTCCTTTGTATTCTTCGCACTGCACTTGCAACACATACTGTAAGTCTCAAATCTCTTACCCATAAGCATAAAAACCCCCAAAGCGTTTTAAAATGTTTGAGAGTGAGTATACATGTTGCCATAGAAAAATCAGTATGACCTTAGAATGTTACCTCAGATCCCACTGAGATTGGTGAAATATAGAGAGGATTCACGTGCCCTCTGGACAGCTGAACACACGGAGGTTCCTGGAGAATGGCCTTCCTGGAGAGGGAAGGAGGTTTTGCATCCCTTCCTGCCTGCCTTGCCTGGCGCAGGCTGGTCATTTGTATCACTTGCCATGTCTTTTAAAATAATTCGGTAAATGCAAGTAAGCTGTGTTTCTAAATCTGTAAAAGCCACACTAGCAAATTCATCAGATCAGAGGATGTGGCCATCAGAACCCCAGCTTATAGTCAGGATGTCGGAAACATTTTCCACAATACGCACCTGTGACTGGCATCTTGGCTGGGCAGCACTCTTCGGAGACTGAGTCCTCAATCTGGCAGGTCTCATGCTTTCCAGACAGATGTGTCAGATTTAAATGGGATCAAAGGATTCCCAGCTGTGTCTGCTGGAGATTCTACCAGTGAGTTGCTTGATGTTTTGGGGCAAAATCCACTCACAGCTGGTGTCAGAAATGTCGAGTGACTGTGTCAGGAGAGATTCGTCAGTAAAACGGATTCTGTTTTTTCTTGTGTGCTCGCAGCTTACCTGAATTCAAAAGTAAATGCTGTTAGTAAAACACTGAATGTGTATTTAATCCTGAGCAATGGCTTTAATATCAAAACTGGAGAGAAATCCGCATCTTTTCTTTTGAAGCTTTGTGCACGCTGAATAGTCTCTGCTAAAAAATACAGCATCCGTATGCACTCAGCTGAAGTAAGAGCAACCCTGCTCATAAGATGTCAGTGCTTGGTGTCATTAGGAAGGAACTGCTTTCTGCCAGGATATTTATAACAAATGTGTATTTTAATCAACTATGTTTCTACATGTTTCAACCCTGGATAGCAAAGGCAACCTGCAAACCAAATCCCATAGATTTGCAAAATTATCCAAGGTATGTTATCAAATTAAAATTAATACTAAACATGAGCACATTGAAAGGTCGCATTACTCATCCAGCCTCCAAAGGTTCCAGAATCTTTGAAGTGATCCATTTCTCTCCAAGATTCATAAACTTCCTATTAACAATGAGTAAGATATTTATTGAAATTAATGACAGTTGCAGCTGATTGAACAGACTTTGCTTTAAGTTCTACTTTTTTAAAAAAATGTTTCCCTTTTCTTTGTTTTCCATGATACATTCTGACAAAGCCTTGTAAAATGTTGGGGAAAACTGTCATGGAAGCAAGAAACAGCCCTTCTCATCACCCCCTACAAAATAGGAAAATATTGCCTGTGATACATTATCTCCCACCCTCAGTTCATCACCATTCACGTTACTTAAAAATCTGTTTTGATGGGGAGCTACTGCACTCACACCGCATTTGGGGTTCCGGATAAAACTCCATAAGCACACGACCTGTTATCACAGCCCGTGGCCTGCTCCTTTGATCAGCCATACTTAACAAGACTCTCAATTATTTTTGTACCTCATTGTCCCCATTTTTTTTTTGTTTGTTTCACCAGTTTCGTATGAGAACTCATAGTGGACTTAGCAACTGCATGTAACAGGGGCCAAAACCTGATCATGCCTCAGTAAGAAGGTGATTGTTATTATTATTAGATTTTGCACTGGCAAAATAAAATTTCAAAAAGATTTGTCTTATTCAGAAAGCAGGGCTAGAGAAAGAATGAAAGACAGCAAGCGAGAGACAGAGGGATGTCTTTCATCTGCTGGTTCATTCCCCGAATGGGTGCAATGGCTGCAGATGGGACAGGCTGAAACTGGGAACCGATGTTGCAGGCAGCTGCTTAATCTGCTATGCAATAATGCTGGCCCCTGAGAAAATCAAATTATCTTGCCATATTTTATTCATCTCGATAATAACAATTATACTTTTACAACTGTAATGAAAGCTCCAAACACTATTTGAATGTCATAATAAGTAAAAACCAAGTGAAAGATCTTGCTGTCAGGAAAGGGGAAATGTGTTTTCTACTATTTTTCCTTCCCTCATTCCTATTGTACCTGTTGCTTCCTTTCCTGGGATTTAGTTCAGTAATGAATGTGGCTATGTGTAAATGTCTTCAACAAGCTGTTATTTCACTCAGATGTTCATAAACTAATGAAATTGCTACATCATGTTTTTTCACTTTCATTTTGCTGAGGAATCCTTATACTATACAATGGCTGTACTAATTTTGTGGAATTACTTGCAATATTAGTAAAAGGGGCAGTGAAGAGAAAGTGAGGTGTGGGGTAGAGGAATCCTTTCTAGAATTGATATTACTGGACTTGTGATTGATTTTGTAGTTATTTTCCCACATTTCCCATACACCTTCATTCTGGTATTAATTCAGCAAACACTTCTATGTACAAGGCATATAGGTATCAGAAACAAATACATGCAGTTAGAAATCCTGTCCTCAATTTTACTCACTAGTGAAGCGAATACTAGTACTTCCAGAAGAAAACAGTACAGTGACTGCAGCTGAAATTTCTTGGCTCTACATCCTGGCTTTCCTACATACACTTTGATCAAGTCATTTCTGCATTTTGTTAATTACTCATCTGTAAAGCAGATTTGTAGAGGACTTTTTCTTTTCTTTTCTTTTCTTTTCTTTTCTTTTCTTTTCTTTTCTTTTCTTTTCTTTTCTTTTCTTTTCTTTTCTTTCTTTCTTTTTTTTTTTTTACAAAGTCAGATATACAGAGAGGAGAGACAGAGAGGAAGATCTTCCGTCCGATGATTCACTCCCCAAGTGAGCGCAACCGCCAGTGCTGCGCCGATCTGAAGCCAAGAACCAGGAACCTCTTCCAAGTCTCCCACGCGGGTGCAGGGTCCCAAAGCTTTGGGCCATCCTCGACTGCTTTCCCAGGCCATAAGCAGGGAGCTGGATGGGAAGTGGAGCTGCCGGGATTAGAACCGGCGCCCTATGGGATCCCGGGTGCGTTCAAGGCGAGGACTTTAGCCGCTAGACCACGCCGCCAGGCCCGAGGACTTTTTCTTTTAATGATAGTATGGTTGTATATGCTAAGTAGCTTGAAAATATGGAAAAATAGAATTAAAAGGTAAATTTATTTTGGTATAAAATTTTAACACTCATGCATAGTTTTTCCTAATACATGTTTTCTACATGCTTTTTTGAGAAGCCACTGTATATACTGTATGTTTACACACCTGCATCAAAGACCTGAAACAGGAGCTGGTTTAGGGTTAAGATTAAATAAACACTTGCCGTTATTAATATAATGACCCTAAAATTTCCTTTGGAAAATTATAGTGCAAATTCTTGCTCACTCATGGAATTGCTTGTATTGTATTGCTAGGATCATTAATTTATGTTCACTGATTTTGTACTCTTGTTACCCCATCAAATTCTCCTATGAGTTGCAATAGTCTCTTGACTGAGTCTTTTGGTACTCCTATGTTTAGAATTATGTTGTGTTCGAACAGTGATAATTTTAATTCCTCATTTCCATTTTAAATTCCTTTATTTTTCTTGCCTATTAGCTCTAGTAAGACGTTCAAATACTATGTTGAATAGCAGTGGTGAAAGTGGACATCTTTGTCTAGTTCAATATCTTAGTGGAAAGTTTTCAGTCTTCCCCCATTTACTACGATGCTAGCATTTGGGTTTTTCATGTGTTGCTTTAGTTGTGTTGTAAAATGTTCCTTCTACTCCTTTCTTGCTTAGGTTTTTCAGCACAAGTGGTGTTGGATATTATTAAATGCTTCCTCTGCAACTATTGAGATGATCATATACTTTTATTCTTTAATTTGTTGATGTGGTATATCACATTTATTGAGTTGTGTATGTGAAATCATTCCCACATAACTGGGATAAGTCCCACTATATCCAGGTGGATTGATCTGTCTGATGTATTGCTGGATTCTGTTGGCCAGAATCTTATTGAGAACTTTTGCATTTATGTTCATCAAGTATATTGGTATGTAGTTCTCTTTCTCTGTTGAGTCTCTAGCTTTGGTATTAAAGTAATGTTGTCTGCATAGAAGGAGTTGGAAAAGAATGCCTCCCTTTTTATTGCTTTGAATAGGTTCTGGAAGATTGGGGTAAGTTCTTGAAAAACTTGGTGGAATTATGCAGTAAAGCCATTCAATCCTATGATTTTCTTTCCTGGGAGGGATTTAATTACTGATTCAATCTTCATTCTGGTTATAGATCTATGGAGATTTTAAACTACCTTATAATGCAATTTTGGTAAATTGTGTTCAGACATCTGTCCATATCTTCTAGGTATTCTGATTTCTTGCTGTATAGTTACTCATAATAGTTCCGGATTACTCTATGTAGGTCCACATTATCCTCTGTTATATTTCCTTCTCCCTTTCTGATTCTATTGATTTGTATCTTCTTCCTCCTCTTCTTCTTCTTCTTTTTATTTGTTGGGCTAGGAATCCATTTTCTTGATTTCCTCAAAGAAACAATTCTTTGATTTGTTGATCATAGTAATACTTTTTGGTTTATTTCCTCCCTTATTTTGATTATTTCTTTTATTTTTTGTTAATCTTGGGATCATTTTGCTGCTGTTTTTCTATCTCCTTCTGATGTATGGTTAGCTCATATATCTGGTGCCATTTTAGTTTCTTAACATAGGCACTAATTGCAAGGAATTTTCTTCTCAGCACTGCCTTGACTGTCCAACAATTTTTGATATGTTGTATTGATACCTACAAATTTCTAAGTATTTGCATAGCTTCTTGGATTTTTTTACGTCTTGTTCTCCAGTTTCATTCCACGATGGTCTGAGAAGATGCATAGAATGGTTTTTTAATTTTCTGATGTTTGTTTTGTGGCCTATAATATGATCAATTCTGGAGAATACTGCATGTATTGGTGAAAAGAAAGTTTATTCTCTGTAGCATGAAAAGTTGCATAGATATCAATTAGATTCATTTCTTTTCTATTTTCTGAATTAGCTCTATTTCCTTACAGAGTTTCTGTTTTGTCAATCAGTCTATTAAAGTTAGTGGGATGTTAAGGTCCCATAATATAATGCATTGAAGTCTATTTCTCCCTTTAAATCCATTAATATTTGTTTCACATAGCTAGGTGCCCTGGCATTTGGTGCATATACATTTAATATGGTGATCTCTGGGATTCACAAAGAGGGAATAAAAGTAAATGTAGAAGAAGGCAAGTAAGAACAACTATCATATTGATTAAGAGAAAAAGTTACCATCTGAGAATATGAACAAAACTTCACTCCCACAAGTCGCTCAAGGCTTTAGTATCACTTTGTCTGGCCATGTCTACTAGGAAAAGTGGATGTGACAAAAATCATAGTCTGACTGGAAGTGTCAAGACTGTCAGTCATACGTTCTGTGTAAACAAAGAGGTCTTCTACAGAAAATCTTCATACAAAATGTCTACTTTACTTCTGACAATTCTTCCCTCAAAGAAGTAGGGAGGGAGAGCGCACATGACCCCATTTACATAAAAATAATATATAAAGGTATGTAAAAATATTTTTGAAAAATGCAAGTAAAAGATAAGCTGATTTTGGTACAACTATTTTGAAATACATATAGTGTTTCATATAATATGTATATTTTAAGACATTGTTATAGATCTTGATATTCTTTCCTATCCTAGTATTATAGCAGTAACTTTGCTTTAGATGATCTTATCATCGTCAAATCTCTATCATCTTAGCATATTGCATTGCTTTGGAGGAAATAATCCTCAAGTTATTCTACTCCGGTATGTAACATGAGTCAATATGCTCCTTATTCCTTGATTCATATCTTCTAGTACTCACACGCTAGTGTAATCTCATCTCATCCAGGTTGATATGTATGGTAATGGTTTATGGCACTTCTGAGATTAGGTTGAAAAAGCCACCATGACTTACACTTAGTACCTCTCTTATCACTTGCTCTGTGGAAGCCAGATGTCATGTTCTGAGTTTTCCCAGGGAAAGGTTGACATGTTGAGAAACTGCCTACAGCTAACAGCCATGTGAGTGATCATGAAAGCAGAATATTTTATCCTAATAAGACCTGCAGCTTTTGTCATCCAGGAGAACATTTCAACTGCAACCCGATATGATACCCTAGGTCAGAATTATTGCCTCAGCATCTGTGTGAAATAATAAATAGTTTTTGTTTTGAGTTTTGATATAGATATCTAATGCAGGGACTGAGAGGCTTGCCTCACTGATTGTAGTCTCTGCCTACCTCCACTGGGGTTGTCCTGAAGTCAAATCTCATTCTGCAACTCTGTCTCCCTGAGCTGATGGCCAACTTACCCAGAATGCAGTCTGGTCAGGAGCACAACAACCCTAGTCTTCATCATCCACCAGGGGTACTGAGCTTCCTGAATCTTCTTTCAAATGGATATTGACCATAACCTTATTTACATTGTTCCACATGTAATGTAGCTATAACAGAAAAGGATGTCTCTATTCCTAATTTAAGAAATTTGCAGAGTGGGTAAGAAAATCAGAGAAAGGCAATACAGACAATACTGAACAACTCCCAATAGGGCTTACATTACCAGCTATGTTATAAAGATACAGGCTATTCCTAGTTTTGGAAACATTAAAAGGATTTACACAGTTATGAAAGCTTCTTGCAGAAGCAACATTATGGAGCACACTGCACTGAAAAACAAGCAGGTTGAATGTTCATCCCATTTGAAGTAGCAACCAAGTGCCTTACAGTCATCACTTCATTTCTCTAGGCTCCAGTTTACTCATGTGTAAAGCAAATACAATCTACTAGAATTGCTGTTTTCAAATGGTCCTACAGAGTCCTCAGGGCTGGTTGGTAAATGGCACAGTGGTTATGACTGAAGTTTGAATCCCTGATTTTACCTACTTAATAATACTGAAGTCTCATGAAAGCCGACTTCTGTTGATAAAACAAAAATAATGGCAATAAGGTTGGATAACACTGAGTGTTGCCTTTTTTCTTTTTATTCATTTATTATTATTATCATTTTATGATACAGTTCCATAGGCTCCTGGGATTTCCCTTATCCCCTCCCCAATTCCCCACCACCACCTAGTTCCTTTATATCATTACTAAAGTATAGTTGTTCATACACAGTCATATGTCCATCATTGTGGGCATGGACAGGGGCAGAGAGTCCAGCATCCTATTGTCAAGATATAGTAAACAGTTTCAAGGTAAGTCCATCTTTGTCTGGAAGTAGAAATGAATACTACATTGTATCCTCACATCTGGATGTTAGTCTCCATTTTACAGCTACTGTACATCCCCTTTAATGAAAAGTCACAGTATAAAATCAACAATAGGAAGAAAAATAGAAATTTACAATACCATGAAGTTAAATAACATGTTACTAGATATGACAGTCTCCATTACACAGTTACTATACATCTCCTTAAATGAAAAGCCACAAAACAAAATCAACATCAGGAAGAAAAAATGACACATCAGACATTCAATAGCATGTTATTTAACTTCATGGAGTGTTGCCTTTTTAAAGGTTTATTTTGTTACTTCACTTTATAATGTTTATTGATTTAATGTACTTGAAAGGCAGAGACACAGAAATCTCTCTGTTGGTTTACTCCCCAAGTGCTCCCAGCAACTCAGGGCCATGCCAGCAGAAATCATGGCCAGGAACTCAATCTGTGTTTCCCATGTGTGTAGCAGAGACCCAACCATTTTGAATGATCACTTGCTGCCTTACATGTATACATTAACAGAAAACTTGATCCCAGAGTGGCGCTATGACCTAGTCTCAGCACTCCAACATAGAATATGGGTGTCCCAAATGACATTTTAACCAATGTGCAAAATGACCACTCATTGGATAGTGATTTTTTTTTTTTAAAGATTTATTCATTTTATTACAGCCAGATATACACAGAGGAGGAGAGACAGAGAGGAAGATCTTCCGTCCGATGATTCACTCCCCAAGTGAGCCGCAACGGGCCGATGCGCGCCGATCCGATGCCGGGAACCTGGAACCTCTTCCGGGTCTCCCACGCGGGTGCAGTGTCCCAAAGCATTGGGCCGTCCTCAACTGCTTTCCCAGGCCACAAGCAGGGAGCTGGATGGGAAGTGGAGCTGCCGGGATTAGAACCGGCGCCCATATGGGATCCCGGGGCTTTCAAGGCGAGGACTTTAGCTGCTAGACCACGCCGCCGGGCCCTGGATAGTGATTTTTAAGGGCTCCTTATAACAGACAAACTGGAAGATTCATGGAAGATAAGGCTCTTAAAATGGAGAAAGTACAACTTCTGCAATGCATATACCTCTTTTCTTGTGTCCAGTGTTGGGCATCAACTTTGTTAAGGGTAATACTGCCTTACTAAGCTTTTGTAAGGTAACTTAAGTCACCACTTGACAAATTATAATCAATCCTCTAGTGATTCAATCCGCTTATGTTTAATTTTTTGGATATTATCAAATGTGTCACAGAATCTAATAGTATAGAACTGTGTCATCCAATTATATATTTAAATTAGCGTGAACTAAGATTAACACCATGGTGTGGTTAAGCTACCATTTGGTATTAGGGTATCTGAGATCAAGATCTGCCTTAGTTAAGGTAGAGAGCTGTCAGTTCTGGAATATATACTCTAAACACCACTCCTTCCTATCATGTGCTATTCTAACTAAATTGCTTCATGAAGATACGAAGATAACATTTGCCATATTTATTAGTAAAGATATTTCTACTTAACTTTTTAAAGTAACTACGTCATGTAAGTAAAGAATACAAAACTACATTACTGGTAGAGAAATAATTCTAATTTTAGCTCTTAATAATTGCTTTGATATATAAGCATTCGTTTGCCTCTTGAAGTTTAAATTTTGTGCTGTTCAATGTCTTGTTTTTTAAACTGTATCTGTGAATGTGAATTTGTAAACTTGAAGCCTCAGATGTGTTCAGTCAGTAATGAAGATGACTCAAAAAAGGAAGCCACAGCATCATTGGAATCGAAATGTGGCCTGCGGGATACATACTTACTTTCAATACTTCAACCAACACTTCAACTTTCATTACAGAATTCCCTATGTAAACTACACAAGTAAAGTAGGAAATGAACTCAACAATACTATCTAAAAAACAGGACAGGAAAACTTCTCTAGATCAGAGTTACTAATACAGGCTTCTTTTGTGATATTTTTGAAACATCTCGTGGAAGGAACTGCATTTGATCTGCTCCTTACTAGTTCTTGACTTCTGTTCCTGATCCAGCCATGAACATCTCACAGTGTCTCTCATTAAAGCAACTGTATTCATGCCTGGCTCTCCACTATGTGCTTTCACAATGACTCATGAACCACAGTCAAACCTCTGCCACCTATTTCTTGTTTGAATCCTACCAAATGACATTTCACATGGGTTGTGCATTGAAGGAAGTGATCATTAACTTTTCCTTAGAGTGTAATTATAATTCCACTTTAAATTTCAACTGTCCTGAAAATTCCCCCAAATGGCCATGACTTTTGTTGTTTCACTCTCTTCCCTTGCTCTTGGGAAAATGCCTGTTTAAAAATGTTTAGTTATCATAGGGCAGCACAGTCTTAGCATTGTATGTTAAAATTGTCATTAGATGGCAAATAAATATGGGACACTCAGGAAAACAATTTCCATCAGAAATTACTTATTTGGTATTTTATTTCTCCACAGTTCATGGACTATTGCATCATAGCTGTCTGTTGAGAGACAAATCCCCCTGTATCTTTTGTGGATACACAAGTCATATGACTAAGGCCCAAACTACTCTTATTTTCTGGAGTCTATTTTAAAGGATGTTTGTAAACAATATGAGAAGATAGAGACAATATTGGTTCCCAGAGAAAAGAATAGTTTTTCTTGTGGTCTGAGATAAGACAGTCTCCCGTTGTAACAAAGGCAAGCATGCTTATTGTCCACTAAGATTCATTTTTGGAACCCCAGGGCCCATACCCAGCTATCTGGACAACTCCACATGTAGCATAACTTGGCTCTCTCTGTCACTTGCAGGAATTGGCACTTGCAGAACCAGCACAAAAACATATACTTGTTTTACTTGTTTGTTGTTGCTGCAATAAAAAAATAAATTGTCCTTCCCACCTAAGCCAAGAGTCTTGTAAAATCTACTATCAGTCACAAAACTTTAGTAGCATAATTTATTAGTTTTCAAGAAAAGTATAAACTAAAATCTTTGGTAGGATCCTATTCTCCCAGGTAAGCTGAAAGAATTAGTGGGTCTAGTTAGGTGCACTGTTTTTGTTTGATGTTCCTAATGCTAATGAGGTCAGGGAAAGAGGCAGCTAACTTATTAGGCGAGGAAGACCTGCTGTTGGTCCATCTTTAAAGTTATGACAAACGTCAGCCCACAAACCAAATCTAGCCACCCACCCCATAGATTTTAACACTTAAATAGTGGCTTAGGCATTAAGTAAATGCAATAGTCTAAGAAAGTACAAAAGGGAAGTAAAGGAAGGACGAAGAAAGGAAGAAGGGGAGAAGAGAAGAGAGGGAGGGAGAGAGGAAGGACAGAGCAGAAGAGATGAAAAGCACCTGTTTATCTACATGTCTGAAATACATGTTTTCACTGAGGAAGAAAAGTGAATTGTGGCAATGTAGGTTGGGATGAATTGTCTGACTGTACCCCATCATCTGCATTCTAAAAGGAGCATGACTTTGATAAACACCAGTGAGTAGTTCTGCCTTGATGAATGGGTGACAGTTTCCCATTTACATGAGTTCAGAGAACGTGGCAGTTGAATGATCCATAAATATTTGGTGATATGTGTCCCCTCTCAGAGACTTCCAAAATTCTCCATTCATCTCAGTGCTTTGCTGCCTCCTCCAGTACACTGCAGAATTTTTCCCAGGGATGCTTTATGATTCATATAAGTCACCACTCACATCCACAGGCCAAGTAGAGAGTGAGAGAAAATAAAATAAAAGAGCAACCTGTGAATAATGCTCCAAAAGCCTGCACATTTTTACCCACATCCGTTGCTCTGGAATTGTATCAGGTGCTAAGAAACTTTCATTAACTATTCATTGTTATTTGGAAAGACAAGAACATACCAACATTGGGATGTTTAAAGAGGAAAATGCAAACAGAACTTTCACCTTTTTTTCAAAAAGGAAGATGACTTCACATTTCATATAAGTGAGAAATGGAGTTGTCACACAAGTGATTCAGAGCAACTCTAATCTCCCTCTGGCACAGAAACTTAAATAGACCTAGGGGCTTACTAAGAGCTTGCTGTATAAACAAGTAAATAAGATGTATGCATGACACCATGTGATAAGCTTAGCAAATGCTTCCCCAGCACCATGGGCTAAAGCCCTCAGCTCTGATCATCTTTTTATATAACACAGCAACAGCTTTACCAGCTCTCCACTGTAACCAGAATCCAAGATGATTCCGGAAGCACACATAAACAAATTACAGGCTTCAAATTCATGAAAGCAACTGAGAGATTCTTGTTCCAAATCTAATAACAATTTTAAGTAGCTTGCATGAAATATAAGCATCTGCTTCAGAAATAAAAGAAGGTCTTTGAAGTATTCACATAATTGCATTGTGTATTTGGAAATAATGGAGCATAGTAGATACAAACTAATTACGTTTATCTTTTTTTAATGAACTCACCCTTGTGGCAGGTTGTGCACATCTTTCCACAAGTAACAGGAGCTGAAATTAAAAAAGAAACATTACATTAAGAGGTAGGGATAACAAGCAATTTAGTGGAGAATGCAACCTAGGTACTACTTTATCTTCTATACAATTCAAATTGATATCACCCAAGCCTAATATTCTACCCTACTGTTTTCATGATTCTGATGTTTCTCCTGAAACAATATCAATGTGTTACACAATATACACAGAAAATGCTGATGCTTCTGTTATAGCAATGGTTAATAATATGTATTTGCATAGGTCTTCAGTTTCTTTCAAATATTTTACATGTCCTCTGGCATAAGTGGAGTTATTTAATGGATGTAGATAATGAAGCTCAAGGATGATGAGTGATTTATACAAAACCAAATGTAGTCACCAACAGAAGAGTCAGTTCCGGGTGTTGGTCTTTATTTTCTTCCAGAAGATCATACTCCCACTTCATTACCATTTTCAAGTTATTAGTAGGTACTGTTTTGATAAATTTCTATACTTTTTGTAAAATGCTTCATTCCTTGTAAGAATCTACCTGTATCCATCAGTTATTACCATAAGAATGCTGTAAAACTTCCCACAAATGCAATGGCTTAAAACAATCTTTTGTGTTAGCTCATGTGTCTCAGGATCGAGCACTAGTTTCAGGCCCCAGGCTGATGTCTGTTGAGCTGGACTCCAATTTGCAGTTTATGTTAGATCTTCAACATGCGCGTCAGTCTCTTAATCACTGAAATATCACTAGTTGTGGCATACTTTCTTCATGCTAATAGCAAATTTTAAGAGGAATAAGCTGCAACTTATGAGTAACCTAGAGCCCAAGCTCAAATTGGAACTGTCTCATGTCTGTCCACATTCTACTGGCCATACAGACCAGATGGCCCATGTATCATGAATGGAGTAGGAACCCCATCTGCTTCTAGGAACACTGTGATATATTACATCTCCATCTACATGAATGATGCTAGTTACATGTGACCTTATTTCCAAACAAGGTCATGTTTGCAAAACCAAGGGGTTGATATTTGACTGTGTTTCTTTGCATATACAATTTAATCTGCATTACCCAACTCATTACATAGTACCTATGCCCTGATAGAATGCTTACCATGCGAATGATCCGAAGTACAGTCAGCCATAATTATGAGATCTTCAACAATGTGCGGAAAATCCAGACAGTTCCCTGACAGAGCGTCAAAATTTCTTCCATTACTAATTCAGATGTCCATTAAAAAATAAATATATCAAAATAGTTCTTCTAAACTTTGAAAAAATCACACTCTAGCTCTCTGTAGCTCTTACTCAACATCATTTTCCTTTATTTCACCCATTATCAGTGTTTAGATATTACTTTTGTTTGTTTACATATATTTACTCCCTTCCTATATGAGCTGAATCACCAAAGGATATCTTTTTCTTTTAATTTCCATCCTGCCAAGGTCTTTCTCATAGTTTAATAGGTGAGAAGCACTCAAAATGCATTTATTGAGTGCATAACTGCACAATTCATATGTTATTAAATGAAAGGATCACTTGAGGTTTTTAATTCTATCTCAATTGGGTCTCTAAGACTTCTAATTTGTCTCAGCTTTCCACATTCTCCTACTAACAGAATGATGAGTAGTGGTAGGACTGATTAACCTGATGATTAAAATATGGCTTTTGTAGACAATGAGATCATTCTTTGTTACTTATTTTAATGTACAAATAATTTATGCCTTCTAAATTTTTTAAAGATCAATGAAGCTATTGTGATTCATGAGACTCATTAATGTAATTTTACTCTTTGCTATAAATCTCAATTCACATTAAGTATTCTTTTTAAAAGATTTTATTATTATTGGAAAGCTGGATATACAGAGAGGAGGAGAGACAGAGAGGAAGAGCTTCCATCCGATGTTTCACTCCCCAAGTGAGCCGCAACGGGCCGGTATGCGCCAATCCAAAGCCAGGAACCAGGAACCTCTTCCAGGTCTCCCACGCAGGTGCAGGGTCCCAAAGCTTTGGGCCATCCTCTCCTGCTTTCCCAGGCCACAAGCAGGGAGCTGGATGGGAAGTGGAGCTGCCGGGATTAGAACCGGTGCCCATATGGGATCCCGGGGCTTTCAAGGCGAGGACTTTAGCCGCTAGGCCACGCCGCCGGGCCCAGTATTCTTAAATATCAATCAAAACTGGAAATAATCAAATGGCAAACATAACAACTGACAGGATGATGCAACTGGTCAGTTCATTGGCCAAGCTCAGGTAGTCACAATCTCATTCTGTGACTAATCCTTGTTATTGAGGATACTGAAAAGTTCTGGTGAAGAATAAGGGCGGAAATGAAAGAACTAATAAGCAGAAAAGGGCAGATACTGTGGCACAGTGGATTGAGGCATGCTTTGGACACTTACACAACCCAGGGTGTCAATTCGAATCCTGACGTCTTTGCTTCCAATCCTTCCTAATAATGTGTCTTGAAAGGTAATGGATGATGACTCTACTTGGTTCCTGTCATGTGAGAGAGAAGGCTAGAGTTCCTGGTTTCTTGATATCATCTTTTTTCTTAAAAATTTTAAAAAATATTTTATTTATTTTTATTACAAAGTTAGATATACAGACAGGAGGAGAGATAGAGAGGAAGATCTTCCGTCCGATGTTTCACTCCCCAAGTGACCTCAATGACCGGTGCTGCACCGATCCGGAGCTAGGAGCCAGGAACTTCCTCCAGATCTCCCACGCAGGTGCAGGGTCCCAAAGCACTGGGCTGTCCTCGACTGCTTTCCCAGGCCACAAGCAGGGAGCTGGATGGGAAGTGGAGCTGCCGGGATTAGAACCGGCGCCCATATGGGATTCCGGGGCATTTAAGGCGAGGATTTTAGCCAATAGGCCACGCCACTGGGCCCTAAAAAAATTTGTTTTAAACTTGAAAAGTTTTAAAAACTTTTTAGAGAGGGAGAGAGAGAAAGAGAGAGAGGGAGAGAGAGAAGTCTTTCTTTTGCTGGTCACAACCTATTTTTCAGGTAAAAAAAAATTCAAACAAGAAAAATATTATATAAGATAAAATAAATCCATATATATCATAAATGACAACAAAACATCAGATATAATGAGAGACACCAAAGAAAAGTAATAGAGGACCACTAAAGTGCACAATGGAAAATGTGTTATCTTAGAGATTTCTTGGTGTTAAATAGGTAAGAGACATTGATGCTGGGCCACATTTAGAAAATTGAGCTCAGGAAATACCCTGGTACATGACAGGAATTAGAAAGTCATTAGAAAAATCCATACTGCACTTACTTTGTAGCGGCATCCATTAGATTAGCTTCTTCCCATTCACTTGCTTAATTTTACTTGTTCTGAAACTCTATTTAAATCCATATGGCCTTATTTCTCAAGGGCCGATACTGACTGACCACATTTCTAAATTTCTGCTTTTCCTTCCTTTCTTCCTTCCTTCTTCTTTCTTTTCATTTCTTTTTATCTTTTCTCTCCTTTTCTTTTTTCTTCCTTTCTTTCTTTCTTTCTTTCTTTCTCTCTTTCTCTCTTTCTTTCTTTCTTTCTTTCTTTCTTTCTTTCTTTCTTTCTTTCGCTTAGCCTATGTGGAAGGTCACAGGATCATGGCAAACTGTGTCCCAGGAAAATCCCCTGACAATGGTTTTGGCTAAACAAGACCTCAAACTGCCCTGTTCATTGGTCATGCAGAAAGAGCAATAGCCAGCAACCTGGCCTTCTTTCTCTGTCTTTGGACAATCTGTGCTGGGGCTTTCATGATAAGCAACTCTAAAGAAGATAAATGCAACCCACTTCCTACTTGCCAACAACACATGGTGAATGTGACATGAGGCATAGCATTCAGAATGTGAATTGTGACTTGACTGGAGGGTCTAGATAGATAGACATGCCTTTTAATCAGTTAGAGTATCATTGTTGGGTGGGAGAATTATTGGGGATCACTCTTCTGCCTTTGCCTTTCTTAGTCTTTATAAGTTCGTGCTCGCTTTACAACAAACAAACCTAAGCCATCAGACTTTCCCTGGTGGTTTTGTGGCTGAAGAATGCAATCACCTCACCCACTTGGTGGTCTCAGGGCCTACTGGCAAGGAAAATTCTTGAGAGTTCTCTCCAGCATTGGTTATATATAAACTACATCAAGTCACAGCGACCATGTGACTACTTTTTTTCATTTTTTCAGTTACTGCTATTTTATGATACAGTTTCATAGGCTCTGGGATTTTCCTTACCTCTTTCAAAATTACCTCCCCTTCCCCTAATTTCTCCTATATATTACAATATAGACCTTCATAAACAGTCATAAATCCATTACTGTGGGCATGGACAATAACAGAGTTCAGCATCCTATTGTCAAGATTAAATACACGGTTTCATTGTAAGTTTATCTTTGGAAGTAGAGATGCATACTACATTGTATCCTCACATCTGGATATGATAGTCTCCATTACACAGTTACCATACATCCCCTTAAATGAAAAGTCACAAAACAAAATCAACAATAGGAAGAAAAATAGAAATTTACAATGCCATGAAGTTAAATAACATGCTACTGACTGACTAATGTGTCACTGAAGAAATGAAAAAGAAAATCAAGAACCTTCTTGGAGAAAGTGATGCTACTGAATAACCTACAAATCATCGAAGAACTTAATGGTAAATAAAAACAGCTTTGAAGAAATGAAAATAAAAACAAAAACATCAAAATCCATGAGATAGAGTTTTTGTTGATTCTTGTTGTTGAGATATGTCTCCTGTAGGCAACAAATAAATGGGTTTCTTTTTTCAATCCAGTCTACTAATCTATAACATTTGAGTGATGGGTTTAAGCCATTTACATTTGGGGTTAATACGAATGGGTGCTAATTTGGTCCGGTCATTTTAGCAATGGGTTATTCATTATTTGATTTAGTCTTCTGTTGTCATTTTACTGGGATGTTCTTCACATTTGCCTTTGGTTTTGGTGGGTGCTATTACTTTTGTTTGTGAAGAAAACATATCTAAGTATCATTTGTAGGGCAGGTCTGGAAGAGGCAATCTTTGAGCTTTTCTTTGCTGTGGGAAAATTTTTCATTTTCAAAGACAAAGGCAAGCTTTGCTGGGTACGTTATTCTGGACCTACAATTTTTTCCTTTTAGAATCTGGATTATGTCACTCCATTCTCTTCTGACCTGTAGAGGTTTCTGTGAGAGGTCAGCTGTGAGTCTGATTGTCATTCCTCTATATGTCAATTGATTTTTTTTTATGTGCAGGTTTAAGGATCTTTTCCTCATGTTTGACTGAAGAGAGCTTGATTATAATGTGTTATGGGGAAGATCACTTTTGGTAAACTCTATTGGGAGTTTTGTGTCTCTCCTGGATGTTGTTTCCCAATTCTCCAGATTAGGGAAATTGTCCTGTATTATTTTATTAAATACATTTTTAAATTTAGTTTATTTTTCTGCCCCCTTAGAAAACTTCCATAACTCTTATATTTGGACTTTTAATAGTGTCTCTTAATTCTTAATTACTTTTTTTTAGCTTGACACAGATCTGCTTTCAGCTTTTTGGTTGTTTCCCCATTGTGATAAGAAATATCTTCCAATTCTGAGATTCTTTCTTCTGCCTCATTCATTCTATTATGGGGACTTTCCATTGAATTTTTTTTTTATTTTTTTAAATTTTTTTCCATTGATTTTTTTTAATTTGCTCTATTGCGTTCTTCATTTCCAATAATTTGGCTAGATTTTGTCTCAGTGTTGCTATTTGCTATGTGATGTATTCCTTAATTTCCTTATGTCCTTTATAATGAGTTTTCTGAATTCTGTATCCCCCATTTCCTTGATATAGTCTCAGTTAACTCTGAAGTTGGCAATGGCTTTTGCTCCTTTGTAGGGGAGTTTGCAATAATATCCATTGTGCTTCTGCTCTTCATTTATTTTAAGATTTATTTATTTATTTTTATTGGAAAGTCAGATATACAGAGGGGAGTAGAGGCAGAGAGGAAGATCTTCTGTCTGATGATTCACTCCCCAAGAGACTGCAACTGCCGGTGCTGAGCCAATCCGAAGCCAGGAGCCAGGAATTTCCTCCAAGTTTCCAATGTGGGTGCAGGATCCCAAGGCTTAGGACCATCCTTGACTGCTTCTCATGTCACAAGCAGGGAACTGGATGGGAAGCGGGGCTGTTGGGGCTGTTGTCATCCTGTACAAAATTGCACCTGATATGCCACTGGTTGAATTATTTATCTTCTGGCCATTAGGTCTGGGGCTACCCAAACCTATTTTGGGTGGAACCTGTAAGATGCCTCATTGGTGCAATGCACTCAGCCAGAAATGAATTTGCTCCCAGCTTAGTGCATGCACAGTTTTCTCTCAAACCCTTTTCTTTCTACACAAAATGGCAACTGATGCGGCTCTGTTGGGTGTCTGGTCTATGAAATCCACCCTGTTCCCACACAGCCTGTTTGGGATCTGCTCTCTCTGCTCCTGGTTAAATCAAACAAATCAGCAGGACAGGCAGTTCTTTGCCTGAGTTCACCTGCTGAGCTCCTGATGAACTCTCCTTTCCATGGCTGTTGTTGGAGCTCTAGCCACTATTAGGGCTCAGATTGCTACTCACTGACTCTCACTGAGAAATTAGATACTGCAATACTACTACTGTTGTCTCCACTGCTTTCCCATGTCCGTTAGTCTTCAAGTGCCCCACTGGCTTTGACCTGTCCTGTCCTATTTTCTGGAATATGCCCTCTCCTTCACCCTGGCTAATGATTCTCTGTTTGTTTAAATATGTTGTTACCCTATTCCACCATCTTGATTCATGTGACATTGTGTAATCCATCTTTACTAACTTGTTTTCTACCTAATTATAAATATAAATCAAATTATATAGCAAATTTGATACTTAAAGTGTACATATGTTAAAATATCTTCATATCTTGATTATTTTAAAAGAATTATTCCAGCTGTGTAGAAATGCTCAAGTGTAAAGAGTGGTTTGGAAGCCTTCTTTGAAGGGAACTCACGCCTAAAGGTAGCATTGTGATTAGATATTTTTACATGGAAGATATACAGATATACAAACAATACATGAGAATGATCTGAGACAATCATGAAATTCATTCTGTGCTATCTTTGAAATGCACATCAATGAGAAATTAAAATTATTACAATTTTTGTATGCACATTTCAAATTATTTCTAGGTTTAGTTTATTTTCTAAACAGCATATTACATTTAACTTTAGTTTTTTTTTTAAGAAAAAAATGTTTTGCCAAGGAAAAAGAGAAAATACATAAAATTTACATTTGTGGAGAGATTATATTCAATGGAAAGTCAGGCATAAAAAGACAAATGTCACAGTTATCTCTCATATGTAGAAACTGAGAAACTTGATCTCCAAATAGAAGATAATAGAATAGTGATTGCCAGAGGCTAGAAGGGGAAGGAGGGGAAATAGAGAAAAATCAAAGAATGAGTACCAAAATACAATTAGACTGGATAAATAAGTTCTGGTATTCTGTAGGGTGACTACAGGTTACACTGACCTAGCATTTGTTTAAGAAGCAGTGGAAGAACTTAAGGTTCCCAAATGTAAAGAAATGATCGGAATATGAAAGTGCTAGTTACTCTGATTTGACCTTGACACATTGTATACATATGTTAAAATACTATTCAATTATAAAAATACATGCAATTATTATGGGCTAATTAAAAAGAAAATAAAATCTCAAAAAGATATTTTATCTTTACATTAAAATTTAAAAAGTATCTCTATACATGTGGGAAAATGACAAGCACAGGACAAATCCACTAAATAAGAGCAATACAATCTCTGTTAGGCAGGCTCAAACACAACGATAGCAGGTCAGATCTGAAGTAACATGAGAATCTACCAGCATTATATTGCGTAATGTTACATAACCTGATGCTTGGTCTGCTATAAAAAGCTTAGACATTCTCTGCGATTAATCAAGCAGATAAATATTTGCAACTGAATGAACTGTATGATCATTCAGAGAAAAATTTCACTATTTTATAACTGATGAAAAGCCAAGAAAATATTGAGCAAAAATTCCTTTTTAAAGCAATGACACTGTAAAAAATGAATTTTTCGTTTCACCCTTGTAAATTTATTTTATTTACTAGATATTTTTATAATGTTGATATGAATTGCATTAACATTTCTGAAATACATACTTCTTTATCAGATGTCAGTTAATCAGTTTCAAAGAAAAGAGAACTGCAAAGGACGCGCATTTTTCGTGACTAGAATATGATACAACTTTCCAGCTTTGAAGCAGATCACAAATACTATTGCATCTCTCCTGCTACAATAAGATTAGAAGTGTTGCTCAATGCCTGCCCAAAGGATCAAAGCCAACCTTAAAAAAAATGGCTTAGGGAAAACTGTGACCTGGGTTATGTTCTTAGAAGTGTTTGGTGATGATGAAGCATGTGTAGGCTTTGAAGTAAGGTTTGTCCAAATTACGCTGGCCTGAATTTTAGGAATGGTAAGCAGTACTTCTCCTTCACACTCCATCTACAGATAGAACCTGCAATTAAAAGAAACATAGTACTAAGGGATAAGAATATTGTCATAGAGGAAGGATTTCGTAGCATACATAGTATCAGTTTTCTCTATGATGAAGAGAAACAGTGACAATGATTGACTATATACTGCTCTGGATGGTTAAAAGGAAAAAAAAATATGTTTAAACCCTTGACTTCAGAATGGAACTCACTGATTGAGTTTTCACAACATACATGCACATGTACGCACACACACATACACACACAGGCAGCCACAGTATATCATATTGGTGAAGCAACGTACGACATCCTCTCCATTTTTAAGAGGAAGGGGTAGAACAGCCAAAAAGGCAAGTTTATTTTCATTGAAAATTTAATACATTGAGCATTTTTTTCCCACTAAGACATGTGCTTCTGAATGGCAGACTAATTGAATGAACACAGCAGGCAGTTCATAAAGCAATAAAGCTATAAGACTGTCAGCAGTCTCCAGTAAGTTCTTAGCAAATGCTCATTGTCTTTTTTTTTTTTTTAAGATTTATTCATTTTATTACAAAGGCAGATATACAGAGGAGGAGAGACAGAGAGGAAGATCTTCCATCCGATGTTTCACTCCCCAAGTGAGCTGCAACGGGCCGGTGCGCGCCGATCCGAAGCCGGGAACCTGGAACCTCTTCCAGGTCTCCCATGCGGGTGCAGGGTCCCAATGCATTGGGCCGTCCTCAACTGCTTTCCCAGGCCACAAGCAGGGAGCTGGATGGGAAGTGGAGCTGCCGGGATTAGAACCGGCGCCCATATGGGATCCCGGGGCTTTCAAGGCGAGGACTTTAGCTGCTAGGCCACGCTGCCGGGCCCCAATGCTCATTGTCTTAATTCCATTTTTCCGTGATCTCTGTGAATTCCTCCTACTGTAGGAGTTCCCAAGAATTAATGTTCATGTCCAGTTTGAGGAGTTCCAAACAGATAATGTTCATGTTTGAGGAATTCAGAGAAAGACTGATTCCTGCGGGGATTATATGGTTTGAAAACAGGACAAGGCTTACAGTAGGTGGAACAGGATGTGGGCCAATCAAGCTTCATCAAGACCTGCCACACCAGAGCTGAGAGAAATAGGAAGATACCCAAACTGAAGCAGTCTTGGGTACTGAGGCCAGGGCAGCAGGGTCTTTCAGACCTTCAGTAGAGTCTGTTCTGTAGGTGGGAAGTCTCTGAAGGCATTGAACAGTGACACCACCAGGGCCCTGGCAGATTTATTGGGTAATGGAGGATGAGATGTACAGGAAGCAGAAGAAATGAGCTGCGGGAAGACTGCTGAGGAGGCAGCACAGTGTAGATAAGAGGGCACGGGGGCCGAGTTAGCCTGGGAACTGTGAAAACAGAAGGAGAAGGATGGAGTATGTGACTATCAGATCTGACAGATTTGCAGCTTCACAGGTGTGGGGGACAAGGATGAGTTAGGAATGAACTCAGTATGGAGTGAGTCAGTCTGTGATGGCAATGCCTTTCACAGAAGTAGCAATGGATGTTTGGAGCAAAAGGTGAAGCCTTCACCTTGGAGGGGTCAGCAGGCAGACCCAGGCAGAGGTATCCAGCAGATATCACTAGAGTTCAGCAAAAACATGAAGACTAATGAGAGGGATACACAAGAATCCTAACCTTTTCCTAATGGATCATGTTCCAGAGCACCTTTCTGACACGAGTGCTACATCAGCATTGTTTTTTAACACCATCTTTATCTGCATCTTTAGCTCGATTGTCAGTGGTCACTGTGGTACAGCTATACCATCATGAGTAGGTTTACTTTTCTCTCTTCCTTTGGACAAAGAAAAGTCCAGTGCCTTTTAGAAAGTGCTCCACAGAAGTAATCTTAATAACTCAGTATTCTAAAGCAGGATTTCTGGATTATGAAATAAGTCCTCATTTAAGAAAACATTCAAAAACTCAGATGAAAAGCATCACTCTCTGTTTCTTTATTCCAGAGAACCTAGGAATTTTAACTTCAAAACAGATAATGCATGATCAATCTGTGTAGGTTGACTAATTCTTGTCACTGCCTCCTGACAGAGGAGGGAATTAATGGGAATTACGGCTATAGAAACTGCTGTGTGGTAAAGCCATGTCTGTTCTCCTGGCGAAAAGAGAGGTATGTACACTGTTTGCTAGTGACACAGTTCAGAGAGGCCAAACTCCCACTCAGAGCCCAAGATGCCATGGCTGACTGAGACACTTATCTCCCCTCTTCAAATCTTTTCATGGAAAGTGGCCATTGGCACCTCTGAGGGTCACATCCTCCACTGTTCAATTATGCACTGTTCTTTGAGTCCAGGATCTGATTTTATTCCTTGGAAGTTTGAACAAACTGCAACACTTTTCTGTCCTCCCATAAACTCCAGAGACTGCCCTGTCACCTGCAAGATTCTGTAGTACCCTACTCATTGGATCTCCCATTTTGCCATATTCTAAATATTGCAGCTGTTCAGTTATCCTTGCCCCCATTCCTACCCTCCTGCAAGGAAACGTGGCAGCACTTGAGACCACTCTACAGAGCTTGGGTCCCTCTGGGGAATCATGTTTATGTAGCCACCCAAGTTTTTGGCTACTGGTCTAAGAGTGAAGGTTTCTGTAGATGTACCCTTACTGTAGTACTGTGGCCTGTTCACCTCATCCCAAGAGTATAAATTCCAGGTACTGTCTGACTCATTGTCTCTGTGCATATAGAGCATGCCGAGCAGTTGCAGGACCTCTGAGCTCAGATCAGCAGCATAAGAAAGTCCAAGGAAGCCAACAGCATAGCATGAAAGGAAGAATCAAGAAGAGAAAGTTGTGTGCTGTTCCTATCAGTATTAGTGCAAATGAGGGCTGTGCATAGGTTCATTCTTTATAGCTCTGAAATTATCACAAGCAAAAGGAACAAAAGACAAGACTCAAGTCAAAGAGCATGGCAGAACAATGCAAAAGAGCCTAAAACAGAAACAAGCAGGCTTAAATCTGCCACTAAGGGGCAGTTGCAGGGCCCATGTTGAGTCTAATGATTAACAGGACAGAATCCCACATTGGAATACTTGAGTTCACTGCTCTGGTTCTGCATTTGTGCATTCCGTCAGTGCAGACCTTGTGAAGCTACAGATGATAGCTCAGGTGGTTGGGTCCCTGTCACCCACATCAGAGACCTGGAATGAGTGCCCTGCTCTTTGCTTTAGCTTGGCCCAGCCCTAAGCAATGGGAACATTTGAGGAGAGCACCAACAGATGGGAGCACTTGGTCTCTCTGTCTCTCAATTATTGTTGTTGTTATTATTATTAATGGCAACAATAATAATAATAACCCCTTCTCTGGCTGTTTGACCAAGTGCAAGTTACTGAGACCTTAAAACTTTTAGTTTTTGGGACCAGTGCAACAGCTTAGTGGCTACATCCTCACCTTGCATGCACTAGGATCCTATATGGGCTCTGCTTCATGCCCTAGCTGCTCTATTTCCCATCCAGCTCCCTGCTTGTGGCTTGGGAAAGCAGTAGAGGATGGCCCAAAGCGCTGGGACCCTGCACCCACAAGGGAGACTGGAAGAAGCTCCTGGCTGTTGGTTTCCGATCAGCTTTGCTCCGGCAGTCTTGTGATTACTTGGGGTGTGAACTGGTGGGCGGAAAATCTTTCTCTCTGTCCTCTCTGCATATCTTCCTTTTCAATGAAAATAAACAAATCTTTCAAAAAGAAAACCTCTAGTTCCTTCATTTATCAACCACAAGTAACAACGCATCTGCTCTGAGGATTCAAAGCAAAAATAAAATAAAAGCATATATTATATATTATATATCATATATCATATTACATATCATATATCATATCATATTACATATTACATATCATATGTCATATATCTTATATTATTATAACAATGAAATTATAATAATGACAATATATAATAACTATTATATAACAACCATATAATAGTTCATAAATTATAAATTTATAAAAAATATAAATTATATATAAACTATTATATTTAATAAAAGCATTATATATGTAAAGTAGCACATGCCTACTTTATATATATATAAGATATATAAGAGAACTACCTTAATTGCTTAGAGATTATCTTCTAGAACATTCAAAGGATATCTATATGCAGAGCACAGAATGAAGCAGTCCTGTTGGTTGTTCTGATCGATAGGATAATAGCTCCTCCTTTCTTTACAAGGTCAGAAAGAATTTAACTTTGTTCCAGAAACATTATATCAGGAACAAATAATCATATTTTAAAATTCTAGAACTATAAATTAAATTAAAGAGGGACCCATTTTCCAGCTGGGAAGTCCTGAATCTTGGTGTGTGCTGCTAGGGGGTGTTGAGTGAGAACTCTTTAGATTATCTCTAGATGAGAAAATAAGTATGATGATTTGCTGACACAGAGGACAGGTGAAATTGTGGAAAAGGCAAAGTTCATCTTCAGAAAAAACTCCAATTTTACACTCATACTCTCAGTTTGTTTTGGAAACTTTAGACCTTCTTATTTTTAAAAATATATTTTTGCATTGCTTAAATTGTACATATGATTTTTGGTTTTATCTCAGACATGATTTATTTCAGACATTTGAAAAGTAATACAACATTAACATTTATGTCCATAACAAAGATTTAATAGATGAAAATTTTGTTACTTTGGCTTCTACTGTTTTTATCTCCTTTGTATTTTGTTTTGTAAATTAAATAAATCATCAGATGCAGTTCAAAGCTTTATTTTCTATTGCTTTTCTTTACCTAATCCTACAGAAAACCATTATGAGATTGGTGTATACTATTCCTATGCTTTCTTAAAATGAATTTTCTACATAAGAATATATTAATAAATAAAATGGCATATTTATATTAACGTATTATTACATTTACATTGTTGTAACTTGCTGGTTTGATTCAGTGTTATATTTCGAAACCTTAATTTATACTAAACGCTTTGAACATACCATAGTTTATTTCTTTTGTAATGCTTATGCAGGATTTATCCATAACAAAAAGACTAAAAATATGTCTGTAACATTCTAGATATGCCAAATTGGTCTCCAAAATGTCTAAACCAATTTATACTATTACCAGCATTGAATAATTTTTTTGCTTCATTTTGCCAACTTGTTATTGTTAGACTTCAAACTTTTGCCAATTTTGTGAGAGTAAAATAGCATTTCTTTGTCTGAATATTTTATGGACTTCATGAAGTTGAGTTGTTTTTTTATCCATATACCAGGGGAATTAAAAGAAGTCATGTCAAAGTGAATTCAGAGATAAAACAAATTTTCCACAAACCCAATAGTAATTACTGGTAATTTAAGTTCGTCATTTGTGAATTGCCTGTTTGTGTCCATTGCACATTTTTCTAATGGACAAAATTTCTTTTTATTGATTCACAGATGTCACAGAAAATTAGCTAAATGACTTCCAACCATTTGCATTTTCTTTGTAGCTTCTTTGTTTACACAAAAGCTTAGATTTTTCAAATATTCATGCATAGCAATAGTTTTCTTCACATTGGGAGTCTGAATATTTTGTGTAACAAATTCCTGCAATAAGATAAGCAATTTTTATGTTTTCTCTTGAAAGTCTCAAAATTTTCATTTTACACATATGAAGGCAGTCTTCAAAATTCAATGTATTATGAAAACACAATGCTTGCATTTCAAATAGTTTTGCTTCTAAATAAGCTTATCTTTTAACTTATTTCCATGAATTTTTAAAAACCTCCATATATTTATTAAATATTTCTTTATATATACTTACAAAATTTTTATAAATCTTCCTATAGATATAAAATCTTTAATAATTTGTTGTTGTCTATGTGATGACTCACTTATTTGTCAACTTGACTGAGCTAAAAACTTTCCACAGAGATAGGGGGCTAAGCACTATTTTATGATTCTGTGAATGTTTCTAGAACTGATTAGCATTTGACACACAGACTGAGTGAAGATTACCTTCCCCAAGAGGGCATCTTCCAGCCCGCCGAGAGCCAAACGCCAGTTCACATCCACCTGCTGCAACTGGATCTCGCAGGTCCTGCTTCTCAGGCCTTCTGATGCTGGAGCATGCACCAGTACCCTCATGCACGTGCATCTGCAGAGCCCACATTTACTGACTCGATGAGGAAGCATCCTGTTAACTGCCTTGCTTCACGGGTGTTTTAACTCTGAATTGTACCCCTGGCTTTCCTGCCTCTCTTCTGTTCTCTCCTTCTCTGTCTCCCTCTGTCTTTGTCGCTCTCATTATATATACACACACACACAGTCTCACAACATATGCATATATACTCATATATATACACATATATATCCTCTCTGGTCTGTTTCTCTGGAGAATCCCAATCTTGTGTCTGTAGGTGATATTGGTACTTGCATTTTCATTGTTACTAGACTAATCATTCACTCCAGGGTCATTTTGTAAAACATACACACACACACATATATATGAATATTTGTGTCCTTACATATATTCAAATATTATACATATTTCCTTTTTCTTAGGAAAAATCCATATGGTTGCCAACACTTTGAGATCCTCTTGGTCTCCAAGTCCTCATTACTCAGAGATAGAGGAGAGCAATGGAAGATTTCCTTTCCAAAGTGCCTTACTCAATGTTTCTTTGGGATCATAGATGCTATTTTGGGCAACAGAAGAAGCCTTGAATGACACATTCCAGTACTCATTACAACATTCATTTCATGATGCTTCCCTAAAAAATAGTTTGAGACTTTTGTACATTTTTTGTTGAAGGGCAAAGCTTTGTGATATGAAATTATCTACTGTTTTATCCTTAAAAGAGTCATATTGATGAGTTCTTGGTTTTTTTATTGCTTCAAAATAGGATTATTCATCAGTTATGAGACAGAATTATCCCATGCTATGCTAGCTTCTGCAATAAGGGTATATGTGGAACCAGCACCATAGCCTAGTATTCCAAAGTCCTTGCCTTGCATACAAGGAGATCCCATATGGATGCTGGTTTGTATCTGACTGCCCACTCCATGTGCAGGACCAAATAATAGCTTTACATCCTGTAGGGGTGGTTTGATGTTTGTTCAACTAAGCATCAGAGAATAGGGTAGCATCAAAGCTTAGGGTAGTTTTATTTTAAATTAAAAAGAAATATGTCAGAGGCACATGCATGTTTACACACAAAGAACTCACCTAGCTGCTGGTTCAATTTCCAAATAGACAATGGTTGGAGTCAAAACTGAAGCTAGGGATCTCAGCGCCACATCATTTGTATGGTAGGCTTCAGATCACTTGAGTCACCTCTGTGGCTGGAAATCTACATTTTCAAGAAGCTGGATTTAGGAGGTAGAACCAGGAACCAAATCCAGGTACTCCAATGTGGGGCACAAATGTCTAAACTAGCACTGTCCAGGATGATAATATTCTTTTTAACTAGTCATTTCCCCCTATTTGTATTTTTAAGTTTTTATTTGAAAGGCAAACATAAACACTAATACATAAAGAGAGAACTTCAATCCACTGATTCTACCTGCAATGACCATAGCAATCGAGTTCAGAATTCAGTCTGGGCATTGAAACTCAAGTGCCTAAAGCTATTACCAGTTCTCTCTCAGGGTGTGCATTAACAAGATGCTGGGCTGGAAATGGAGCCAAGACTCAGATTTTGGCACACGGCCAGCTTATCCTCGTTCCACACTGTCTGTAATGATCCCTTTGTTAAACAGCAAGCTCCCAAATTTCCACGAGCCTCTCTCCGGGAGCCACTGTTCTCTTAATCCAACTGCAACCAACAAAATTCTGTGTTAAGTGTAACTGCTTTAGAAGCAATATAGGTTGAGTGGTATTTTCCCATTATGATTCTTTTTATAAAGATTTATCTAATTTTATTGTAAAGCCAGAGGTAAAGAGAGGAGGAGAGAGACAGAAAGGAAGATCTTACATCTGTTGATTAACTCCCCAAGCAGCCACAATGGCTGAAGCTGCACTGATCCGAAGCCAGGAACCTGGAGCCTCTTTTGGGTCTCCCACACAGATGCAGGGTCCGAAGACTCTGGGCTGTCCTTGTCTGCTTTCCCAGGCCACAAGCAGGGCACTGGATAGGAAGCGAGGCTGCCGGGATTAGAACCGGCACCCATATGGGATCCTGGCATGCAAGGCAAGACCTTTAGCCGCTAGGCTATCACGCTGGGCCTCATTATGATTCTGTCTTTTATCTTTATTCTTTAATTCCTGATATGGATTTTAGGCTCTATTGATTTATGTTTAAAGATGAGTTGTTTTTGCTATAATTACATTCAATTAATAGATTAAGAGATAATTTCCATTCATGTGATAGTGAATTTTGCTGTCTACTAATAATATAGACTGCTTTTCCATTTACTGTAGGTTTTTTAACTGCTTCAGCAAAATACAATAATATTTTTGTAGATTTATTCTTTAATGTTTATAGATAATGTAAGATGTTTTGGTAACATACATTTTAAAGACACATTTTAGTTGCTAACATGCAAGAATGTCTTAATTTTTCTCTAACAGTCCCCCTGCTAACAATATTTATTATTAGTTTTTATATTTCATGTTTACTTGTTGAATGTTGCACTTCTCAATTTATCATCACTGCAATTCATTTCCTTATTTTATTGCACTGACAAGGATCTCACAGTGTTGAATAGAAACACCAAAAAAGGCATCCATTTGTTGTTCTTTGGTTTTAAAGAAAATATATTCAATGCATAAACATCATTATATGTTTTTCATTTATTATGATGATGATGATGATTTTACAATACAGTTCCATAGGCCCTGGGATTTCCCCTAACTCCTCCTCAATCCCCCTGCCCGAGTTCTGCCAACAGCATAGTTCCTCATAAACAATCATAAGTCCATCCATCGTTGCAGACATGGACAATGGCAGAGCCCAGCATCCCACTATCCAAAAGTTTCACTGGGAGTCCATCCTCAGTCTGGAAGTAGAGATGCACACTGCACTGTATCCTCACATCTGGACATGTCAACCTTCACTGCACAGTCATTATAAAGCCCCCCCAAGTAAAAAAATTTATAGTTATTTTTAAATCAAATAAAGTTGACAAGAGGTTAAAACAATACAGAATTGATCATATAAGTTCTAATAAATCTATTCAGATTATTCCATATTTTGTTCTTTAATACATTAATATAGGAAATTGTATTGATTACTGTTTTAATTTTTCAGAAAAGTCAATAGTGGTACACTATAATTCCTCAATTCTTAATTATTGAATTCTATTTGGTAAGAGTTTACCATTAAAAATCTTCATGGATGAGAATGGCTAAAATTATTCCATCAAGGACTGAACTTGACTGATTTTATCAGTGATATACTTGCTTCATAAAATATAAAACATGTTCTTGGGTTTCCTTGATTTGAAATAGTTTGTATATGACACAGACATTTCTCTCAGAAGTTTTTATAAATCTGTACATAAAGCCCAGGGTATTTTGTTGTTGTTTAGTTTCTAGCTTTGCTTTTTGGGAGAATAGATTTTATTACACAGATACTTAACAGTGACAAGATGTTTAGAATTTCCTAATTTTTGTTGTACATCTTTGACAAAGCAGAAAATGTTGTTTTCTGATAGTTCAAAAATGATATAGTGAAACTGCCACATGAATAGTGGTATCTCTAATTCTATATCCTGGTTATCCTATCGCTTGATTTTGTGGCTTCCATTTTAGCCCTTACTGGCATTGCTATGGTTTTATTAATTTTATTATTCTTTGCAATTAAACAAAGCTTTATTTTATCTTCTCTATTTTTAAATTTGTACTTCATTTCCGTATTTTAGCTTTAATCTTTTTTTTAACTCATTTGTCAGAATTACAAAGAGAAGGAGAGACAGAGAGGAGGATCTTCCATCTGCTGGTTCACTCCCCAAGTGGCCACATTGACTGGAGCTGTCCCTATCCAAAGCCAGAGGCCAGGAGCTTCTTCTGGATCTCCCATGCCAGTGTAGGGTCCCAAGGCTTTGGGCCATCCTCCACTGCTTTCCCAGGCTACAAACATGGAGCTGGATGGGAAGTAGAGCAGCCAGTGCATGAACCAGCATCCATGCGGGATTCCAATGCACGCAAACCAAGGACTTTAGCCACTAGGCTACCGAGCTGGGCCCTATTATTATTATTATTATTATTATTATTATTATTATTATTTTCTCACTTTGTTGTTTTCTAGTTTACTGGATTATACCTTTTACAGTTTTCTAATATTTAATTTTAATAAACCTCCAGAGCTTTTATTTGAAAATCAGAGAAACAGAAGGAGGGGGAAGGTGAAAGAGAAACATAAAGATAGAGATCTTTCATTTACTGATTCACTCCCAAAATGACTGTAACAACCAGGATTGGGTCACATCAAAGCCAGGAGCCAGGAGCTGTATCTGTCTTTAACAGCAGTGACAGGGGCCCAAGTACCCTGGTCACCATCCTCTGCCTTCCAGAGCACACTATCAAGAAGCAACCAGGATACAAGCTGAACTCTGATACGCAATGAGCAGCAGCTTCACGCACTGCAACACAACATCAGTCGCTGTGTGTCGTTTTTGTGTATCAGACTGCACTATGCTATGAGATGATCAACTCTCAGAGTTTGCTGAACTTGCACCAGTCTGTCACTTACAGAGGCCTACTTAAGATGCCTCATGCAGATTATGACATAAGCCACATTTTGCTGATACACTGTCTGGGAAATCAGAACCAAATCTTTTGCTTTACTTTTACTTAAGATTCTAGGTACTCTAAATTTTGTAGAGAGAAGAAAACATTTTTCATCCCAGAAATATTGAAACATAAGTAATTACAACAACTTCATATCAACCTCCAATGTTTTTTCAAAGATTTAAACAAACCCTGAAGGCAGGTGTTTGTGGCTAAGATGCCACAACTTGGGACACACACATTCCATATCAGAGTGCATAGATTTGAGTCTTGGCTCAGTTCCCAATTCCACCTTCATGCTAATGTGCACCCTGGGCGATAATAGATAATAGTTCAGCCAGCTGGACCTTTGCCACTCATATGAGAGACCTGGATGGAGTCCCAGACTCCTAGCTTTTACCTGCCCCGGTACCGGATGTCCTAGTCATTTGGGGAGCGAACTATCAAATCGGAGAAAATGCTCTCATGTCTTCTCTCCCTTCCATTCACAGATAAAATAAAAATACATACATAAATAAAAATTTAAAAAGTTTAGTTCTGGACCATGCTAAACTCACTTTTGGGAATATCTTTTGGACATTCAGAATAGCACTAATGGTATTCCCATAAGTGGTTGAAGGAAAAGGGTCTGAAAGAGTTTTTCTGATTCAGACACCCTATTTAATTCATTTAAACATATAATTCTTTGGACGGAATTTTTGAAATCTTTGAATAGGAATGTGTCTACTTGACAATGGGTATAGTTTAATTGGCAAAGTTTTCCTCTCTTTTATATAGTGGTATTTAAATGATAGTCAATCTTAAAAACATATGAGGCCCATATTAGATTAAATTTATGTTGTTTTAGGCACCTGGAGTCTTTTTTTAAAAGCTTTATTTTATTTTTATTGGATAGACAGATTTACAGAGAGAAGGAGATACAGAGAGAAAGAGCCTCCATCCTCTGATTCACTCCTCAAGTGACTGCCATAACCAGAGCAAAGCTGATCCAAAGCCAGGAATCGTCTCTAGGTCTCCCATGCAGATGCATGGTCCCAAGTCTTTGGGCCATCCTCTGTTGTTTGCCCAGGCTGCAAGCAGGGAGCTGGATGGGAAGTGAAGCAGTTGGGACATGAACCAGTGCCAAAATGGGTTCCTAGGTGTGCAAGGTGAGGAATCCGCCTCTGAGCCATCATGCTGGGTCCCACCTAGAATCTTGAAGCATTAGAGTTCTCTCCTTTATCTTTGCGATCCTTTAACTAAATTTGTAATTTTGTAACATCCCCTAGCCAAGGTACACCTGGTTTTCTTCACCTTAGAGGATCAGGGTGAGGATGAGTAAAGGAATGAGTCTGAGACACTTGGATGTTCAGGTGAAGTCCAGGTTTCTGCTCAATGAGGAGACGCAGCTGAGAAACTTGAACTTGAGGAAGCCAAGTAAGAGGGACCAGGAGACAATGGCTCTGCTTTCCCAAGGCTACCAGCATCTATAAGGTTATTTCTGTGGTTTTCCTTTCAGACCTATTCAAATACATATGGGAGAAAACACAGCCCTTCTGGTTTTACTTGCCACTTTCCCTCTCCCACACCAGGGGTTTGCCATATTTACTTCTGGGGGTCTTTCTACTCACTAGGAGAATAAGCCCCTACCCTTCACCCTGCTCCACTTTTGTTCTCCATGCAGCAGAACAATTCTCCTTGAAGCCTTGGTAAGAGCAGTTAGAAAAGTCAGAACAACAATTGTTCTTGCCAACATTTACAATTAATGCGACTTTCACTGTTTTTATCAGACTTGCTGTATGAAAGAACTCTTGCTACTGACAAGGCTGAAATTACCAAGAAATCTTTTTTATTTATTCCTCTGTTGATGGCTGCAACAAATATTGAAGAGAGGAACATCAGACTTTTTAGCTATAATGCAGCTTACAAATTAAACTTCCAACTCTCACACTTCCTTCTCTACTCTCTGGGCAGCTGGTGTTGTCAGACTATTTTCTTTGATTCTGAGACCCCAGGTGTCCAGGCTCCTTCACGGTGAATGCCTGCCATTCCTATAAGAAATTCCCTTTTTACTTGGTCTCTCCCATGCCTTTCTGCTGACTGCTCTTTCTATTCTATTTTGTTTAACTTCTGCTTTTCACAGTTGAATGAAATATCATTTTTTCATAATTTTTATATTTATCTAACACTTTGGCAAGTGTTTTGTCATGTACTGTAGGAAACCAATGGTAATTAAGACATAATTGATGGGGCCCAGCTCAGTAGCCTAGTGGTTAAATCCCTCACCTTGCATGCACTGAGATCCCATATGTACGCCCAGTTCATGTCTCAGCTGCTCCACCTCTTATCCACATCCCTGTTTGTGGCATGTGAAAGCAGTACAGGATGGGCTAAAAACTTTGGACTCTATCTCTGTAGGAGACCCAGAAGAGGCTCCTGGTTTCTGGCTTTGGATCAGCTCAGCTCAGCTGCTGCGGCTAGTTGGTGAGTGAGTCAGCAGATGAAAGATCTTTCTCTTTGTCTTTCCTTCTTTCTCTAAATCTGACTTTGCAATAAAAATGAATGAATCTTTTTAAAAAAGACACAATTGATGTCTTCAGCCATTCCCACAGTCTACTGGAGGAGAGAAATTGGCAAGCAGATGAATTCCAACGCAACAAAGAAAGCTGTTAAAGAAATATTAACAACAACCCAGAGAAGACCCTCCACACGATTATAAAAGACAGAAACCATAGGACGATGAAGAATGAGTGGCGAAGTGACTGGAGCTCTCTCTAGGGAAATGAATAGAAATATCTGTCACTTAGAGGAGAATATGTCTTCCTGTGCAACATAGAAGATGCTAAATGCAGGGCCATGAAAAGACACAAGAGCATCGATATGCTAACAAGAGAGAGATGTAGCTAGTTTTTTTTTAAAACCATTATTCTATGCCCATTTTGGGTTATATACCAAATGTTGCCTCTGATTTCCATAGGTTACTGTTCAGCTTGTCAGAAATAAAGATTTTGGATTTTCTGTATTCTCTCTGTAGAGGTTTAACACAAGACATGGAAATACCATAAGAGCTTCCTAAAACATGATGTTTAATCGTAAGTATCGGCGTAACTGGATTAAGAGATGCTGGATTGGGCTTGGCAGCGTGGCCTAGTGGCTAAGGTCCTCGCCTTGATCCCATATGGCTGCTGGTTCTAATCCCGGCAGCTCCACTTCCTCTCTCTCTCTCCTCCTCTCAGTATATCTGACTTTGTAATAAAAATAAAATAAATCTTTAAAAAAAAAAAGAGATGCTGGATTCTTCCTAAAGGTATTTCTGGCTATATCTAAGTAACAAAGTAAATTGGAGAACACACAAAAACAGAGATATTCCATGTTTATAGATTAGAGGAATAAATATCGAAATATCTGTACTATTGGAAATGATTTACAGATTCAATACAATTCCTATTAAAATATCAATGACAGAACTAGAGAAAACAATCTTAAAATTCAGACAGAAAAACAGAAGACACCAAAAGTTAGAGCAATCTTGAACAACAAAACAGAGTCAGAGAAAATAGAATACCAGTTTTCAAGGCATTCTACAGAACTATTATAACCCAAACAACATTACTCTGGCATTAAAAAAATAGATAAAAAGAGCAATGGAACAGAATAGAAACCCTAGAAATAGTTTCACACATTTAAAACCAAATTACTTTTTAATTAAAACTGCTCTCTGTAGAAAGGACAATCTTTTCAATAAATGGTGCTGTAATAGTTGGATCTCTACACACAGAAATTGAAGATCCTTGTTTTACACCTTATATAAAAATCAGCCAGAAATTCAACAGAGATCTCTGACACTGTAACTTGAAACCATGAAACTACTACAGGTAAGCACAAGTAAAATTCTACATTATCATAAGCAATGATGTTTCATTTAGTACTCCAAGAGCTTAGGCAATAACGGCAAACATAAATAGATAAGCTTATTACAAAAAACAAGGAACTTCTTCACATCACAATGACAACAAAATTTAAAAAAAGACCAATCGACAGAATTCAGAAAAAAATATATACACTGATTAAAGACTATCCAGAATATGTCTGGAATTCAAGAAATTCAACAACAATGAAGCACTTCAGTCTAGAAATGAGCAAGTTATATCAAACACATTTTAAGACAATAAATGTAAATGGCCAAAAAGCACATGAATAAAATGCTCAGTTTCACCAACCGTGGAGAAAATGAAAATAAAAACAACAATGAAGTATTAACTTGCTCTGATTAGACTGACCAAAAAATAACAGATGATAGTGAACATGTGGAAAATGGGCAGCTGAAAAGAGTCTCTGTGGGAAAACTACTACAGCCATTGGAAAATGGTATGGAGATTGCTCAAAGCACTAAAAATAGATCTACCATATGACTCAACTGTCACACTTGTGGGAGTATGAGTATATCCAAGGAAATGAAGTCAGCATATGAAGAATACCTGTACTGCCATATTTATTGCAGTACTGTTCACAATAACAAAACTAAGAAGTTAATCCAGATGTCCACAATAGGTGAATGGATAAATAAAATGTGGAATATATCCATAATGAAATATAACTCAATCATTAAAATATGAAATCTGATTTTTAATGATATGGATAGAATTTGAGATCTTATGCCAAATGGAAAAAAGACTAAGACAAGTATCATGTTTTACCTCTTATATGGAAACTTAAACATGTGGGTTTTGTATTGCCTATTTATAAATGTGCCTTCAATGAATTATGTCCGTAACAAAAGAATGTACCTTTGTTTTCTCAATTTATAATCTTTATCATGAATGTCACATTATGTGATATTAACATATCAGCACTGTTTTAAAAAGAACCCAGTACTTATGTATGTGTGTATGTACTATTTACATAAGAATCAAATACGGACAAAGCTGAAAATTACAAAACTGTGTGCTGATCAAACTTCCATATAATTTTCTGTATGACTAAATATCTTTTAATATGAAAAGACAAAAATAATGAGTAAGTATTACGCCAAAGTTGCTGAAATTATCCAAACCAGTGGATTATAAGCTGTCTCTTTGCTGTGCTCAGTCTTTCCCATAATGCCCTTGCTTGCGTCTTGCTTTTGTTCTTGCTCTAATCTCATGGTTCTTGAAGCAGTCTTGCACCATGTAGCATGGCTGCTTTCTTTAAGAGTAATAAATTCTTCTTTCACTGCTGTTATTCTCTCCACTCATCATTAAGTCACCTTTATAAATTAAGATCTGGGCATATACAAATGGAGGCCTGGGCACAGATCAAGTAGCTCCTTCACTTACCAGTCTAAAATGAAAAATAGAACCATGACTCTGGGAGAGTAACAGCTGCTCCCTCCTGGGCTCTTTCCAACCCTTTGCTTCCTCCCAAACTGGAATACACTACTAATGACAAAAGTCATGAGGAAGTTGGTGATTTCTGCACCAAACTTCTAGACCTCCCATGTACTCCTCATTACTCCCATCTTTCTAACCCAAGTGCATCAAGTTCATCAAAGAAAAGGGGCTGAGGTTGGAAGATAAAAGAGAAATATAACACTCATGTCAGTGCTTGGGGCCTGAGCTCAAAAGGCAGCTAATCTTTGCACAATTGATCCATTATCTGCCCCTGCTCCATTTTCAGATGTTGCCCAGCAAAGATCCTTCCAACACCCATGGAACATTAGTTAGGTAAAAATACTTTATAAACTAGTGTTATTTACTCCTATGCCACCATAGATACTCCTGCAGTCATATTTTTATAGATTGTGACAATAATTTATGAAGACAATGTGAATGATGAGGTAAGGGGATAGATAGTGGGAGAATTTATATCCAAACCTAAGTTCATCCCATTACTGAGTAATGCTAGTACAATAAACTGCTAATCTGCATAAGGTTGGTTAATTTTGAACAAATTGTATAAAACATAAAAGATACAGAGCTACATTTTGAAGTTCTGGGTCAATGGACTTCAAGCTACTCTCATTTCTCTTGAGGAAATTGGGCAAAGAGCCATGCAGGAAGTGGAAGCTGCAAGGAATGTTCTTGGCCTGTCTTTGAAAGATGGAACAAGGTGATAGTTGGGGATTGTCTGTGCTGTGGCATAAAGAATACCTCCATCCTTACATCTGCACCAGTACTGATTCTTCCTAGGGTAGCAAAGCTCATTTGCAGAGCTATTATGTAGAGAAAGGAGAACACATTGCATGTGGTGTTCTACACCCCATATTCTTCAGCAGGTGCTTCTATTCCCTCATGTGCTTAAGTCCTGACATACAGGCAAGTTTCCTTTCATTTGAGAGTGTACCTATGCCCCTAGAAATTGAAAGGATCAGTTTTTATAATCTTGGTTTTCAAGTTTGCCTAATACCTTGATTGAAACACACTGCCTTGAAAGACAAACACCTTGCCATTTCAAGCTTCCTTAGAGAAATAGTTTGGCGGTTAGGAGAAAACTAAATATTTTTTTTAGAAGTTAAAAGAAAGAAAAAATATCTGACTTGCAGCATGTTGATAAACACTACTTTTCACAGAGGTTAGAAATGACCTGTCATGTTAATGCTTCGTGGTAGATACTATTAATTTGTTTGTTGGAAATACTTCCTTTTTGTACACATGTAACACATTTGTTCTTGTATTCTTTTTAATTTTTATTAATGTAAAGAGAATATATTTCACTTACTTCACAGGGACAATTCTAAGAAGATAACCGTACTTCTCCCTCTCCCTCAATTTTTCTTTTTCCTTCATTTCTCTCTTTTCTTTGATTTATGCAAAAGCATAATTTAACCCACTGTATAATCATAGGCTCAATGCAGCATGAACCATATCATTCAACAAGCAAAACATAGAAAGACTACAGTTTCACAAGAGTGTAGGCATTCAAGCCCTAAGATGTCCATTTCACTTCTATATACCTTTTGATATTCTTTATTAACTACCATGTATCAGAGAAACATACATCTGATTTTTAAGAACTGGCTTATTTCATTAAGTGCATTGGTTTACAATTGCATTAACTTTCTTGCAAAAGACAGGAACCCTCTCTTTTTTTAAATTATGGAACAATTTTTAAAATTATTTTTTGAAACAGTTCCATAGGCTCTGGCATTTCCCTTCCCACTCCTCAAATTGCCTCCTCCCTACTGACCCCCCCCCACCCCCATGTAGTCCTTCATAAACATTCCTAAGTCCATCACTCTGGTTTTTAAGTTCATCCTAGCACTGTTGGTGTGAGCAGTGGTAGAGAGTGCATTATCCTATTGTCAAGATATATTTAACAGTTTCATTGGGAGTCCATCTGTGATTTGCAAGTAGAGATGCATACTGCATTGTATCTTCTCTTCTTGTTAGTCTCTATCACATAGTTACTATGCATCCTACTACATGAAAAACAACAAAAATAAAAAATAGGAAAAAATAGGAAATTACAACAACATGAAGTTAAATAACATGCTACTGAATGACCCAATGAGATGAAAATCAGAAACTTTCTTGAAGCAAACAACACTACTATATGAAAATTCTCTAGAAAAAGACTCGACAAACCAAGAATTGTTGTTCTGAAACCTGTGTATATAGAGTGGTATGAACATTGGAAACAGGGTAAATTAAAACAGTCCTCCTGGCTAGTAAGGGGAAAATGACTCAGGTTAGGTGTAACCATAGACTACTGCCACCAGGAATAGAATGTTTTCTTCCATTTTAACACCATGCACCTGCCAGTGAATGAAGGGCTGCTGCTATTAGATGCTAAATCATATTCTGAGACTTAGCCTCACCCATGACCTATATTAAAGATTTACAAAACTTAATAAAGTGCTTTGCCCTTATGACTGAAGAAAAACTGCAAACAGCATGTCAATGATCACATTAGAAGCAATTCCCAGTGCTCAAGAATCATTCAAGGGTCCATCAAAGATGCAGTTGCTCCTCCTTCCTTCACTCTACTGCTTTTTTCCCTCATGTGTCAGTTCACAAGAGAGTGTAGCACAATAACCTTAGCTCTTCGTGGAAATAAATAAACATAACTGTTGAAAATGTACCAATTCAGCTGCCAGGAATAGACCAAAGCAAGCTAAGAGCTATGAATATCATTCAAATCTCCCATATAGATGACTGGATCCTACCACTTAGAGGCATGATCTACAACCTCCCTGGGAGCATATTTTCAGGAAGTTGGCATTCAGAGCAGAACCAGTACTCAAAACTTGGAATTCTGACCAGAGATGCAGGCTTAAATGCTGTATCAAACACTAATTATTGTATCTACCAGAGTTGGGGAGAAAGGGATATTAAAAAATGTTCTTTGTGGTCTCAATAATCTTCTCTACTGATTTCATTAATCAAAGAAAGCTCTTATCTGCAGTGTCTGTTGGGCTCTCAGTCCCTTTTTATGCACTTGACCTGGCTGTTCTATAAATTTGGGAAAACACGAGAGCAATGAGCTGAAGATAATAGACTTGTCAAAAAATACTCAAATTACTCCTCAAGTTCCACATTCCAGTTCACACATACAAAAAAACTCGTGCCAACCACTCTTAGAGCAGCCATCTTGGGGAATATGATGAAGTACAAAAAAATGAATGATCCATAACCTTGACCCAACAATCAACAAATGTATATTGAGTAGCTATTCTGTAGTGGGTTTTTAATATATGTCAAGAAACACCAAATCTCCCCTGCCCTTAACAATGCCCACACTACCAACAAAAGTATAGAAAATACAAATGATTTATGTAGTCTCTTAGAAGGTAAAACAGTTTGATAATAGAAAATAAATAAAAATTAGGTAAGTAGGAGAAGGAATTATTAAGGAAGATATTTCAATAATTAAAAATATTATTTACTTATTTTGAAAGCTATAGAGACAGACAGACACATACACATGGACACACACTCAGACAGAGGTCCTCCATCAGCTGGTTCATTCTTCAACTGCCCACAACACCAGGTCTGGGCCAGGCTACAGCCAGGAACCCAGAACTCAATCTGGGGGTCTCATATGAGTGGCAGGAAACAAAGTACTTGAGTCACCTGCTATCTCTCAGGGTGACATAAACAGGAAGCTTGAATCAGAAGCAGAGCCAGGACTTGATCCCAGGTAATTCCATATGAAATACAGATTTCTCAAATGGTATGCTAACTGGTGTGCCAAATACTTGCCCGTTAACAATTTGCGATTTTATTTTACTTTAAAGATTTATTTATTTTTATTGGAAAGATATATTTAGAGAGAAGGAAAGACAGAAGGAAAGTTCTTCCATTTGCTAGTTCGTTCTCCAAATGGATGCAATGACTGAAACTGAGCCCATTCAAAGCCAGGAGCTTCTTCCAGGTCTCCTACATGAGTGCAAAGTCCCAAACCATGTTCTACTGTTTTCCCAGGCCACAGCAGGGAGCAGGATGGGAAGTGGAGCATCCCAAATATGAGCCATATGAGATGGTGCTTGGAGGAAGAGAATTAGCTAGTTGCCAGCCTACAATGTGCAATTTTAAAGAGGGTATATGTGGTGATCCTCATTAGCAGTATGACATTGGAGCAAACTCATCAAGGAGATGAGGGAGTTAACAACATGGCTATCATAAGACAGAGCTTTGCAGACTGAAGCAGCCACTAAGCAACCATCTAGAACAAAGGCCTGAGGGATGCAAAAAAGAAAGAAGTGAGTGAGAAGGAAAGCTCAGTGTACAGTATGTCAAAGACCAAATGATGATGGTCAGATACGAAAGGGCATTTTTGAAAAATGTAAGCATTTAACTTTTACTCAGAGTGAAATGGGAGCCAGAATGTTTTGAACAGAGGAGTGACATAATCCCATTTAAGATTATGGTTAATTGGAGACATTTAATTGCAGAGGGACAAGGAAATCAGAAAGTAAGCGATTGCTGTAATCAGTAGAGAGATGCTGTTGATTTAAATTTGGATATTGAGAGTGGAGGGAGTAAGAAATGATTGGATTCTTGCTATATTTTGAATGTACAACCTTAGGAATTCTTGACGATTAGGAAAAGGATGTAAAAAAAAAAGACATGTAAAGAATAAAAATAATTTTATTTTAAGACACCAGGAAATGAAGGCTGCAGGAGAAGCAAGTTTAGAGGAAAGATGTGGAATTCATTGTTGGCCATCTTGAGTTTGAGATGTCAATTAGACTTTCCAGTGCAGTTTTCCAAAGGTAATTCGCTATTCTAATCTCTAGTAAAGGAATGAAGACTGGACTTGGGATATAAATTTAGGAGTCATCAGTGCATGTGTAGTTTTTATTTTCATTTAAGATTTATTTATTTTTATTGGAAAATCAGATATGCAGGAGAAGGAGATACAGAAAGATCTTCTATACTGGTTCATTCCCCAAGTGTTTGCAACGGTTAGTGCTAAGCTGATCTGAAGCCAGGAGTCAGGAGCTTCTCCAGGTCTCCTATTTGGGGGCAAGGTCCCAAAGCTTTGGGCCATCCTCAACTGCTTTCCCAGGCCACAAGAAGGGAGCTGGATGGAAAGCTGGGACATGAACCGGCACCCATATTGGATCCCGGCAGAATTTAGCCACTAGGTGTTCATCCCACGCCCCCATGCATAGTGTTAAATATGAGTTTGTATGAATTCACCAAAGGAGTAAAAGATGATTAAAAAGAAAAGGAGCTCTAACAAGTGTCCCAGAAGTACTCCAACATGAAAAGGTAAAGGAAATGATGAGAATTCATGTAAGGATTGTACGAACTGTTCAAAACATAGGAGTCCAAGAATGTAGCACTTGCTGGTACACAAAGTCTTTTAGAATATTTATGTAACTGACCTCCTCCTGTGCTACCAGTTTAGATATGATTAGTGATACTTGTCCACTGAATTTGACAATAAGGAGTTTATTGGTACATCACATACGAAATTTCCAAGGAAAGGTAGAGGTGAACATTGAATTTTGTAGAGTAGGAGAAAATGCAACAGCCAGTATAGAAAACAAATCTGGAGTGGGTTTTGTTGTCTTTGGGAGTTGGCTGAACCAAGACAGGTTGTATAAAGATGAAAACCATAGAGAAAACAGAGGAGAGCACATATTACTGGGGCAAAGATGTTGAGGCAGCTTAAACTGCCTCCATAAGCAAATACAAATTGAATGGTTTTTCTTAAGCCTTAAAACTCTTTAGGAATCATTCCATTAAGGTCAACAACAATACATTCGCTTAGCTAGAAGGGAGTGCCAGGCTCTCCTCAAACAGCTTCTAGTCCCACAGTGGAGTTGGAAGATCTCCTTTTGATTGAGACATTAGTCAAGGAGCTCAGTGCCACAGGTGGTTAAGCAGGAAAAGGAAATATGAGGACTGCTTAGTGGCATTTTTTAAGATATGTTTATTTTTATTGGAAAATCAGATTTACAGAGAAGAGAGACAGAAAAAGCCTCCATCAGCTGGCTCACTCCCCAAGTGACCATAACAGCTAGGGCTAAGTCAATTGGAAATCAGGTGCCAGGAGCTTCCTCTGGGTCTCCCATGCAGGTTCAGGATGCCAAGGATTTGGGCCATCCTTGACTGCCTTCTCAGGCCACAAGCAGGGAGCTGGATGGGAAGTGGGGTCGTCAGGGTTAACACCAGTATCCCTATGGGTTCCTGGTACATGCAAGGCGAGGACTTTAGCCACTATGCTATTGCACCAGGCCCCTCCATGTGCTTTTTGAAAACACTTCCCTCTACATACACAAGGGATGATGTTGTGTTTATAGTGTAGTTAGAAGGAATGAAGAAAGGTAGAAGTGATGACATTTCTGTAGAAATAATGGTGATCATTATTTTCTCTAATAGAAAAAAATCTTCAAAATGCAATTATAAAAATAAAATTTGAGTTTTACCCATGTCAAATGTTTGGCCTTGACTTATAGAGTAAGTGTTTAAAGTGAAGTAAAAGGGCATTTATTATACAACTACTGGTTTAGCTGCCACTTTCCATGCCAGTGATGGATGATGATCCAATTATTTGGTACTCAGACTCACACAGAAAGACCTGGATGTAGTCCCTGGCTCTGTTTTGGCCAGGCCAGGATGGACGATTCATATTGCTGTCACACATACTTTCATTCTCTATCTCCAAATCTGATACTCTGCCTTTCAGATAAATCCTTCTTAAAAAAATAAAGTTGATATAGATAAAAACCCTTCATCAAGTTATGTTTCAAGTTTATTATCTCATCAGTTACTGTACATTGGATGGGAAGGTGTAGAAAAGAGAAGATGGTGAAAAAATTCTTGAAATGATTGATGCCAGGAACTTTATTAGATAATATGAAAGCATTGCATTTCAAAACCACTTTTTTGTCAGAATCATAAACTAGAAATCAGCTGCCAAAGAGGAGAGAATTCTCTGTGGTCAAGGCTGACTCATTTAGTTTGTTACCAGCATTGATTGTGAATAGCAACTGTTGAGTTTTAAATAGGCAGTTATCATTAACTGAGAGTTGACTATGCACAGGACACTGTTATGAGCACCTTTCAATATTTATAATATACTGAATCAGTGGCACAAACATAAAGTAGGAACTAATTTTACATCATGTTACCCCAAAACTAAGTCATAGTGAATTCACATAATCTGTGGGAAGTTACTAGGCTTATAAAAGGTGACTAGTCCCAACCGCTGTGACCACTGACTGCACAAGACCCTAAATGTTTCTGACAACTTAACCTCCTGAAGCACGGATCGAACAACAAGAACCAGCAAAAACATTTGGTCATAATTATTCGTTGTTCCTCCAAAGCAAACTTGATCAAAGGTGTGTGTGTGTGTGTGTGTGTGTGATGTGTGATGTGGGAGGGTTCTGAGGAGAACAAAAATAACATAAAATTTAAAACTTGAATGAGGTGGAATAAAATAAAATCACTTGTTGAGGGTTGATGAGTAGGAAGGCACGTGTCCATCCTATCTGTCAGTGGAGTTTCAGAAAGAGGTTGGTGATGACAAAGTCAAAGAATTCACAGAATTTGTCATGCACATACGTATACACTCCCACCTCCACACACAGTTTTGAAGGTTGTTAAGTTACTTTATGTTTCTTGCAACTAACAAACTGGGGCTGCCTGATAGTCAATTGAATTCCCACCTCTCAGCAGGCAGCCTCGCTAAGAGGGAAATGTGCTGTCCCCAATCTTAAATAATCTGTTTTTCCAGAAAGCATGTTTCCTAATGGGTCAGGCCTGGTTCCCATGGCTGTTGCAGTAGGGAAGTAGAATCGGCCACTCTGAATTTATCTATGCAATGGTGTCTACAAGGTAGAAAGCAGCCCTATTTTCAAAAGAATGATACAGATTGTGTTGGGTAAAAGAAAGCTGTAAATACTACCTAGCCTTTATATGTAATAATACAGATGAGGAAAGATGAAGGTCTGAGTTAAGAAATCAAAACAGGGAAAAGACATGCTCGTTGGCATCACCAGTCACCTGAGAAATGCAAGTATTTTAATTGTAACTCATTACAAAGTTCAAATGAAAAGGGCTGACAAAAAAAAAGGCAAGTGCTGGTCAGGATTTAGAAGTACTTCAGTCTCATAGATTACTACTATTAAGAATATAAAATAGTACAACTAGTTTAGAAGCCAAAATTTTAAAAAATGAAACATATTTTCTATACAACTCAATAATCCCACCCCTATCTCTTTACCAAGAGAAGTGATAACATGCCAACACAAAACCATGCACAAAAATGTTTATGACATTATTTGTAACAGATCAAACCTGAAGGGATAACATTGTGTACAGCATGCAGAGCTGCTGTCGGTGATTGCCATATCCCATATCGGCTCTATTTCACATTTCAGCTGCTCCTTGTTTTTTTAGTAATACATTATTTAAAATTTATTTATTTATTTATTGACAATCTTGACATCATTAGGGTAAAAAGGTTCAAGCACTACAGGAAGATGGGCAAAACAATTAGTTCCATATTTTTTCCTTAATATATCTGATGCAAAAGGGGATTTTAAGGGAGAAGCCCCACCCAGTCTCCGACCCACCCCTGGTCCCAGATGTGGGGCAAGCTCCAAAGGTCTTCCTCAAGTGGCTTTGATAGTTCAACAGTTCTGAATTGCTGCCACACTCACCACTCCAAGCACGATAAGGTCGTTGGAGAATCCACTGATTGACATAGTCCATCCTAGAGTCTCCATTTGCCCAGTATTTTCATTGCCAACTTAAAGCTGAGGTGGTTGATTGACTTGTTCTGTTCTCTGTCTTTTGATGGTTAGGGTTCTGAGTCTGGAAGCCCGATGGGGGGTATCCCCAAAGAAACTTTGTGTGAGGTGTTCCCAGCCAGATTCTTGTATGTACTAGCAAGTACAGGGTCAGGCACAGTCCATTGCCCCGATCAGCTGGTGGTTGCAATTGCTGGTTTGTTTCTGTTTCCATCTCTGTCTTCCACTGGAACCAATGGGTGTTTGCAGTCCAGCCTGGTTCTGCCCAGCACATACTCGGCCCTCACATAAACCAGTGGGAGCTGCAGCCTAGTCGGCGCAACCCACAATAACCCCCACCAGGCGAGCCCCCTACCCTGGTTTGCCAGTATGTGTGGCAGACTAGTCCAGTCTGTCCCACATCCCATTCGGCTCTCATACGTGTCAATGGGTATTAAAACCTTGTTCCATCTAACCAGCTCAACTATCCAGCCTTCACGGATGTTGTTGGGTGTCTCTGTCCCAGCCCCTGTCCTAATGTTCTTGCCCTCCCGTGGGGGGTGGTACCCCAAGAGGGAGGAGCCCAGGCCACTCCCACTCCCAGATTATGCACTCTTCAGGTGCTTCTGTGGTTTAACTTGACAGAATTAGCCCCCAGTGCCAATTTCTGCCCGCTGATGCTGTGGCTAAGCCCCAACAACCCTCACCCACTCTAATTGTAGATTGCACCAGTAGGAATAATCAGTCTAGCCTGATTTTTCCCTGATCTGGTCCACATGAGGTGCACAGGTGTTGTAGCCCTGCCTAGTCTGGTCTACCCATATCCCAGCTCACACTCTCCAGAGGGAGTAGCTGTCCAGCAAAGGAATCACCCTTTATTCCCCTGCCGATTCTGCCCCCTCCCTTCCTGGTTCTGCTGTGTGCTGGTTGGGTGTTTCAGTCACATCTGGCACAGGCAACCTTACCTTGGCATTCCGTGTTGTGTACTGCTTTTGTCGCGACCGAACCTGGCTCGATCCACACTGTGTTCCAGCATTCGGATTTGCCAGTGGATGACGTGAACTGATTCAGCCTGGTCTGCCCCCGACCCATGCCAAATGTATGCCAGTGGGACACTTTCCATGACCTCTTTTAGGCTGTTTCCTTCCATGCTTCTTGCGCTTACCTGCAGGGTCTGTGGCTGCTCCAGTTTCAATCCAGCTCCCTGCTAATGGCCTGGGAAAGCAGCTGAAAGATGGCCCAAGTGTTTTGGACCTATACACCCTCAAGTGCAGAACAAACTGGGCAGCTTTTCCAGCCAAGGTTTGACAGCAAGTATCTGGACAAACTGACTCTAAGGTTGACTGTGTCAGCCAATGGACCTTAGTAGGATTTCCTCATCCTTGGCACAATAAAATCAACAGCATTGCAGAACTAGGAAAATCAGTGCAGTACCCTCAGAATATGCTCCACATTGGGGTCCTTGGGATATCATCCCAGGGTAGTGATGTACCCCCATCCCAGGGTAGTGATGTGGTTGGTCTGCTGGAAACATCCCTCTCTTGCTTCCCCAGATACATGAACAAAGGGAGACTGAAAACAGTTGTCTTACTGACTTCCTTCCATTCCTCCACCCTCCCTACCCTAATCAGTGGTTGCATCCTTAACCATGCAAACATTGCCAAAACTTATAAAAATTATAAATATATTTAAAAAATAGTTCAAACTTGAAAGCATCCAAAAATTCCATCAACAAATAAGTGAATAAATAAAATAAGGTATACGTAGGTAACTGAATACTATTCAGTGGTAAAAGAATTAAGATACTGAACTCACTGCCAATGGAAAATTTTCAAAAATATCATATTGACAGAAAGAAGATAATATAAAAGATCATATGATTTAATGTGGAGTGCCAGGTACGGTAATCAATAAAGACAATAGGTAGCTAAGCAGGTGTAAGGGGCTCAAAGATTGAGATGACTGATTTTGAGCTCAGGGGAACATGGGACGATATTGATACAGGAATGCATGATTGCACGAGACTAAGTTTTCCATCCTAAGACTTAAATTGGGTAGATTTCATAGTTTTAAAATCATATCCTGATAAATCTGCTTACAAAAGGTTGGTGAGGTAGGGGCAGATCAGGAGAAATTCAGGAAGAACATGGAATATTCCAGACTCAATGGAGAGGTATGTGAGCAGGACCAGTCTCCCTTCCCTTCACTCTCACAGAGTTCTTGTTCTTTAACAGAAGCACTTGAGAAAGTCTGGCGCAAGTAAGATGTAAGTCCTAGAGAATCCCAGGTAAGGTTGCTCTGGTGAGAGCTGCTGTTTCATTGTAGGAGCACAGAGGCTAAGATACCTTTAGAAGTTCATTAGGGTTATAGTAAATCTCTTCACTTTTTAGCCTCTTCCCTGAAGTAACGGAAGCTTTTTTCTCACAGTTACATGAGTCAAATAGCACAAAACCAGCTAATCCTAGCCATTTATGGCTGTGATTTCGTTTGGACAAAGGCTATCATTACCTAATGTTTTAAAACAAAGCAGCTCACCAAACGGATTTGCCTCTAAGTTCCAGGGGTTTTGGTCTCATTATTTAAGGAAAATCTAGGAGTCAATTGCTTTATCACAAACTTTTGCATTTAGATTTTCATTACTCTATGATAAAATTTAATCTGACCTCAAAGCTTAATTAGAAACATTGCCGTATCAACACATCGAACATAAACTTAACTGGGAACCATGTGATATAAAATTATTGAGCACTTTAAAAAAATACATGACATATAACTGCAGTTTCAAAATAGAGCAACAGTAGATTATGTAAAACATACTATGAAGTCATAAGAAACCTTATATACTGCTTCTTTTCTTACTAGCTTATATTAAATAACCAGGCATCAAATATTACTTCATTTTGAAAATTATTTTATATTATGACTAGAAACTAAGATTTAGGAGAAGATAAAATGTAATGTTTTTCTTTTTTGCTTTTTTTTTCTTAACTAGAAGATACACAGAATTCTCTTTAAGAGGCAGGCGTTGTGGCACAGTGTGTTAATCACGGTTTGGAAAGCCTGCACCTCCATACCAGAGTGTCTGGGATTGGCCCCTTTTCTTTCTCCATCTCCAATAAGTAAATATTTTTTTAAAAATCAGCTTTCTCTCGCTCTAGCTCATTTTTGAACAGAAGCTCACTGCTTAAGCAGAACCCACATTTATCCTTTTGAGATCTTGAAATATAAAAGGATTATCATTTCTATCTGTTGTCTGAGAGGGGTTGGTTCCAAAAAAGACAGAGAAGCTCACAGCTCTGCGAAGTTTCAGATCAGGCATCACTGAGTATCGAAAACAAACTGAATGCAAGGATGACTGGCCTCTGAAGTTAGACAATGTAGCAATTAGGACACTTTGGGATTAATAAAAATTGGATTTTCTGCAACTGTTTTATAAAATGGGACACATCCAAACCTTCTTCCCTTTTGTAACTGTATCTGCTTCATTGCCTGTTCCCTCTGCCCAAACAACTGTTAATAGCTCTGTCCCAGGAAAAGCAATACTACACTTCTAGCTTGTGTGGTGGACCCCGTTGCCTAGCACTGCAGTAAATTTTACACAACAGTTGGCAGAACGATCAGACTAGCTTGCCTAAATAAATTAAGCAATCGCATACTACTGCAGGGCATATTAAGAAGGAATGCCCAAATTAGAGCACTTGATACTCCCTTCTCACAGGCCCACTTCCACCAGTATAATGCTTTGGCTGAGCAGGCTGTAATTTGATATTAAACAAGGTTCTTATTAAGTAGATACAATGAAATAATGCAGAGTTTTGGTTGCATTAGTGGATTTAAATGCGTTTTATTAGTACTCATTAGGAGGAGGGAAATATTGGAGCTAAGGATTCATTAGCCACAAGTAGAACTCTTATGAGGTACAGTGATTAAACTTCTGCGGGTCCAAGAACAGGCTTGGGCCACACACAGCTCATTCATTCATTCATTCATTATGCTTGCCATTTTCTTATCAATTTGCCAACTGCTGGAAGTTAAGGATGGTATTGACATATAATTTGCTTTTATATCTGTTTTCTCATAGTGACATCTAGGTTCTCATATCTACATTTTCCAGTACGGCACAACTCAGAAAATGTTTCCTTGCCTCGTCCCTCTAACTTCACCTCCTGCTCCATGTATGTGCAGGGAGAGAGTCTAGAAAATGAAATAATTTGTGATTAATACTGTAGCACTAAATACTCAGATTCTGGTACTCATGTACACAAGTTAAGAATACATTTTCTATCAAGTTCTCTGAGCATTTCAACATAAAAATCCAAGTTTTCCTTAGAATATTATATATTTTGGTTACCATCTTGCACTTTTTAAAATAAAGAGATGGCTCTATGCAACAATTCATGTGACCATTTATCATCCCTTTTGGTCCCTTTTTGTATAGAAAGGTCAGTGTTCTGTGTGCATTAGATAAAGCTCTGAGACCTAGCCTTCCTAGGTGTCCATGACATGCCTTGCTTACAGAAACACTAAGATCATCTCAGTGAGCAGTAAGAATGTGAGGAGTTTTCCAGTTACGACCCTTGATTCTGTAAGTCTTGCTCATGTAAGCTTACTTTTATTAATTTAGCCTAAAAAGGCAATTATTTATTTGTACTTTTATTTTCTGTACTGGTGAAATTCCTGTAAAACAAAATGGAATAACATGAAAATACAACAGAGAGCATTTAAAAGTAATTCCAGTATTATTAGAAGTGGCAGAAATAGAAAAAAAAACACATTGTCACGAAGTTTCACATTTGTGTGGTTCAGTAAATGCTCTTCTGCTGGTTTTAATGAGTCTTTTAAAAACTGTACTAAGCATGCTCACTGGAAAGATAAGAAAACCGAGACTGAATGAGTTAAAATCATTTGAGAAAGAAACAAACAGTGAGATCATATGGCTTTTTGATGAAGGTAAGGCTATAATGACCTGAGTAAATGTTTACTGGATCCTGTTACACAAGAAAAGAAGAAGAAAAAGTTATAGAAAACCTGTTTATAAAGTAATTTCATGATTTAATTTATGTGTAAAATGAAAAAGGAAGAAAGCCTGAATAGATGGCATAATAAACTATCACAAGTGCTAATCTCTGAGTGATGGGACTGCAACTACTTTATCATTATTTCATCATGATTTGCCGGATTTTCTAGGTCCGTGTAAGGGATTTCCATATGCTATTTAGACAATGAACAAAAAGGAAATAAGAACCGACATTTTTGTTGTCAGTATGTGTATGCTTTTAAAGAAGCAATAGAAAGGTTGATACACAGCTTACGTCTCCTTGAGCAGTCTAAGCCAGTGCTTGGGTTATCCAGGTGAAATAACCAAAATCTGCCTCTATGCCAGAAAGGAATGTAGTCGCTAGAAGACTTTCCTGCACAGCAGTGTCCAGAAAGAGCACTGACACTCTCCCAACTTGAAGGGGCTCTCAGCTCAGAGCTGAGGTGGGGTGGTAGGCTAATCCAGCTCTGGTCAGGCAGCAAACAAGTTCTCCAACACACGGTCGGCTTCTTCAGCCTGATTCAGCTGTTGCTGTGAAGAGCAGTTTCCTGGTCTGCCTCCCTTTTTGCTAAGCAACCTTACTCCATGCTCAGTAACACCAAAGACAGTGGTAGCTCAGTGATTGAGTTCACAGCTTAGGATTCTCTTCCAACAATCAGATCTAGGGACAAGCAGAAAACGGCCAAAGCACACTGTATGTAACTTTCAGTAGACAAGTGGAAAGGGAAGTAATTGTGCCATCTTGAACAGCCTGGAGTCCTCAACGAACAAAACACTATGGTTGCAGCAGCATATGACATTTCTTTATCTATTTTGCTTTAACACTACAACTTTATGGAAAATACACCCACCAAATCCCAGAATTAAGTTTTCATAATAAACAAGAAAAGAATGAGTCATGAGAACACTGAGGAGGCAGCTTGTGAAGTTTCAAGAGCATGCATCTCTCAATGTCTACAGGAAAACTCATCTTTCTCCCTAGAAGTCTAGATTTAGCATCAGTATCATCTAAGTTCTGAGAGCTCCCTTATCTCTGTAGATAGATGAAATATGCTTCTCCTTTTCAGAGTTTAAAATCTTACATTCGGTTTATCATCCGAGGCATTTGGGGCACCGAATTCTGGCCAAAGGTAGACTTACTCATTCAGTTCTTCAACAAAATGAAGAAGCAACCAACAGAATGGGAGAAAATCTTTGCACACTATAACTGATAGGGGACTTACATCCAGTATTTGCCAAGAGCTTGAGAAACTCAAAGACAGCTAACAACAAACAAACAAACAAACAAAAAACCCACTGAAGAAAAGGGCAAAGGAAATTAACAGACATTTTTCAGAAGAAAAAATTCAAATTGTTAATATACATATGAATAGGCATGTAAAAACTGCTCAGGCTACCTAGCTATCGGGGGAAACACAACAAAAACCACATTGAGCTTCCACCTAATTCCAGTGAGACTGGCCTACATTCAGCACCTGCTGGTGTGGATTTGGGGAGAAACATGCATTTCTTCACCGTTATTGGGAGTGTAGACTAGTACAACCACTATGGAAGTCATAACAGGACTGAAAATTGACCTGCCGTATGACCCAGCCATCCCACTTCTGGGACTATATACAAAGGAAATGAAAGCTGCAAGTGAAAGGTGACCTGTAGTCCTATATTTACAGCAACACACTCTTTCCTTTGTTTTTCTATTCAATATTTCAATATGATCTAGTTGAGATTCTACAAGGTGTGAAAGGTTGTATACGTGAAATAACAGAGAAAATCAGAAATTGCTTTCTCAGAGTTTTTTTTTTAACTTTGAACAAATGTGTAGTTGCCTACTAGTTAATGATTGTCAATTACTCATTCCACACAATCCTAATATTTCACTTTCAAAAGAACTCACAGCTTGGGCCCAGCACAGTAGCTTATTGGCTAAAGTTCTCGCCTTGCACACGCTGGGATCCCATATGGGTGCCAGTTCTAATCCTGGTGGCCATACTTCCCATCCATGATTCTCATCCAGCTTCCTGTCTGCGGCCTGGGAAAGCAGTTGAGGACGGCCCAAAGCCTTGGGACTCTCCACCCACATATGAGACCTGGAAGAAACTCCTGACTCCTGGAGTTAAATTGGCGTAGACTGGCTATTGCAGCCACTTGGGGAGTGAATCATTGGATGGAAGATCTTCCTCTCTGTGTCTTCTCTCTGTGTATCTGCCTTTCCAATAAAAATAAACACATCTTAAAAAAAGAGAGAGAGAGAGAGAGAACTCATGCCCTAACCCCTCTGAATGATCAGCTTGGTACTTTCCTTGGGTTTTAAATGAATTTTGTGACCTGATTCTCTCATCTATATAGGTTGATGGCGCTTTTAACATTATTTGTTTCAAGTCTCTGGAGTTTATCTTGACCTGGCACCAAATCCTAGGAGAGTTTTATAACGTGAGCTATTTATATATTCTAGAATCATTCACTACTAATAGACAACATTATAATACTCCTGTCAATTATAAAAAAGTAAAAATTGTTCTTTAAAAATGTGAACTTAACTTCCTTTGCAGTTTTAAGTCTCACTTGAGACTTTTGAGTTCCACATAGAATAACTGCCTTGGAAGCAAATGCAGTTCTTTCCTTCCTTCCACAAGATTCTTTGTGGAAGTCGGGAATCTTATGCATTCAGTGGCGATTTATATTATATTCAGGAATTCACAGTGGGGTCACTGACTTGCTAACCACAGTGGTAGATCTTTTCTTTCTCTTTCTTTTTTTTTGGTTTCTCTTCTGAACTCAGGACCTTTATAGAGAGGAAGCAATATATAACAATTAAAATTTCTGAAAATTCCTGTTTAATATATCTGGATGAATATTATTTCGGATGATTAGAATATTTTATTTCTGAAAAATAAGTCACTCTCTGATGAGACAAATAGCCAGACAAACATACCACATGAGCACTGTCTATAACGTGCTGTGTTGAATATATTTAGAAATACTTCAGGAGCAAACATGAGCACACAATATGACACAAGAACTTGGTTGCCTTGGTAATGAAAATTAAGACATATAACCAGGGTATGCCAGGAATGGAATGAGGTGTCATTCAATCCTTGGTTCAAATGGCCATATTTAAGGTTTGGTTTGGAAAAAGTCCCTAAGTGAAAATTATGGTTTTAAGTTTAACTGAGCACTTCATTTATTTGAATTTTTGTTTTTAGCACATAGTGCATTTTTTTCTTCAGGTTATAAATCAAATACTCTTTTGTTCACTCTTCATTTCTCAAATCTTGAGTACCTTTTATGTGCCAGGTATGGACTATTCTTAGGAGTACAGATGAAAACAAGGGCAGGTTTTAGGATCAAAGTGCTTATAGCTTTAGTGATCAAACAGAAAATATGAAATCCTTCAGAAGATGAAAAAAGCATCTAAAATTTTTTGAAATTTGTCTCAGGTACTCTTCCTATTACTATAAAGCATACTAGCCTGCTAAGATGAATAGAAAGTCCCTCGCATGCTGGATGCCGAATGAGAACTTCATGTGGGCTGTTGGCCAAGGACTCTGCTACTGGACTTCCTTACAGCATGGCAGCTGATTTTCACATGGAAGGAAATGGATACTTAGAGTACTCTTAAGATTTGGACCCATAAATCCCAGAATACTGTTCTGCCACATGCTGTTAACTAAAGCAAGTCGTAACTTTTTTCCCTAACCTCATTAATTTAAAAAATCACCCTTAATATTTTCTTAATTCAGCAAATCAAAATTTTAACTATAACTTTTTAAAAAAAGATTTCAGTTTACACATAATGACAGCAATGTGAGACAGTGAAGGTTGGGACTGAATAGAAGGTGCTCAAGCTTTAGTCTAAGAAGGCGGGTCATGTTGGGCAAGTCCTCGGATGCGCATGGCCTTTGCTGGCCACGGGGAGGGCTGAAGGAATCTACAGCTCAGGGGACTCATGTCTTATCCTTAGTAACCACTGGGAAAACCACTGGAATTGTGGCCAGCATTTTATTTGGCCAAATCTTGTGTGGCTTCCTTGTTTCTTTGATCATCAATTTTCCTATTTATTTTATTTTCGTTTGAAAGGTAAAGAAACACAAATAGGGACAGAACAGGAAAGAGAGTGAGAAATAGAGACTGGGGTTGACTGATCTTATCTGCTGGCTCATTTCCCAAGTGCCTGCAACAGCCAGAGCTGAGCTAGACAAAAGCCAAGAGTCCAGAACTCCATATGGGTCTTGCACTTGTGTGGCAGGGATTTAAATATTGGATGTATCTTTTTCTGCCTCCCAGAGTGCACATTAGCAACAGGCGGGACAAGAGGTGCAGCTGGGACTTTAATCAAGGTCCTTAGGTTTATTGCATGCAGTGTGCAAACTACAGATTCCTAATGTCCCCTTTTGCTAAATTATTTGCTTGGATTAAAAAAGAGGGATACTGACCATGCCAATAGTTTAATCTGCTTTGATGTTTCCTATGCAAATAATTGACATTTTAAAGATTCTGTGTGCAAAATTACATTATTACACTTACTGAATAACTGCATTATTTTGATTTGAAAATTCTAGGCCCGGTGCAATAGCCTAGTGGCTAAAGTCCTTGCCTTGTGTCCTCTGGGAACCCATGTGAGCGCCGGTTCTAATTCTGGTGGTTCCAGTTCCAAAGCAACTCCCCGCTTGTGGCCTAGGAAAGTAGTCAAGGACAGCTCAAAGCCTTGGGACCCTGCACCTGCGTGGGAGACCCAGAAGAAACTCCTGGCTCCTGGCTTTGGATCAGCTGAGCTCTGGCCATTGCTGCTGCTTGAAAGGTAAATCAACAGACAGAAGATTTTTCTCTCTGTCTATCCTTCTCTCTGTATATCTGCCTTTCCAATAAGAATAAATAAATCTTAGAAAAAAAATTCTGAAAAGCATGCTACCTAAACCTTTTCCTCCAGTTTTTACCCTTAGATGCGAAGACTAAAACAACCAGAGCTTTTTTGCGGCTCATGATGCCAGAGCCGAAGGCTTCCTGCAAGAATGACGGCATGGGAAAGTGGGCTGCTGCTTCTTGTATGCCAGGGCTATAGACGGCAAGGGTAAATGATATAACTAAAATTCGTAAATTTAAACAGAAAGAAGAATTATAATTTGCCAACTCTAATGTGTGAACTGAAAATGAATGGTAGCTATTCAAAATTGCTTTCTTGTGTTGCTGACCATGAAAACCTACTGTTGGAGATAAGTGCCGAGATGCAAACCTCACTCAGAAGCACTCACAAAGCTTAGGCAGGCCAACCAGACACACACGGAAGAGCACCTGCAGATGGACAATACAAACAGGAAGGACGGCCCAGCAAAAGTGTCTACAATGCCAGTGTTATCTGAAGCTGTCAGTAATCCTTGGTTAGAAGCATAATTCCTTCAGTTACAAACTTTGCTAAAAACATGTAAAGTGTGTGCTTTCAGATTTTAATTATGCGCATAACTAGCATGTTTACATATGCTTAATTTTGTTAGAAAATTTCTTAATGAACTCTTCTTATCTGTTTTAGTCCATTGAATATACTATAAGCATTCTTCCATGTCATTAAATGGTCCTTAAGCAGATGAATTTAGTGACTGCACAGATTTTTAGCACAGGTGTTTATTTAACAATATCCTCCCTTTGGACATTGAAGTTACTCTTTCAAAATGTGATCACATGTCAAAATAAACAACTAAAAGACTTGGAGGCAACTTGGTTTCCAAATGATTATTTCTGTTCTTTTGCGCTCAGCTCTGTGTGACCCTGGGCATCTGGAGGGTAGGGGGCAGAGCGAGGGTTGGCTCTCTTACAGGGAAGGGGCTTCAAGAACCTGAAGTGCTGTCTGCTCCATGCTTTCTAAAAGCAGAGTTTGCTTTTTGTTAACACAGAAAACCGGACTACATGAGAGAATACCATGTTCCTTAAAGTTTCGTCACCAAACACATAGTGTTTATGTATTTCTTTAAGAGATTAGAGATGGACCAAGAATGGAAACTAGCATTAATTTGTTTATATCTTCTCTGCAATTTCCTTGATATCGATTTGAATTTTATTTAAAGCGGGATAAGAATGATCTGACTGCTGAATTCTGTCATCCCAATGAACCCTTTCCTTTCCAGTGTCTTGGCAGAAACCTCACAACAGTTTCTGGCTGTTGAATCTGAGTCTTTTCTCTCCCGGCTCCCAACTTGCTCTCCCTTGTTCTCCAACGGTCCCACCATGTTGACACTGTATTTTTCACAATCAATGGTGCTTCCCAAATCACACAACAAATAATTGCTGGGGGATTCAAGAGGCAGTAGTTGATTTTCTCAACTGCCTCGACAATCTTATTTCTTGTATTTACCTTCACATAACAGGTTATTTATTACATCTGAAATAGTATTATAACTACTAGTATCTAATATTCTGCTATGTATCAGGAAGGTTACATACAATGTCTTGAATATTAACAACAACCCTACAAAGTATAATTATTAGTTTTTAATTTAATAGATGAGGAAACTGAGATTTAGGGTGTATAAGGGAATTCAGCAGGATTTGAATCCTTGTATTTCCTTTTATACCATTTCCCCACTTTTAATTGCAATAAAATATACATGTATAGTATTTATAATCTTGCCATTTTAATTTTGAGGTACTAAAAACATTTATAATGTTATGAACCTATAAAATTGTCCAACTCTTGTCTGGTTAAATATCCATTAAGCAATAACTTCTCTCCTCCTGTAAACAAAATTTCAGTTTCTGTCTCAGTGACTTTATCACAATGTCATATAACAACGATTTTGCTTCATATGGGTGTTCATGATGGGCTCCTTTCATTGAGCACAACGTCCTCAATATTCACCCACATTTTAATATATTGCAGAATTCTCACCCTTTTCAAGGCTGGAAAGCATTCTGTGTATGTCTATAATGCATTTTGCTGATCTATTCATCCTTCTATGGACACTGGGCTGCTCCAAGGTCAGACTGAACAGTGCTAGTATGACCATGGGTGCATACACACCTCTTCCAGACCAGGCTCAGTTCCCTTAAGGGACATACCCGAAGGTTCTACTCTGCCCACTTGCTTGTGTTTCAGGGTCCTCAGATTGGTGCTTTCTCCCCCACCTTTGAGCCTCATGTTTTGGAATCAACTTGCCTCGTCCTGTACTTTGTACTCTGCTTGTTGAAATCCTGTAACTCAACAAAACTGTATTCTCTCTACGTCACTCAATGCCTTGCACACAGTAGGTGTTCAATAACAAGTGAGTCATTGGATACATTTTGCTGTATCTTTTCTAAAACATCTTGAAGTGGCAGGAGGCAGAAATGACATTCTATTGCCTGTATGGTCTTTTCACAATGGATAACTCAGAAAACATTCATGTAAAAAATGAAGTTCCCATATATCCTGGAACAAAAAGTCCACAGGGCCAATTCCCTCCTGGAGTGTCCAAGGTCCCGTGTCAGAAATAGATGTTTAGGCAGCAGGCACATACAGACGCAGGAGACGGAAAGCACACTGGAAAATTTTGCTAGTTGGGTCCGTTCCAATTTGGCACAAACAGGATAACTGCCTTTTCTCTGGAGTGCTGTCCCCTAACATCACTTATTCATGCTAATTAGTCAAGGGTGTGCTGTGATACAGAGCACTTGTGACCTGAACAGATGAGAGAGAGAGAGAGAGAGAGAGAGAGAGAGAGAGAGAGAGAGAGAGAGAAACTGTCATTTCTCAAAGGACCCCTGCAGAGCAGCAAGGGTAGAGCCAAGGAAAGGAGAGGAGGGCAGGAAGAACTTCCCTCCCAAGAATCCCACTGCAGTGAGTGCGAGCACAAATCAATCCACGGATAAAACAACTGTGCAAATGCGAGCAGTATTTTCACAGCTGGGTCTCTTTGCCTAAAATACTTAGCACTTACTTTAGAACACAAATGGTCTGACTGATCGCAGAAGCTGAACCCTGGTGGAACTCTTGACTTTGAATTTCACTTTTGACCAGATGGGAATAAACATCATGACTTCTTCAAGCAAGGAATTTAATCATTATGAATTCACACCATGCTGTGTAGGGGGATCTTTATCTTGTAGACAAGGAAATTGAGGCAGGGCTCTCCGTTTAGGGAGCTGGGCTTATAATACTCTGTATTTATATCCAGACAAGGACTCGGCATTTAGAACATGTTCCCTTGGAAAACACCAACTCTGTCTGTTTCCATGGCACTGCAAACACCCACTTGAATAATTGCCCAGTGGTTTATCAGAGCAGGATTAGTGGTCTGCTCAGAGGATCTGCATTTACATTCCTGGCATTTATTTTCTGAAGGTATTGAGAGGGCATACCATGGTCTTCAGTTTCAAAGACAACACCATAGGACGTGACTAATCACAGTGACTCACTGGAGGGACTTTCCCTTTGGGACTGCCACCCAACAGGCATGATGAGGGACTACACGCATATCAATAAAAGTACGTGTTTCCTCTTTAAATGGCTATGACTATGCTATATTAATGAACATGCTTGCTAAGTAAAAGCTATACTGGAAAAGCAGGCCTGCAATGATTAAAACACTGTGTTTGTGATGTCATATTTTATTCATCTTTTTAGTAAATATTAAATGAGTGATGGACTCCCATGCATAATAGTACTCAAGCAGTCATTGTAATATGGAAAGGAAATTAACCATGGGCCATGTTTCAATAAGCCTACAAGTCAGCAGACACTATTTTCATTATCTAATGGAATTTTTAAATTAATATTTTAAATGAAGTAAGAGTGTTCAAAGTTAACAGTGTGTGTGTGTGTGTGTGTGTGTGTGTGTGTAAGGAAAAAGAAGTAGACACCAGTGATTCCTTCTTGGGCAAGTGAACATTTTTCCTGCCTACTTCTCCTGCTCTGAGTGGCAGGGCTTCCTTCTCTGGTGTGTTTGTACCCAGAATGCCTCACACACGCATCCCGTATCCTAGTCTCACAAGCAGTGTTAGTCACAGAAAGATGACGTCAAACAAAAATGAGATTGACAACAAACTGTGAACGTAAAAGCCTAATAGGAACATAGCAGCTTTTGAAAAATAAATAACTTTCATAATTATCACGAGATAAAATTGGCTTTTCTTCGAAATACAGTTCTGTGGATTTCAACACAGATCAATCTGTGGCACCGCAGTCTTCCTGAAACAGACCCTCACACCCCCTCTCCTCCACTCATGATCGCCAACAATCTGTTCACCATCGCCATGGTTTTGGCCCTTGGGACTTGCTTCTGTGACTGAACATTCTACCTGAGATTCCTCCAAGTTGGTTTTCTGTTGTATAGTGTACTATCAAACAGCATTCTGCAATATATTTAGCCTTTCACTCATTGAAGGAAATTTGAATTGTTTCCAGTTTCCAGTTTGGAATTACTACAAATAATGCTCCTTGGAACGTTTTTGTATCAGTTTTCATATGAATGAACACTTTCATTTCCTAGAGTAAATACCCCGGGGGTGGTGGCCCAGGTCATATACTAGGTGTTATGTTGAGCTTTATAAAGACATTGCCAAACCGTTTCTCAAAGAGGCTGCACCATTTCCCAGTCACGGAAGCAATATATGTGAGTTCCTCTGTATCCTTGGCAGCATAGAGTGTTGTCAGTGTTTGCTTTTAATCTTAGGCACTATAATAGACAGGTGGTTGTACCTCTCTAGGGTTTAAATCTAATATCCAGAATGGCTGATGGTGGCATACTGTGACGCAGCTGTAGAAGTCCTTTGCATAGTTCCCGTAGTCGTCAAACATTCTCATCTCTGTGATACAGGATCGAAGGAGGGAGCCCCACATCCACCGCTTCACTCCAGCTGGAAGAACGTGTTTTTCATGAACTAGACAGAAGTATCTTCATATATTTTTTCTATTCTTCTTCCAGGTGAGAAAGAAAAAATACTGACCGTAGAAGACCTTCATTATCACATTCTGAGACGGATCTGTGGACACAGGTATGAGAAGCAGGATGGGGAACCTAGGCGGGCCTCTAGCGAGCGCAGACTGCCGGGGGGCTCCACTTGTCAGAAATGGTGTTTGCGCATCATCAGGACGAGCTGGGAACAGGAGCAGAAGGACAGAATATGTTTGACATGACCTGGGGAGTGCGAGCACATTCCCTGGCACCTAGGAAAGGTCCAGAAAAAGTGACGAGTGCACATTTCAGGCGTGGCGATGCCGCTATCTGTGCTGCGAGTGGATTCAGCACAGTGGGTTAAGCCATGCCTTCCTGTTCTGGGACTCTCCAGTGCCAATCAGACACTGGATCCGATCAGAAGACACACCTTGCCCTTCTGATATGTTTTCCTCCCTCTCTGAAGCCAAGTGCACCCTGAAAATGTTCAGGAACAACTCTCCCAAAAGCATATATCAAGACTTAAAAAGTAAGCAGAACAAAAGCTTGAGCCAGATACAATGACCAAAAAGGAAGAAAAAAGAAAAAAAAAAAAAGGTTTTCTATTTCCATTCTTTTTCCATTCTTTTTTTTTTTTTTTGGTCTTGTGAAGTTTCACAGGGAGAAAATCATTTAGACATGAGGCAGAGTCGGCGCACGGATAGGGCCATATTTAGAAGCTTGAAATGCTTGGCTTTGTGGTGCCAAAGGAATCGACACATCTTTTTCTTCCCAAAAGAAAACAGAAGCTTATTATCCTGCCAGAGGAAGTGCAAAAGTTTTTAGGTGAAGATTAAGCCTCATATCCAAACACTGAGGCTCCTGCTCAGCTTCTCAGCTAAGAGATTTTAATAACTTTTACAAATTGTTAACAGGCTCCATTGGTTGACTTCCTAAATAATTTAGAGAACTTGTGACCTAGAGCTTTCATGGAGTTGATGTAACTGTTCTGGAAATCTCTTGACTTGAACTTGCGAATCATTCTCACACAGCTGCATTTTGTCCGCCATCAACAGCAGTCTATACCCTGAAAGCAAGGAAATGAGGCCGGGCGGGGATGAGGGTGTGGAACTGGGACAAAAAAACAAACCAAACCAGAGATAAACTCAAAGAAATTGAAGCCTTTCCTGGCATGCAGTTGCACACATTGACCACCAGGTGTCGGTCTTCACACGAGCAGTCTTGCCGGGCAGATGGTTTATTACTTGACTCTGGGATTAGCCTTTTTTTTTTTTTTTTCAGTTTTAATTTATTTTTATTTTGAATTTTGAATTATGTGGTATAATTTCATATAGGCTGGAATTCTCCAAACTCCCTCCCCCATCAGATTATTCCCATTTTGTTACAATAGTGGAATTAGTCTTAAAAACGACAGACACTGTTTTCTGGATGTAGTAAGAATGGGTAAACATATGAAAATGTAAAATGAGGTCTCACAACCAAATAAATAAGTAAATTCCTCACTGAAGTAGGAGCAATCAGTTGAAAATTATGTTGATCATCTAAAGTTGTTTGAGAAAACCAGCTGGGGCAGCAGGTAGCCGGTGGAGTCAAGAAATGAGGAGGAAAAAACCAAAAGTCTCTTCCTAAATCTCATCATATTATCTTTGCAAAATCCAGGCTTCTTAGGATTCAAGCAGGTTTCTATTCCCCAAGACATTTCTTTTGATTAAAACAGATAATATAGTCTAAGAAGACTTCTGTACTCTGCAGTTGGATGCAATGATTAAACGTAGCGATTCATTTTCTGCCTGAGTTTGTTTTTCAGTCTCAGTTTTTAGCCCTGATACAGTTGAAAAACATCTCTACCAGGTAGTGTAAGAATGAGAGCTGATTTATTTTTTCACTGAATCAGGCAAACAATATAATATAATTAGATAGCTCTATTAATGTTTGAAATGCTCAGTTCATACTTTGGATTTGATGCCAGGGGAAATATGCTGTTTTCATAGTCTGCCAAAAAATCACAGCAAATCAGGAGTCTCCGTCATATTTCTTCATATCGTTCCTCTTCGTTTTGTCTTTTATTCCGTTTTTATTTTTATTTATTTATTTTTAACATTTATTTTATTTTTGTTCTTAAAAAATGCACAAAAGAGAGCTCCTACCCATTTAGGAACATTCTCTTCTCATTCCCCTATTTGCCAAACCATGGAAGTTCCCAAGAGCCCTCGGTGCTATTCTTTATATGTTTAATGAAATGATAGATAGGCATGACTTTCTCAAAAGTCAGCTAGTTTAGCTGATGTACTTTTGGAGAGAGGACTGTGCTAGCCCATAAAATCAACTTAATGGAACCCGGAGAGAAACAGAAGACACACACAAAGGACATCAAAGACAGGGTTGAGCCTGAAGGTTTGCCTTGCCGTGGTTATTTTTAATTTGCATTTCGGCTTGTAGATTGTCTCTGATGCCTTTAGCACGTTAAGATCAGTCTTTCCAGCGACCACATTCGTCAAGCCACTATGGTAGGAAAAAAACTATCACTCAGTAAGATGCTTTCCTAAACGCCAACTGGCTTTTGTTTCCACTAAGATATTTGGAGATACAGCTATTAAAGCTGATTTCTCTCTCATAGTTGGTGTTACTTGCACTCTTCATTAGGATATATTCATTTGCACTCCGTTGGCCAAATTTTAAAACTACTCATTTTGAATTTTATCTTGTGGATTAAATAAAAATGACGGGGAGCCAGTTTATTCTCTCATAAAACTATTAAACCAGTGAAAAAAATTCCGCAGTGTAGTTTCTAAATCAATTCTCTCCATATATATATATATATAACGTGAATTTATTTTTATCTGTTGGGCCAGAGACACAGAAACAGAGATTGGGATTTTTCCATGCATTGGTTCACTCTGCAAGCACCCACTACAGCTTGGGCTGGACCAAGCTGAAGTTGGGACCCTGACACTGAGTCAGACTCTCAGATGCATCTCCGCGCGTGGAGCAAGTGCCCAAACACTGGACCTATAACCTGTTGCCTCCCAGGTCTGCATGAGCAGGAAACTTGAAACAGCAGCAGAGGCAGAACTCCAACCCAGGTAGTCTAACATGAGACACGGGGGCTCTAAGTGACAATCACAACTGCTGAGTTAAATGGTTGCCCCTACATTCTGGATCTTATCGAAAACCGGAAGCATTTTATGTTGCTGGTATAGGTGGCAGCAAATCAATTCCTGTTTTTGTCAATCATGTAATACATTTTCAACACGTAAACACACATTTACAAAGTATTGTCACTGAATTACACAAAATAATAAGTCACGGAGGAGGTAAAACACAGTGGTCCACAAATTTATCTTTTTATTTTTATTTTTAATGACTTTTTTATTGGAAAGTCAGATTTACAGAGAGATGGAGAGGCAGAGAGAAAGATCTTCCAGCCACTGGCTCACTCCCAAGTGGCTGAAATGGCCAGAACTGAGTTGATCTGAAACCAGGAGCCAGGAGCTTCTTCATGGTCTCCCACGCAGGTGCAGAGTTCCAAGGCTTTGAGTCATGCTCAACTACTTTTCCCAGGCCACAAGCTGAGAGCTGGAAGGGAAGTGGAGCAACCAAGACACGAACTGGCGCCCACATGCAATCACAGTGCATGCAAGGTGAGGACTTTAGCCAGCAGGCTGTTGTGCCGGGCCTGGTCCACCTGTTTATACAGAATGACTGTTCAAATTATCTCTTGCACATTTTATTAAATTAACTAAAGTAAAAATGGAAGCAAGAACTGTTATACCTGTTCTATAAAAAGGAAAGCCAAAGTTCACTTTGCAAAATTCTTTTTACTAGGATTGAATTTTCTGGATATAATTATTTTACTTTTAATATTATATTCATATTTAAATCATTGCATCTGTTTTAAAAATATGCTAGAGTGCAAGAATTAGCAGGGAGCAAATTTTTCAACTGAAACCCCTTTCTCTCCAAATGCAGAAACCAAGGTGATGAATGAACTTGGAGGAATAAATCAAAGCAGCTCAAAACTGGTTGGAAAGCCACTGATGCTTAAGTTAACCTTGGCTAGAATAAAATGGAGAGGTGCCATGTCCCTGTTTCCTCTGAAAACCATTCTTAAAAATCCCACAGAGCATGTTACAGGCCAAATAAACAGGTTTTTCGCAAGGCAAAATCAAATGGTAGAAAGAAATTTCCATTTTCCAAGAATGCTAATTCTAGTCCAATTACTATACTTTGAAAAGGAATCAAGTAGGGTCATGCTGCTTTACAAAACTGTGAAAATAAAAAGTCTGCTTAAGCAAAAAAAGTACTTGTAAAGTCGGTACAATATAAACTTAAGGATAAGCTCTCTATGGTCTCTTGCATTTCCAAGTTGTAACTGATTTTTCTGACTCTTAACCTTTGCAGTTATCTTTCAAATTTCCACTCAACAAAATTGTTAATGTACTCATTCACTTGAATCTTATTAACTATTAGTAGTGTACAATCATTATTGAACATGAGTTTTACCAGGGTGGGGCCCCTCAGCTAATGGGACAGCAAATGGCTGCCTCAATGGCAAGACAAGATGGAAAAAATTTGAATTATAATGAGGTGATCACACTTGCAGCAACTTACAGAGTCGATTCTTTCTCATTCAGGAGCATGTAGACTTGTCCTTAGTGTTTAACTGGCTTTTGGATAGTCATGAGGTATTGGAAAGTATTTGTGACCAAAAAATTTGGAAGCTACCAAAAAATATGTACTTCTATGATTGGGGATTGAACATAGGCAATGGGTCAGAGTATAACCTTATTAGACAGAAGTAACAAGAGATGAGAGTATAAATGCTGTGTTGAAGCTGCTTTGTAGTTTGAAACCTATGACAAATTACAAAAACTTATATAAAAGCTACATTTAGAGAATTCTTTGCAGTTAAGAAAAGCTGCATCATGATTTATTCATAGTTTATTATACAGGATTCTTTAAGTTATAAGCATTAGAGAATCCCATTCAAATAGTTTAAGTAATTTTTTGAAAAAGAGCATTATTGGTTTGAATAAATGTGGAAATCCCTGGGTAGGCTTTAGGTACAGTTTGAATTTAATGACTAAATGGCATCGGTGAGCTTCATCTCTCCAACATCTGACATCTCTGTGTTACATTCTTGGGATCCTGGAAATGTCTTTTCTCATCCTGTTGCTGTGATCTCAAAAGCGCAGAATTAAGTGTGACATTTGCAAGATGACAATATGGAGTTTTAGATTCTTTTTCCTTCAATGAGAACATTGACCAAGAATAATACATGAGCCAATTCCCCTGGTGAGAAATTAAAAAATCAGGTAATATTCTCTTTGATCCCAAGGGGACATGAAATCAGCCACTTAAAACCCAGCAGGAGAGTTCATACCACCTTATGCCCACATCTTCTTCTTCTGGCACAGCATTACATGATTGGAAACTAAGTGCCAGCTTCTACATTCTCCCTGAGCAGAGAAAGTCAAGATCGAACACCACATTCAATATTCTGATTTTATGGGTGTCTTCCTGTGTCAGAGTGCTGAAGGGACATAGCATATTTAGAATTCAAAGCAAGAGAGTGGGCAGCACACTGCTACTCCAAGATGCCTACGTAGGTACAGTGGATAGAGGCTGATCCAGCACAGTGGCTTCTCTTTTTAGGAAAGAGTAGGATTCAGAGAGCATCTGACATTTGGCTCTTCAGTTTTTCAAAGAACTGGTTTCTGTCAGGCTGAAATCTGAATTTGTAGAAGGCCCAGCATACCTTCTATGGAGACATTGAGAACCAAAACAGTTGGGTTGCATAGTACAGGAAAGAGACACCAGAGGGAGCAAGAGATTTGAATTTTGGAAAGAGAGAGAGAGAGAGAGAGAGAGAGAGAGAGAGAGAGAGAGAGATGCAAAGAGAGAAGAGAGGAGAGGAGAGGAGAGGAGAGGAGAGGAGAGCCCCCCAAATTTGTGTAACGAAGAATGTATACACAAAGGTTTAGAGAAGACATAAAAAGGCCTGGACAAGTCTCAGAGTCCCCAGCCAGATCACAATATGAATGCTATTCCCTGTATGAATCCAGTCTATAAACATTGAAGGAAGAAGTGGTTGTTGTTTCTCAAATGCACAAATACTACTGCAAAGTTCCAAGTGGCATGAAGAAATAAAGGAAAATGACTCCAGAAAGGAAAAAGAAAATAATTTTCTAAAAACCAATCTTAAGGAAATGGAATTATTTGAATTACTTGAAAAAGAATTCAAAATAACCTTTATAAAGATGATAAATGAGCTCCTACAAATGAGACAAAAAAGCAGAATTTCAACAAAGAAATACAAGGTATAGAAACAGACAAAATTTGGAGTCAAACAATGCAATAAGCAAACCCAAAAATTCACTAATGATTTTTGACTGTTCAACAGTAGACTTGTTCAAACAGAAGAAAAAGTCAGTTCAATGACAGGCCATTTAAAATAATCCATCAGAAGAGCCAAAAGAATATGATTAATAGTGAAGAAACTGAAGGGCTTATGGAATATTAAAAATAATATGCCCTTAAACAAATCTTAGGAAGAGAAGAGAGAAAGGAACAGAAAGCTTATTTAAAAGAATGAATAGCCAACACTTGGCAAATATGGGAGAGAAAATAGACACTCAGATTTAAGAAGTACAACAGAATCCAAACAGGATGAATCTGAAGTACACCGAGACAATTTACAACCAAGTTTTCAAAAGTAAAACATAGGCATTCCGAAGACAACAATGTATTTCATACGAGAAAGTGGAATTTTTAGCAGAAAGCATGAAGAAAGAAATTGTAACATATAAAATTTGTGAAAAACGGGGGGAGAGGAGAAGACATTTGTCATACCAATGAAAATGTGCCTAAGGATGCCTGCATTATATTAAAATGCCTTGATTGGTTCCTTGCGCCTCCATTTCCAACCTGGCTTCCTGCTAATGGGTGCTCCGTGATGTAGCAGGTGATGGCGAACATACTTGGATGCCTGAGTCAGACAGGAGATCTACAAGGAGTTCCTCGTCTCCTGACTTTAGCCTTACTCAGCCTTGACTTTTGTGAGCATTTGGGGAGTGAAGCAGCTTAAGGAAGATCCCTCACCATCTTCTCATCTTCTCCCTCTACGTGTATCCCTCTGTCAGCATGAAAGCAAATGTCCAGTTCCAACATCTCAAGCAACAGGGCGTTCAAAGACCGTCTAGCGCTAAATTATCCAATGAATCAACCATTGCCTTTGTTCCAAATGCTTCCCTCTGCCTGGTTCATATTTTCTTCCCACCACCTCTGTTCCTTGCAAGAGTTGTCCCCAGTACACCCAACGCACATACACCTTTTTTTCAGAGTGCTGGTCGAAGACCGTGGGCAGAGCATATTAAATGTGAGTGGCCTTCGGGAAGTCTACAAACTACGTTGGAAGTGGAGCCGATTTTGTAGCACAGGATGCGGGCTTGTGAGGCACTAACAAAGAGGTTGGAATTAGATCCACTCAAACGAAGGAAGAACGTGTTAAAAATTAGGCCAGGAAGGACTCTCTCCACTGATTGACATGTAACTGCAGTCCTTTGTAATGCTATGGTCTTGAGTGTACATGAGATAATAATAAAAGATTTTTTATCCTGGTGAAAACTATTGGCTTCAGTAGGAATGTTTTCAAATTTAAGATTATTATAATTATGTCATACATGCAGAATAATACGTATATACTTAGTAATAATGACATTACGTGAGCTCTCTTCTCAGTTTGGGGGATAAAATGTGACCAAGAGCTCTGAATGTCCCCTGTGTGCCTATTTCTGAAGCTCTCTCCTTCCCTTCTTTTCACAGTTGCTTTCTGAGTTAACGTTCAGTGAGTTCACACCGAGATGATTACATAGGAAACCATTCTGCGTTGTTTACCAAATCATTGCCTCAAGGTGCCGCAACCAGACACCATTCCTGGAACTCTCCGGACATTTCGATTGCCAAGCATGTTAATAGATGCTGGCAGGAGGGAGAGCAACGTTATGAAGTACACTGTTGTACATCCCTTCTTGTTTGTATGGGCAAGGGCTTCTGCAGCACCAGTATCTTGAAACAGAATGCTCATTGATTGCATCGGTCCCAAGCTTTATCAAGAATATGTTCTCTTTATACACTTAAGGGCAGAATGTGAGCACTGATCATGACCTCCCAGCCAGTAACTAGCGTCAAGCTGGTGTTTGTTTTCTGTTAACTTCAATTCCGTGCAGGCTCAGGGACTGTAGATCAGCTTAAGCGCGTGTTCCTACCCGTTCAGTGCCTGAGCCTTGGGGGCTGCAGACCAGTCTTCAGAGGAGGTGCGAGCGCGCCAGTCTTCCATGGGGAGCTGCTGAATAGCACAGAGCGCACCTACACACCTTCAAGATCAGTCTGTAACCTCTGACTGAGTAGCAGTGAACTCAAAAGCTGGGATGGTCCACTAAACCTGAAATTCCTCCTTGGTCACAGCTTTTTCAGGGACAAACCGCTCTTCTTTTTCGAGCTTTTTAGGATCTCAGTAAAACTAGAGATCAGGCATGATTTCCACGGCTGCTCATGGCAGAGGGTACCACACACGCATAGAACCTCCAGGGCCAATATCGACCACATCATACCCATGGAGTGGGCTCCCTTTTTGTTGCATGGGAGACAGCTTCATGTGAGATGCCTTTGTGGGAGGTTGGGGGTCAGCTCTGCGATCGGTAAACACCAGGAGAGGTAGTTCCTGGAAGGCTCCTGGATCTGGGTAGTGAAGGTTCCAGGAGTGAATTCAGCCAGCAATAAGAAGTAGGTCCAGCAGCTGCGGCACTGTTCAGCACGGCCCTCCAGCTAGTACTTCAGGAATACATCACACTGATGTCAGCATGGATCTCAATGGCAGTGATGCCCCGCGCCAACAGGAGCTCTCCCAGGTCCTCCTGAGACTGATGGCGTGGATGCCATTGCCTTTCCTTCTGTAGACGGCCTGTTCCATCTGGAAGTCAAGGCTGCTGCTACCCACGTGGGTTTCAGCTGTCATGAACTTGAAGACATCCTTCTCCTTCCTCTTCAGGCCATCAAGGCCACCAGACGTTGCAACAGCTTCTGTTTCAGTTACCCCCGAAATCACAGACACCGTCGTATGTGCAGCTCCCTTGGGAGTACAGAACCCAGACTAAATTTTTTGTCATCTAGTGTCAAGTAAATCATATTTAGCTAGTTTCTCCTTATATGTGAATGCGTGTCCACATACTGTGTGGGATTCATGTATTCTCGTCTGTGAAATGTCCTTTGCGGTTTTGTTCATTTTCTTATGGATGTGTGTGTTTCTAATTAATTTTTGGAAGCTATTTGTTGCCTTAATAACTATGCATTGCTAATTACATATGTTACAAATATCCAGTATGTGTTTTTGGTTTCTTTATTGTCTTCTTGAGGCCTTTCAATGAACACATGCTTTTAAAGGACAGAAATAGTATTAAATCAATCATAACATTTATGGGAACTTCCCATTTATTGAGCATTATTAGTAATGCATATCATATATAAAGTGTTCTGACAGTTTTACATACAACATTTTATAGTCTGAAACAATTAGATTGATTTTTTCTTTCCTGTATATATATTTTGATTCCTTGTATTAGGCAGGACCACTAACAAACAACGGCCAGAATTGTAATAGTAGAACCAAATGTAGTGCTTCCAATCTAAAAGGCAATGCCTCAAGTGCATTACAAATTAGTATAATAATTTACATTTTGGGGACCCCTTTTTTCAGGTTTAACAAGTATCCCCCACTTTCACTTTACAGAGGAATTTTCAACTATAAAGAATTAAATGACATTTTGAAATTTGATTATTGCTTACAGACATCATCTGTACATTTGAGGAACAGTTTTTCTTTTCTACTTGCTATTTCTTAAATTATTTACCTACTGGAGGGTTGAACTTGTGATTATGAGATGAACTGGAAGTATGTCATTTAAAAAATTCTTAAAAAAGGGCCTGACGGCGTGGCCTAGCGGCTAAAGTCCTCGCCTTGAAAGCCCCGGGATTCCATATGGGTGCTGGTTCTAATCCCGGCAGCTCCACTTCCCATCCAGCTCCCTGCTTGTGGCCTGGGAAAGCAGTCGAGGACGGCCCAATGCATTGGGACACTGTACCCACGTGGGAGACCCGGAAGAGGTTCCAGGTTCCCAGCATCGGATTGTCGCGCACCGGCCCATTGCGGCTCACTTGGGGAGTGAAACATCGGATGGAAGATCTTCCTCTCTGTCTCTCCTCCTCTGTGTATATCCGGCTTTCCAATAATAATAATAAAAAAAATCTTTAAAAAAATTTAAAAAAAACAGAAGGGAAAAGGGTGGAGTGCAGACAGCAGGCAGAGTAGTGTGGGAAGTTTACTATGCTGCTAAATTCATATGTTTGAAATACACAAAATGTGTTCACTCGTGTAAACAAAACATTAAAAGTAATGAAAACAATGAATGATGAATATTATTGAATATTCTTTTTGGTGCATATTGAGGCAATTGCATGATTGGGACTCTTATTTGTTCACTTGCTGCATCACATTAATAGATTTTCTAAATCAATGTTAAGTTCCTAAAATATTATTTTTGTAATATTATTCCAATAATTATTTCATATAACACAGGGGTCTGTTGACCAGTATTTTCTTTAGTATCCTTTTTATTTGAATGTGATTGATTATTTTCTATAGAAATCCTCTTATTTTGCTTGTTATGCGGGTTAAGTGATTTTCACCCAATTATTTAGGAGTAGACCCATCTTTTCTGTTCTTTGGAAGACTCAGAATAGAATAGAAACACATGTGTCTATCAAAACCATGGAATTATTTGTTTCTTAAACACTGAATTGCTCATCTTTATAATCATTTTGTGGCGCATGATATTCTTAAAGTAGTTTTTATAATTTTTTTCATCTATAAGTTAAAGCATAATAGCATCTATGAGTTAATAATATACATGTATGAGTTAAATAACATCTATGAGTTAAAATATAATAAATTTCAATAAATTTAGATCTATAATTATTTATTCTATTATGAAATCTTTCTCCTTTTATCAGATAAAATCTTTGTGCCTATCTTTCCATGTATCATTGGTTTGTATTTTAATTGCCACTTTTACATTTATTATTTCATTTTTTTCATCTCACATTTATTATAATGACTTGGCTAGCTCCTTAATTAAATACATTTTTATACTTTTTCTTTTCTAATATGAACATTTAAGATATACTTTATCTGTTGATTACATTTTGCCAATTATGAAGGTTTTGGAGGCCAGCACTGTGGTATAGCCAGTACAACTGCTGAGTGTGGTTCCCACATCCTATAAGGACACTAATTAGAGTCCCAATTGCCCCACTTCCAAGCCAGCTCTGTTAATGAGCCTGGGAAAGTAGTGAGGACGGGCTCAGTGCTGCCCCCATGTGGGAGACTGGAAGGAAGGTGGTCCTGGCTTCAGGCAGCCCAGCTACTACCACTGGGGCCATTTGGGAGTTTTTCCCATAATTCTGCATTTCAAATAAATAAATATATCTTTTAAAAAAAGAAAGTAGCAGTTTCATCATCACCATGTCCCAAATACTAATTTCCAATAGGAATTTTGAGTTTTTACGCAAATTTAACTTTATTTTCAACCTTATAAATTATTCAAAATAAAGTTTCACATTAGAATTCTCTTAGATTAATAGAAGAATTTCATAGATATGAAACAAAATTTTCATACATAGTTCATCTGTGTTGTTATTAATATTGCATTACTCTGATACATTTGTCAAAATTGAGAATGTGGAATGTTATCCATTAAAACTTAATTTCTGTCTCCTTAGATTTTCTTTTTTTTTTTATTAAATTTATTCATTAATTACATTGTGTTGTAATTACATAGAATTTGGGATTCTCCCCCCCACCCTGCCCCCATGGTGGGTTCCTCCACCCCGCTGCATAACCATAGTTCAAGTTTAGTTGAAATTCCCTCCCTGCAAGAATTTGCCAAGCATAGAGTCCAACATCCCATAGTCCAGACAAGTCCAACTACTTATTGGGAAGACCCTCTCTGGTCTGAGGGCAGAGTCAGCAGAGTATCTTCCCGGTCAAATAAAAGCACTAATATACCAGCTGCACCAATTAACATCATTATGGATTTGATTGACATGATATTGAGCAGTCAACATGTTAAAAATAAATGCGATTTCTTAACCACTTTCTGTGACCCCCCATTCACAGTTCAATTTTAGTTTATATACTACAAATGACATAATATCCATAACATAACATGATATGCTTAACATCATATCATATTAAATTAAGGCAAACATGTGGTATCTAACCTTTTGGGATTGGTTCATTTCCCTTAGCATTACGGTTTCCAGTTTGGCCCATTTGGCCACAAAGAACTGCATTTTGTTTTTTTTTTAATAGCTGAGTAGTATTCCATGGAGTAGATGAACCATAGCTTTCTTATCCAATCCTCTGCTGATGGGCATTTTGGTTGTTTCCATGTTTTTGCAATTACTGATTGTGCTGCTATGAACATAGGAGTGCATGTTGGTTTCTCATAAAACAAGTGTTCTGGATATATTCCTAGGAGTGCTATAGCTGGGTCATACGGTATGTCGATTTTGAGTTGTTTGAATATTCTCCATACTGATTTCCATAGAGGCTGTACCAATCTGCAGCCCCACCAGCAGTGGAGTAGGGTTCCTTTTTCCCCGCAACCTCGCCAGCAAGTGTTGTTTGTGTTTTTCATGTGGGCCACCCTTACTGGCGTTAGGTGGTATCTCATTGCTGTTTTAATTTGGATTTCCCTTATTGCCAGGGAGCTTGAGCATTTTTTCATATGTTTATTTGCCATTTGGGATTGTTCCTTTGTGAAATGTCTGCCCATTTCCCGTGCCCATTTCTTGAGTGGCTTGTTTATTTTGGTGTTTTGGCTGTTTTGTAATTCTCTGTATATTCTGGAGATTAGTCCTCTATCACCTATGTTGTGGGCGAAGATCTTCTCCCATTCTGTGGGTTGCTTTTTTACTTTGTTGATTGTTTCCTTTGCTGTGCAGAAGCTTCTTAGTTTGATGAGGTCCCATTTGTTTATTTTGGTCTTGATTTCTACTGCATCTGGAGTCTTTTTTAGGAAGTGAGGGCCTACCCCTAAGTGTTCCAGTGTGTTTCCAACATTTTCTTACAAAAGTTTGAAGGTTTCTGGATGCAGGTTTAGATCTTTTATCCATTTAGATTTGATCTTAGTATATGGTGAGAGATGTGGGTCTATCTTTTTGTTTCTACAGGCTATCAACCAGTTGTCCCAACAGCATTTATTGAAGAGACCTTCCCATTTGCCTGGATTATCGTTTGTCCTTTTATCAAAGATTATTTGACTGTATCTGTGTGGGTTCCCTTCTGGTGTTTCTATTCTGCTCCATTGATCTTCCTCTCTATCTTTGTGCCAGTACCAGGCTGTTTTGATAACCACTGCCCTATAGTATGTCCAGAGGTCCGGGACTGTGATTCCCCCTGCTAACTTCCTGTTCTTCAGGATGGTTCTAGCTATTCGTGGTTTTTTGTGCTTCCAGATGAACCTTTGGATCATTGTTTCCAGTTCCATGAAGAATGTTTTTGGCAATTTGATTGGGATTGCGTTGAATGTATATATTGCTTTTGGCAATATAGACATTTTAATGATATTGATTTTACCTATCCAGGAGCATGGGATGTTACTCCATCTTTCTAGATCTTGTTCAATTTCTTTTTTCAGTAGTTTGTAGTTTTCCTCAAATAGGTCTCCTACATTTTTGGTTAGGTTTATTCCCAGATACTTCATGCTTTTTCCTGTTATTTTGAATGGTATCTTGCTGGTTAGATCTTTTTCCAACTTGGGGCTATTAGCATACACTATGGCTGTTGATTTTTGTTCATTAATTTTGTACCCTGCCACTCCACCGAACTCTCTTATAAGTTCTAGTAGTCTCTGTGTTGAGCCTTTTGTCTCTTCCATATAAAGAATCATGTCATCTGCATATAGTGAGAGCTTGACTTCTTCATTTCCCATTTGGATTCCTTTGATTTCTTTTTCTTGTCTTATGGCCTCAGCGAGTACCTCTAGAACTATGTTGAATAGCAGTGGAGAAAGCGGACATCCCTGTCTTGTTCCAGATTTCAGTGGGAAGGGTTCTAGTTTTTCTCCATTCAGTATGATGCTGGCGTTGGGTTTTTCATATATTGCTTTGATTATATTGTGAATTTTTCCATCTATGCCTACCTTGGTTAGGGTCTTTAGCAGGAAGTTGTGCTGGATTTTGTCGAAAGCTTTTTCTGCGTCTATTGATACTATCATGTGATTCTTGTTTTTCAGTTTTTGGATGTGGTTTCTGTCTCCTTAGATTTTCCTCCTTATTTCTTGTTCTGGAATATCCAGTTATTTTTATTTATTATGTGATTACATTCCCCTCAATTGTGACAGTTTATTTATCTTTCCATAGTTTTCTGATTTTGGTAGCTTAAAAAACACTAGTTTTCTTTTAATGTTCTTCAATTTGAATTTGTTATTTTTTCATGATTAGACTGGGCTTATACATTTTCAAGAAACAACAGAGTACTGTTTAGATCTCGTCATCAAAGGTCTCTGTTATTACGATGTGATGCTAACCTTGTCAAGTGTTTCTGATATTTCCTGGCATAGGCTTCCCTTGCACACTGTGCTTTTCCAGGGAAGCACTGTGAACAGCTCACACTTGCAGAACATCAAGTTGTAATCCTTTTCTTTGAAGGATGGAGAATGTGACCATCTACAGAAATTACCTGGAATTTCTCTGCCAGCTTTATTTTTCTCTTTGCCCATATCTGTTCATTAATTGGCTCATATCAGTATAAATTAGTGAATATTTATTTTTACTTTTTTTGTTATATCCCAATACAATGATATTTATCATGATGCTCCAATTATTTCAGCTTTGAAATAGTATGGAGTTTTAAAAGTCATTTTTTTAAGTTTAAAAGCCATCATTTTGTTATTTATTTCTCAATGAATTTGATATAGTTACAGAAAAGTCTGTGTGATAGATTCTTTAGTTTTATTTATATCATACTAGATGTTATGCTTTATAAGTACTTAAAATATTTTTATTTTTTAATTATTGAGAGTAGTTTCTTTCATATGTTCTGTAATAACCTCGCTAAATATTTTGGCTTATACAATATATTGAGAAATACTGTGTATGCATGTGTGTGTGCACAATCAGGAATAAATGTAAAAATTCTACCACTAAGATAGTAAAAATTTTTAATCTCTCTTTATATTTCTTTCACTTTTATTTATATCTTTGCAGGAAATTATTAGAGAATTAAGTTTAGATTCATTTTCTCTGATGAATCAAAGCTATAATTTTGTATAGCAAGCCTTTTATTCTTAAACAATACTTTTTATTAAGATCTTTCTCATAAAAATTTTTATAGATTTTATCAGGGTCTCAGTACTGAATAAATCATTTTTTTTCATTAATGTATGTCCTTTCTGTTTTCATATGTTTTTCAAGTATTGGTGCTAAATTGAAGGTATCTAGATTAAAATAATACACTCTTTGCACAATTTTTGCCTTTGAATGGCAAGACTCAATTTAATTTTATATCAAGCGACAATACAGATGGATTTGCCCTAAGACTCCTATTAGTTCTATCCTTTCTTTCTTTTTTTCATCTTTTGTTAATTATTTTGAAGTGTTATATTTTTTATCCCTATTCCTTGGAAGACATATATTCTAATAATTTTAATGATTGCCTTCTACTTAGTGTATAACATATTGGTATCTATTATTAATTGCCATTATTTTCCAAATACAGAATAGCAAAAGGTGCTTGTAAAAGTTTTAGAGCATACTCTTATTTTATGTTACTATTTGTGCTTTTAATCTATTTATTTTTACTTGATCTTAGCCTAAATACTGAGAATTAACTATTCACTATCTTCAACCTTATGAATTAGTTTCAATTACACATTTTCAAGCTTTTAAGGCACAATTTATTCTGCACTTTATTTTTTGTTTTGACCATACTCCATTAATCATTTTAAATTGAGGTCTCACCGTAGATTTTTTTTTTTTACTTTCCAGAGAACATATTAAAATAGCTCCAGGCTTGCTTTTTATATTACGCACTCACTACATGAATGTGTGTATTCACTGTCTCTTTGACAAGAGTCTTGAGGGAAGTGAGCCATCACAAAGAAGACAGATTTCAAATGTTGGCTTTGCAGCGAAACAAATGTTAGAAGTTGTCTGAAGCTGCCACTCTTTGATTGGTTCAGGACTTGTTTTTGTCTTACTCGTATTGCTAATAGTATTTCCGCCTGCCAATTCATTTTTTTCACCCAGTATTGAGTAGCTTTAGAGACCTATGTCTTGAAACCACACTTTTGAACATTCTGCCTTGTTATATGCCAATTCCACTTAGAATCTGTTTTTCGATGGAAGAAAACAGAAAGCATACCTCACCCTCTAGAAAGACAAGGAACATCTGTGTCTTATCTGTAGCAGGCACATCTGGTACCTAAGAAAGCATGAAGAACCCAAAATGCACCTGCCAGGATCACAGACCATCTGAAAGAATCTACACACTGATGGAAAAGCATCTCTGGTGTGGAAGGCACTTGGGAAATATGGAACTTATTACTGGGTTTTCATTATTGACAACTGCACTAAAAAGGTTTGTGTTGCAGCTGTGAAAGTGAAGGATTTTTTGGGTTTTTTTGTTTTGTTCTGTTTTATTTTTTGGTATGAAGTCAATCTGCAAACATACCCATTCTAGATCCAATATCAAACCCAGACCCAGCCAAATTTTTGCTGGGTCTCTAAAACTCCTGAAGTCAGACTTTTAATATCCTCATTTTAAATGAGACCTTCATTAAAAATGACAGAAGCTGAATAACTGCAAGTGAAGGGAAAAGGAATGCCCTATTGTCCTCAAGCAGGTGGCCATTGAACTTTGGTGTATCAGTGCCAAGGGAAGGCTGTGTAGTGGCTTTGATTACAAGAGTCAATGCTGAGACTCTGGGACAAGTTACACTCTCAAATGTAGGAAGCACTGATTCTGCTGCTTTTGTTGGAGATTTGGGGTATTACTATCATAAATCTCAGTGATTGCCGAGACAGCCTTCCATATTGGAACCTCACTGCTTGTGCTTTGTCCGGAGCTTGCCTTCATGCTGGAAAGTTTTCAAGTAATTTTGGCAGGTGTTTTGCCTGGTCAGCGGTAACTGGGAGGAAGAATGAGGAAAGCGAAACCAGGCTCTGACTTCCTGTTTCAGTCACCTGCACTATCCTTTGTGCTACAAACCAGATACCAAGGCTGAGGTTGGTGCCTGAACCTGGAAGTAACAAATGAGAAAGTACTTACAATATCCCCCATCAGAGCTGACCTAAAACATAACTTTCCATCACAGTTCCCTACATAGACATAATGATTATATGCTTCAGATGTTCTGAAATAATTCCAATGGAAAATACCCAATCTATTATCCCCAAGAGAATATGTGAACTTAGAAGACCCTGTGTCCTAAATTGAGGGTTTGGAAGCTGTTTACAGATTATGATCATCCTGCTACAGCCTCAAGAGATAATCTCCACTTCCATTTGTCTTCACTCAAGTTCAAGTGAGTGACAATGTGCAGTCCTAATTTGTACACATCCTGGTTTTTCCTCTTCTGATGTGATTTGCAAAGCCTTAGTTTAAGGTGGTGAGCTGATCACGTACAGGGCTCAAATCCAGTGAGGAATGGAGAGAAGGGGTCCACAGTCAGTCTGAGGCTTCACTTTTGTCTCACCTATGCTTCCTCTTATGGTGAGCACCCTTGGTTGTGTGGGGCGAGGTACCTGGCTTCCATGATGGCCTTCTGGACATGCAAATTGATACTAACTCCATCTAGTCCTTGCTGTCCATGGGAAGCTTTCCTTCAGACACCAGCTGGTGAGGATTTCAGGTTTGCCTGTAGTTATAATTCCGAAAGACTTAACAGCTCTGTCCCTTCAGTGTCAGCATTTAATCCTGATGTGTCTGGAATTCTCTTGGAAACACGGCTTAGTGGGGGGCATGTCAGACACCTCTCCCCGCCTCCGTCATTCCCCAGGAATAAACGTTGGCTTACCACTCAGCAATTCAGAGAAAACTGCTAATATCTGACTTGAGTGTTAGAATTGTCCACTGGAAGTTAACACATGGCTTTCATTGTGCTGTCGTGCTAGTATTTGCTAAATCTTCTATGAAATATTTTTGGATGGGAAAAGCAAGCTGTAAGAAATAATGCATAATATAAAACAATATCTGCAAAACAAACAAAATGTGTATACAAATATGTATGACGAATATATGGTTATATCTTAATCTACATAAACACAAAAAATACAGAAGGCCATAAATGTATAGGGTGGAAAGAAAACAGCAGGGTGCAGAGGAGAATCACCAAAAAAAGATGGCATTAAAGATAAAGTATAAAAATAATGCCCCGGGCTCGGCGGCGTGGCCTAGTAGCTAAAGTCCTCGCCTTGAACGCCCCAGGATCCCATATGGGCGCCGGTTCTAATCCCGGCAGCTCCACTTCCTATCCAGCTCCCTGCTTGTGGCCTGGAAAACCAGTCGAGGACGGCCCAAAGCCTTGGGAACCTGCACCTGCGTGGGAGACCCAGAAGAGGTTCCAGGTTCCTGGCTTCGGATTGGCGCAGAACCGGCTGTTGCAGCTCATTTGGGGAGTGAATCATTGGATGGAAGATCTTCCTCTCTGTCTCTCCTCTATGTATATCTGACTTTGTAATAAAAAATAATAAATAAATCTTTAAAAAAATAATGCCTCAAAATTCAAATTATATTTTCTTCAAAGTTTTACAACACTGAAAGATTCATCATGTGCTTATATTCACTAGATGGTGTGTTTGACAATAAAAGTGTGATAGAGCTGAAAGCAGCTTAGCTTAGCTTGGCTCCCAGCTATGCAATAACTGTGCAAATCGCTTCCCTTTGAATGCCAGGAAAGTCCTGATGATGCCAAGCTCCCACCTTTCCTCATCTGGCCTCTAACACAGGGAGGTGCAGGAGCATCACTATTGACATTGGGGACCAGTTAACACCCTGGTGAAGGAGGGCAGGTGTCCTGCTCTACAATGCAGAGTGCCCAGCCACCACATCTCTGGCCTCTGTGTTAGATAACATTAGCACCCCACCCAGTGGAGAGAACAAAAATGTCTTCAGACATTTCATATATCCCTGAAGAGAGCACAGTTACCCCCAGTGTTGAGCCATCAATCTACCCTAATCTCAATGGTTATTATATCCTTTTCCTGAAATTTGTTTTTCTGGTAACTTAAAAGGACACATCTCAATAGTTCCTTTGAAAACTGACCTCTTGTGTGTCACCTTCTCATTAGCACAAGAGGGGGATTTGAGGCTGTTGTTTTCCTCTCCATACTGCACAAACACATTCTGATGACTCACTCATTATAGGGCAAGGAACTTCAGGCTTCAGGTGTTCAGGGAATGTTCATAATAAATCATCATTATCTGAGTTGTTTTGAGCTACTATTATATGGCTAGGGAACAATGACTTCAAATTTTTTTTTAAATGAGGCAAGTTCCTTTCTATTCATTTGCTGTATTCCTACAGTAATCACACACACACACACACACACACACACACACACACACACACACAGGAATTGCTTCTATTTATTGCACTCTTTTATCTTAGAATTCCAGGCTTATATGAAAATGATAATCCAGGAATAAGTGATCATAAATGAATAAGTCAGAAGCACAAAAATTTAGGCTTTCGTAGTTTAAGGTTATCATTCTGAATCTGAATAGAGAATTCTGGAATTTTGAACACCTCAGTTGTTAAAATGTAAAGAATATTGTTCCAGAATGCCCTACAGGGATTAACAGCATTTGGTTGAGGATACTCTTGATTTGACCTCCGTTATAACTTCTTAAAAATTGTATTTATTTGAAAGGCAGAGAGAGATACAGACAAATGGGTGGGAAGGGACACAGGCAAAAGATTTTCCAACTGCTGATTCATTGCTCAAATGCTATAACAGGCAAGACTGAGCCAGTCCTAAACCAGTAGCCAGGAGCTCAATCCAGATCTGCCACGTGCATGGCAGGGGCCCAATAACTTGAGCTGCTTCCCAGGGAAAGCATTAGCAGAAAGCCAGCATCAAGAGCAAAGCTGGGATCCAAACACAGGCACTCCATTATAACACACAGGCATCATTAATAGTCTTAACTACAACTCCACATGCGTGCCCCTCAGTCCTAAATTTCAAGAAGTTTTCCCTGATAGCTGAGCAGAGGGCAATCAGAGCTAAAGGTGTGGTTTGGTGTGTATGAAACCTTCTGGCATCATTACACCCTGTGAGTGGGGTTGGTAAGAGACCACAGTCCCTCCACCTTCAGCACGCTAGTGGCCACTGGGAAGTCTTACAGGAACCTAATGATCTGGTGAAACTAAACAACGAAGACATTTTGCCACATATGTGGAAGTTTTCTATGCATATAAAAATCTAAAGCTAATCTATTCATTTATTTACCAAGAGTTTTCTAAATATTATGTACCAGGCATATTCCAGGAGTTCAGTGATGAAGAAAGTGATGTTCTCCTAGCCCTTGTTGGAGTTTCCGGTCTGGCGGAGAGCAGAGACATTAAAGCCATATTGATGTGAATAACTGTTTATATTCTGAAGCAGAATATATGGTGCTACGTGAGATCTGTGCTGCTTGCGAGATCAGGAAGGACCTCCCTGGGAGCTAATGCTTCCCCTGAGAGCTGGAGAAGCCCTGGGAATCGACCCGGTGAAAAAATGAAGAGAAAGCATTTCAAGTAGGGCCGTTGCATGAGTCTTTTCCTTGTGATGGGACTAGGCCATTGTGCCCAAAATAGAGACAGTAGATGAGCACAGTGTTAAGAGGCAAGGGTAAGAGTTGGACACCAGCCAGAAATATTTTAGGTTAATACATTTTTTCCTAAATTTTCTAAGCAATGAGAAGAACATGGAGATGCTAATGATAAGGGAATCCAAGTGTGAAGACTATGGAAACTCCATTTAAACTTAAATGCATTCTGAAATTATGTTAAATAAAAGTTACAAGTAAGGAATTAGAATAATTAGTCTGATTTCAACAAAAAATTGACACAAGCATGTTTTGAGATTACTTTGAGTTTTAAGAATGGACATGAGGGTGTTAGAGAAAGTGCTGGCAGATCAAGTAGGAGACTGTTTAAGGGACCCCAGGGGAAGATGACGCTATGAATTAAAGAAGATGTAAACATGGCCTTGGAGGTGGAGAAAAATGAGTAAAATCAAGATATAGCTATTGGATACTCCAACTAGAGTATATGGTAGGTGTTATCAGAGAATGAGTACACAAAAGGGAAAGGGAGTCTACAAAAATATCTTTGAGAAACTGAATTTTTGAGGTAAATATTTGTTTTGATTTTTAGATGAGACTCAGTTATTTTGACGGTTTTTTCCGTTTTCATAGTCAGTCTACAATTCAGTCGGAACTGAATCAAAGTGAGGTGAACAGGAGAAGTTGGGAATATATTCCTGGCTGAAACGGTCTCTGCCATGCCTCACAAAGAAGTAAGTTTGTCCCAGGAGATGAGATGTTTAGAAAAGGGAACACGAGTAGGAGAAGAGGTCAGGTGGGAAGCATCTCTAAGCCCCCTAAGTCTGTATTACAGACTGCAGGCAGACACAGCACTGTCTTGGTGATGGAGAAGCCTGACACACTTGGGGCACAGAGAAACCCAAAAGAGAGTGGTGCGAAGCAGTGTGGTTCACCAGAATTGGTTGTTGCCCTTGCAATAGTGGACTCACAGAAAGGGCCTGTGATAAGACCTAAAGAAAATGGAATGGTCAATCTCCTGTAAATTCACAAGATGGAACCTTCCCTACTACCACTATCGTCAGACCTCCTTTTGCAAAACACAAAAGAAGTTCCCTGGAGAATAAAGATTGGTTCTCAGTAGGTAACCCAATTGTAGAGGAAATGAAGATCCTGTCATAAAAGTTTTCCAAATATCAAGTAAAAATCAATGGTGGAATCACAACGTTCCTGTATATACCTTCTAAAGCATTACGTAATCTAGTCATGAAGCATCAAGGCTGTTCATAACACCAAAACAGAGCTACCCAGATATCAGACGCCTATCAATGCAAAAACACACCAAAACCTACAGTACAGAGAGACAGACGCTAGGGGTGATCAGGACTGGTTTGATTCAATCCAGTTGACAGCAAATACCAACAAAGAAATATGTTTATGTGAAACTTTCTATAAATATTTATATTTATGCATTGGGAGTAGAGAGATCTTACATTGCTAATCTACTCCCTAGATGCCTACAACAGCCAAAGCTGGACCAAGCTAAATCCAGGGTTAAGTGACTTAATCCAGCCTTCCCCTGCTAGCTTCCAAGTTACACACTAGCAGGAACCTGGAACTGGAAGTGACACTGGGATTAAGTCTCAGGTACTCTGATACAAATGTGGGCATGTCAAGTGGCATCCTAGCTGTTGTGCCAAATAGCTTGTGTTAGAGGTACCCACAACTGGGGGTAAATATTTCAGTCGAATGTTCCTAATGTTAGAATAGATGGGAATCAAGGGAATACTTAAAAGACATCAATTTTCCTTACGTGGGCAAGGCTAAGCTAAGTAAGCAAGAATGCCTCATTGAGTTATGAAAGCACAACAGAAATCAAGAAAAGGATCAACAGAGTACAGTTTAGTGGTTGAATTTGGGCCAGAAAGGCTTGGGACTGGGATGGCTTTTGAGATGGCAACCCATTTTACTTCTTTGCCTGGGCAATAGTAACAAGGTTGTGCACCTTATTAAAGCACATAGAGCCCTAAGTCTACATGGCTCTGTTCCCATCCAGAAAAGAGGAAACTCGACTTATTTGGATAGGCATAAATCTATTCCCTTTTAATGTTATTTGCTCAATTGGGAGTCATCAGTACTGCCTTCTAGAATCTGAATTGACATGAAGTTAGAATTGAGACCAGAACTGAGAGCCATATCTAGATATTTCAAGGTGGGATATGGACATTTTTTTAAAGGACATATTTATTTCTATTGGAAAGGCAGTTCAGATTTATAGAGAGAAGAGACAGAGAGAAAAATTGACCAGCTGTTGATTTTCTCCCCAAGTGGCTGCAACAGCCAGAGCTAAACCAATCTGAAGCCAGGAACCAGGAGCCAGAAACTTCCAGGTCTCCCATGTGGGTGCAGGGTCCCAAGGTTTTGGGCCATCCTCTACTGCTTTCTAAGGCCACAAGCAGGGAGCTGGACAGGAAGTGGAGCAGCCAGGACACAAACCCGCATCTATCTATATGAGATCTGAGCACTTGTAAGCCAATGATTTAGCCACTGAGCCATTGCAACAGACCCAGTCCTCAAGTAAACAGCCACCCCTTTCCATTTGTTGCCAAAAAGAAAATAAGCAGCTGGAAAGATATCTCAACTATTTTGCAAAAGCAGAGCATTCAAAGTATAACTCATATTTCCTAACTGCCCAGAAGAGCTGTTTTAAGTGGAAGTTGATGGAGAAATTTACAACTGTAATCTAGCTTTATCTGGTATACACATGGGTTAAGTTCATGTCTCAAATCTATATGAGATAGAGACGTTTCCCCAGGGCGGCCTCTTTCTGTGCACTCCAAGTGGTTGGCTGGGACGAAATAAAGGCTGCATGAGTAATTGCTAGTAGCTAAAGAAAAGCTGAGAAAGGGGAACAATCATCGGTGATGCCAGGGTCTAGAACTGTGGATGGAAAATGTTCCTGGTCCACAAGATGGTGTCCCTGAAAGAATCCCTGGAGCAAGGAATACAAGGATGGTGAATGCTTCGGATCTTCCCCCTGAGTGCCCACAAGATGTTTACTTCATTATTGTGATGTTTCCACAGCTGTCTGCTTGTAGAAGGAGCTGCAGGAAATCTGTCATCATCCTTAAAAACAAACAAGGGTCAGTAAAGCCCCATTATTGGCCCAAAGCAGGATGTACAACAAAGGCCAACATAATACAGTTCCACAGAAAGGAACCTGACTTAGGAAAGAGCGGTGAATTTTTCTTAGGCTTGCTAGTCTAAACTGTTCCCAGACCGATGATTAAAAGGCGAGCATATTTAACGATCCTCAGCTTCAGACAAACTGCAAAGGCTATCCATAGGAGAAGGAAGTCTGTGCGTCAAGATGGAATCCTTTTCTGATATGCCAGGAAGTATGAACCACTGATGGCAAAGTAAAATAAAACAAAGGTGATGTTGACATGCCACTTGTGGACACACGCCAGGACCTTGCCATCCTCTAGAGGGGTAGAACAACCGGAGAGAATCATTCAAAGCACAACTACATGGATTTTTGGGTTACTCTGCCTTCTCTACCAAACCACCTTTGTGGCCCTATAAAAACGCTGATTTGAAAAACAGATATCAGTTTTCTTACATATATATATAAAAAGATTGAGTAGCCCTTCTGGGATTCATCATTAACATTGGTAGTCAAAACAGCAGGCTGACTTTCAAAGAAAGGCAAATTGCACATACTGCATGAGACGAACCAGACCTCCAGTTGCAGCACTTTCAAAGAAAATATGCATACGATGTGCCCAGTATAAAATATTACCAGACAGTAATTGACAGCATACTCTGAGATCTTAACTTTTATTAAAAATAGACACCTAGAGTTATCTAGTGGTGTTCTTTGGAGACATTAAAGCCCCAACTTACCAATTCCTTCTCTTTCTCTGTCAAATTGGTATTAGTCATACAACTCTCAACCCAAATGTGTTCTATACTCACTCACATAAGTACCAGCACACTTGTATGAAGGTGTTGGACCCATCATAGCTGTAAGCTTCTGAAAACCATGCTTTTTGACGTATAAGAAAGTTCCACATTAGCGAATGGTGTATGAATATGGATTTAATGTCCTAAGTCCATTGTACTGATGAAACAGAGCCTTTGTGAGCATTGAACCACACTCACCAGCCCCAGTCTTTCTTCTGTATACCCATTTTGTCGGAATATTCAGCCTTGGTTTTTGCATCTTGACCTCAATGCTCTCTCTTCAGACAAGTTAGCCATATCCTTTATCCATCTGTCACTTCTTTCCTCCCTCCTTCCTTCTCTTTCCTTTCCACAAATTATCACTAAATACAGGTGATTCAAATGTGAGTCAAAAATGAAAGGAAGTGTATGTTCAGCACCAACTGTTCCCAGTTTTAGTATCCATTAGAAAGATTCTTGCTGCCTAGATAGAATGAGGTTTCTATGATTATATCCCACTTCAGTGACTGCCCTTCAGCCAGCCTTCAATCTGTGAATACTGAGCCTGTATAAAGTCTCTGATATACCTCACTTTTCAAGAGCCTCAGAAGTGAGTATAACCAGAAATAACATGTGACACTGGCCCCACACCTACAAAAATCACTAAATAATATCTTCATTCTAGAACAATATCTTAGGTAAACTTTTATTTCTAGATTCTGAAGGTATATACTGATCCATAGTCTTTTATCTTCACTCCCCAAATCCATAAATCATTTGTTGAAAAATACTTATCTCAAATTACCAATGTGGTTTGTAGTTTCTGTGTAGCACACTGAATATGAATAGTCATATGCTTTGCTGCTTATAGGTTGTGGGATACACTAGAAGATTCTATCAGAGATGCTACCTGATATTTGCAGTTATATGAGTACTTCTCAATTCAGAAACACATGACTTCAAGGATTTTAGAAAAGTAATTGTAGACCTGTATTGCCAAAAGGCACTAAAAAACCAGTAGTATTAAGGTAGATAGAGATTCTACTTTCTTAAGTTATACAAAGGTATGCTTCAGTGTGTCAGAATTTATAATGGTTAACTGAAAGTCAACCAGAAGAAATTTCCTAGTAAAGATTAATACAATGCTTGCAAAGAGGAAATCTCAACTGAATTTGAACTGTGGTTATGCAACAAGGTGGAGTGATTCACCATGGGGGGAGGGTTTGGGGAGGGGTGGGGAGAATCCCAGTACCTATGAAACTGTGTCACATAATACAATGTAATTAATGAATAAAAAAAGATTAATACAAGCATAATACATTTATCAAATGGAGAGAAAATTTTTATCCTTTCCCCCTAAATGATACTTAAGATACTTTTATCCATTGTGAATTTGAGAACTATGTAATGACACCAGCCCAGGTAACCAGATCTTTGCTGAGATGTCTCTCTTTCTCATAGCAGACAAATGTCTCCCAGGAGTGGAAAGAGAGAACTGGCCGAAAGGGAAAGTATTTGTTCATGCCTCAGTGTGAATTATGTTTGTTAATATCTCATTGTCCAAAGTGAACACTTGGCCAAACCTAAACAAATGTGGTTAATATCCAGGATATATATCAACACCAGAAAAACCTAAACAATACAGTTAAGAAGTAAGCCAGAAAATCCTAATAGCTTCCAAAAGAAGAAATAAATATCCAAAACATACATTTGGGTATTTATTTATAAACTGTAAACATTACTAGTTATTGAATAAAGGTAAATCCAAGCCACAATTAGGTTGACTTTATTCCATCTAAATGATTAAAAGCCAGGACAGGGAGCAACAAAAGCTGGTGAGAATATAGAGAAAGCGGAACTCCTATACAATGTTTATAGCAATGTAGACTAGTGCAGTCACTGTAGAAAAAGTATGGTGGTTTTTATTTAAAAATTAGAAATGGACTTTCTATATGATGCACAAGTCCATTACTGTGTATATACCCAAAAGACATGAATACTTGTGTCACAGATGCCTGTAGCACTATGTGTATAGTATCACTGCTCAAAACAGCCAAAATGTAGACTGAACCAAGGTATCATTAATTTCTAAATAAACTGAAATATATACACACATCCATACAATAGAATATAATTAAGGTATAAGAAAAAACAGTAGTCTTCCCTGACCCTAAAATGGTTACAATTGAAGGACATGATGTTAAATGAAAAATGTCAGCACAAAAAGACAAATACCAAATTTCCCTTATTTGAGAAAGCCATTTTTATTTTTAAAATTGAGTGTCTAAAATTGTGGCATGGTGGATAAAGTTGCCACCTATGCTATTAGAATCCCATTGATGTCCAGCTGCTCTACTTTCAAGCCAGCTCACGTAGCACTACTACCCTAGGAAAGCTGTGGAAGATGGCCCTGAGTGTTTGGGCTCCTTCCAAACACATGAATGACCTGGAAGAAGCTCCTGGTTCCTGATTTCAGCCTGGCCCACTCCTGGTCATTGTAGCCATGTGGGAGCAAAGCATATGACTATTCATATTCAGTGTGCTACACAGAAACTATAAACCACATTGGTAATTTGAGATAAATATTTTTCAACAAATGATTTATGGATTTGGGGAGTGAAGATAAAAGACTATGGATCAGTATATACTTTCAGAATCTAGAAATAGAAGTTTACCTAGAACGAAAGAAAGGTTTTTCTCTCTCTTGCTTCAAATAAAGAATATTCTTTTACAAAATTAAATAACAATAAAAAGAAAGAAGTGCCTGTATGAATCAGTTTTTCTGCAAAGATAGTGCATTATCTTATCAATCTCTGTTTTAAAGTGCTATGTAACTATTTTAAAATTCAATGTGATAAGAATGAATAAAGGATGAAAGAGTATATTTTAAGAGTTGTGCCTACAGGGAAGGTAACAAATCTGTGTCCATTTATTGTCACCTATAATAAATTGCCTCTGCATGGAAGGAAACTTCATTAGCAGGAAATAAGTCTTCCCCATTTCCATCCACTGTCACATAATTGGGAAGTGGTGGGGACTGCATTTCATCTAATTCTAGAAGTATAGTTGACTCCTGTTCTTTCTCTGGTACTTTCTAACTCCCATGTCCTCCCCAGATGAAATAGAGTTTATCCAGCAGGAGGGACTTGGGTAGTAATAAGGCTCAGAGAAAATAGACTGATACTTGGCTCCTGCACTGTCCAGGGCATCTCAGTGTGAGTGGCTTATAAGAACAGGGAGGAAATTAATGACCAGAAATGGCCCCTCCTCTTCTCTATCATTGTTTATTCAGGTATTTGGAAACAAATACAACAGAAGTACAAATTTCAGGTGCAAAGCAAAAAGCTTGAAGCCAAAGACTCTTAAATGCACTTTGTGACATTACTTAAGTAATTAATTTCTTGTGAATTCAAAACAATATTTGTGAGAATTGAAGGCTACCTAAGCTAAAGTAAAACCAACTGTATCCAAAAGAAACATATTTTACTCTTAAAGAAAAAGAAATGCCTTAAGCTTTTTATTGTTTGTTTTTAACATCTTCTCCATCGTATTTCTCTTTTAATCTTTACATGTAAAATGACAATTGGCCCAAAGTACCTTGAACTAGTTTAAATACTCCATTAAAATCTTTCTTTGACTACAGAAAACCATCTATAATATGATTAGCACATTAATGTTCTGTTAATTCTAAATACTCCGAAGTTCCAAATATAGAATTCAGGAAGGAAAATGCCAGGAGTTTAAGGGACAAGTTTTTTTTAAAAAAAAGAGCACAAGATGCTTCAGAAGCGGTAAGAAAAATTACCTGGTTTGATTGCCTGTTGGGATGTGGACTCAGATGGCAGGAGCAAAGGCTTAAATCATGTAGCAGCACACATAGACATCCTAATCCTATTGCAGAATGTCTATATTTCAAGAAGGTGAGGGGAAAAATGAAACAAAGTCTGTAGGAAGTATACATATAGAGTGAAAAAGCTACAGGTGTCATGAGAAGTAAAATATTAGTGGCAGATGTTATTGGCTTGTTGGCAAGCCTCTCATTCCAGACAGCATCTTCATCATCTCTCTGACACTCCCTCTTCCCCCCTCCATGTGACAAGCACCATAATGGCTTTTACAAGTGTGCTCAACAGTGGGATGCTGTGAAATTGCAGCATCCCCTTAACCCAATACTTTTGTAGGAGGCTTATAAATACCATTCCTTAATCCAGTCACCCAGCAAAACACAACTTCTTAGAAAAAAATAATTCCGAACTATAATAAGGGCTTTGAAACAGAATGCTTAAAAGAAGGTTGGACTTCAATCTTATACATGGCTGGGTCGATTGGGTTTTCAGGCTTTTATGTATCTGCCAAGCATCATTTTAATCAGCATAACCTTTATGGTATTACATTACAATTGTTCCTGTTGAGTATTCCTAGATCTAATATAGTCTCATAATATTTTCTTTAAATAATAAATTATCCTTAAAGTTATATCTGATTATGTCAAAATTACCATATATATGTCCATGTGTGCATTATGCATGTCCATGTGTGTATATATATGCATATATGTATTTATATTTATTTGGATTACATAAGGTAGAAGGAAAAATCCAGAACTTGTTATTTTATCTTAGCCAAAAGCAAACATCCACTGGAAAATGAATTTGAAGAGCTGTCTGGTAGGTGTTGGTCACCCAGGATATGGATTTCAGCTGGACATGCTCTAAAAGATATGATTTATTTTGCTTTTTTCCCCAGTGCTCCAACTTCCACAGTCTGGTTTACTCATTGCCTTACTTCAGATAGAAAAACATCTCTTTGGAACAGTCAAAGTCCTCATTGACTCAGGAATTTCTAGTACTCTCTAGAACTTAATTCAACAAGCAATGAACTAAGGATATGCATGCAGCTGTATCGTTATACCAACATTTTATATTCTCTATACTGTTACAGCCAAATAAACTCATATTTTTTATTAAATTTATTCATTAATTACATTGTGTTGTAATTACATAGAATCTGGGATTCTCCCCCCCACCCTCCCCTCTGGAATAAACTCATATTTTAAATTTTCCATTAACTTTTTAAACTATTCTATTATTTCAAAAAGATGATAAGTTAAAGATGTATATGCTAAACCATAAGACAATTGCTTAAAGCAACTATACAGATTACACCACTAAGCAAAAAGCAGATAAAATAAATTCATGAAAACAGGAGAGAAAAATAGAAAAACATAATGAATGAATAGAAAATGAATATTAAGATGGTGACTTTAAAACTAACTACTCTACATTCAGAAGTTGCTGTGTTGTTAGTTACTCTTGCCGCTGAGCTTTCTGCTTTTGATATTCTTCTTGTTCCTTAGCATTTCTTTCACTTTGAACAATGCCCTTAGCATTTTTCTCTCAAGTTCCTGTAAGCACTCTTCATTCCTCTTGATTCTTTGATCTTCTTTCTGGTTGAATTGTGTACATGGTCTGTATAAGCTGACTAATTCTTTTCTTCAGCTTGATCTATTTTGCTATTGAAGTTCTCTATCACATTTTCACTTTCATTTAGCATACTTCTGAATTCTGGGACTTATGTTCTTTCTAAAACAATAACTTTTAATTCTTTGTTAATTATTTTTGTAGTATTTTATCATTTATTTGTGTTTTCTTGAATGTGTTGAATATCTATAAAACTATATTTTGAATTCCAAAAAACAAAAACAAAAACAAAACTAACTACTCTATTAATCATGTTAAGTGTAAATAGTCTACATTTTTTCAGTTAGCAGTATAAGAAATTACACAAATCAGTAATATTCAATAATCTGCCCCGCAGACACACACACACACACACACACACACACACACACTTGGACATTATCCTCAGAAGCCTTGATTATTGTCCTACCTCTCCTACCCCCAGGAACTCAAAAACTGACATTTACAATGACAGTTCCATTCCTAAGTAGAATTCCACCAACTGTGACAATAGTCAGTTTTTACAATCTTAAAGGGAAGAAAATTGGGACAGGTGAGAAGACAGAGAAGGAAACCTTTGTTTGTGATTGTAGGGGATGGCCCACCAAAGCCCTAAAAGTGTGATAGCAGGAGCACCATGCCAGATTCAGAGGGTGTTTCAGTTTTCTACACAGAAGAGGACTGGTCCAAACAATAATGAAAACAAGAGCCATTAAATTTGCTTGCTCTTTTGTGGATCAAAATCACAGGAAAGTATAGGGAGAATGGCTCATCTTAGGGGAGCTGCTGGGACAGCTTGGCAGGAAGTATCCTGCTGATTCCGAGGTTCTGGCTGTCCTCCGTCCTTGGGGTTCTTCTCCACGCAGTCCCTTTCTGAGCTCACTGGGGAGCTGAACTCCTACACCAGGTGGATGTTTCCGAGATAAAGCATGAAAGCTTCCAGACCTTTTTTTTGAATTGGGCTTAGAATTCTCAGAACGCTCATTATGTCAAAACAAGAGGGAAAAGAGTCTCCACTCTTCTTTTTTGAGATTTTTAACATTTTTATTGGAAAGTCAGAATTACAGAAAAAGAAACAGAAGAGAGAGAACTTCCATCCGCTGATTCACTCCCAAGTGACCACAACAGCCAGAGCTGAGCCGATCCAAAGCCAAGAGCCAGGAACCTCCTCCAGGTCTCTCACATGGGTGTGGGGTCGCAAGACTTTGGACCGTCCTCCACTGCTTTCCCAAGCCACAAGCAGGGAGCGGAACTGGAAGTGGAGCAGCCAGGATTAGAACCAGCACCCTTATGGGATCCCAACCAGCACCCATATGGGTTCAAGAGCGCATGCAAGGTGAGGACTTTAGCCACTAGGGTACCGTGCTGGGCCCAACAATATCCACTTCTTACAGGTTGGGAAATTTCTAATAGTGAATATGGGGAGAGGCTTTTGTTAACCTTCAATTACAAAAGAGGAAGTACAAAAGGGAATACTTTCTTTCTAAGCTGCATTCAGGCTCCCAAAAATAAATCTTTGAACTTTACTCATTTGTGGGCTCAAGGAATATTTTGCTTTCCCTTTTTGAGTCCTGAATTACTGGTAAATATCAACTTGCAAACACTGCCATATTTTGTTCTAATCTCTAGTGTGGGATTGTATTTGGTGCTCTGGGTACCAGCATTGCGCAGGAGATCTTGAAAATTTGGTGTAGGCTTGCTGATTTATTTGCTACTCTTCCATTGAAAAGCTTCCTCAGGATGACGGCCATCACCAAGAGGCCACACAGAAAATCTACCTAGGAGGGCCCAGCGGCGTGGCCTAGCGGCTAAAGTCCTCGCCTTGAACGCCCCAGGATCCCATATGGGCTCTGGTTCTAGTCCCGGCAGCTCCACTTCCCATCCAGCTCCCTGCTTGTGACCTGGGAAAGCAGTCGAGGACAGCCCAAAGCTTTGGGACCCTGCATCCGCGTGGGAGAACCGGAGGAGGTTCCAGGTTCCTGGCTTTGGATCGGCGCGCACCGGCCGTTGTGGTCACTTGGGGAGTGAATCATTGGATGGAAGATCTTCCTCTCTGTCTCTCCTCCTGTCTGTATATCCAGCTTTCCAATAATAATAAATCTTAAAAAAGAAAGAAAGAAAGAAAGTAAGTAAGAAAGAAAGTCTACCTAGGAGTCTGCATTGTTATTTTTAAATGCCCAAGCTCTTTCTACAGGTCTGACAGCCGCCAACAAGGAGGAGGAACGCAAACTCCGTAAGTGGGGTGTTTTCCCCTGACTTGTTGTGCTTTATTGGACATAACAAAGGATTGAGCCAGCTGGTGTATGGTATAAGGTAAGATGCTCAGAAAGCCCTCTCCCGGTCTATTATGTGATTCTGAGAAAGGAAGCTAAGGAAAGATCAATACATCCTCTCTGTAGACGTCAAATGGCTGGTGACGTTGGTTCTTCGGGGCTGTTTTTAGTGAGGATATTCCAGGCTTACGAATTTGACATGAAGTTGGCTTAGTGCCCTGACAGAATGCAATGTAGGCATAATTTGATCTTCCTGTAATTGTCTATTTAACTTGGCAATCCAGACTGATTTTTTCCTGTGAAGTGAGCCCAGAACGTCACTGGGACAGTGGTTGGGTTAATTAATGAGGCATAATAATGTGCATAATAAAGGCTTATGATGTGAGTTTTCCTCCCAGTTTTCCTCTCTCCTTCCCACCGAGAACTGCTGGTCTCACTGGAATCTGCGAGTCATGTTTTGTTAAAGGAATATCTTGTAAACAACAGCAAGGGGAAAATAACTTGAGAACCATCTGTTTGATGATGTCCTTGACTTTTTTTTCCCCATTTCCAGCCATTGCATGACACAGGAAGTAAATAGGGGGAAAATCTAATTATATTGCCATTTACTGATTACAGGATAACTTTTATTGTATTGACTTTAAATACCCTTCTGATCCATACTCAAATCCTTTGTCATTTTTCTGTTCCTACTATTTTCCTTCCCCTCATCCTTTTCTCCTTTGTACATTGTTATGTGTACATTGAAGTCTGTTCTCTAGATTACCCAAATCCATGCAGCCTGGTGGCACAAGAGCTATCTATGAGGAAAGCAACTTCTTTTGATATTAACAGTCAATTAGGGAAAGCTGTTTTCACAGGTGAAAATGACACGGTCGGTAGGCACAGAACATAAGATATATTAGCAGGTCTTTGCAATTTCACATGGTATAGCTGCGTTGGAATAAATCATTAAATATGTTTCCTTACCTCAAAAAATGTTGGATTCAATAACAACTACAAGCTGTTTTTAAGTATTATGTGTATAGTAAGCTTCTAAGCTATATCTGGACACTGTAAAAATATCATCTTTGCCCATTACAAGGCATATTGAGAAAAAGTGTGCTACAGGTTACAGAACATGCCTGAATCTGAAGTATTGAATGTAAGACACCTGATAGTTGAATCAGGATTTTCATGACCTCGGGAGTGTTGGGTTGCCCTTTTCATTGGGGCTGTGAAGGAAATACCATTGTACCAGGCAAAGCTTGCTCTTTGGTGCTTCTGTGCTTCAGAAACATTACCTCCATATTACGATACTTTATTCATGTTATTTTGCCAAATTACTGTTGTTTAACTCATGATTTATTTCACTTAAAGGTTTCTCATTTCCACAACTTCAATTTTTAAAAAAACTTATAATCATTCTTCAAGTCAAAGATTATCTCAAATAACTTTTGCCTGAAAAACAACAGAGCATCAAATATTGTGATGCCTGGCACATGATGTTATATACTTGTGTTTGGCTCTCATTACTGCCAGGAACTGGAAAGTCAAAATCTTACCAGAACAAAAGGTTTGGATAGAAAGGGTGCATTCCATATGAGTCATAGTTAATGAAGTCACAGTGCAACTCCTAGCCTCAGTAACTTCTTGAAACCTAGGCATATCAGGAAATAACAACATTCATCAAAGGGAAAATTCTGTCCTGCTCATGGCCATCATCAGTTAAGTCACTTCCACCCTCACCAATAGTAACACTAACATTTTAATTATCCTCTCATTATTTGATTTCATAACTTTTTAGAGGTTGTGACAAATGTTTCTATTGCTTCCCAACAATCTCTTAGAAACACTTTTTGGCACATAATATTTTTAAATCAAGGTTAATTGAAAAGATTTTTACAATTATTCATGAAAGTATAATTAGCAGAGAAGAAAAAAGCAGAATTCCTAGCAATATCATTGGATTTTGCAAAGTTAGGTAGAAGTATCACTGTTCAAATCCAAGGGAGAGATACAAATACCCTAACAAAAATAGTACCTGTCTTCTGAGAGCTTACAGTGCTAGACATAAGCAAGCTACATAAACATGTGGGTCGCCCAAGATTAAGACAATAAATTTGGCTAAATTCAACAAGATACATGTCAGGAATAATGTGATGAAATGAAAGAAAAGGCAAAAAAAAAAAGGCAAGCAGAAAGGAAGAGATGGAGAGAAATAAAGAAGGAAGGAAGAAACTAAAGTAATTAGAATTGGAATTATAAACTTTTTAAGGGGATTTGTTTTGGGACATATTGGTAGTCAGGGACACACCAACTTCCAATTGTTAAAAATCCTTTTACAAATGACTTTGAGGTAGGATTTGCTTAGGCTTTTTCTTCCATGGTGTTGTTCTCACAAAACTAGGCAAAACCATCCTGTTGGAAGATAGCTCTGCTTACCACCCAGAATACTCAAACAAGCTAATCAAAACACAAGGCAGTGGAAGCTAAATGCCACATGCATGCCTAGCCGGAGTGTTCAAGGAATGCATTCAATGCCAGCAGTATTTGATAAAGGCCTGGGAGACATTTTTACTGGGACTGTTTCCTTCTTCTGCTCTTTCAAATTTCAAAATCTTTGATTAATTTCGATAACCGAAGTCCTATCCATGCTTACTTGCAAGAGAACTTACATACTTTTTTTTTTCTTTTTCTCTTTTAACATATTGGTTACTCAATACCATGTCAACTAATTCCATAATGTTATAAATTGTTACTGATGTTATGTCGGGGCTTTTAATTGATCGGGATGATACTCTGCCGGCTCTACCTTCAGACCAGAGATGGTCTCCACAAGAAACTGTTGAACTTATCTGGACAATAAGATGCTGAACTTTATGCTTGGTAGATGCTTGCAATGAAAGAATCTCAACTGAATATGATCTGTAATACTGCAACAAGGTGGAGGAATCCACCATGTGGGGGTTTGAGAGGGGTGGGGGGAATCCCAGTGCCTATAAAACTGTGTCACATAATGCAATGTAATCAATAAAAAAAAATAAAAAAGAGCCCTACATAGCCTGCTTCTCACACATACCATTTATTCCCACAATTTGCTCAGCTGCCTGCCTGTCTTCTGCATTTGAGCCATATCCCTGCTTCCTACACCCACGTATATTGTCTTATTGCCCATTTATGCCCTGGATTCAATTAAGTTCTGAGTTCAGCCCCAATTCCACTACTGTGGTGCTCCTCAGACTTTTTTATTTAAATCTATTCTCACCATTGCATTTTTCTTGTTTGGTGGGTCCAGTCTGCTAAGAGATTCTCCCACCACTAACATCTTCCCAATGGATCCATACTGGATTGATTAGTCTCAGGCCACATGTTTAGAATCCTGATAACCAGGTATAAAGGTTGTTTCTAATAAGATGTCTATGTGTTCATTCTGTCATAAGTCAGATACTGAAATATTCATTATGCACTGGAATTTCAGTTAACAAGATAAGCAATGATTTTTCCAAGTAAATTGGTAATAAATGAAATAAACTCATACTACAAAAATCTAATGTGAATACATAAGAGCCTACTTCACTTGAATACTTTCAATGTGCACTGTCCAAAGCACTTTGTATACATTATCTCACTTAATCTTTAGAACCTTACAACATAGGACTGATGTGTCCCTTTTATAAGTGAGGAAACTCAAGCTCAAGGATGTTAGGAAACTTCCCCTGGAGTTTCACAGCTGTCAACTGTGGCGATTAGGTGCTAAGACCCAGCATTCTGACTCCAGAGCATCTCCTCCTGGCCAACCAGGTGAATTAGCAGCCAATGTGAGATGACATGTTTGAGCTAAATCACTGGCGTCGATGGGTTGTGACAGCACACAGGCTCTGTACTTTTCCAGCCCATGGATGCCTTCCTTAGCAATTGCATCCTGAAAGTAATCCCAAAAGTTCAGAATATTGAGAACCCTTCTATCCTACAAATTTATTCAAACTCTTATTTTTTTTTCAAGTGAGGTTAATTCTAAACTGGCAGATCGCAAAATCTGATGTAGATTTTCTTCCATCCAAGCACAAGAGCCTTTAATAATAGGCCAGAAGACTAGGCTTAAATGGAAGCCCCAAGAGCTACGTCAAGAATGACTTCCTCATCCCTCCACCTTCCCAGAAGGATTCATAGATTTTACCATTGGCTCTTCCTCTAATGGTAAAACCCTAATGCTCTCTCTGAGCCAACATGTCAATGCATATGGATTCACAATATCAGCCCTCAAAATTGCAGAGCAATGAATGCTAACAACTTCAATGCAAATCACTCAATTCTTTCTTACCCATCTATCCCAGCTCTGTATTTCTGTATTTTTCTCTATACAGATTTTATTATGTGTTTGCTCATACTGTACATTTTCTTATTACCTTTTGATATGCATTTCCTATAATTGATACATAATATTTTATCATGTGGATATATAATAAATTATATGTAATACCCACTTCATTTAAATTTCAAACTAATACAATGATTACATCTTAATGATATACACAAAACTTCTGATATATTTAAATTAATTTGCTAGAAAAAATCCACAAATTTTAAAGTAGCATTTCAAAATGTTTAAATGTAATAAATCCATTGATGGGTAGTCTTAAAGTGCTTTTCAGGAAAATTATGTCAGTCCAACTAGATTGTATTATATTGTCAGCAAGACCGTATCATTGTTAACACTAGTCATTGAAAGAGGGAACTAAATAGCTCTGGAGAAAGTCTCTCTTGATTTGTAATGTTGCGTAGATCTAGTTTTGAAGCACAGGTGTTTCATCTGTAGAACCTGCAAGAATACAAGAATTTTTCTAAATTGAAAGGAGACGTGGAGAACACAAGGAGTCTACATAAGAAGGACCTAAATCCCTGCTATTTTTACTAATGGTTTATTCTCAAACAAGCCAAACAGGAGCAGGTTCTATGATGTGGGGGGGTGAAGTCACAGCTTGCAATGTCCAGATCCTACAGTTACTGAGATTAAGCCAGATCTTCATTTCCAATCCAGCCTCCTGTTGATGTATTGAGAAGGCAGCCAATAATAGCACAATTGATTGACCCAAGTCACCTATATCAGAGACCTGGGTAAAGTTACAGGCTCCTAACTTCTCAGCCTGGCCAAGGACTCTACTGTTGCAATCATTTGGGGAGTAAACCAGTGGATGGAAGATTCTCTCTCTCTTTCTCTCTCAATCAATTAAGAAATATTTCCCCAAGCTAATTTGACTCTTTCCTCCCAAATCTAATTGTTATTATTTTTTGCTTTACCTCAGGATCATGTGACTCACTCCATCGACTTGTCTTCAGCTGTTTTCCATCCTTAACTCCTTCTCTAAATGTGCTTCTCCTCCAATCCCTGGTCCAAAGGAGCAGTCATTAAGCAGCATGATGAGAATGGTCTTAGGAACAGAGGCTCTTAGTCACTGTGAAGATTTCCTTTAATGTGCTAATGTGCTACAGATCCAGGCAAGATTTAGAAGAGGCTAGAAATATAGAGCTCTTTATTGAAACAAACATCTTTTTTTTTTTTTTTTAGCTCTTGGCAGCAAAACAAGTTTATTTAATAATGACATAATTTATTATCAGTTTTAAGATTAAGGACACCTGAGAACATCTCTTTGGCTTATTCTTTGAATTAACCAAAGGCAAATCAGGGATTTTGCCAAACAAGGCAATGGAAAAAAAAAAAACAATCTACTGGGAAATAATAAGGTTTGGATGAGTCAAATTAAAACCATTCACTGTCCTCATAAATGGTTTAGAAAATGAAATAGAATAGTTACCACTGCATTGAGTCATGACAAGCTCTCAGAAAATTCAGAAGGCAAAACGCCAGAACCTTAATCAGTCACTAGAGGAAGCAGGGAGTACTGAAGAAAAAGCAAGAACAGCCAGCCTTGAAGAGAAACAGAGAACTTTAACATCTGACTCACCTCTCTGCCTGAAGAACTAACCAAGTAACAACACCCCAGCTAGAACTGGCTGGCACACACTCATCCTGGGGTGATTCACCAGGGCACGGCCAGTGAACAAGTCTCTTTTGATTGGAGGTTCCAGGCTGGTTGTGCCAGAGCATCTGTATGCATTGGACTGCGGTGGACAGAGCGCACCTGTTGAGAAAAATAATTTTCAAAAATAATTTCTAAGTGAATGCTTCTGATGAGTGATGGGAAGTACCAAACTAATGTTCAAAAATTACCAGGAAAAATTCCCTTGTCACCTCTGTGACTCTTATGGTAGAAATAGGAATTCTCTATTTAGCAGTCCCTCTAGCTGCTTTAGTGAGTCTTCTTGGATACTTAAATTCTTATTATCCTTGGTATTGCCACTGGGCTTCAATAAAGAAATCCAGATGAATATTTTTCCAATGATGAGGTTGTGTTTTGTTTAATAATGTGCTACAGAGACAGGAGGGGCTCCAGAAAACACCCCACAGACCAAGCTGGAGGCCTGGTATTTTGGTAGAACACATCTTGGAACCTAGTCCCCAAAATAGTATTAAACAGATCTAAAGAGAGGAACTACTGAAAGTCAGTGTTGATAGAGAGGTGGAAAGACGACAGAGATTTGAACAAGCCCAGAGAGCTCGCTCAGACGAGGATCAAACAAAATAAGTCCAAGAAAATAGAAGCAATTCTTGACAGCTTGGGATATTTGACAGCATGTTGTTCTGGGCTTTATCTTCTTAATTATATTAGATTTTCATCTAAGGCAATTTGCTGGATAGTGGTAATATCTCCCTAGTACTGATGCCATTGGCTCAGAATGAATAATAATTGAAGGCCGATGTAGTGGTTGAAGATAGGGCTTGGTAAACATTTGGATGACTTAAGATCAGCAATATTTTCCATATGTGTTCATGCAGAATGTTTATTGATAGTAAAATTTCATACATTTACTAATTACTATCCATTTCAGTATATAGTCATAACTCATCTCATGTCTATTAAACCGGAATAATATTCAATTTATTTCAAAACTTTATATTACATAGACATTCCGCTAAGTCACACCATACCCTCTGAACTAATACCTCAATTTCCATGTCAACCAGTTGCCTCTTTAGAACATCAAGAATTGTACTTTAAAATAGTAGCTTGTGGGCCCGGCGGCGTGGCCTAGCAGCTCAAGTTCTCGCCTTGAACGCGCCAGGATCCCATATGGGCCTTGGTTCTAATCCCAGCAGCCCCACTTCCCATCCAGCTCCCTGCTTGTGGCCTGGGAAAGCAGTCGAGGACGGCCCAGAGCTTTGGGACCCTGCACCTGCGTGGGAGACCTGGAGGAGGTTCCTGGTTCCCGGCTTCGGATCGGGGCAGCACTGGCTGTTGCGGTCACTTGGGGAGTGACTCATCGTACGGAAGGTCTTCCTCTCTGTCTCTCCTCCTTTCTGACTTTGTAATAAAAATAAATAAATCTTAAAAAAAAATAGTAGCTTGTAACATTGCTTCAACATTTGATCATGTGCTCCATCAAAATACCAGTATCATATTACAGCAACTATATATAGACTTTACTCCCAAAGAATGATATTGTCAAAGTACCCTCAAATACTTCTTCAAATAAATACAATCAGCCCTAATTAGACTTGATAACATTTACAATGGTGTGTGTGTGTGTGCGTGTGAACACACACACGCTTGTGTGTAAAAATAAATGATGCGGCTTTTAAGGGTACAGAATTGGGTGCTAGTCAAAATTCTCTCATTTCTAAGTCATGGATCTTTGTGCCTTTATTTTCACATGTAAAATATGGCAATGCTTTTCTTCCAGGCTTTTTTTTTTAAAGATTTATTATGTTTTTATTGCAAAGTCAGATATACAGAGAGGAGGAGAGACAGAGAAGATTTTCCATCTGTTGATTCATTCCCCAAGTGACAACAGCTGGTGCTAAGCCAATCTGAAGCCAGGAGCCAGGAGCCTGTTCCAGGTCTCCCATGTGAGTGCAGGGTCCCAAGGCTTTGGGCCGTCCTGGACTGCTTTCCCAGGCCACATGCAGGGAGCTGGATGGGAAGTGGAGCTGCCGGGATTAGAACTGACATGGGATCCTGATGCATTCAAGGCGAGGACTTTAGCTGCTAGGCTACCAGGCTGGGTTCTTGTAGGGCTTTTTAAAGAATCATTTTTGTTTACTTCCTCATAAATTTAAGGCTTCTCCTAGGGTTCTTATGAAGAATAAATGAAAGCCCACGTAGCTCAAAGCTGCTACATAGCCCATGGGTGACACACTATCCATCCCCACAAGGAGCTTGTAGTTGTATATTTTCTAGTTTTGTGTCCCTCATGAAGGGATCCTGCTGGTCACTTCCTTGGATTCAGCCTTTCAACCATCATGATCCCCAGAGGTTCTGGTCTCTAAATGACCTGACTGCACTGTTTTGGTCTGTTTTGGCCTCTGAGTAGATATTTTCTGGCTTCACAGGAGGACTTGTTCATAGCCCAGAAGGCACTGCTGGGGTCTGATGCAAGCCAGGTGGATTCCTGTAAAGTGTTACCTTCGCCACTCATTAACCTCCTAAGTGTCTATCCTTCCACTCTAAATCACAAATAGCAATATATTTATCTAGGTTATTAGTGAAAAAATTCATGTGAATGTACAAAATGCTAGAGAGATATAGGTGTTTACTATTATCTTCATGTAATTCCTTTAGGGGCCATAGAAGCACTTTGTTAGCTCTTTTGTATAATAAAAATATAATTATGTAATATGTGCCATATTTAGTTTATTGTATGTCTAACTCAGAAATCTGTTAGTCATATGTGCCCACAGTCAATTACTCCTCTTTGCAAAAGCAGGCCCCTTGACTCTGTTCCCACTCAGCACATGTGGACAGATTGTTAGAGTGAAAAGTTCTCTCTCCCCATACACAACGTAGTAGCTGGAACCACACCACTTCCTACTTCATTTATTCCTTCCATCAAACAGATCTTCTAGTTCTTGTTCACCACTTCCATACTCTCACAATGTTTCAAGTACTGTTTTCCATTTCTAATAATTTATTAATTCTGTTTAGAAGAGCCATATTTCTAGATTCTCATAGTTATCATATAAATGAATAACCCCACTTATCCTCTGAATCAGCTCAATCCCAACATACCAAGATTACGCCATGCCTGTACCTGTTACTCTGCATCTGATCTGTTAATTTGTATATTTAACTGCCTCTTTTCCAAGGGGTCAGAAATCCTAGAACCTCTAGCAGGCCTTCTGGGGGGCACTCTCTTTATGTTATCCTAAGTTTTATAGTCAGTTCTCTTCAAATCAGTCCTTGAATGAAAATTTGCTCAATCTCTTTTTTTGAGATTTTAGAAATTGTTATTGGTTTCTATGATACAATTTTGTAGATATAGGAATCCCCTTTCTTTCTCTTTCTCATTCCCCATTTTTTTCTCCCAACATTCCTCGCATATTATTACAGTAGTGTAGTCCTTTAGTAACAGTTACGAGTTTAGCATTCTGCTATTTAAGTGAACCATGGCATGTAGCTATAGACAAAAGTAGAAAATCTAGTATCATATTGTAAAGGTATATTTGTTTCATTGGGAATCCTTTTATTCAGGAGTAGGTGATTACTGAAACATATCTTCACTTCCTTGAATGCTAATCTCCATTATAGACTTCATCTGTGACAGTTTATTTAGATACTTGTTTACCTGTATATGTATTGTTTTGAATTTTGTGTTAAGATCACTTTACATTAGAACACATGATATTTGTCCTTTTGGGATTTGCTTATTTCATCGAGCACAAAAGTCTCCAGTTGGGACCACTGTTTTGTAAAGGTTTGCTTTTCTTTCTTGAACTTGTTTATATACACCTGTGTCTTGAAGTTTTGATCATTTAATTTCCACATTTGTCAGCCTAAAATATCAAAAACAGATGCACTTACTATTTCGTTCATATCATCTTGTTATTGGTATTTGTTTTATGTGAATTCTTTATTCCACCTAGGAAGGACCAGGGTATCTAGTTCTAAGAGAAGGAGTAAGAAAGTAAAGAAATTTTAGTGATGGGATTCCAATGAGAGTGACTGTGCAAGGAGAAAAACAGAGAAAGCTAGCCTGAAATGCTTGCCCCATGGGTTCACTGGACCTTTTTCAAATGTGGACTACTAGTGGGTACTCTTTTGTTCATCTAATTGTTTTCCTTTCTCTGCAAAACATACAACACTGAAAAGAGAAGATAACAAAATTTTCTCGCTCATTGCTATATTCTCAGCACTTAGAGGTCAGTGTTTAAATATATGAAGGGTTCAGCAAAGCTTATTACTAATTTGAGCAAAATATTAAAGCAATGAATCACAGGACATATACTAAAGGGGCAATTAACAATATGAATTTCTTGGGTAATCCCAAATGCTAACAGTAATGTTCAAATCTGAGAAGTCCTTGGTTGTACCAATTATTGGCTGTGTTACCTAAAGAAAGCCATAATTGTGAGCTCCCATGAAGATGAGGGTAGTGAGCAGGCGGACTGCTGTTGGAAGTTACATAAAGACCAGATCATGGCCCATGTTGATGGGTAAAAATCATGAATAAATGAGAAATAAATGAGGAACATAAGCCCTTTCAGTTTTGAAAGCCCAAGCATCATCCATTCTGTAAAAACCAATGTTCTAGATAGGAGTATCATGGCTGCACAATTTGCTTGATTAATAGTGATCAATGTATGTGAAGTAATAATGCAGAATTGACCTCACAACATGAAATTCTTTTCATTACAAGTGTTCACCATTTGATGCCTGTTCTTGCAGCGTCTTGAAAAGATTTCTGATGCCTAGAGTAGTGACTGAGTCCCTGGCACCAGGTTTCATTTGCCTGATCTACTAGCCTAGAATGATCCTTGCCAATTGGTATAGATGCTTTTGTTCGTGTTCATCCCAAACTCTGTCCTTGCCACAGCTTCTATCTGTCTACTAACTATTGCACATGGCCCTTCAATGCAGTAGTACACAAGGGCCTGTTGGTGAAAGGAACATTTAAGGTCACTAGCTAGTCTAGAGGGCAGGGGATCTACATGCCTACCTCAAGGTCACAGATTCTATTGACTGGATCCTGTACTACAAGGAGAATGCGAACATGAAGAAATTTGTCTTTACCCCTGGATATTATAACACCTATGAAATTATCACAATCATCTATGGTAAAAAAAAGGGGGGGGGGAGAGGAGGGTTACCAAAGTATCACAAGACAGAATTACAGAATTTGTACTGTTTCCTCCTGAGATTTCTTTGGACTTTTTTTTTCCCTACATTTCTCTCCCATAAGCTAATCAGTTACCACTCTAGGTTCTTTCTTCCTTTCTTTCTCTCTTTCTTTTTCTCTTTTTTCTCCAATTTTTTCTTTCTCCCCTTCCTTCCTTTTCGCTTTCTCTCCTTCCTTCCTTTTCGCTTTCTCTCTTCCTTCCTTTTATTTCTTTTCTTCATTTTTTTTTTAACCTGTATTTGACCATTTGGGACTTCTTTGAGTCTTAATATCTTTCTTATGAAAACATCCTTAACTTTGTGTTAGGCAAAGTTATTGTGTGACTTTTGATGACACACTTCCGTAATTTTGTCTCTTAATGAAGTCATGGTGGTGACACCTCAAAAAAAGTGAGCATTGAGTTCTACAATGCTTTTAAAGAATATTTTTTATACAAGTAACATATTTGTGTTCAACTGCTTTAACCTTTTCTTTGTGTGTGTCTGTGATGAATTCTACATAATTTTATCCCATGTGCATAGTCATGTAACCATCATTGCTAGATCCAGAGTCGTTTCATCATAGATTCTTTGTTTCTCTTTCACTGCCATGGCCATCTCCCTTCCTTACACTATTGCTTCAATCTCTAGATACTGCTGAGCTGCTCAGTTTGTTTTCATTTCAAGAATTTTCTGTGTGAAATTATATAGAATGAGATCTTTTGGTACAGATTTTTTCATTTGGTTTAATTTCCTTGAAATCCGTACACATTGTTGCATGTAAAGATACTTTGTTCATCTTTGTTATTAGGCAATATTCCAGAATTTGATACACAACATTTTAACCATTCACCCACCAAGGAATATGTGGATTATTGCCCATTGCTGTACCATATAAATGAAAATTATGTAGACTCTTGTGAAAACAAAAGATTTCTGTTGAGTACATGAGTGAGGAACTAAATTATTTTAAATATTTTTGCCTAGCATTCAATGTATTTTATGATTTCACCATAAAATTTCCTATGTAATTTCACCACTAGTTACTCTTTTTACATATTGTGTGATTTAACCAAATCAAAATCTTCACTGTACTCAAAAAGCCTTGAATTTCCTTGCAATTGTTATTTTTATTTAAGTTGTATCTTTGGCAGGAATACCTTCTCTTATATTTTAACTTAATACGGTTTATAATATCTCAACATATCCTTCAGGCCTAAAATAAGCCTTTTACAAATCTTTTTTTTAAGATTTATTTTATTTTTATTACAAAGTCAGATATACAGAGAGGAGAAGAGATAGAGAGGAAGATCTTCCATCCGATGATTCACTCCCCAAGTGAGTGCAACAGCCAGTGCTGCCCCGATCCAAAGCCAGGAACCAGGAACTTCTTCCGGGCCTCCCACGCGGGTGCAGGATCCCAAGGCTTTGGGCCGTCCTGGACTGCTTTCCCAGGCCACAGGCAGGGATCTGGATGGGAAGTGGAGCTGCCGGGATTAGAACAGGCGCCCATATGGGATCCTGGCGCGTTCAAGGCGAAGACTCTAGCTGCTAGACCACGCTGCCGGGCCTGCCTTTTTACAAATCTTTATTCATTCAGTTCCAAACATACATCATCCCTCATATTTCCATTTTCATCTGTAAATGCAAAGTAGCTTACGGTGCTTGTCTCAGTGCACCATGTACATGGTGATCCTGAATTCAGGCACAGCCTCTCCTGAATGCATCATGAAGTCTTAGAAAACAGGACTTCCTCATTCACATCTGTAGGCACTGAAACACTGAGACCCCTTTCCTACACATAGGGACTTTCAATAAAACTATCTTGAATTAATGAACAAATAATTGCACAAATGAACATATCCATACCACTTGCTGTTGCAATTATTTCCACCAGATGTTGAGGAGCAAATTTAGACCGTTACTAGAATTTTACAGATTGAAACAAACTTCAAAGTCTTTCAGAGGGAATTTATGCTCAATATCCAGGCTTACTTGTTTCTGGGAGTTTGGCCCTGTAGAGTTTCTTTAACATTTCCGCTTTTTGCTATTTTACTGCTGATAGTAAACATGCACATCTTCAAAGCCCTTGCCCAGGTTCTTCAGGAGATGTGCCTGCTGGAAGGAGTCTGCTCCTCTGATTGACCTTCACAGGCAAGGCTGCTGTGCAGGGAACGTTCCAAGTACGCCACACACTCCGGCCACGTCTACTCCATGTGTTCTACACTGATGGATGCTGGTTCATAAAGTGCTGTGAAGAATTATGGAAGGATAATATTAGAGCAGAAGTATGGATTTTGTTTTTCAGGCCACATGATGAATCAATGATAAGGTTAATTGTTTTCAATGTGGTTATTGTGAAGGATTAACATATTTGAAATAAAGGAGACAAGCTAGTTGCTTCTATTCTTCAAAAACAAAACACTTCCAGTTGCTTATTATTTTTTAAATTATAGTTATGATTATATCACAGTCAAGCGCCTATACATGGACAGGTCCCACAGATGATAAAGCGCAATGGCTTTTTCATAATTGCTACAAAGCCAGGCTCCCACTTGCAATGGCACTACCTCCTCTGTGTTCTTATTACATCTTTCCTCATTTACATGCAAATCATCTACATCATCTACATCACCAGAGACTTATTTGCTCATGTGTTTAAGCTGGGTCACTCTGAACAACAGCAAGACACATATTACTTCATTAAAAGTTAAATTTGTCAGAGTTGCTGTCTTAGCAAAGCATTAAGCTACATGAAGGTTTGCTTAAAAACACAGGTGACATCAAATGCTGTCAAAACCCACTTGGAAAAGTCATATATACCTTCTTTTGCAGGAGTCTGACCTCTGGTGCAGCCCTCTCCCCTCCTCATTCCAAACCTTGCTGAGCCAAGTGTGTTGGCCCTCTGGTTTTGCAGAGCCAGGCCATGAAACAAATACCCAATATGCAGACTGCTGCAAGCTATCGTCTTGATTTAGAAGACTCAGGGGGGAAACAAAAGGCATCTATAAAGTCCTTTTAATTTTTAACATAAGCTTCAGGTTGAGTTGTAAAGTATATCTCATTGGTCATCCATTCCTTAAATTCATCAGTGTGTAACTGCCACAGCTGCCGGACCCTTGGCACCTGCAGGGTACCCCCGAGAGGAGCTGTGCAAACTGACGGGTTTATAGGCAGCCAGCCTAATGGCCAAATTTCAAGATTTGTTTTTCCAATAAGTGCATGTTAAGGTGTGTTTTTGGGGGGTAGGGGGAGAATGAAGCTTTCCAATGTAAATGAGCCAGAGAATATTTCACTGGATAAGAGGAGTCTTAAAAAGAAACTTTTATATTCCTCTGGTTTTGAAACAGATTGTCCCAGATTTCTATAAGGGGAAAAAACAAAGACTACAGTCTTTAATGACTGTTATATCTGTGTTCAAATCAAGAACTCCATTCAGGTCAAGGTGTTGTTTCTAAGAAAGTCATATCTCTTAATTTAGAGATTAGGTCTCACAGATTACTTAAGAGGCCAGGACAGTGTTTGAGTTTGGTGGTATGTCTGTTCTTCTTGTTTAAGGCCATAAAATCAAATGAAGTAGGACTGGATTAGACATCAGCAAAGTTAACAAGCTAACCCATCCTCTGTTAATACTTAACGTATACTATTTAGGCTACCTTTGTCAAAGGACAGATGGCAAATTGACAGGATAACAGAGTGACACTGAGTTCTGGGCTCTGTAGAGATAAACCTCCATACCTTGGTTGTTAGCACAGAACAGGAAACGAACAGATACTCCCAGAGCACACACAACTTGAGAGTGCACCATAGCAGCGTGCAGGAATCCCCTTAGTCCACGGAAGCAGTGCACAGTTGCCTGACGGAGCTTCCTTTAGAAGTTTCCCAGAATGACAGGATCCTGTGCTTTTCCCTCTCAATTGCACTCAAATGTGAATGACTTCACATACAAAAGCCACCAAGGGAGCATCCTGATGCAAAAAAATAAACACGACATACGATTTTTCGTTTTCTTTTTGCATTTGTAAATGTTTGTATAGAAAAGTCAGGATACACTATATAAAGTCCAGTGGAAAACCTTAGTTACATTCCTGTGGCAAAACATGACATTTCAAAGATTTTAGGTTTTGGACTTATATACAAATTAAGTTTCATAGCAGGTGAAGTTCTAGGTGTGTGTTATAAGATGTCACATGAACAATACCAGTATCTCTACCTTCATATGTCTTTCTTTCGTGGAACTATAAGCCATGGAAGTCCACTACTGTGCGTATTTTAGGTAGCAGTGGAGAAGGTCAGGATACAAACACAAGGAAGCTGGGTTGGTACTGCCTGACCTGCCATCTCCACCAATCAAGTCACCCTGGACAAATCCCTGAACCTTCCCAACCTCAGTTTCTCATCTCTAAGTTGGTTTTACTACCATGAAGCAAAAAGAAGATAAGGTATGAAGAAAACATATCATACATGCTATAAGGAATTCTACAATTGCTCATATGCATCTTTCATACCTTTCTTGCAAAGTCAGGTTTGATGGAAGGTCATTTTCATGGTTGAACCTTAATGGTTTTTAGGGCAAAAGGAATAAAAACAGAAAATTCATTTGTGAGATCCCAAATCAGTTTTCTAAACACACTCAGTCCAGATGAGAAGTTATTAAAGAATCTATCCCAATGATTTGATTTATGTTCTTTGAAAGCAATATTCTTTCTCCAAAAGCAGTACTTCCTTCCCTATTGCCAGTACCTTTCAGCCCCATGGGGGACCCCTATCTCTGAGCTGAACAGTCCCAAAGAGGTATAGGCAAGACACACAAATGTCAGATCTGAAGGTCTTCCAAGTATCCTGTTTATTGCTGAAATGCAAGTAAGTCTCCCATTGAACTCTACAACATTCAGTAATTTTTAAGACAATTTTAGTATAAAAAATTTTTGAATGATAGTAATGTCTTTTGTCAAAATGAATCAAATTTATGCAGAAGCCATGTCCTTGTCCCCAACACACCATCTCGCAACCTGAGTGCAACTTTCTTAAATTCATCCCCCAGAATAGTATATCTCCTTGCTACTCTTGCAGTTCAACGAGACCTTTTAAAACTAAAATTCTTTCAAAATGTCACACTGAAGTGAAGGAGCAACAGTGATGAGAAAACCCTTTTGACAACCTCAAACTGCCTTTGAGCCTGATCCCTGGGCAGCCCAGCTCCCCAACCCTACCCCGTGATCGTCCTGGTGGCTGTCTGCGGGCAGCTGAGTAGTCCCCCTGGCTGTAAGGAAGCAATTAAGCTAGAATACGGCATTCCATCTCTGAAATGTGACTGTCCCCTGAGAAATAGGTTTCTAGTATGGCCTTGCTCTCAGGTGGATTTCCTACAGGGAACCCCACTTCTGAACAACTAGTTTCTCTGCTTTCACATAAAGGCTATAGTCTCACAAACATTCTATCAGTCAGAAGGGAATCAAGATGGAAAAGTCTGATATCCAATTGATGAAGGGTCACTTGTAATCTCTTCACATCCCGAAAATACCACATGTGCAATATGAAGGCAGGCTTCCATCTCCCACTGAGGTACTGCAGACAGTGTCTGCCTGCACAATCCATCTCCAGGGCATGTGTGAGGGACATGTGGCAGAAAGGGTAATGGAAAACATTAAAAAATGCAGCTGAGACAAAGAGTTACAATTGCAAATGGCCCTTAACCAGCACCAGGCCTCATCTGCTGTGAGTGTTTGAAGTCTGCAGACAGAGGCCTGTGCCAGTCCCCTCTAATTTCTCATGCTGGAGCTCATCAGTGGTGGAATGCAGAGACTCAGCCCCTGGCAAGGGTCTGCTGTCAAGAACCAAATGCAGGACCGTGGCACAGGGCAGCCGGTGCCTTGGCTGACCCCTGGAGAAGAGAATCACAAAGTGATTAACAACGGTTGATGATCCAGGCGAGGCCTGAGATTGATCTGGTGTCTAAACAGAAAAACACCTTGCAGGGCATGAAGAAAGGAAACTGTTTTGCAGAAAGGGAGCCAGGAGCAGCAAGAGTAGCAAATTCTCAGCAGTGTTCTCCAAGCTGCTCTAGACCTCAGACAAGAAGGCATTTACTTGGATTCACTGAGAGAAGCATGTAAGTGACGACCTGGTGTGGACATTCTGTTCTTCCTAGGCCTCTGCAGACAGCTTGGGGTTTTAGTGAAATAAAGAACAATCAGTCTGAACTCTATCCTATGTTGATCGGATAGCACGGTCACCTTTGTCTTTCTGCTTTACCAGAGCAGTGGGAGCCCCAGTTGCTAAATGGAGCTTCATGGTGGAGCCTTGATGTTTCCCGGTAACTCACCTAACAGGTTGGCTCACTGGTCTGAGCTGGACCAGTCCACAGAAACCCTTCGATCTCCATGTGAAGTCTGATTGTTCTAGGATTCATCCATTTTCACTTATTTTCCAAGAACTTTCTGAGCTTTAGCACAGTGACAGGATACATTCAGATTTTCCTTTCTCTGTGGTAATTACAGTTTTATAAGGAATTCTTCCACACCCAGAATCAAGAAAATAAACAAGAAAAGCCAGTAAAAATGTGTATGATATTAATTTTAAATCATTGAGCCTTTATGTAAGCCATATGAATTATCCAATGAAATTATGGGGGGGACTGTTTAAATTTCATCCATAATTTAATTCATTCAGCAAGTGTTTACTGAGCATCTACTATATTTCAGTGTTATTTTATGTCTTTCTGAAAAAAGATTTGTGGAAAATGATAATTATCTAAACAACAAGAACCTTGACTCATTTGTTATGAGCAATTGCTAACAAACAATTTAGGAATCTGCATGCTTCTTATCAGACCTCAACTATTGGAAAAATACTTACAAGCGAGGCACTTATTCTTTAAGCATCCTATCAACAACATTAAACACAGATTTCTGATCTGCGGTACAGCCTTCCTTCTCTCTCTTCTCCCTCACTCAGCACAATTATAAATCATGGAAATAATTCCAGAGGTAACCAACAAAGAATCCAAGATGGTAGAAAGAGGAAGGTTAACTGGTCTTTATACAAACACCCACCAGCAGCAGTCACCTCGCCCCTTGGGTTCTCACCTCTGACCCAGCAACAGCAGAAGGTAGCTTCAGTTGATATTTTCCTCTTCGTTTTGAACAGGATTCCCGTTAACAGTACCAAACATGTCAGACAGCGCTGACCAGGGGAATGGATCGGCAGTCCCACTGACACTTCTCTCCCACCGACAGGTGCCATGCAGTATGTAGCAAGAGGAAGCGGGGAAAGGCCATAGTCAGAGGGTGTTCTGTCACAAGTGGCTTATCCAGGTAACTTCTGCAAGACTGAAAATCCTGTCCTCCACACACAGGTGTCAGGAAGTTGAGTCTGTCTCCAAGGCCTGCCACCCGCATCAGTACCTCGGCTGGGAAATGGTCTTTCTCCATGCAGCCCCCAGAATCTCCTCAATGCCAAGAGAGCTAATCTGAGAAAACTAAAAGTCAGATGAACTCAAGTATATTCACAAGATAAGCATAACTCATTTCTGAAAATTATAGACAAAAATGTTGAGCACATTCAGAGTAAATCAGGTAAAAGTATTTTCCAGAAGAAAAAAAAAATCAATACAGAAAAACCACAAACTTCAAACTGAAATCACAGAATCAAGAAGAACGTTTACAAGTTTTCAATATTTGAAACAAAAAAATTCTTGATTGCACATTCTACGTCCAGAGAATGCATCTCATAAGGAAAGGGGAAATAAAGATATTCCTGAGCAAATGAAAACTAAGCAAATTTGTCACCAGCAAACCTGTCTTTAAATAATAGCTGAAGGAAGCTTATTCTAAGAAAAAGAATTTCAGTGCATTATGAAATGAGAAAGAACAAATGGGAGTAGCAGAAACATCCATTTTAAGTTTTGCAGTTGGTCAAAACAAAAACAAAAGTGTAATGTCATCCAATATTCAAGGCAATGAAAATAAAAAAAAATTTTTAAAGAACATGGAGTATATTCTTTTTTTATTATTAATTACATTGCATTATGTGACACAGTTTCATAGGCTCTATAGCAGCCGGTTCTGTGTATAAACAAAAATTAAAATGTCAGAGGAAAAAAGCAAGTAAACAAAGGCAAAATGGACCCAGTTTTTTACTGGGATTTTTCTGTTGAGTTGTGACAGATTTTGACATTGTCAAGATGGCATCAACAGAGAAATAGGAATCCTCATGCATAGCTATGGAATTTTAAAAAATCAAGTTACATTCAACATGGGACAATTTGGCAGCTCCTTAAAAAGCCTTTATAATCCAACAAGTGTATGTGTGTGTATATATATGTGTTCATATATATATATATGTCAGAAATTTAAAACTGTGTATACAGTGATGTTCAAAACAGCCTTATTCATAATAAGACTAAAAGTGAAAGCAACCTATATGTCTAACAATGGACAAAAGAATATCTCCAACCCACAGAATATTATATACAAATACACAAAATACAGTTATAGGTAACAACTTGAGGTCTCTCAAAATAATTATGTAGGGTATAGAAATCCCAGCTCCTGGAAAAGCAATATACACCTATATCTAATTCCAAATTCCAATGATAGAAGACAGATAGATCACTGATTTCCTGAGCTGAAAATCTTTGATGAATATTCAATGAGGCAAAAGAAGACCTTGTGGCATGATGGGCCTCTATCTTAACTGTGATGGTATTTACACAACTGTATGATACACACACATTCATTAAGCTTTGTATCTAAAAACAAACAGCTGAAAAAGCATTTGCCTTTCTCCTGCGCCATGTTAAGTGGCTGGGACTCTGGCACTCCACTGCTGCCATCCCCATAGAGTCGTACTCAGGCAGGGGCAGTATTTGAATTTGCTGTTTTGCTTTGTTCAAAGTTCCTAGCCTAACTGGTTTTTCCTAATCTTTTATAGTATTTCTTTGAGACCTGCACTCTGTTTGTGGCTACCCAAAATTCTCATGCTGAAGCCTAACCCCCCAATGTGATGACATCAAAAGGTAGGGCCTTGCAGAAGTGATCAGGATGGGTGGCACTGTCAGGATCCACATTAACGTCCTTCTGAAAGAAGCCTTAGAAAGCCGCCTTCCCCCTTCCAGGTTTTCTGCCTGCAGAGAGGAATGCCACCAGGAACCCAGGCCATGTCTAGGCACTAACTGCTGGCACCTACGTCTTAGACGTCTCAGCCTCTGTCACAAGGAGAAGTAACTTTGCTGTTTATAAGCTACCCAGTCTATAGACACTCAGTTGCTTCTTATTGTTGTTTTGTTCTTTTACTTTATCATCCGCAGGAAATTGTTAAATGAAAGCAACGCATGCGGCATGGAATATCATGTATTTGTTTGACAGAATGCAGACACCTTCCTCACATGCTGTGATAAAATGACTTTCACATGTTACAAAGGGAAAAGCCAAGATGGCTTTGGGGAGAAAAGGTGCCTAGTGCGGCTGCCTGCAGGTGCGGGAAACTCACTTTTCAGATGATCTCTGGAGCAAGACTCCCAGTCTTTCCTTTTACTTCCTGGCACACAGCAGTCACTCATTTCCCAGACTCCTGTGCTTCCAGGAGTGGTCATGTGACTACAAGTTAGCTCCTAAAGTAGGCTCTACCCAGAGAATCAGCTCTGCTAGATGTGCACTAATATTGAGGCCTGAAAGGAACAACACTATATCCCCCACTTGTCAATAGTGACAGAAATCACAAACCTATCTGCTTACTTCAGTTTCTGCTTCGGGCAACATTCTCATCCCACACCCCCCTATTGCTTCTTTCAAAAACCCTTGGAGCAAGACAAATCACTTTGCCCACAGCCCACTCAGCTCCACTAGGATTATGTAAGTTCTGTCATCAGACAGTGTTTTTGCTAAGTTATGAGTACATTCCTCCATCCCACTTAACAGCAAATGGAAAACGGCTTTTAATTCCTTTGCATCAAATTTATGTAGCAAAGTTCAAGTTGGGGGCCAAAGCATGAGTAGAAAGGCCAGAGAAATAAATAACGGAAAGGTCAAAATGCAAAATTACAAGAACCGATATATTATCCAGTGGAGCCAGGCCTCATTGCTCCGTTAGAGGACGGCCACAGTAAACAACATGCTCCCTGAAGAGCTGCAACACCTGCTACTGATTTTTTTTTTCCTTCCCTCAAATTGGAACTCACTGGTGGAGTTCTGTGAAAAGAAGAGGAGTCTGGCTAGTACTTTTAGACAGCTGGGAAATGTGCTTTCAAGATGTCCACAAGCACCCAGATGGTAGCCTGGACCTAGCTATGCATGGGGGAGGACCCCAGGAGGAATTGAAAAGAAAGCAGGGACAGAAAAAAGCAGAGAGAAGGCAAAACCTGGAAAGATGAAGGAAGGGAGAGAACAAAATCCAGATTCAATTACACAGAGCAACCTGGGCCACTCGGTGAACTTGCTGACTCTAACCACTGCTTCCATATTTTGGATTTAATAAAGCCCTAGTAAGCCTTTTGCCCCAAGCACCTTTGTGTGCTTAATTGTTAAACTCATATGCAATTGGAAGGAAATATAATCCATATGTTTCTCCTCATTTACACTTAAATCATCCAAATATGGTGTTTTAACCCCAATTTGTCATTCACAGTAACTTTGGAGACTTAAGCAAATCTCCGGAGGCCCATTCCAATCCCTCTTCCACACTTTTGTGGTCCTCAAGTAAATACATACATTTAAAATCAAGAGTTTTAAAGTAACTACAGGGATTTACAGAAAATTTCGAAATAAACTTTTCCTCCTCTTGTTGGTTTCCCTCCAGCTTCAACACGCAATCATTCCCAGACTTCATGGCGGGCTCTCCTTGGCCTACTCTAACCCAGCGAAGGTTTGTTCCAGGACCTCATCAATGCTTTCTAGCTCCACTGTCTCCCTAGGGCAGTCCCTTTAGTCCTATGGCTTTAAGTGCCATCCACATTAGTGTCAAATTTGTGTGTCCAGCATGGCAATTCTCCTGAGTTCCATCTCATATGTTCTTAGAACTTAGAACTCATAGAAGCATCTCAAATTTAACTTTCCTTTTTTTTCTTTTCTTTCTTTGTTTTTTTTTTTTTTTTTAAGATTTAAGTATTTGAAAAGTAGAGAGAGGAGAGAGTCTTTCATCTGCTAGTTCATTCTCCAGATGTTCCCCAACAGGCAGGGCTGGGCCAGATTGAAGTTTAGGAGCTGGAAAGTTCACTTATATCTCATGTGTATAGCAAGAACCCAAGTACTTGAGCGGTCATCTGATGTTCCACAGGTGTGTTGGAAGAAAGCTGTGTTGGAAGCATGTAGGATTCTAACCGGGCATTCAAATATGGAATGCGCGCATTTTAGCAATGACTTCCTTTGCTGTACCACAACACCTACCTCTAACTTTTCAAATGACATGTGTTATTTGAAACTATTTCAAAATGTGCGAAACTATTTTTTCAATGTCTTGTGAGTATAAAAGTTTTAAAATAAAACTATGTGGAACAATTTAAATATCTAACTTGCTGCAAACATTATTTTCCCCATTCTTCTGCATGTCAAGTAAAACAGCAACATCTTCATCCAGTTGCATATAAAAAATTTAGTGATTCTTGTTGCCTTCATTTTCCCTACTCCATCCTTATCCAGCCCACTAGGAAGTCGTCTTAGATCCATTTTGCATTTGTTCACTTGCTTTTTTCCTCTGACACCATTCTCGTTGATGCCATCTTAACATCTTGCCTGCATATATAAGCTTTTCTCTCACTGCAAAACAAATGATCACACTTTAAAAGTTTAAAGCAATAAGTTTATTATCTCAGCTTCTGTGGATCAAAGTCCAAGCACAGCAGAATTTTCTTTTCAGATATGACCAGACTAAAATCCAGGACTACTTGCTGGGAGCTTGGAGGCCTATTGTAAGCTTATTTCTGCTGTTGGCAGAATTCAGCATCTTGATGTTGTAGGGCTGATTTACAGTCTGTGAGCTGGAGCACAGTCTCAGCAGCCAGAGGTTACCCCAGGTCTTAACTGTGATGTCACTCTTTTCACTTCCAACTTGCTGACTTCAGAAAAGGAACAGGCTCCCAGAAAGGCCACCTGATTAGAACAGCCCCATCTGAATAATTTCCTTTGTTAAATAACTTAAAATTAGCTGCTCACTCATCTAATCACAGATTCAACATCCCATCACATATACAAGGGAGCAAATTACTCAAGGCCTGCATTTGAAGGAGTAGGATTCTTATGGTGTTAGAATATTGTCTATGGGGCCCGGCATGATAACCTACTGGCTGCAGTCCTCACTTTGCATGTGCTGGGATCCCATACAGGCATCGGTTCATATCCTGCTGTTTCACTTCCCTTCCATCTCTCTGTGGCCTGGGAAAGAAGCCAAGGATGGCCCAAAGCCTTGGGACCCTGTACCAGCATGGGAGAACACAAAGAAGCTCCTGGTCCCTGGCTCCTGGCTCCCGGCTCCTGGTTCATGACTTCGGATCAGCTCGGCTCTAGGATTTGCAGCCCCTTGGAGAGTGAACCAGCAGATGAGAGTTTTCTCTCTGTATCTCCTTCTCTGTTTATATCTGGCATTCCAATGTAAAATAAAAACATCTTCAAACATTTTTTAAAAAATACTATTGTCTATGACACCAAGCAGATATAAAGAATTTTGTTTAGCTTTTTGCATCCATTCTTCCCCTCTATCATCATTTCCCATAGGAACTATTCACATGTGTATTATATGTTTCACTCCACATTGGCTTAAAACCCTTCAAAATTCCCCCATTTCCCCTAATCCAATCTTCTTGCCATATCTCACAAAATCCTCTACATCTGGCTTCTCCCCAAATGTGGATCTACCCTGAAGTTAGTGAAGTTTAAGCTTTCTAACTCAAATATAGATGAGTCCTGGCAACCACAGGGATTTCTGAAAATACTAAGCAAGGAGAGACCCTCCGCTGTGATCAGGAAATACTGCTGGTAAGTTGTCACAGTCATTTCAGAAGAAAAAAATCTTAAACCTCCAATCTTGATACTTTTTTATTGTGAATAAGCATCATTAATAGTTCATATCTGTTTGTTTTTCCTGTACCTTTTCCTCCTAAAACTATTCCTCCAATTCCATTAATTTACAGGACCCACAAATTTGGTATTTACTGCTGACTCAGCCTAATTATTCAGTCATGCATTGAATCTCTCCTTACGCTACCTGTTCTCCACCCATGCTTATTCATCTACAACTTCTTGATCAATCAAACACCTTCCCAATTTCAAGTCTTTTCATTTCCTGGTCCCTCTCCCTGAGAGGTTCTTTTTCTTGCTATTGTTTGGGTTTGCTTCTCTTAACATTCAGATATCCATTCAAATATGATATACTTTCTAAAGTGTCACTCACATCATATGTTCAACACAAATCACACCAATTTCTATTTCCTAGCAGCACCTGTACTAACAGGATCTCCTTGTTTTCAGCATTGATCTGCCCCACTTATCCACCACTACAAATACTCCCCCACTCCTCACCTGCTTCCCGAAAGTACAATCCTGGGCTCTGAAGCATAGATGTCACAGTGATCACAAAACACTTGAGTACATGCCTTACACATGTACCTCTGATTTTCTTTCAAATTTTCTTATAGCAATATCTTTTTTTCCTAAAGGCTCATCTTGGTAAAAAATGACCTTAGTGAGTTTGTCCCTCTAAATTGTGCATTTTCTTCTGTTCGGATAAGTCCCTGTGTTATAAATGAAAAGGCCTGGACTCTCCATTTATCAGATGCTCCAGACCAGGAGCATCTGTATTGAGGCCGTGTTGGTGGCCACTCATCAGCTTTCATCTTTACCAAGGCTTAGGGTGTACTGGAAGATTCCAGAATGGTTTTTCTTCTCGATGCTACTTGATTATATAGGTGTCAAGTGAGATCAGGGACAGGAGGAGCTGTCAGCTGTGAAGAAAAATAATGTGGATAAAATCCCAATTTTTGGCACTATACCAATGGCAAAACTGTGGGTCATTGATTTCTCTCTCTGTGTGTGTGTGTGTGTGTGTGTGTGTGTGTGTGTGTGTGTGTGTGTTTAAAGTTTATTTATTTTACTTGGAAAGTCCAAGTTACACAGGGAGAAGGAGAGCAGAGAGAGAGATCTTCCATCTGTTGGTTTTCTCCCCATATGACTGCAACAGCCAGAGCTGGGTAGCTGCAAAACTGGGAACTAGAAGCTTCTCCCAGCTCTCCCAGGTCTCCCAAATGGGTGCAGGGGGTTAGACAGAGAAGCAGAGCAGCTGGTACACGAAGCAGTGCCCATACGGAATGTCAGCAGCAGCTGGAGGGCAGCTTGTTTGCCACCATACCAGCCCCAACTGCCCCACTACCCCCAGATTCATTGATTTATCAAATAAAAGTCTTGCAGGCTTCAGCATTTGCCTCAGAATCCGTCCATTTATTCCTACACATGGCATCTAAACTTCACTTGCTCAGTCATTTTTATCTGTCCCTATTCTTTGCAGGGGTTAAAGCCTCATGATCTGAAGCACCAGTATGGATTCAGGCAAGGGTGTCTACACTAGAGACAAAAGCACAAAAATAATCTGCCAAAGGAAGGGATATCCAGTTGGCCAGAATCTTGTTAACATTCTTGGAAGAGGCTACATTTCTCTTTCATTTTTATTTGAAAAGTAAAAAAATTCTCTCTCTCTCAATGTGTGTGTATGTGTGTGTGTGTGTGTGTGTGTAGATAGATAAATAAATCCACTATATGATGTGTGCCTCTTGTATCTTAACTGCTAGGATAAATGCCTACTTTTGCAATATTACATTTCAACTCAGTTTTAGAAAATAGAATGGACGTTGTTCCAGCAAGACATGCTGAGGGTGTCGTATCACCCGACAGTTTTGACAAAGGACCAAGGATATAAAAGAACACTGAAAGTGTGAGGAGAACACTGAATGTGGGAGATCACAGGGCCACTGCTTCCTCTACTCACAGTGGGAGACCAGATGTGACATCTGAAACTGCCCCCGGGAAGAACCCTCTCATCACTCCCTTCCAGGGCCATCCCCAAAAGGAGCCATAGCACAGTGGCAGTCCATTTGTGTCCACACTGCATTTAAATTGATGCAACCCACATGTTCCAGGCCTATTTGTTTTTCTTTCTTGGTTAGCAGGGCTCCTGGAAACTCCCACAGGACCATAGGTATTTCCCTAAAACAGAAGTGTTGATGAAACAGGTGGGAGACCCAAGGTTCTGCATGCCTTCCATGTGTGCCTTACACTGGTGGATGTTGTGGTACCCATCCTCGTTCATAGAAACTTTTACTTCGAATACCATGTAAAATTATGACACTAAAAACATACTGACAGCAACTCTTAAATATTTAGAAACCAGGGAAATGTAAAAGACTCATAAAGAATGACCAAAACCAGTTCATGGAGTAGGAAGAGAACAAAGACAGGCTAGCTGCTGAAACATCAATTGAAGAAAACTTTCCAAAAAAAGGACCGATCCCCATAGACAAATGGTGCCAATGCATCAAGGAAGAGAAAGATTGGGGCCTGATCATTAGATTTAGCAAGGTGACATTCATTACAGATCTTAATAAGAGCACTGATTTTTGTAATTTGAGGGCAAAGGCCTAACTGGAGAATGTGTTTAAGACATTCAGTCCTGGAAGGATTGGAAACGGCAAGTTTAAACCAATTCTTTCTGGTGCAGATACTATAAAAGAGAGCCAAAAGACAGAGTTGTCAAGAATTATACAAATTATTCAATTTTATATTTTCCCCTCTCCCCTTCCCCTGGTGAAATGGTATCTTCCCATATCAACTCTTAATAGCCTTATGTTTAAGTATACTCCTTTGAATCAGCACGACCTTTTCCAGTATATTTACATATACTGCAAATATAGGGTAATAGTTCACTAAGCTTCTGGTGCCCTCAAGGCATTGTAGTGTGAGTGACAGAGCACAGGTTTTGTGGCCAGACTGAACTGACAGCTCTGTGACCTTGGATATGAAGGCTACCTTTCAAAGAGCCCATTTCTTTTTTTTAACTAGAAATCTAATACCTACTATAAAAATCCACGAAAAAATGGTCACCAGATGCTTATAATTTTCTTTATAATAGGTATCTAGGCCCACATCAGAACTGGGTGGCTAACAGAAGCTATCCCTGAGAAGGGCAAGAGATGGATGGGTTGTGTTTGGCATATCATAGTTCCTCTATGCAATTCCCAAGGCACCTGGAAAAAGTAGAAACCATCTATGGAAAACAATGCAAATCATCTCTTGATCTCATTGGACTAGCAAAGCCTTTTATTTTGTACACAGCTAAAAGTGGACCCTGCTTCCCTATGCACACAACAAGAGCCAACCTGTATAATAATTCTGGGTGTTGGAGGATTTTCTGAGAAGAGCAGTGTAGGAGAAATGGCTCCCAGGATAACCGCCTGCACTGCTGTAATATCTGTACAGTTCAGCTGTTCAATACAGAACCCTAGTTGTAATTACCAAAGCGAGTGAGCCAACATCTGAATATATATCAGTCATTTACTAGATAAGATCAATATTAACATCAGTTGGTATTTGCTCTTGCTGCGAGTTGATGGCATTTATAAGGTGAAATCTGATTGCATCATCCTATTGTTCTCAGTTCAAAAATGTCCCTGCTGAACAGAAGTTTTAAATATTTATCATTATGATTTTATTCCTTAAAAGATCTGTGTTAAACGTTTCAAAGCTATATGGTTAATTTCTCTGCATCAAACCTCTTGGGCAACCATTTATTGCTGCTTGTGACACTCACATTTAATATCAGAATACTGGATTCAAATCCTAATTACTCCACTTTTGTCCAAGCTTCCTACAAAGATAAACCCTGGGAATGGACAGGAGAAGCCTCAAGCACCTGAGTTCCTACCATGCACGTGGGACACCCCAGCAAGGTCCAGGCTCCTGGCATTGGCCTGGCCCATCCCAGCTCTTACAAGCATTCAGGAAGTAAACCAGCAGATGGGAGCTCTCTTTCTGCATCTCTCTGTCTCTCTGCCTTTAAGTAAAATGAAAGTAATAAGTAGATTTTTAAACGTTTTCTGTCATCAGATTTTGTGAATAAAGTTTGAGTAACAATTAGTACTGTAGAGTAATTCCTATAACATAGCACCCATATGACAAACTACCCGTTGAAAGCCTCATGAATATATCTTTGAGTCATCCTTTGTTTCTAAGCTCAGGCATTTCACTTTTCTTATAGCCTTACTGTACTTTGTGCTTGACATTATCAAAATATTACCATATTTATAATCATTTATATGCTATAATATCAATATTAATACTTATATCATTAATAGCACCATATTTATACTCATTATACTTATTTATTGTTGTCCTACTTTTCACTTCCAATTCCTTGAGGACAAAAAGTGTGCCCTTTACTAATTTATTCCTATCCCTTGGCAGAGCTCCTGGAATAAAAGTAGACTTAAATTAAATCTGCAAAGAGTTTGGTATACTTTATCTCAATTCATAATTGCAAAATCCTATGAGGCAGGTATTAGTAGCTCCATTTATGAGTTGAGGAAATTAAGGTATAAGGAGATTAAGGGATTAGGACAAGTGTGGACAGTTAATCAATCCCATAAATTTAACTGTCACCCAGATCTTCCAAATACATTATTTTCATTATCAAAATTGCCTTTTAAGATGCCATTTTTTTCTCAACGAAATGGCCAATATCACTATTTTGTATGTCAAGATAAGCAGGCCATGAGGTCTTGGGTAATTCAGTTCTCATCTCTGATGTCAACAGGGACCCACAGTTTGAAATAAGCATTACATTTCTGCTTAATAGTTCATGTGCACATGATGAACACTGCGTTCCCTGATCACAGCAGTCTGAATAAGCTGAAGATGAGCCAGCATGCCAGGCTAAACACTCCTCAGGTTTGGAAATAACAGAATTTGGTTTTATGAGGAACATAGGATACTTATAACAATGTTTCTTTTTACTTTCTATCCAGTACACTTGGGAAAATACCAATCTTGTGTTTACAATGACATTTCAATCCCACATCTTAACTCATTCTGCTGTCCTCAGGAACTCCACCTTCATACTCTCCTCATCCTGGAACATTTTGGGAAAAGGAAATCCATCCTAAATTTTCAAACCTCTAAAACTAGCTTCTGTACTGCTTCAGTTTGGATTCAGAACTGCTATTTTTCACAAGAGCATTAATATTCCTTTCAGTCCCTTGGCTTGGAGATCCTGAAGAGAACACTCAGGGTTCCTGTAATACTCAGGATGTAGGGAGCAGTTTTGGGTCTGAATCACTCGTATCCTTCAGATTAAGTCAGAACTAGTGGGGGTACTCCTGGATCCATCTATATAGGATCCATCTATGTCCACTTCAACTTCCTGAACCATTCTGCAGTTCCTGACACCTATCTTCCATAGCCCTGCCTCAAAGTTCAGAGGTCACCAAATGGTTCCTATTTTGACTTACACAGCTCACTAAAAAACTTAGTCATTATGTAAGTAATTTCTAGGATCATTAGAAGACAAGTAATCCCAGTAAGAGTCTATGCTGAAGCAAAAGTGCCTCAGAAGTGTTTTTCCTAAGATGCCATTTTGGAAAGAAGATATGATTCTACTTCAGAACCTGAAGATAAGTCTAGTTTGGGATCAGTAAATTGCCAGTGAAATATTAAGTATAATTTTCAAACCCTAGAAGCCTTGATTAGTCCAATTTTTGCAATAATAATGTATTGAAAATTGGCAAAAAATAGCCTGACTCCAGGAAGAAGAAAGAACCAAAGAACAATAGCCCAGACTAATAAAAGATCATTCTGACCATGATGTTGTATTTTACTAAAAATATGTCCAAAAAAAAGCAAAGATTGAAGTACTTTGGAATCCACTAGAAGTTTTATTATTTCAAAAATGAAGAAAAAAATTGAGAATTTTCCAAGAATAGGAAGAATAAAGAGAAGAAAGCTAAAGTGTTTGGGGACTTTCCACTGAAATAACTTAAAGGTAATACAAATCAGAATAAATTTATAACACTCTGAAAATGATGAGCATTTTATTGTACTCAATAAACAGTTGCCTCCTTGGCTAATTTAAGGAACTGAATGGTGTGAGGAGTGACTCAAACATTGGCCCTAAAGGCCTTTGCCATTTTGGACTCTACTATATTAGATATCTGCTTCCCCTTTCCCACGGCTTGCAAATTTCATACTGCTCCAGTTGTCCATCAATCCCTCACAGCCCTTCCTCCAACCCCAACCCATCTACCAATCCCCTGGGGCTCCGACAATCCCATCCATCAATCTCTCACAACCGCCTATCTTCTTCCTCTTTCTTCCTCACTTCCTCCTCTCTTCCCCTACACGTGCTGTGGCTTCCCCATTTGGCTCTCTCCAGTCCTCCTCCATCTTGTCCCCTTTCCCTGGCCTGCAGCCCACTTCTGCCACCATGGCAGAAGAGGTCTCATTTCTCTTCTCTTCTCTTCTCTCTCTTTCTCTCTCTCTCTCTCTCTCTCTCTCTCTTTCTCTCTCTCTCTCTCTCTCTCTCTCTCCACTCCTATCTTTACCCTGCTGGAATAAAGGACCTCTTAGGTACCTCACTATATCTAGCATTTTGGCTTATGGTGGCAGATTTATCTTGAAAAGAGGACTTGGCTTTGGGAAATCAGTTGTGTATAAGAACTTAATTGCATGTAAAAACTAACAAATGCCCAATTTCCTTTTGTCCTGTAGGTATAATGTTTTTGCTGAGCTCCGTTCACTCAAAGACCACTCATTAAAATTACCAGTCCTAAGATTCTCAGAAAAAAAAAAAATGCTTTCCTTTCAGAAAGATAAAGAACAAATCTTGAAAACCAAAGGATTCATTAAATTTATCCCATGACTAGTTAAGGATTCCCGAAATAATTATGAAATGAGTGAATGCAGAAGAGGAAGGAATCCAGATTCTACTGATAACAGTTCTCCTCTACCTTACGTGGAAAAATTCAACCCAATGGTACTATGCTGACCATCACTGCTCTTAACACCTAATTTCAGTAGTGCCTGGACTACTTTCTGTTATTCACATCAAAATGCATATTTGTTTCACATGCTACACAGAAGATATTTCAACAGCAGAGATCATGTCTGTTCAGCTCCTAGGTTTACTGAGCAGCTCCTAGGTTTCAGGTACTGTGCTAATCATCAGGATTCAGAAGTTGTCATTTTTATTACTTCAAACATTACCATCAAGATAGAGGTAATTTTCATTATAGCAGTTGGATCACTATGCAGTGCAAGCCGAAGAGAAATAATTCTTAGCATATCATCTCATTTGGTGTTGTTTCTTCCAAACCTGACATTGAAATCCAATAAATGTCTCCCAAATAAATGAATGGATACATAGAACAATGTTGAATCAGAACAAGTCACATAGCTATGCAAATATGCTAGATCAATCTTTTTTGGGTAATGCCTGGGATTTCTATTAGACAAGAGGTCAATTCAGAAGCCTCAAGTTCCTAGTGGACTAGCCCTAGTCCATTGCTGGTATTTTGGCATAGAAGTAATTGTTCTCTTAAATTACTCCAACATGGCATAGCACGGTAGCTTTCTCATTAAAGGAACTTGAATGTTCACACACTCTGCCCTCCCTGGGGAAGTGTGAAAGCTAGGTATTTCAGTTAGCATTCTCTTCCCTTTAGGACTGAGATGGAACTAGGCTAAAAGTATTTGTTTTTCACAAATTGATCGTATGTATCCTGGGGACTGTTTGGAAACTATACATTGGGAACAAAACAAAAAATGAGAATATTTCATAAATACAAGCATGAAATCTGGATTTTAACTCAATAAACATTTCTCTTGAATCATAAATGGAAAATGACAGGATTGAGTACAGGTGGATTATATCAGTAACTTCACATTTATCAGTACCTCCTAAGTAATTTTAGCAGACATCCATTGGTACAGATGCTCCCACTACCTATTTTTGTTTAATCAATGCCACAGAAATACCAAAATATTTTAATATCAGCTCAGATAGTTGTTGGTTGGCAAGGTGTGAATCCTACCCATGGAATTACAGTTATGGCCCATATGATGAAGTTGATTCTAGACAGCTATCCTGGATCATCACCTCCCATACCCATTTACTGTTTTTACTGTGTTTATCATTATTATTATTATTATTATTATTAAACATCCAAATTGAATTTATTGAAGATTAACTCAGAGAGATGGCCACCTGCCTGTGTATAGATGGAGTGACCACATGACAGAGGCCTGGCCTTCAGCAGGCTGAGCTTTTTATAGTTTGGGGTTTTGGGGGTGTTCCTATGGGTGGGGGAATTCCAAGACAATGAAGGAGTGAGTAGAGACCAGACCAACTTTTCACAGGGCATTTCAACCTTGCTAGGTCTTGCTCCCTGCATATAAGGAAATTCAGACACTGGGGTAAGGGAAGATTAGATCAGTCTTTGAAATGCAGTATAGGAGTCCAAGGTGGGAGATTCTCTACTTACTATCCTGAGGGCATACGGGCCAAACTTATGTTCTTGCTCCCTTCATTCCAGACTATGTGTATAGATAAAAAGATAGGGCGCTGGTTTCTCTCTGGCTGCTTTCTGCTGATAAAGGCCATTGAGGAGGGGCTATTCTGTGGATCAGTCTGAGTGGAAGAAGGCAGTCTGGTTTTGTTCCTGCATGATAAATCAGGATAGCAATTTCTCAGGATATAGCAGTCATTCTTGTAACAACTTTTGAAATATGTTAATCATAAATGGTAGGCACTAAGATAATGAGGATAAGAGGAGATAATAATATAATGCACATGCTGTAAAAGATGGCCAAAATGAGGGAGAGTTAATTTAGGAAGACACTTTGCTGGTGTTTTATGTGTTTAATCCCTTATCTTACCCACACTCAACTTATTGATGTGAAAACAGCACTCTTCACCCCCCAAAAAGTCTAAAATCTCTTGAGAGAGTGGGCTAAATGCAGAAATAGCTTTGTTTAGAGTACTGGACAAAAGGGGGAAGAGGGGAAAGCCAAAGTAAAGGCACCGGTTCAGTTAGTAGGAAGAGGGCTGTGTGCCTGATTGTGGCATTAAAAAAAAAAAAAGTTCTGATTTGTTTAGTGTGTATGTGCTGGAAAGGAATTGTGGGATGGAGTTGGTCTGGGCTGAGTTCTAGCTCCCTCTACTTATAGAAAGTAGGGCTGCTTCCAGGGGTTAGGTTGACTGCTCTAGCTTCTTTGAGCTGAGTAGAAGCAAAATAGGGATCTGTGCTCAAACCAGGGTTCCAGCAGAAGGTGGTCTTGAGTGTGCCACCGTGTCTACTAGCAGAAACTGTTTCCATACAGTTTCATGTGTATGGCCACTTAGAACTCCAACAGATTCAATACAAAGGGCAGAGCCATTAGAGGACCCAGAATAGGTACCCAAATCCAGAGGAAGTTTTCCGTTGAGAGGTAAATGGAGATTGATGGGAGAGGGTTGGTAACTACATTGATGTGTATATGAGGTTCTACCATCTCTTCACATGGAGTACCAAAAGAGATATAGGGAGATGTGAAACTCGTTGGGGAAAACATCCACTTGACTCCCATTACCTGGTAGGATGGAGAGGAGAGATGGTCTGAATAGGAGGATAGCATAGAATGAATGGACAGTTCTACCTGCAGTGTCACTGGATGTAGGCCACCAACTCACTTACAACCTGATGTTTCTATCCACTCCTTATCATTGATGCATTTACTGCTCTGTTGGGTTGGGATCTGTGAGCCCCTTTTCTCCCCTGAGTTTTTAATCCCTGCTTCTCCCAAGGTTTGGATGGCTTCTCCCTCATCCACACTTGTCCAGGCTCTGTCTTCCTTCCAAACCTGGAGAGAACTTCTGGGGAACCAGCAATCACATACATGATTTACAGCAGTCTACATAGGAAAGCTCTCTGGAACTTACATGTTCCTGTGGAATCCACATACACCATGAGGTAAAGAATTTAGCGTCAGCTCCTGGTCGAATCAGTAGCTGCATGACCATAGGCAAAGTCAATCTCATTGGACTACAGCCTCCTTGTGTGTAAAATAAAATAGTAATATAAGTCCCAAAAGGCCTGTATATGGGGCACAAAAGAAAAAAAAACACATGAATATGCTTTGTAAGCAGCATTGACTGTTATTTAGTTCTCCAACAACTTCAAGGTACAGTTCATAAAAACAAAAATATCTGCATCTGATCTTGGTAGGGACGATAAATAGTGGAATGCCCTGCTAATGATATTGGATCCATCATAGTAAGACTGAAGTGAACAGGCTGAACTGGAGAACAGACATACATTGAAATGTGAATTCCATGGAATAAACCAGAAAAAAATGTTCTATAAAAGACTAAAGAGCAAGACAAACTAAGTAAAACTTCTTCACTGATTTCCAGGAGAAGGAGCAGAATTGTGGCGATTGTGATACAACAGCAGGCCATTGGTAGCCTTCATCTGTGTGGCTGCCAAAGGTAAGACCTCATCTGCTCCATGACCTCCTCAGAATCCTCCTTCCCCACTCCTAGAAGACTGTATCATGGAGTCCTCAAAAGACAAAAAATAAATAAATAAATAAAAAACAAAAGAGAGGTACCTTGCACAGCCCAAACGTTAGGATGTGAGATTAAGGACCAACATCCAAGTGCATACCTGCTCAGCTAACCCTAAACCACCAGCTTAGAAGAAGTAACATGATGATCCTGATGTTGATGAAAACACCCTGGTAGTTTGAATGATCCCATCTAACTTTGCATCTATTAAATGCACATGTGCAGCAAAACAGTCTCATATCAATTACAACATATGGACTTTGGAAAATGAAAGTCTGGCAAAAAAGAAGAGGATAATTATAAATGTGCTTTTTAAGCAGCCCTAAACCATCAAGGAGGAGTATCCTTCATGAGGAGTGTATACAGACCTGCCTCAGCATAGCACATACATATCATGCACATAGACACACACATCAAAAAGCACAACAGCTCTCCCCCCGCCAGCAACTCAAAAATCAAATGAGAATAAGGAATTAATTAATTGCAACTTTGACCTTCCTTCTCAGGGAAGAAAAATATATCCGATTAATATGTTTCTCTGTTACAAAGTTTCCAAGCAGTGTTCAAGGGAGAAAGCTTGAAACACAAAATGAGATTTCATTTTCATAATGGTTACACACAATCCAGACTGAAGAGTGGATGCTCACCTAATCATCCCTTTTGTAAGCTGAGCTTCTACTAATATCTTTTCCCTAGATTTTCTCCATCTGAAAACTGTTCTTGGTGGGTGTGCAAAGTTTCCATGAAGGCTAGAATCCTCTACTCACTGCCACAGTGAGTATGGCAGAGGGGTAAATCTGGTATTGGAGAATATGATTTTGTCTATTGCAAAGGTTAAATTGCTTCCATGGTATTGGGTTCCTGAGCATGAGTTACAAAGAAATGTTTATGGACAAGAATCAGGTCTGGAGGTAGAATCTGTGGAGGAGTCTCTATAGAATCTGTGGGCTCACCCATGTGGACAGCAATCTCTGGGTATAGCCCCTCCTTTCATCTCTCCCCTCCCTGCAGAAATGAGAAGAAATAGAAAGTTTGGAAACTGATCACACCCACTTTTATCTATCCTTCCCACCCTGATCAACTATGTAAACATCATTTAAAATAATAAAAAGAGTTAACAAAAGAGAGAGAACAAGGAACTCTAGTCCAGCTATCAAATAATGAGATGAAATTTAAATGTACACACCTCCAAATTCAAAGCCTACATACCTACTATGCAATTCCACAAATACACATGTTCACTAATGAGTTCCAGTCAATTGTACATAACCTGACTTCAAAATTTAATGGGAAATGTAATTGAAAAGTAATTTTATTTGGGTTGCATTTTTTAGCTTCATATATCTCTCTTTGCATTTTCTGTGGGCTTTTTGAAAACCCTTCAGGTACAGATTGGAAAGTGAGGAGCCTGAACAGCAGTTCTGTCAATGACACCATGACCCACTTAGTGCCATAATCCCATGATAGTAACTGGACTTCAACTGCATAGGGAAGACTTTCTCACCCCAACTGCCTGGGTCTGAAGCCCTGAAAAGGAGGCTGGTCAGAGGAATAAAAGTCAGTGGCTGCAGCAGGGTGTGAGATTGGATCAATACCTTATTTTGAGTTAGTGATGTCTTCTGCAGTGCCATTCCCTGCCTTGGGAATGTCCTTGCACTTGAGTGACCCTCATCGCAGGTACCAGAACAGCCATAATCTGCTTCCATTGAAGGACCCTGTCACTCAGGATATAAATGTTTCAACCTCAAGAAGCCAACATTCCTCCTAAGGGGCTGGAGGAATGCTTTGTTATTGACAGTAATTGTACACATTTCATAACTGAGAGGAGGCAAATGGTTGAGGGATAGAGATGGAAGCAATGCACAAATATTAAATATCCTGATCCTGTATTCATAGCCAAGATACTATCAGTACGTGGTCTTTGTGTTTATTTCGGAAGAGGAAAACAGTATTTCCTTAGTAGAGAGGATTTAAATAGTATCATCATTATACTGTAACCAGAGGCAACCAGTATTCATTGGAGAACTATTAAGGCACGGACGCATGGGGAGCCCACAGAGTGAAATAGATGCAACCAGTCTGTGCCAACTCCCAACCCCCAAGCTTGCTAACGAAAAGATCAGCCAAGTGACTCTCTCCTGACCTTGCATTTGAGAAAAGGGGTATTAGGTGGCAGTTATTCCTAAAAAGAGGTCACTATTAAAGACGATGAAAGGCAGCTGGTGGAGTCATTACTCACTGTGGTTTCAAAGCCTGGGTATTAATATAAAGCTCAGTGCTTGCTTCAGATTTAACCCAGTGTTCTAGAAAAGACTAAACAGTCTTTGTAGATGTAAGAATGTCTTGTTGATGGAGATTATCACAAATAATAGGATTTGTTTTTACCTTTGACAAATGTCAGCCGAAGAGCTCACAGTAAGCTATTTCAGAGCAGGTGATGGCAGGTTTATCTTGGAATTCTCAAGAATCATTTCTGGATCACAGGGATGATGGATGCTTCTGGACGCAAATTCTGTATAACATGTAGGGTTTCCGGCACCTATGAGACACAGTTTTGATTTTGAAAATGAAAAGAATTCAAAGAAAAGCATACTGTTTCTGAAGAATGCGTAATAACCTCTGAGCTTTTATTAAACATTCAATGGCCTACAAGGTGGCAGACCTATAAGGGGGCAGAACCAATGAAGGGGATTGGCTGGGTGAGCTCCAGTTCTGCAGTACTGACCTGTTAGGTGTCCATTTCTTAGCATTTCACTGGATCCTGGCATTAGAAGAAAGAACAGGAGCAGTAATCAGGTGGGAAAAGTCAAAACAGATCATACAAGTGGAAAAATCACTGTTGTGCTGGGGAACTGGAAAGGACACTACGATGTGCTTACAAGGAGGAAAAGAGACTGGGAGAATAGAAAGATTCCTATGATCAATAGTATCGGGGGCAATGATCAGACCTGCTACACTCCCTGGCACCCCTCATCCCAAACAGTTTCCACTTTTCCACTCTGCAGGTCACTCCAGAGGCTTTTGTATGGAAGACACGTTATAAAACAGCTCTGGGTCGTGCACAGTAGCCTAGTGGCTATGGTCCTCACTTCCCATTTGCCAGGATTCCATATGGGCTCCAGTTTATCCCAGCTCCCTACTTCCCATCCTGTGGCCTGGGAAAGCAGTAGAGGATAGCTCAAGACCTCTACTGTGTGGGAGACCCGGAGGAAAGGCTTGGCCTCTGACTACGGATGGATTCAGTTCTGGCTCTTTTAGCCACTTGGGGAGTGAATCAGCAGACAGAGGAGCTTTCTCTGTCTCTCCTTCTCTGTGTAGATCAGCCTTTCCAACAAAAATCAATAAATCTTAAAGAGACAGAGAGAAAAAAGAAGGAGAAAGAGAGGAAGGGAGCGAAGGAGGAAGAGAGAAAACAGCCTTGAATTCAGACTCTGGGAGACAGGGCAGTTTCTCATTATATGTACTTGGGGTTTAGTTCCCTGTCTAACCTGCCCCCAACAGGTGGGGCTTGCCAACAGGTGGAGCTGTCCCCTGACCCTGAGAGCTGCTTGCTGCATGGAGTGTCCTTGCAGTCCCCTTGTCCACAGAGGGAACACAGAAGCCAAAACACATGGGACCCTTGTGGACTCAGGGCTTATAACTTGTTTTTTATTGTTGTTTTACAAGGTCCCAACCCTGAGGTCATTGACTAACTGATAAATTATCCCTGGTGGCACTGCCAAAAGGCAGTTGTTTGGACCAGAAAGGGGAGGAGCTATATCTAAATTGGAATGTTAGAGGTTTTTGACATTTTATTTCTGTCACTCTGTACTGTAATCTCTAGCTAGCCACAAAAATGCAGCAGCTTTGATCCTCTGGTATTATCTTGTTCTATCTCCCCACATTCTTTGGAGAAACAACTTTAGTTCATCCTGAACTGCAGGATAAACTCACTCCTCAGCCTTTTCCTATTTTCTTTCTGTTCAAGGTGAGTATCTTGAATCTGAGATCTAGTTCAAGGACTATCTCCTTCTTTCACATGCATGGTGATTTGGGTAAGAAGTAAAGGAACCTCTCAGACTCTCAATCTCTCTCAATCTCTCTCTCTCTCTCTCTCTCTCACACACACACACACACACACACACACACACACACACTCTTCCACCAAAGCTCTCTTTGTCGTACATATCAGTACCCCATCTCTGCCCATCTCTGTGATTCTTTCTGTGTCCCTGACAGGGAAGACATATCCACCTTCCCAAGCATTATTGCTGCGTACACAAAGAGAAGCAAAAACAAGCCTGTCCAGTAGTTGCTTCTGCTCATTAATTGATTCTCTTCTTGGGTTCAGGAGCTGGTTTGGCTCCCATCTGTCACCATGCTGGCTGGATAACACTGATGTCCCCACAGACTTCTGTCATGGTACACATGGCTCTGTAGCAATCTGCCCTGCCCTTTCTGCTCCTTTTCTGGGGATAGAAATAGAGCAATATGGAGCTGTGGTTTTAAAAATTTGGACTAGTGGCTGTGTATCTGGACATTTATTTTGTTTCCCTTTAGAATATTGTTGAAAAAACTACCTCTATGGGTTCTTGAGGCAAAAAAGGGTAACCTACAAGTCCTCAGGCTCAGAGTAATGGGAGAGCACTTTGATGCCCATCAGACCCCTTTGACCTATTAACAAGATCTCCTCTCTGATAAGAAGAAACACATTTTTTATTGTTTAAAAAGTGCTACTAAATTATAACTCATCAGATTTGTGAAGTAATAGAGAAAACCTCCCCCATCCCAGGAGAACTGGTCCTCAAATCTCAGCTGTTTGTCCAAATATTTGACATCAACTTCCTCTTGGAATGTACTCTATCGCCAGGAGAAGGAAAAAATAAAGCAAACAGCTTGTTGCTTATAAATTGGTAGGAAAAGGCTTTCACGTGATAAGCCTGGACTTCTATTTTAAGGCTTTATTTTTCCAAATAAATCCCTATAAACAAAGGCTTTGGAACCCAAATAGTCATTGAAAAGACACTCTTGTTTGCCCATTTGGCTACGGGCAAGGCTAAATTCTGATAAGAGAGATTTCAGGTTGAGCAGAATAGACAAAAGAAAACCCCCTCTTTCTGTAGTTTTCAGGCAGCTGTCAGTAGGTGAGGCACAAGATTAGAGGTTCTTCTACATCTTTTATTTTTAGATGACCTGATGTGCATGAGTTAATGAATATATGTAGGCGCCTCTCCTTAGCACAGGTGAAGAAGTGATGGAAAGGGACACGGTGAGATCTGTCTCTAAGTCAGCAATGGGGCATTCTATAAAAGAGTATTTATATAATAGAAAAAAATTGCATTTATATTTCTCTTCTGGCTCAAGTGTCCCTAACTCTCCCACACCAACAAAGGGTTAAGCTATTAGTTTTGAAAGATTGGGGTTCTTTTTTTTAATTTTATTTTTGATGATGTTCATGTACATGATCAGGATGGGAAAGGTTGAGGATTAGGGGAAATGGAATATCTTCTTCTTGGGCCGGGCGGCATGGCCTAGCAGCTAAAGTCCTTGCCTTGAAAGCCCCGGGATCCCATATGGGCGCCGGTTCTAATCCCGGCAGCTCCACTTTCCATCCAGCTCCCTGCTTGTGGCCTGGGAAAGCAGTCGAGGACGGCCCAAGGCTTTGGGACCCTGCACCCGTGTGGGAGACCCGGAAGAGCTTCCTGGTTCCCGGCTTCGGATCGGGGCAGCACTGGCTGTTGCAGCTCACTTGGGGAGTGAATCATCCGATGGAAGATCTTCTTCTCTGTCTCTCCTCCTCTCTGTATATCCATCTTTCCAATAAAAATAAATAAATTTTTAAAAAGGTAAAGATACTGTATTCTCTGTGTGTCTCTCTCTTCCTCCTCCTCTCTCTTTTCCAAATAAATTACAGTTTAGAAAATAATTCAAAGTAGCAGATTTTTTTCTTTCAGCCCTTCAAATACATGATCTCATTGCTTTGTGATATGCAAGCTTTCTGTTCAGAAATCTGCTCATGTTATTAACCATATTTGTATTTGAAAAGCCTTTTCCTTTGATTTTAGGATTTTCTCAGTTTTTGACTTTCAGCAGCTTACATTTCAGTGTGAGCTTTCTCCTGGTAATTACTTGAAGCTTAGTGATATTTTAAAACATATTTATAAATTAATGTATTCCCTCAAACATGGCAAGTTTGGAGAGAGGGAGAAAAAGAGCAACAGAGAGAGAAAGAGAGAGAGAGAGAGAGAGAGAGAGAGAGAATAAAAAGCAAAATCTTCCATCTACTGGTTCACTTTCCAAATGGCTGTAAAACCAGCGCTGGACTAGGTAGAAGCCAGAAGCCTAAAACTCTAATCAGTTCTCCCTAAGTGGGCGCAAGAGCCAAGCACCCGGGCCATCCTCTGCTGCATTTCTAGGCACATCACAGGGAGCTGGATCAGAGGACTTGAATAAGCATTCATATCAAATGCCAGTCTCACATGCAGTGAGATACAAATTATTTCTTTTTTTAAGATTTATTTATTTTTATTGGAAAGGCGGATATACAGAGAGGAGGAGAGACAGAGAGGAAGATCTTCCATCTGATGGTTCACTCCCCAAGTGGCCGCAACAGCTGGAACTGAGCTAATCTGAAGCCAGGAGCCAGGAACTTCCTCCAGGTCTCCCACATGGGTGCAGGGTCCCAAGGCTTTGGGTCATCACGACTGCTTTCCCAGGCCACAGCAGGGAGCTGGATGGGAAGCGGGGCCACTGGGACTAGAACCGTTGCCCATATGGGATCCTGGCGCATGCAAGGCGAAGACTTTAACCACCATCCTATCGTGCCGGGCCTGATACAAATTATTTCAAAAGTCTCCACCCAAACACACAAATTCCGATGTCAGTCTCTTTAGCACTTCCAACCAAGTGTGAGGCAGAATCGAATCCATTTGTCACTTTTCAGATAAGTCAAAATATCAAAATCAATTTCTATTTAGTTCCAATATTTTTCTTTCATCTTGACAAAGGAAGCTTAAGTTGGGCAACTTTCTCCCAAATACATTGAGTTGTACTTGGAATAGTTGTCAGACGAACAATAGTGCCAAAAAATTTGGAATTTAGAATGTGGTCTTTTCTAGATTTGGCATTTTCTAGATTGCTCAAGATCCTCAACTGGTTTCTAATATTTCTACAAGTAATTTAGTACTCCCAATGTAAAGATAGACACATACAAAACAATAATTTCAGCCAGTATATAGCTAAGTAGAAACGCATGAGGCGGTGTGTATCAGGACGTAAAAAAATACTTAAATCTGGAATAGTAAAAGAAAACTGCCTGGGAGGATGCTGTGTCTTACACACAAATACACAAATGCATTCTACAGGAGAAGTTTTTAGTGTCAAGAATACTCCATACAGAAAGAAATCTTGTGTCTCCAGATCCTTCTGCAATTCTGGAATTTTTCAAGTCCTTGAGTGACAGAAAAGAAATTGGTCACATTATAATAAATGGTAGGACCTATTCAATCAATCGTTCATTCATTCATTCTTTCATTTATTTATTCTTTGTAGGCTGACTAGGAGTAAGCTGTGGGCTCTTTACTATCCTTTGGGGACACAAATGCTACGAGAAAATTTTCACTCTGTAGGTAAGACATAAGTAGTTGGATGAGGTCTAACCTGGAAGAATTCTCAGCATGAGCAAATTAATTACATTAAGGTCAAGCTTACACTTGGAGTCTGAGAAAGATGCTGTGCTTGGCATTGAATATCTAGTTTGAAATGCTTGCTTTCTACCGATACTGTTTTTGGTTGTTCCATGTTCCAGATGTTTATTTCTACAGCATTCCCCAGAAAAGTTTTGAAACTCCATTTGAAAACTTGGATGGCTCAAATCCTTTTGAGCCCTAGACTTTAGACTAAACTAAGTCAAACTGGGAAGAAAAAGGTGCTTGCGGTGTGCTTGAAGATTCTGAAGAACTCATCCACACACAAAAACAACAAGGGGCCAGGAAACAAAGTATTCATTTCATGTTCCTCCATTAGCTTACCACCTGTTCTGTCTGATCCTTACTCAGCTTGGAGGGGTGGGAAGGCTAATCTGGAGCACATTTATATCAACAAACTTGCACAAAACCATGCCTAATTATCCGCTTGAACCTCTGTCCTCCCATTCGGAGGCAGTTTCCCTACCTGGCTGAGAGCCAACTGCAGCAAGCTGGTCTCCATAAGCATGGCTAATGACAGCCCACTTTCACTCCAGGAGTGCCATAATTGCCCAGAGTGGTTTACAGATCCATTATTTTATGGCCTATTTTAGAAACAGGGGTCAGAGCTTGGCAGAGTAGGATTCCTGGTAGTTCTGTGTGTGAGACCTAGCTTCACTTGGGATCCTTGGCTATTACTGTTTTGTTTTGCCTTGTTTTTATCTCAATAGGCGTTTGTACCCCAAATCATTACTTTCTTGACTAACATCTATCACAGAGGCATGAAAAGACACCATGGAAAAGAACAGGAGGAACATTGAACACAGACTTAGAAGTCCAGTTCAACTTCTTGTGAGTCCGACACAGCCTGGGCAAGTCACACAATCACACAGACCAGAAGCTTGTCAACTCCACCTGGGCAGTTCTACCAGACTAGGAACTTGCTGGGTGAATTACCACACTGCATGGCCCCTATTTCCTGTGGGGGTGGGCACTTACCTGTTGGGCCTTTTCCTTGCTGCAGGACAAACTCAGGATAACATAATGAATTCAAATGCCCAAGTTAGACTCAGGCAGCCTGGGTTTGAGTCCCAGCTCTGACATACAAAATATAGTTCCTATGGACTCTGCTGTATGACAACTTACTTCAATACTCAGATTAAAACCTCAAAGAAAATGAACTCTCTGCTCTTTCTGAAGCCTCCAATCCCACAAATAGAAAGATAATAAATTATATACCCAGCTGTATGTCGCTTAATGATGGGAGTACCTTCTGAGAAATGCATCATTAGGCAATATTAGGGATATTTGAAAATAACATAAAATAATATCGAAGATAATATAAAAGATTTATAAATGGCACACTTGAATAGAACATGTACCAAAAATACAGGTTACAAACCAGTAAATTGCTCTGGGTAAGAGGGTGGTAGTGTCCATTCCCAAAGATCTTACAAATACTATACACTTAGTTATACTAAAGGTATTCAAAATATTCCTTTCTTTGATAATGTATTAGCTTATCCTGACTTATTTTATTTTTATTTTTTCTTTAATTTTATTTAAATGGCGAGGAGATCACAGATACAATTGGGGCACGCTCAGGGGTGAAGTTGGTTGGAAGGTAAAAGGTGAGAAGGAGATGTTTCTTTTTCTCATTTTTTATTATATTTTTGATAATCTTTACATAGTTAATTAGGGTAAAAAGGTTCAAGGGCTATAGGAAAGTGGGTAAGACTATTATGGAAGATGTTTCTGCCTTCCATTCTGTGTCTGCAGGTACAGAAAGAGTGTCCCCTCATGTTGTCAGCCTTCACATGATCTTGGAAAAGGGGTGGCTTCATGACACCACCACAGAGCTGCAATGAGGTGATGTACATCCTGGGAGAGGGTCATTTCATTGACAGGTAGGCAGGCGAGATTTACAAAGAGCAGGGGAGTGTAGCTTCCAGCTCATAACATTACTCTTCTTACTGACAGTGCAGCAGCTTTTTATTTAATTAATTATTCATTTATTTATTTGAAAGGCAGAGCTAGAGCGAGAGAGAGATCTTCCATCTGCTGGTTCACTTCCCAAATGGCCATAATGACAGGAGCTGGGCTAGGCCAAAGGCAGGAACCAGAAATTTAACCTGAGTCTTTCAAGTAGATGCAGGAGCCCAGGGATCATGGCATCTTCTCTACTTCTCTGTGCACAAAAACAGAGAATTGGATCAGAAGTGGGGCAGCCAGAATTCCTACAGTCCCATAGGGATGCCAGTGTTGCAGCCAGTGAGTGGCTTAAGCTTTTATTCCTCAATGGCAGCCCTGAAATTCCACAATAATTAGCTTTGCTGTAAAGTTTCACTCTAGCTATTCTGCAGAAATACACCACAAGGAGGCAGCAGTTGATGACAGGACCCAGGAAGGCCTGACTGGTGGGAATCTTGACAAGATGTCGCAGGACTTGTGTGTAAACTTCAAGATAGTGAAACAACACTTGAAATAAATGATCTAAAAAGTCACTAGAAAATGTTCTTTTATGGGCTAGTCTCCTTGGCCCTTACCCATTCACCATTGCTTTGACTAAAAAACCATGTGGCCAGGGGCCAGCACAGTGGTACAGTGGTACAGTGGTACAGTGGGCTAAGTCTTCACGTATCATGCCAGCGTCTCATATAGGCATTGTTTTCTGGCTGCTTTACTGCCAACACAGCTCCCAGCTTAGAGCCTGGGAAAGCAACAGAAAATGGCTCAAGTCTTTGGGCTTCTGCACCCATGTGGGAGACGCAGAAGAAACCCATGCCTCCTGATTTCAAAAGCTCAACTCTGGCCATTGCAGTCATTTGAAGAACGAATTAGCTGGATGGAAGATCTCTCTGTCTTTCCTTATTTCTGTAAATCTGCCATATATATAGGTACATATATGTATATAAAATATATGATTTTTTTATATATATATATAATTAAAACGCAAATATGGCCAAGGTAAAAGGTTTATCACTTGCATATTTCTTAGCAGAGGTATGTCCCATCTGACTGTTTTTGTTAGAGATGCCCATTATACTCTATAGCTCACATACCCCATAGGGATGGTTACTTAACTGTTGTCTTTCTCCCAATGTAATTTGGAGGAGGAAGACAGGGTAGCACGATGATTTTGAGTGCCCAGGATGGAATCAGACATCCTAAGTAGTATTCCCAGCTATGAAGTTAATGGGTCACATTGATCCAGTTATTCAATCTCTCTATGCTTCCATTTTTTTATTCATAGAACAAAGATTATAATTACTCCCACCTTCTAGGATTTTGTTATGCAGAATAAATAGAATTATACATATAAGAGTCTTCAAACAGCATGCCTAATACAGTAAATGCTTAAAAAGAACTATAATACTCACAACACGAATGACCACCATCTCCCACAGGCAGACTCTCATCCATCAAAACTTAAGAGGCACAAAGATGCAAACCAAAAAGCAATTCTTTTAGATACAACATTAAAATTTTGAGACTATAGTACACCAAAGTCTTGATTTCCCTTGATCTCCTTTAGGAATTTATCCTTCATTAAGCAACATAAATAGCTTTTTCAAGATAAACTTAGCATTCTGCATGATGGTAGCAAGTGTTTGGGCAAATAATGTTCTTTGAAAAATAAATCGAGAATATTTGGAGTTAAGGTTAGTCAGATTTGTGGGCTGGTATTGTGGTGTATTGGGTTGAGTTGCAATTTGCAATGTTAGCAGCTCATACTGACATGCTGATTTAAGTCTCAGCTACTCTGCTTCCAAAACACTCTCCTGCTATGTGCCTGGAATGACAGCAAACTAATGCTCTTGTGTTTGGGAAGACATAGATGGAATTCCTGGCTAAAGGCTTTGGCCTCCATCAGCTTGGCTGCTAGCCATTTGGGGAGTAAATCGGCCAACTGAAGACTCTTTCTGTCTCTCTCAGCTCTCCTTTCAGATAAATTAATAAATTTCTAAAATCAAGTAAAACAGGTGCCTATGTAACTGTTTTTTAAAGTATAGAGCACCAATGGGAGTGACTTAATATAACAACAAACTTGTTTATTTTCAGATTATGTCACTTTCATGTATGATTAAGTTTTAAAGTTCATTTTGCTTCTTCTTCCAGAAAATACTGTAAAATATGGTATAAGATAATTAGTAACTGAACTTCACACTTTCTTGACTATTAATGAGTGCCTCTTTATTCTATTTCTTTAATTCAATGAGAATGAATCGTGCTCAGTTCATTTCCTGAACTGTCCTCATCTCTCATGTTTCCCAACAGGTATGTGCTGTCATTTAGTTTTGCAAACTGTGGCAATATTCTTTCTTCAATCCTCCCCATGTTTGTGCTATTATCTTCTTGGAAATTTTCTCCAGGCTCACTGTTCCTGCCAAGGACACTGACCTGAATGGTGACTACACTGTGCTAACATATTCCTCATGGTTTTGATCCATTTTGATACTAGTTCATTGAGCGTGCCACTGTCAAGAGTTATTTTATGGGATTAGTTTTTTCTTAAGCCCTACACTGAATTATCATCCTCTGTGATGATTTTGTAGAAATGCCTACTCATTCTCCTGATTTAAATCTGAGAATGTGGAGTTAACCCTACATAAGAGTTCCAGATGCATGTGATCATGGTAGCATGTTCCTGTCCACAATTTTATGGAATATCTGTCTTGAACTTAACATAATCATCACTCAATTGTCACTTGTCACAGGACAAAAATCACAGCAAAAAATGTAGTTAAATATGAAAATCACCCTTGATCAATAAAGAAGAAACAACTTAAATGTGTATGACTGTTAAAGATGGGTCAGCCACATCCTCCCCCCAACCCACCCCCACAACTACAGATGGTCATTCAGACTTTTGTCTTTCTCAGTCACAATGTATCTAAAATATCTTCTAACAAAATTCTGAAAGGTTCCCCTTCCCTTCCTTTACCAAGTGTCTACTTTGTCCATGAATTATGTATTCAAGAAAACAAGCCCAAAGTTTCAAAGGGGAGGGAAGTTACTAATTTTTTCTGGTGTCTGTCAGCAAACTCTATCCTTTACCCTCTCACCTATACAAGGCCCCAGATTGTGGAAACAACTTCCTAAAGGAATGAAGACAGGGGAGAAAAATCTTGCTGCATGTTTGTAGATGAAACCTAGAATGTTCAGTTTCCAGGATATAAATGTGACTATTTCTTGCTGGCCAAAATGTCATGAACTTGATATGGAAATAGAATACTGAGTCCTATTTACAAAATTTGAATCCCTTTTAAATGTCAGGGCTCTCCAAAAATAACCTCCAAAGATAAAACCAAGAGGGCCAAATAGAAGCTTCTCACAAAATAAGGAATCAGTTTCCTAAGGTGAACTCCAAAATGTTTTCAAAAAAGGAGAAATGCTAAGTACCAGTGATCCAACACATGGCACTAATTTTCAGTCACAATCCCAGTCATTTCACTCTAAGTATCATTTAGAGATACCAGTAATCCAGAATAAGAGAAGATAACTTAGGTTTAGTCTACAAGGTGTGTGCTTTTTCACTGACAATAAGCATCTACCATGTTTACCCAATACAAGAGCACAGCAATAACATGAAATTGGCAAGATCCAGACTCACAACTGAAAGTCAAAAGACTCCAAGGCACTGAATGATACAGAAGTTCTTGGCTTAAGTTTTCCCCTTCCTTGAACTCTCCCTTGCATTTATCCTATGCTATCCAAATAAATTCAACACCAGATGCCATAGAACTGTCCCCAACACTGAGGTACCTGCTGGAAGCTGGGGGAGAGACATCAGGACATGATCTTCATGGGTGATGAGGATTAGTCTACAATGTAGACTCCCCATAACATTCCAGTCTATCAAATGAAATATCTACTTTTATAATCTAAAACTGTCAGCTCACTGATTCAAATTTACAAATAGATTTAAAAATAAAGTGGGATAATGATTTCATGTAATTCTTTGCTGCTTAGGTTAATGCAGGTACCACTAATCTCATGAAATGTAGTAAGCTTCAGACATATGATTTGACCTTGGTAGTCTGAGTTTAAAATTGAACCAGCTCAAGTTTCTCCTTGCAGTAGTCTAGTGACTAGCCTGTTTTTTGCCTAGGCAAGTTAGATTTCAAGTTAAATTAGCTTAATTCTAACCAAGCATTCTTAAGAGTAACTCCAAGCAAAATGATAGCAAACCAGTTCTTTTATTCTTTTTGTAAACTCTATCAGGGACTTAAGCGGCAAATAACCAGTTACATGTACCAGCTTAATCTCACAGTGAGACTCTGCAAAATACATTAATGTCCCAAAAGTCTTTAAGATATTTTCTCTCCTCTCTCAGATTTTTAGCCAATGTTTCTATAAAAAGTTTGGATTCGTGTGAAAGGTGTCGCTTTTCCTTATAACCCATGTTTTCACTTTGGTTTCATTCCACACTGATTCTGTGAAAATCTTAAATATTTTACTTTCGTGAAATACTTCGATATTTCAAGGATCCTTCTAAGTTCATATCACAGGAGACATCACTACAAGGAATTGGGAAGTAAAATACCATTTTCAATGATTTCTTCAACTTTTTCCAAGCGTCAAATTGCTTAGTGAAAATAATTTTTTTCAATCAATATGTCCTTATAGTTTTTTTCTATTTCAAAATATCTACACATAAAGTTCCTACAGTAAAACTCTGGAGGTTATATTCTGTACATAATAAAATTGATAGTTTATTAAATTCAATAATAAAGCTATTGGCAAACCAAAGGCTAAATTATTAGGATCTAAACCATATGAACAAGTGTATAGCTTTACAGACATTTAGCATCTGCAGGTAGTTATATAGGTTTTACTATCCCCAGTTCAATATACTCTTTGATTAAAAACCTACTTATTACTTATCTGGTTATTTTTTTATTAGCTTGGAGTCAACATGTGTCACAAAATGTAATTTAGTCAGGTTGCCAAAGAGCAGATGAGAAGAATGCTTGGAAAAGATGGACAGATATTCATTTAAAAATGTTTTAAAAAATAAAAAGCTAAGGAGGCAAGGGTTGCCATGATCCTTTGAGAACTTCAGCTGAAAGGGAAACCTTTCCCTTGGGGTAGTGGTGGGAATCTGTCATGTGCAGCATGAAAAAACTCGTCAACCATGTTCAACTGAGGCTATACAGAGAGCTGTGACAGACATAAAGCTATAGCTTAGCCCATGCATTCATATTCATGTACAAGTTTGGTCATACATATTTCATTTTCTCTATACCCATCCTTCCTGTTTGTATTTCCTTGATGCAAGCTGAGAGAGACAAAATGAAAGAACTCATGATGCATGAGGGAAAAGTCACCATACTTAGCCTGCACATGTGGATAACAGAGAAATGGGGGTCTATCTCAAGGTAAATTGCAAGATCAAGGAGACTTGTTGTATCAGATCATCTGCAACCATCTTGGGATGTTTCCTTCGTGTGTGAGAGAGGACAAGGATTGTCCAAGGCAAGGGGAGAAGTAGCTGGGAGTGAAATGAATCTAGTACACCTTTTCAGAATTTTACTGTTCTTACAAAGCAAACCCAGAGTTGGAAGATGCCCTGAGGACTGATGTTGCTTGTTTCCTAACTTCTGAATGTTAGGCGGGTGCAGTAGCATGATGATGTTTTAAAGCCTCTTTCCATGATCAATACTGGGATTTTTGATGTTCAGGACTATATAACTTACAAGTATCTCTTATATGAAAATGCTTTCTTCTCTGTTTGAATGGAACAGAGACACTTTATATATATAGTGACTTTTATTTACATATCACAAATTGTATAAAGCACAGATTACATTTACAGATGCTCCTTAATTACAATTGGGCTATGTTCAGGTAAATCAATCTTAAACTGAACATTTCTGTGGTGAAAATGCATGCACTTAACCTACTCTACATAAAATCATAGCACAGTAAGTGCACTACACAGAGTACCAGTTGTTTTCCCCTATAACCACAGGACTTGCTGTCAGTGTAGTTCTCACTACTGTCCAGCATAATCTGAATAACATACTCCCTTTCACTAACCTAGGAAAAGATCCAAGTCTAACATGTGAAATACAGTTTCTGTTGAACATGCTTGGCTTTTGCACCATTACAAGTTGAATCATAGCAAGTTGACAATTACCTGTTTTTATTAAAATGCTTGCATTGGCCTTTGCAGCTGAGTACCATCCCATTTTACAGAAAGAAAAGGAGTTAATATTCAAGTGAGTTATATATGCAAATGCATTCTTATTTTCACAAAGTAATGGAATTAGTAAGCTAAAGACATGACAGATTATTTACTTCAGCAGAATCATAAGAAGAAAATACGAGCACCCTCTGACACTGATTTCAGAGGCGAAAAGTCCTGGTGGCCTGTGATCTCACAATGAAAAACCAACTGCCCCAGAATGGATTCCACATTCCCCAACTCCCTGTCAATGAATTTTTCCTGAAACCTGAGCCAAGTGGATGTAATGGTAATGTCAGTGTGGATGGGCACACCCTGTCCTGCAATGAGAAACAGCATGGGCTTAAAGAGGAGAGAACAGAAGACCTAGAAGTGGACAAGAAATTATTGGGATTTTCATAGTTGCTATACAGGCTGAAATGGCTCTGCTATGCAAACATAAAATCTACATGACTTAGAGTCCCAACCTAATGATGCTACCAGTCAGTCTTTAAGAAATCACTGAAGGACTCAAATTTGTATACAGGAAGAATTCTCTGAATCAACACATCTGTAAGAGAAGGGAAGGCAGCAGGATTGGCCAGGGTGGAGTCGTAAGACATTGTGTTGGGATGTGGTCTCTGCAAAGTAGTCCTTCGGGGAGCTCATCTGCCGTGATCTCGGAGTGCTCTCCCCATTGGAGCGAACTTGACTGCAGATGCTAAGAAAGCCTTGAATGCTTTTTGCTAAGTATATGGCATAATACATATTAATTACTTAAATCGTTGTTACATATATTCATTATATACATGATTATTGTTGTAATGAATAAACACATTTCTAGGGCTGTATATTGATTGGGGAAGCAGACATTTGTGCCCCAATATTGCCTGTGCAGTCACTGGATGAAGCTATCAGTGACAATAGCAGAGTTCTTTAGCTGACATGAATTTTCAGAGAAGGATAATCACTGAGGATTACCAGCCAGCAGCATTCCCTTGTCACGCCACCAGCAGTGGAGCCTGCATGAGAAATCACCAGGCCGAGGCTGAAGCTTCAAGGAAGGATGCCTCCTGGATTTGGCTGCATCTCTAGTGGTCTTGGCATTCCTGACTGTACTCTCTTTACTTTTACCTTTATGGCTGGAATAATGCTATTTATGTGCGGCAAAGGCTCAATATTCCTTTATAGTTCTATGAAGCCTTCTGACAGGAGACTGGACAAGAATTGCAAACAGTATGAGATAAAAACTAGTAAGTCACTAGCTTTAATAAACCTACTTGGGACTATTTTTGAGGATTCCTAAAAAGAAAATTGTAGTAGAAATCTATAGCTTAAAAAGCCATACAGAAAGAAAAACTAAGAAAAATAGACAGGTTAATATTAAAACCAATGTAAGGCACAAGGCACAATGAGAGCTAACCGCTTAATGATTAAAACTGCAACTGATGCCAAACCATGTCCACAAGAAATAGCAACTGCAGTCTGTCACCAGGCTATTAGAAAACAATCTTTTCTCAACAGACCTGCTTACCTCCCTGGAATAATTGTTTGTAGAACTGTAACCACATGAATAAACAAAGAAAATGTCCCTTTACAATAATCTATTGTATATAAGTTAATGCCTTTCTTTTGCAAAATGCACTCAGATACAACTGCCTTGAGTTGTCATGCCTGTTTGTCACTGGCCAAATCCTTGCCCACTGTTCCTGGGGTCCTGTTCCTGTCGGACTGATTGCTCCTGGCCAAGCCAGTCCGTCACACTCCCTGAAGCTGGGAGTGTGCCACTCAGTCCTGAGGCAGTATCCAAGAGATTCATTTCACTGTCCACTGCAACAGGACAAGGAAAACAGCCTGTCCAAGATTCACTGCTCTGACTCTGAATTAGGCATCATGATCTTGACTCTAATGTCAACAAAATCTTTGCCTTAAGCACATATGCTTCTTTGCACAATATGCAAATCCATCAAGTGTATCATTCCTGTTAAAGTAGGAAGTATCTTTTCAGAGGGCTGCATGTTGACATGGAACTCATTGATAATCCTCTTAACTATAAGTCTCCTGTAGCTGTAAGAGGGAAGACACACTTGAGTATGACAGGAACTATGGTGATAGCATTCTACCTCACCTTAACTTCATTTCTTTTGAATTGGGTGGGAATATGGATCTCTGCTTGCATTTAAAAGTATTTTTATCTTCTGGGAAATGCTGATGGCAGAAATAAATTAATTTCTTCTCTGCAGCTGCAGTAAAATGTGTGCCAGCAAAACGCACACTCAGCTGTTTATTAGAAGTTCCAAAATCCCCTTTGTTATCAGGAGAGCCTTTTTTTTTTCCTGACCAAGTGTGAGCAGATGCTCAGCAACAAGGAAAGGGTATGCACTGGGGATTAAAAGCCAGTGGTGTACTATCCTGTTGCTTTCCACCACCACCCCCATCCACTTTCATTTTTTCCAATATTTGTACTCATTTTATTCTCTGGGAGCAAACTTTCCCCCATTTTTTTGTTACCAAGTCCATCATAGTATCCTATTCACCCGCAACTAAGGGTCAGGTGAAAGAGACTCAAAGTAGGCAAGCTCATCTCTCTCTCTCTCTCTTTCTCTCGCTCGGGAATTTAACTGTGGAGATGAGTGAGATAAGTACAGAGAACCATTGGTGCTAATTTATCTTATTGCTGGTTGCCCAAATAAACATTCCATTTCTTTTGCCTAAGTACTTTGTTTTGGACCTTTCTGTAGCCTGGATATATAACATTTCTGTTAATTCTGCAAGATAACCCATTCTCTGCCAATGAATTTTCTTTCGCTCTCGTAAGTTCATCAATCTTAGTTTGTATTGACCTGCGCCCAGAACACTGACTGAGGGAAAACATTTTTTAAGATTAATTTATTTGAAAAGGAGAGTTCTTACACACACACACACAAGCACACACACACACACACAAGCACACGTACACAATACACATCTTCTTTCCATTGGCTTATTCCTTAAATGGCTGCAATGCTCAGGCTGAACCCAGGAACCAGGAGCTTTTTCGCAGTCCCTGACATGAGCATATGAGCCCAACCATTTGGGTTGCCTTTTGCTGCTTTTCCAGATCATCAGATGGGAGTTGGATCCATAGTGGAACAACCAGGAGTCCAAATAGTGCATCCCATACGGGATACTTGTGTCACAGTTACCAGCTGTACTAAAATCTCTAGTTAATGGACTTCTCTGTTATGACCTTGAATACTTTATTTCAATAAACTACCCAAACACAGAACCTCAGTTTATGCTTGGTTTCTTAGTCTGGGAGATTTTATATGTAAATCTGCAGTAAGGATGCAAACTATGAACCACATCACTAAACCCTTGAATGCAGATGAGAGTTTGTTTGGGTACTTTATCTGCAAAACTCAGATACATAATGCTTTACATAAAAGTGGATTTTATTTCTTTCTCTTCCTTTGTACACTGAAAAAATCTATGAAATAACTGGACTTGATTGAAATATGCCAATGCTGTTCCTCAACAGTGACATTGAGTGTGTGAAATTTTAATTGACCTCAAGCTGGTCCATGGGGCTGCAATTCTGAAAAACTGGGGTTTCCCTATTAGGAAGAAGTATCTTCTTTCAGTTTGTCATTTTCTTAGATGCCTGATTGCATCATTTCATGGGTTATTTGGAGGAGCATCAAGGAGCATATTAGTTCAGCAAAGAAGCACTTGGAAAGAAATTTCAATAACAAAATGATTTTTCAACACCCAAACTTGGAATAAAACTTAATTCAGTAATTTTTATTTGGGATCCACTATATGCAGCTTGACTCTGTTGTATTTTTGGGGATCAATTTGTAGATGATATTGGGCATTTTCAGGATGGTATGGCTATAGATGTGAATGATTTTTAAAGTAATATACAAAACACACATGAAAAGTCAGGATTTTTCTCTAACCAAGAGTCATATATTTCTTTTGTCATTGCCAAACATTCCTCAAGTCTTACACACCAGAAATTAACATGGCTTCTTCATCTCTCCTCTCTGACAACCTTCTTCTCCTGAAATGACTTTAAGAACGTAACAGCCACTGAAAATGTAGCAGAGATACACCGTTTCCTTCACTTGTTTCAGCACTACCTACTCTAAGGTTTCCCAAGTCAGGTTCCAATGCTCCCTTTTTTGAAGCCGTATTTACAAAAACTCATGTTTTAAAGCAAAAAGGAGTAAAAAAGAACAGAGAGTGAAGGCATGGGAATAGACTTCTCGGAATTTGGAAGGTTGCACTTGTCCTACTACTAGGGTTCAAATTTTTATACGGCATATGCCACAGAATAGGCAAGAATATGTAAAACCTAATCTTTACATAAGAGTGGAAGAGAACCAAGAAACACAATACCCTTCCTCTACTGAATGGTCCAGAGAAAGCCAATCTCCTGCAGACAGCTGTCTAGTATTCCCAGGCAAGAGATACAAAAAGAATCCTCCTTCCAGCTCCCGATAAAGCTGCTACTGGTGTCCAAGTCTCAGGACATGGAAAGGACAGAAATTCACATGTAGAAGACCGCAGAAGAACATTATGTTCAGAATATTCAGACAGAGGTTGGCTGAAGGGATCTGTAAGGTCTTGGTGGAGTATGGACTAGCATGTGAGGCTAAGCCAAAGAAGAAACTATGTGCGCCTTCACTTCCAACCTCAGAGGCACCATCAGGAGCACCAGGACACTGTGCCCGCATATTAGTCACAGAAATATTTCTCAACCCTTAAAGCCAAGGGAGCAAAAGCAAGCTTAAGGGTGACACTGAACAGAGCAGCAGGGAAGTTGGGGCAGTATTTATTGCTATTTCTAATTTTCCTTGTAGCCATTTTGATTCTGAGGACACATTACTCTTACTGCTGCTTTTCATGCTCCAGGTTAGCCAGAATAGGGAGATCCTAGCTTTTTTGATCCTGCATCCATTTTCTTACTTTTATTCCTAAAACCATATTGAATTCAAACAGCTTCCATAAAGGAAAAGTTAGGATTGTTTGTAAAGATACTTGATTAATGCTAGCATTTTAAGATTAAATATGCACATTAAAATTTCTAGTTGTTCAAAACAGAAGCAGAGTGTAACTTCCAAAATCATAGGAAAGAAAGAATATAACATGTGGGCTTGCAGTGGATAGAGAGTGGCACATTGTCAGGCTCTTGAAATTTCAACATATTCAAAAAAGGGTATGGTTAGCGAGAAGGAGGGAAGAAATTTACAATGCAAACTGGACACAAAATGCAAAATAACATGGCAGAAATCACATTACTGTGCAACAATGGCATGGGTTTAGTTTATGTCATTTCTTAACCAGATATCATATTCATAGTGTGAACTCACACAATTGATTTAATTTCCCTTAAAAAATAAAAATTTGAATCATTCATCTCTAAGGCTTTTCTAGTTAGCACAAGGTCTAAATTTAGAACAAATTCTTAACTTGAAGAAGACAAAAATCATAGCACGGCAAACATAATCCTAACGTGTATAAACATATCCTATGAAACTCAAATTGATTTGTTCTTTTTCCTCAAAATGTGAAACTCCAAAGACTTTGGTTTATCTGAGATGCCATGTTACTAAAGATTTAATTGGAAAAATTTCCAGGGAGATGAGAGGCCTCACACTCATTTGAGAACCAGGTAAATCAACCTTTCACTTCCTTCAGCTCATCAAGTCTCTGAGTCAGCCAGTACCCTACCTGCCTACACCTAAGCGTTGGCTTTCTTAACAGAGTCATGTGATACTTTCTCTGGGAATTTGCCACCTTTGTTGGGTGACTGTGGGCAAACATCTTACACGAGTGCTGCCTCCCTCCCAGATAGACCTGACTGGGGTTGGAGAGCAGCTTCCCTCCCTTGAGGAACTTAATTAATATGTTAGCAGAAAGATTGCAAGTGCTCCCCGAAGGCATCAGAAAGTTACAGGAAGGCTGCTACTGCTCACCTGCCAATGCAAATCAGGAAAAGAGAAATGGATCCACACAAGCAATTCAAAGGACAATACTGGTGATGATTTCCTAAAAGCACTATAAGTTTTTTTGTTAAATTTTTATTTGGAGTTATTCCTTTATTGCAAAGGAAATATATGCACACTGGGGAATATCTACATGAAGAGATCAAACATCTAATTTCATTTGTGTATGTCGTCTGGAATCACGTGGTTCAATCCTCGGAGAATGCTTTCCTACAGACAAAATGCATGATCAGTGTTGCCCAAGGACTGCTTTGGGATTAGTTTTTGTTCTTATTGTTGTTTTTTGAGATCATTCCAATGTGATTCCCTTTCTTTGATGATCAGTAGCCTGATTTCTACTGGGATAAAGGCTTATAAATTCTAGAATATCCTATGTAATTTCAAATTCAGTCCACGTAATCAAGCATCTCATTGACAGTGGAGACAGACATCCCATTCATTCTTCTCTGAATCTAGAGGTGACACATCCAGGCAAATAACAGAATGTTAACTTCCTGCAAAAGGAATATCCAAATAAAAGATAACCAGCAAGATGTCTTTACCAAGTTAAGGTAAGATCACATTTATAATCTAATAATGTATGATTGTTTGATACTAAGTTTTAACTTTAACTTCTTTTAAAAATGGGATATATTTATAGGTGTCAAAAATTCAAATCTCAGAATTAAAATATCTGTTCAAGGATACAGGTGATTTTATGGCTGGCAAATTAATCCGAAGGAATGCAGGCATCCTGAGTGAGCAAGTGGGAGCAATACTGCGGTTCCTAAAATGCCAGTTGTGGTATATGGCATTAAAGGGCAGAGGGGAGTTTGATAATACTGCTTCTATACACTCAACCATGAGAACAACATCAGCTCAATTCTTATATTGGGAATCCAGGAGAATTGTGGGCATTTGCCCCCTTTTGAACCAAAACCAAAGACATATCATCAGACAGGTGATGGTATCAACCTGTTAAGGACAATGGTGCATATAGGTTGGGGGGGTTTGGCAGATATCAGCTGGATTGTCATTCTCCACACCTCAACACACCTCACAGCTGGTTAGCTTTGGCTGTCTGTATTCTTGGTGTACCACCATGTGGCAAGCACATTTGGTGGCTAAATCCAGCTTTGATTGAGTCACATATCAAGGAGTATCTAGATTCATTTAAAAGACTTTGTTGTTCTTTTTGAAGACCAAATGGGGTTTTATTTTTCATTGTGAAATACCTTATCCTCATCTAAAAAATACCATTGCATGTGGGAACGAAAGTCAAAATATTGCTAACCCCACTTTCATATGAGATTTTATTGTCAGAGGAGAGGCAGCAGCCCTTCCCTGGAAAGCTTTTGGCTCTCTTTCATGTACATTCGACACCATGGCATGTTTCTGTATTTTTATAGGTGTGATGATAAATAGATACCTGTCTAAATGCATTCCTTTCTATTCACATCTTCTTCCTTCTACTCACCTCCAAGGGTGTCTTTCCACTAGCTGATTAATTTTGTGATTTTTAGCACTATGGTGCAAGGCAAAGCTGCCTAAACTAATGATAGATTTATCCACTATTACTCAGACCCACCATGACAGGCTATTGTTCATTCCTGACCATAGTTTTCAAAGCATTAAGAAGAAATATGAACATGATAGCCATTTGCAAAACCCACCTGTCATAGCTATAGGCATCTACCTGATGCTAAACCTTGTATCGGTTACTTCTACCAGATCATGAAAAACAATTAGGAAAGTATGTCAGATGAGACATTGATATTACAACTTATAATCAACTATACTTCCAGGATACTTCAGAATTATCTCAAATCTGTGATTCTGTTGTCTGCATACATACAGACCAACACTCAGGAGGCATGAAAAAGAACAGGACTTCCAGTCTCACATTGACTGTTTTACCTGCAGTCACAGGTTTAGCTTCTCAGATCACATGAGCTGAGTTCATGGGGTTTCATTTTTAGTAGAAGGAACTGTTCTAATTCCTGAAATTTCCATCATTCACCACCAGGTACTATGTTATTTGCCCCTTTAAAGCACTCTAGCTGCTTTCACTTTGCTTTTCTTCTTTTGATTTTGATAACAGTGCTGGACGAAGGTCAGTCTTATTATAGCCATCACATTTAGGAGAAAGAATAGGATGTTCATGTGAGCTTCTCAGAGGTATAACTTAGTATAACTTGAGAAATTCAAGTCCAGAACCAACAGCAACAATAATTCCACTAAGCTTCCAAGCACTAAGGAAGTGTTAGACACCATCTTGACATACCCAAAAGGAAAGTCTCAAGTTTTCACAACTTAGTGACTTTCTATCTAAGGTCTCAGATGGCCTTATTATATCAGTTAGCATATCTTTTCTTATCCTTCTGCCATGATCCTTTGAGTTCCGTGAAATCTTATTCAGCTTTGTGTCTATAGCACCCAGACCACTGCACAGAACTAAAAAAATAAGGGATGTGGTCAATAAATGAGCAGCACTATTAAGAAAATGGATGCAAATATTAACACTTCCCATAGATGCATGAACAAAGTATCACGCAAAAAATAAAAGGAGAAGTGTCTTAATTTGCTTTGAAACTTAAGAAGGCTACACGAAAAAGGTAACATTTGACTAAGACAATGGGAACTGGATGAACACAACAGTTTCATCCCATTTGGGGATATAGGGCATATCTGGGAAATGGTACAGTGTGGCTAAAAGGACTGTGCCTGAAGACAAGATACAGAAAACCATGACAGTAAAAAAAGTTAATTAACTATACAAATTAAATTTAACTAATTAAAATAACTTCAGTTATTTTGATACAAATTAATTCCAAGTAGTCAACTGACCACTCAAAGAAAGTTTGTCTCAACCTATAGCCTAAAAAATGCTGCTTTAAGCAAAACCAGCTAAGAAAGAGACAGTCTGCACTCATCAAGGTTGAAATTGTGGAAGCAGAAGCAGGTGGCCTGTGATGGACCAAGTTCTCTGGTTCCCCTCACTGTGCACCACCCCCACCTTGGGCTGGGAGGAGCCAGCCCTGACGCGCTCCGCAGGCCTGGCCACACCTGGCACACATTCCCTAGGGTACCCTGTAGCCACACCTCTGGGGCAGGTCAGCGTCTGAGCTGCAGGGCATTTAGGGATCCCCAAGGCCCCCTCAATCAATAATCCCTGGAGTGTTTTTTATGAGGGCTGGATTATGAGGATTTGGAAAGGGGATGATTAAGCAATACTTCAAAGAGTCACTCCAGCTGCACCTGCAGCATTTATGAAGATCTATTAATAGAAAGCACACGATTTAGCAGTAATCCCCAATTCATAGAAAACCAATAATTTATGCTCCTAGGCCCAAAAGGCACTGAGGACATTGGTTCACAGGCTGCCAAGAGGCAAAGTGTGCTGGCCTCACATCTGGGCAAGGCTAAGCTGAGTTCTGAGGCTGTGTGGGAATCTTTAAGCCATATCAGTAAGGAAAACAATCCCACAGTCAGCCCTCCAGGACTTACTCTTCTCCAGACTTCCCATTCCAGAATTCAACCAAATTGGGCAAGACCTAGATAAAACAGATTATGCTATAGTAAGTATACGTCTCCTACCAGTTGCCTGGAAACTTGTGAACAGATCAATAGCATGCTCCCAGCCCAACTCTTCAATTTCTTTTCCTCACCCAGACCTCCATCCTGTCACTTGAAGAATGGTGTCAGTCATACCAGCAAGTGTCAGAGTTTTGTAGGGAGGTGACCTGAAAATTCTAAAATCTTCCTGGGTTCTATCTGTCCCTAAAGTTTTATGTATTTGAATTTCCCATTAAAAGAGTCAAGGGGCAGATACATTCATTAATGCTTTAGTTCAGCTCAGAAAAACCAAAGACCAGCTATGCTGTAGCATAAAAAGAAGAAGGAGGGGAGGGACAGAGGAAGGTGTTTTGCTGAATATAAAAAAAGGAAAAAGCACATTTGAATCTCAGTAGAAAAGTTCAGACTATACATAACTCAAAAGAAGAATCCAGAAAAAGCAAGATTGTTAGGTGATTTTTTTTTTTTTGTCTATGTGTAAGAACGAGTTGTTCAACTGACAATGAGAGGATGAGAGGAAAGGCAGTGGATGTTCCTTGGAAATGTTTATAGCTGAATCTTCCCATATTTGTGGCTGTGCAATAGGCAATGTGCAAAGGACCTACAGGTGCACTGTCACTGCAATCCACCCATTGACTTACAAATGAACAGCTGTGTATGGATGATCCTGTTATCAAGACTTCAAATGCCTTCCTGTTAGCTTTGGTTCAGATAGAAATGCAGTGGCCAATCTTTATCAATTGTATCAAATACTTGAATTAAATCACCATGCATATTTAATTCGATCTCAAGGTAAGCCTGTGCCTTGAAAGCAGAAACATGATTCACAAACAAAATTTCAAAATTCATCATGCAAGGGTTGAGCAACCTATTTTAGAGATGTCTGTACCATCCCAGAGTTCACCACAGGCTTCCATTGCAAGCACCAAGGTCAGTCTTCACAGAGCATTAAGAAGAAGGAGGAAGACAAATCAGATTCAGGGAGTGGGAGGTGCAAACAGAGGCAAGTCTCATGGAGTTCAGTCAGCATTAGGAACAAGGGGTTTCAGGATGAAATGCACTTGATGAGAAGGAAGAAATAGACTCAACCTAATCATTTCTTTGGGAAGGAAAGCTTTCTATTTTATCCTAAGTATGTGGGAGTGGGCATTGGATGTAGTAGTTGAGATGACCACAACCCACACCACAGTGCCCACTTGTGAATTTCAGTTCTGCTCCTGACTCTAGCCTGCAGATCATGTATATAATGGGAGTCAAGTCCTTGGGCTCAGAGACCCTTCTGAGAGACCCAGGATGAGTTTCAAGCACAACCATTTAGGAAATAAACAAAAACGGATGATTTTTTTCCCTCTCTTTCTTTTCCTCACCTTTGTCTCAAATAAATAAAAGCATAAACAGGCGCAGATGTTTTTTAAAGTAACAAACTAGTGGAGGTGTGGTATAGCAGTATTACTAGGCACACCTACTTCCTGTTCTGGATTGCTTAGATGATAGGAAAGACTCAATTTTGGATTCCGGCTTCCTGCTAATGTGCACACTGGAAAACAGCTGGTGATGGTTCAAATATTTGAATTTCTGCCACCAATGGGAGATAACTGAATTGGATTGTCAGCTCCCCAGAATCTAACTTATCTGAGATTTACCCTGGGTGTGCACTTGGTGTTTTGGAGTGTTAATCCTTGTAAGTCCTCTAAATTGAGTCCTTGCTAGTCCTCTACACTGAATCCTTACCAGTCCTCCACACTTGGTGGGTGTCACACAGTGGCACTCACGTTGCAGGTTTACGTGGGCTTACCTGGTTTCTCCATGTGATATGGTTATCCTTTAGTCCTCAGGGCCTCATTGTACAAAACTGTATCATTGAAAATGTAAATCCACAATCATTTTCTTTTTCCTTCCCGCGTTCTGTCCCTCATATCCACATGCCTCAACAATCCTACCCACACAGGTAAATCCTCGATTTCAAGTAAATCAATACGTAAGGTGTCAATTCTAACTCGGTAAGATTTGTCTTTGAAGCCATTTTTAGCTTTAATGTCCACATGCATTACTTGCTATCTTTCCTTTGTTCTGTCTGGGACTATGATTTATGCTTTAAGCTGCATCTATTTTGGAAGACATCTCCTCCTTTCATTTATGTGATTGGAGGACTAAAAGAACTAATGGATTGTAAATTCATATACAAAGGAAACTCATCTCTTTCTCCTTCTCTTTTCATTCTTTGAACTATGGATTGGTAAATACCTCACCCAGGGTTTCTGACATTAATTAGGTAGTAGGGAATGGAGAATTGCTTGCCAAGAGGCACTCTGGGGAGACTGCTTTGCTCATCTTGCTCAGAAGGGCTGGTAAGATAAACCAACCATAGCCCAGTCAGCAAGCCACATGGGAAAGACCAGAAATGTTTTATGATTATGTGTAAAGAAATCTAAATTTGGTGCTTTGTAGGACAAACAGTTCTTGCTGGGGTCACTCTTTCCCTGTTGCAGTTCTTCTTTCCTTCCTCCCTTTTCTTGCAATGAGTTCTCCACACCTTTCTACGTGCCTGAGGCTAACTTTTCAACTGGCTCTAATCCCAGAAAATATTTTAATAAGAGGACTCTAAACTGTTGACTCATTTCTGTCTGTTGCTCATCGTTCCCAACAATGTGCCAAGATGAGTCAGCAAGACTTTACTAGCTTCGGGTTTATTTGCTTCCTGATAAGGGAAGACATGTTCTCTCACAAAGAGGGAATGTGTAGATATCTACAGAACAGCAGAAAGAGCTGATTCTGCCAACAGTACAGTAAGACAAAGTCACCAGCCTTTGCTTACTTATCTGTATACTGGGAACCCTTCCCATTTTGTCTCACTTGCTATGAAAGATTTTGCAAGGATGCAAGCATATATAGCTTGTATGAAGCACTTTCGAAACATGAAAGGGCTGTTCCAAAGGATATAGTGAATGCTTGCAAACCTGGCTAAGTCTTCTAGTATAATCAGTCCAAAAAAATTCAAACCATATGTTCCTCTTGGCCAGGTTAGTGGGTCACTCATTTTGTCTCAGCTTTAAATGTCTGGGACTGGCCTGCCTTTTTCTCTTCTCTGAAGGTGTTTGTCCCTTTTCAACTCATTCCCTTGTTGCTTTTGACAAAATCACAAAGTCAACGGAAGTCAGTCTGACCTAAATATAATTGTTTTGGCTAATTGATTTCAGACAGCAACGTACCTATTTAGAAGGGAAGATAAAAGAAAATAGGGAGAGCCACCAAGCTTCCTATCAATCCAACATGTCTTTGCCATAGTTAAAGGTAATTCTAGATTCTCTAGCACTTTCTAAAACATAACACTCTTGCAAGTTTGCTTCTTTGAATACAACAGTTGGCGTAGGGATAAATTTGTATCCATACATTTTATATGCAAATGAAAGATACGTATTAAGAACTAGTTAAAATCAACAAAAACTTATTTGCTTATAATTAACACAAAGGGAAAAATGCATGCATTTATTTTCTGTCAGTCTTAATTATTTCATCAAGCATTCGTATTTGCAGACCTATGCAATGTCATTGTTGATTTGCCCACATCTTAGAGCATTTCTTCTTTATTTTGATGTCCTTTCTTGCCTTATTGTTTCTGAGAGAGCTTTCCAGTCTGATTGTCCAAGTGTTTCATTAAATCTGAAGCCCTATCCATTCTTTTTTTTTTCTTAAGATTTATTCATTTTATTACAGCCAGATATACACAGAGGAGGAGAGACAGAGAGGAAGATCTTCCATCCAATGATTCACTCCCCAAGTGAGCCGCAACGGGCCGATCCGATGCCCGGAACCTGGAACCTCCTCCTGGTCTCCCACGCGGGTGCAGGGTCCCAATGCATTGGACCATCCTCAACTGCTTTCCCAGGCCACAAGCAGGGAGCTGGATGGGAAGTGGAGCTGCCGGGATTAGAACCGGCGCCCATATGGGATCCCGGGGCTTTCAAGGTGAGGACTTTAGCCACTAGGCCAAGCCGCCGGGCCCAGCCCTATCCATTCTTTCACTCATTTCTTTTACCACAGTCTTTCTTCCACCTGTCGGGTAATTTTCGCTCAGTGTTTCTATTTTGTTCTTGTTATGACCTCTTGTTCCTGATTTAGATTTGTAACATCTTCATCTCTTGGAGCATTTTGTTGTATTGATTCTACATTAGTGTTGTGTGCATCATGTGGTCTAGGCTTGGCTGGCTTTATTTTATGGTGGATATGTTAAAACACATCTTAAATACCTTAAATTCGGTTAAATAAATGGTTTAGTCAGCAAGCTCATGCCTCCCATCTTGTGCCCCCCAGCCAGCCAGGGAGAGTGCTTCAGAGAAAGTTAAGCCCTGGTATGTTTCTTTGTGTGTGTGTAAATTACAAGATAGGGAAAAGGAAATCCAACCTGAGAGCTCTTAGCACTCTGAATACATGATCACTGCCTCCATTTGCATCTGTATCACCAATAAATTCTCCATTCTTGAACTTATCTTTAAGTGTTAGTCAAGTGACTTTGCCCTTTACCAGCATTTGAGATTCGGAAGGGGAAGTGTAGAAGTGAACCTTCAAAGGTAGATCGGTTCCTTACCCATGAGCACTTTCACTTCCAGAGAGAACCTTGGTAAGAGGCCAGGGTTATTACGGCCATTTTTTTGGTCACTAAGCATCTGTGACTGTCCCAGGCAAGAGAAGCCCTTCAAAAGTCCTTTTGACAGTTAGCCTCTCATAATTGCCCTCTGTAGCTTTGTACTACAGACTGTGGCCACCGTCTATTCCAAAAATTTAAGTAACAGATTTTTTTTTTTAAAGCAGGATGGAGAGAAAAAGAGAGATTATACCCATAACAACCAAAACTAAAATGATAAACAAATTAATATAATAGAGTGAGAGTTAAAACAGAATCTTCCCAAAGCTGATAAGGCATGCTTCGATCCTTGCACTGTTGGCTATAGATATAGACAGAGATAGAGATAAAAAGAGATAAAGACAAACAAGTTTAAAATCTGAAGAGAAGCAAACACTGGGGTGGACCCCAATATATGCTTAAAAAGAATATTCAAATTTTAAATCAGAACAATAAAAGTTGGCAGATAGGATGGAAATCAGGGGGAAAATGTTAAAAATGAATATACACTAATTGGAAAACATGAAATTAGATGGCAGAAGTGCCGTGTTCCTTAACAGTAATTACAGTGGCTAGTTTAAAAAAGAGAGAGAGAAAAAGAGAGATTGTGTTACATTGACTGAGGTGAGCACAATTTAAATAATTGTGATAACTAAATAAGAAACATGGTTCAAATAAGAGCATTTTAAAATAGTAAAAATAAAAGAACAGGAAAAGTTATGCTAATCCCAACCCAAAGAAATAGTGTGGGAAACATTATATTTATTTCATATAAAAAACGTAAGGTAACAATGTTATTATAAGAATGTTATTCACAGTAAAGAAACAATGGCAGGAATACAGACAACAAATCTGTAACTGTGAATTCTTAGAGAAGGAATTTTTTTCTTTCTAATCTACAATCTAAATTGAAACAGACAAGCTTTCTTGCTACTTCGTCCATATTTATTCGTTCTTTTTGCTTTCACACTTAGATGTTTTTTTCACTTTTATACAGAGCCACATTGATTCTATCTTTCTCATTTGGGAATAATATCTTTTAAGTTCAAGCCTTTTGGTTTGTAAATGCCACAACTTATGTATTTCTTCCTTCCTAGTCCTCCCTCAACCAGGAGATCAAAAACATCAGTACAAGCTCACCTCTGTGAACCTCTATATTTCATTTCTCCTCTACTTTTGATCCCTTTGAAAATCTCCCACTTTGCTTTGAGAAAACATGAATTCAGGATTTTGAAAATTCTATCCTTCGTACAGAAACTTTTCTAGTCTTCAATATTGCTGGAATTCTCAATTACTATGTGTGAGGTGCACTTCTCTTCAGGTGCTGACATGATGCCACTTCCTATAACAGAGAATAAAACCTCAGACATGGATATGGATCAGGTGCAGAGAGAAGGAACACAGAGAAGGTCAAGACACCTGAAGTTTTATCAGCTGTGTCAGAAACAGTGGCACAAATACAACAACATTCAAACCATGTCCCAACCTAGTATAACGGCTTGTGGCATGGTTCTGCTGACGTACAGAGTCCAATTACTTAGGATGATGTCTATTTTCTGCATCATTTCCTATTGACATTCAGCCTCGGGCCCTAGTCATCAATATGTTTGGTCATGCAGTTCATAAATATGTAATCATTTATTTAGCATTAGGCCTTTTTTTAATTAGCTGTTTTATAAATATTGCAATCTTATCCCTTATTTTTTACAAGACAATTGTAAAATTATCTTGTCAGAAGCCCTGAAATAACCTCTATTCAGTTTTTTTTTCCTGAATGTTATTCAATAAATACTAATGCAACTTGTAGATTATTCTTGAAGCTAAAATTCTAGTCATAAATACTTGGGATTGAAATGCTAAAACTTATACTCACTAAACTTGGTGGCTTCTAGAAAAAAATTCAACAAGCATAGACAACTTCTAATCCTCTGAAATTTACAGAAATGAAATATCACAAAATGTTGTTTTATCAGAAATTTTAAACACTTTGGATAGGAATAAGAATAGAATGGCAATGCAACAAGTAAAAATGTTAACCTCATGAAATAGTGGTTATCCAAATTTAGAAAGGAGAGGGAAAAAAAGGTATTGAAGATTAATTACAGTTATCAAAATACTGTTTCAATTGAGAGTAGCATTAGTGTTTACACCACAGTGGAGCAACTACAGCTAACAGAAATATATTACATGTTTTATGAACTAGAAAAGTTTTGAAGCTTCGTAACACCGAGAAACGATAGCTATTTAATGGTAGAGAAATGCTAATTACCCTGAGTGGCCCACTATACAGAATACTGAATAAGTTAAAATTTCATTTTATTTTACTCAGAATAACATTTAATATTAAATATGAAATGCTATGAAAAGTCAAGAGAGAGAGATTAATGGAAAAAAACTATATTTTACTATCTTTCACTGTCTTTTTCTTTTTCTCATGTTTTGAGCTATGGGCCCTGAATTTTGCACTAGGCTGTGTAAGTTACAGAGCTGTCATCATTAGCAAAGGATTTGATCATCTACCTCCAGAGAATAAATTTAGTTAGAAACAGATTTTAGAAACTCTAAGGTACTTTTTACAAGAAATAGCAAATTATTACACAAGGCTTCTACAGATAATTTTGAAACTCTAATAAATGATCCAAAAGAAAATCTGATCATGGGAAAGCAATTGGTGTAGCAGTTAAGTCCCCACTTGGAATGCCTTCCAATGGGCACTGACAGTGGAATACCTTGTTGGAGTTCTGGCTCCTTCAGCACTGCTCCAGCTTCCTGCTGATGCTGACTCTGGGAGCCAGTAGGTGATGGTACAAGTACTTGTGTCTTTGATCTACCTAGGAGAGCTAAGTAAACCTGTGGGGCTGTGATTTTGGCCTAGACCAGCTCTTACAATTGGAATCATTTGGGAAATAAACCAATAGATGAAGAACTGTCATGTTGTCAGCTTTTCAAGCAAAATGAAAATAAATTTGTAAGAAAGAATGATATGAGTAAATACATCCAAATTCTCGAATGAGCAAACATGCATCATAAAGGTACCAATTATTTCCTTATTCAATTCACAGATTTATCATACCACTCATTAGAATTTTTTGTCGGTTTTTTTTAAAAGCTAGTCAACCATTTTATTCTAACATTGTATATAAAGACTAAAATACATGAATAATCAAGGCAAGTCAGATGAGGATGAAAATAGAGATAGTTCATCTCTCTCACACACACACACGCGCGCACACGCACATTAATAGAACTGAATGGAACACACAGGGAAAGATCCAAGAGACCATGCTATGCAGTAGCTAATTTAGGGAAAATATTATATGATAGAGAAAAAATAGAACTAAATCCCTACTTGATGTCTTACGCTGATTGCCATAAGATTAAACTTCCATAGCAAAACGTAAAGCAATTATATTTCAGAATATTGTGTAAGAACAGTCATGTGAGAGCGAATGGCATGTGTACCAAGGCAGAGAAGAAGGGCCTCGTGCCTGGCTGAACACTGTTACTCTCCAATATCCTTAATAACATTTTTAACAAAGGATCACCCACATTGATTTTGCACTGAGTTTGCAATTTATATGGCCAGTTTTATGCAGTAATGCATTTTTGTGATGTAGGAATGGGAATACTTCTTTTAAAAAATCCAAATTAAAAGGTAAAAATGTATTGGCGCCCATAGACATAACATGTCTAAAGTAATCACACATCATAATGAATCTTATTACATGTAAGGTCGAGAACTGAAAAAACTAATTTCTAGAAGCTTTTAGGTACACGGGAGCTACCAAATTTTCCTCTCAACTTTATTTTCTTAAGAGCACAGTTCTGTTATACATTATTGTCTGTAATTGGTTTACTTGTTATCTAGCTAAATTATCTATTCTTCAATAACAATTACCACAGATACAAACATATTTGGGAATAAATCTAAAACCTCCTTGGTAAGCTTTGGCTTCATTTGGAGACAGTAACAATGAGAGGACATTCTGTAGTGGATGAGCCACCAGTAGGAGGCCAAAGTGGGCTTCCTAAGGCTTGTTTTGCATAGGGACTAGAGTGTCCAATAACCCCAGGAGCCAGTTAAGTAAAAGTAGTTTAACACTCATTCAATTAACATGTCAAAAAATTTCTTACATTTCCAAGAGCTTGTACTAGTTCTCAAAATTTCCCCATGGAGATCATAGGTTGTTTTTAATTCTCAACAAGGGTCTGCTGAATCCTGGAATGATTAAGCTAGGCTCTGAACCCATTAGTCAATGTCAATTCACATGGCTTTTATAGAGCAAAGCAGCCCACAGAAATATCTGATGATGCATTTATTTTTTATTTATTTTTTTTGCTTTGTTTATTTATTTATTTTTTATAAATAATACATATTTATTAAAAATTCAAATACAGAAATAAAAGCACAATATCCCACCCAGTATACAGATAGCCACATAAATCCTCTTCCCTCTAATCCCATTCCCCAGAGGTTATCACTGTGAACAAGTTAAAGTATATTCTTTGAAACATTTTCCTTTGTATATACAAGTATATATAAACACACATAAATGCACTTTTGCCTTTTACAAAAATGAAATCATGCAAATGTACATATTAATCTTCAATTTCTATCTTCATTCATTCAATATACAGAAAATTCACAACAAATCTGATTATCAGTCCTCTTGGGTTCGTTTTCCATTATATAAAATTCATATTCAAGCATCAATTACAAAACTCTTGATAATACACTTCCTGCCATCTTTGAGTCTCATCTCTAACCACTCCAGTATGAAAAGACTGGAACATAAATTACCTTAAATTCTTCCTTAAACAAAGGCAGTACATTCAAACAAACAAACTAGGAACACACTCTGTCATTCCTAGATTTTGGCCTTTTCACTTTGTGTTACATTCTGCCTGGACTTTTCCATCTGGCAAGTCCCTAATTCTTCCAACAATCAGCTTAAAAATGATCTCTAGAAGACAAGACTTCCCAACTTTTTTCAAGATATAATCACTTCTCTATTTACCCCTATACTTTATAGCTAGCTTCTTAATTGTACTTATCTCACAGTACTGCAGTAATTCATTTACATGTTTTGAGTTACCTTTCCATCCAAAGGGTCTGATGGAGTGTTTAGTAGTAGGTACTCAGCAAATGTTCCTAAAGCATTGGTTCCTCAACAGTTAAATTACTGAGTACCTGCTCCAAGATATTTATTTATTTTTAATCTTAGGAGGTTTATTCCAACGGGGCAGGAACAGGGTAGAGGTGGTGAAGATCAGGAAAGAAGGAAGAAGGGAAGAGCAAACAAGAGCGGGCAAAGGAGAGAAGAGAGAGGGAGAGAGAAGAGGAGATAAGAGATCCGCGCCTGGGGGGGCCTTTTTGTCTGCCAGGTGTAGGGGGTGGGGATTGGGAGGGATTGAGGCCAGGCCCCAGGAGATTGGTGCCTGCAGGTAAATGCCTAGGGATGATTGGTGAGTGGGCGGAGTTGGGGAAGGAGCTGGAAGATTGGGGTGGGATTCTCAGGTGGAATGCCAGGTTACATCTGATTGGTGGACGGCTGGACCGGCGCGAACTTCATGAGCTGTGAGGAAGAAGGAATGGCGCCGGGTGGAGGGAAGGATATTGGAATAATTCCTTACATTCCTCCCTTTTGTTATATATAAAGGAAGAGGGGCATTGTTCTCTATGGCTTCTAGGAGCTGTTTTCTCTTGGCAGTGGTTGCAGCCTCGTGGGAAGAATGGGAGATGGAGGGACACTTCTAGTCCTGCAAAAGAAACTGGTTAATGGTTTGATTAAAAAAAAAATTACATTTCAGTGGATGGGAATGGAGGGAATGATAATTATTATTTGCTTTGTTATCTAGAGTTCAAGAAAGAGAAACCTTCAAGTGCCAGGCAGTACTTCAGACATCTGATGACTTCTACTTCTACCAGGAACCTCTAGAACCCCCTACTCCTGCAGTTACTCAACAACGCCCCCTTTCAGCTCAAAGAAGCTAGAGCGGTCGTCATCCCTTTAACCCTGTTCACGCCTCTGTTTGGAAATGTGAGGAGTTAGATAGGATGATAGGTATCAGGGTCTCTGGTTCCTGGTGAAGCTACCCTATCTATGCTGACCATTCAGGAGTAATGAAGAATCGAGTACAAGAAGGCCTGGCTAAGAGAAAATCAATTCAAGCCAGCTTTTCAAAGGACTCTTGATGATGCATTTAAAGTGTTTTCTTGCAATAAAATATGTACTTAACATCGACTGTTACTATCCATTGCATATCACTCTAGCCCTAAGAGTTACGCTCCATAACAATGTGTCTACAATTACACAAAATAAAATCGGGCATGGCCTAAGAATAGCATTCCTCCTTAGAAAGGAGCATTTTTTAAAGTGTCACAAAAAGGTAACTACTTTGGTTAAAAAAAAAAAAACTATATGGAAGTTTCATTTGAAAGTTATGCTTAGAAAAAGCATCCTTCACACATCTATTCAACAATCTCTTTGTACAACAAACAAATATGAGACACTGCATTAATGGATTTCTTAAACTGAGTCATCCTCGCCTGATGTATTTAACACATCTCCAGGTCCTATATTATATTTATTTTGTATTTTTATGTCTATGTTCATGAACAAGATCGATTCGCAATTTTTTTACATTCTCTTGAATTCTAATGAAGATTTTGTTAATCTTGAAAAATGAATTGGGAAACATTCTGTATTTTTCTATCTCTGAAATTATGTTTCTGGAAGTTTGATAGAATTCCCTAGGAAAATCACCTAGAACTTTTCGATCGAGATAGGCACATCTTTTACAATCTTTGTAATTTCTATGAGTTTTTTTTTTGTCAATTTTTAAACATCTTCTGACATCAGTTTTCTTATCCTGTTTCTTTCCGAAGAAAACCTTCAACTCAAAATTCAGTGAAATAGAAGCAATACAGATATTTACTAATTTAAAATCTTTTGCCTTTTTAAAGCTTTGTTTTTATTTTCACATTGTAAATCAGTAATTATTTTATATGACCTTTCTTATTTAAAACAAAATCACATAAATCCATTCACATAGCCTTTGGAATACTTTCGTATGTTGGAGTACTGCTGCATATTACGGAGATGGGAAAAGCCTTTAAGTCATACAAGGAGTGATATTTTTATGACCTAACATGTAAAGCTTCTTAAGAAATATTTCCATTTCCTTATCTTTGTGATTAGAACCCACTAGCTTCCCTCTTCCAGTTCTATATACAGAATGTGAAACATTGACTGATGTATGATTTATTCTTTAAGCTTCATTTTATTTCAAAGGATACACTATATATTTCTAAATGGTTCCCCATTTGACTATCTTTATAAGTATAGGTTTTGCATTATAATCAGAGAATATCCACCCATTGATTTGCATTAATACAATCTATTATTTGCTTCATGGCTTACCTAGGGATAATTCTTTTAGAGCAATCTATTAAAATTTTTTCCCCTGTTTCTTGTTTAACAAGTTGCAAACACATATATTTAACTAACATTTCCAATTCAACTTGTAAATGTACATAACTACACTACAACTATTGATTTCCAAGGGACAATGTTAAAGTCATTTATCACTGCAATATTTCTAGATTTTTCTCTGAATTTCTAGGGGTTTTATTTTGTCTATTTTAATGTTATTTTGGTGGGTTTTTCTCTACTAAAGCTTTTTGGCCTTTGTACCTACTGTATCCAGAGTATAGAGCATGCTGTTTTCTTTGCCTAGGAGCTCCTCCAGCCACCTTATGCTGACAGCGCATGATTTCTTACTCCATTCAGTTCACCTCAGAAAGGCATTCTTAGTACCCTACTACAATAGAAGCCCTTACCACTCTTATTTTCTTTCATCTGCTTTATCATTCATAGCTCTAACCATTGCCACCTATAATTGTAATCCATAAGTTAATTGTATTATCTCGCTAGAATCCAGCTCCTTCAAGACAGGGAATATATTCATCTAGATTAGTACCATATTAACAGCATTTTAACAATACCTCAAAAATTTGTAGATATTTAATACAGATCAGTGTTAACAGAAAAATGACTAAAAACATGCTTTATTTTATAATTTATGTCTATCATTTGTTTTATGCAATATTAATATGGTTGGAATTTTATTATCATTTAAAGCTGTATATTACTACTTTTTGCCATTTACAGTATTGTTAGCTGGAATGTATTTTAAAATGAAACAAACCATACTCCAAGTACATTTGGCTTTTTATCTCGTTTAATGTTAAATAATAACCCTATGGTTCATGCTTAAACAAAGAAACTATAGCCTAAGCTATAGTATAAGGTCCAGTCACTTTCCCATAAGAAGTAAATTGAAAACTTGGAGATGTTAGCAATCTCCAAGTGTGTCAGCTTGGTGTCAGCTTCAAATTATGCTTAAATGGTTTGAATGTTACACTTCATATTTTTATATTTCTAATAATAAGTAAATTTGAAGCAATTCACATTTGGAAGGAGAGAGAAAGAAATGCAAAAAAAGAGACAGAGAGCTCCTGTCTATTGATTCACTCCCCAAAATGCCCTCAATGAATAGAACTGAACCAAGCTCAAAGCGTGAGGCAGGAACTCAATCTATTTGCTCCAACTGAGCAGCTGGAAGCTGACTGAGTCACCACAACCACCCACCAAGGTCTCTTTTTCAGAAAGCTGGTATCAATTTAGGGCCAGAACTGAGCAGTTACCCAGGCATTTCAATACAAGATGTGTACATCTCAACCGGAGTGCTACTCCTAACATAAATGCCTGCCCACGATCATTATAGTTCAACATGTTTCTAACAAAATTATCTACACATCCTGAAAAATACAGTGCTAACAACCTGTTGCAACTCCTGCTCCTAATAGCAGTGCTTTGCAGAAATATTCCAGAATGTTTATTTTAGGTTTCTACACTGTTTCTAACGGTATTTTCCATTCTACTTTCTAAAACTGCTTATCAATTTTGTCTGATAGTGTGGAAAATGCACTCCACTTACTGTATTTGTAAATAATATGTTCTTCATTATGTCTAGTCTATTATTTGGTTCTGTTCATTTCATTTTTCAGAATTGGCAACCGTATTGTTTTCTCTTCATTTATTTATCTTTTGCCATTCTAATTTATTTTTTTCAGCTGAAATATACTTCTAAATCCTCCCAAACAGCCTTAGTATTTTTTCTCTTTTTTTTCACTTTTTATGCAGTATTTGTTTTTGTCATTGTCAAAGGATTTTTTCATTGTATACTTTGTGTAGATTATTGACTGATCCAAAGCAGTTTTTACTGTTCAGATTCATAACTAGAGCAATTAGAATTGATCATATTGTTCATTTTCTCCGCTGCTGTATTTAGTCAACCTGTGTAAGAGAAGGATGACGCCAACATCTCCATAAATGGGTGGTTATGGTCTTAGGTAAGCTTTCTTGTAGGGATATGAATAAAGATATGTAAATTTCCACTTACCAAAATAAAAAAGCCTTTCCCTTCAGAGCATAGTGTTTCAACATTTTATGATATCTCATGCTTGAATAGAATTTGGTTCCCTCTGTTACACATTGTGTCATTTTGGATTTCTAAAGTTACCTCAGGTTCTGCTGCATTTCTTTCCTGAGCTCTTCCAGAACAGTTTGCTAGGATCTCCTCTGGTGATACATGACACTAATAATTGTCATGAAAATAACTTCCTCAAGAATTTCTCTAAAAATGTCGAATAGCTTATTTGATTATCTTATTTCACATCAAAACCACTCTATAAAGTTTGTACGTTCATGACTCATGTTTTATAGATAATCAGACCTAGGCTAAGATTGATAACAAAACCTGGAGATATTACATATGCTATCAAAGGTTGCATGACCGGGAAAGGATGGAGCCCAGCTGCAGATCCAGACAAGTAGAGTTAAGTGTGGGTTCAGCATGCCTCCCTCTGCTGTGCTGCCACCTTTCTTTAATGTAGGGTGGAATATTGAATCCTATTTAACTCTTGATCAGGTCAAGGAACATGGAGGAAAATTCCAACAAAACAGTCTGGATGAGACAAAGGAATGGATTACAAGGAGGCTTGACTTAAGCACTGAGGCATGGAATTCTTATATCTGAGAAAGCAGTTTTTAATGGCTTGTCCAGACCACACTTTGGAGATTTAAGAGTGTGTAATATCTCAGTTTCAGGCTGTTCTTACAATGATTTATAACCAGGATTCAGTCCTTCACACGTAGCAGTCATATGCCATTCTGTCCAAGCTCTGGTGCTTAGCATATTGCTTCTTATCATTTCAACCCCAGTATAATAAGAAACACAAGCTACCCTTGAGACAATAGGCATCTCTTCTAACCATTGACTAGTTGTATGTTTAATTGCTCAGCTCTGCAGTGCTTGAACTTGCTATTTTTGGAGTTTGGCAAGGCTGAAGACATGCTGGGTGAGCTTTGTTTTAGGTCTCCTACCCTACTCCAATGTCATTTGCCTGCCATGCAAACCAGCTAAAGCGGTAAGGCAATAGGCCAATTAGCAATCAGCTGTCAGTTGAACAAACGAGGTGAGTGGACAGCAAGGGGATGTCTTTTCCACAGACAATAAGCAGAACTTGAGATTAACTTTTCTGTTCTTAAAGCACTAAGGGGGTAACATGTCATTTATTCTACGTACATAGTCAATCTCCTTGATTGCTATTAGAAAAACTTAACCCCAGTACCTATGGCAAAGCAAAAGAATCTCACTTTATTTGGCCATGGGGAAAATTGGTTTTCCAGGTCATTGTCAAGATAATGTTAACATGAACCTACTACTAAAAATCTGGTTGTGAAAAAAAATTGCATCTCAAGGCTGCATAACATTACAGAATAAAATGCCTTAAAAACATAACTCCAGTTAGTCTGTGCGGGTTGATATCTTGTCTCTCCTCTTCCCTGACTGTAGTTTTAGGCAAATTGTACAACCTCTCTAATTTCAGTTTCACAGTTGGCAAATGAGAACAGTAAACAAAACAAAACAAAGCAAAACAAAACAACAAGCATGCATGTGAAGGGGCTGTTGCCACAATGAAATCAGACGAAGCATTTAGAGTACTTAGAACAAATGGAAGAAAACAATGGATGATGATTACTACTGGAACTGGATACTCTGAATCTTAACTGAACCATTGATTGGATGTGTATTATCATCACAGTATTTATAATGATTAAGCCAAGAAAGAGGAAGTAATTGCATCAAGTTCATACAGCTTGTGTTTAATGGAACCTGGATTTAATCTTCAGCTGTTTGTTTCTAAAGCTGAGGAATTTTCTGAGGTTACCCAAAATCCATTCTTTGTAGAACAGTTTTTACTGACTTCTCGTTTGGTGTTATGCCAACTACCCACCACAGAGAATATTAAGAGATGGACTTATTGTGTCTGTGATTGTAGCTATTGAGATCATGCTAAGAACAGTGCCCACTGCATCACACAGCAGTTTATTCATTCATGGGAGACATTCCTTAGGAATCAGTTTTCAAAAAACTGTGCTCCACTCTGAATAAGCAACATAGCTTATTTTTCTCATGAAGAACCATGTCTAATCACAACCCTCCTTTGTTTTGGCTGTTAAGAAGCTTAGAATCAAAGTGTTAGTCTTTTCATAATACTGCCAAATACTAATCTTTCAGATTTCTAGTAGTCCTTATTTCCTCCTTAAACCTCACCTTTGATCATATATTTAATCCTACTGAAGGATACACATTTTGTAAACTATAACAGTGGCTTTTTGGAATAAAATAAGTATGAATTTATTTTAAAAGTCTAAAAATATAGTTCAATGCATGTTCATCATTTTTCTTGGGTCCAGTCTTTGCTAGTCCTGTTGTGTCAGAAGTCAGTGTTTTCCCAGGGTTGGGTAAGACATATTGGAACATACGAACACAATCACCCAGTATCACATGATATTAAATGGGTCATTGATAAAGGCTAAATTAATTTAAATACAGAAATTTTGAAAGCAGACAATTTCATAACACAACATATGCTAATTTATTTCCTACATAAATTATTAGCAGCGAAAAAAAAAATGGGAAAGGCAGGACATGGAATATAAGAGGCAGCGATTACATCAATTTATCCAAGCACACTCCAAAAAGAATAAGGAAAAAAAATAAATGCATTAAATAAATTAATTCAAACATGTTCACTTTGATCCAAAACAATTAAAATTAGGGTTTTTTTTCAGGTATGCATCTGCCGTGAAATTTTTGAAGTCCCTTCATGCATACAGATTTTGAAATATTTCCCATGAATCTTTGAAGTACTTTCCTGTATATATCCTCCTGTAAATACTCTGTGCATAAACATGCAGTTGAGATTCAACCTCACTGTGCTCTGTTATCTCTGCATTTATTCCATTACAATGTAGGAATGATTGGTTCTCATTAACTACTTTCCTAATGCTCACTACATTGCCACAGTAGCTATGAGAGGGATGTATGGATAGAAGATGATAGACAGATAATGCTGATTCAGCACACATTTCTTGAATTAATGAATGAATAACTCAATAGCAGGAAGAAATGTTACACAACAAATTAAAACAGGTGGGAATTATTTAGGGAGAAATAACACATGCATGCTACATATTAAGTAAAAAATCCTAAGTCTTCAAAAAAGAAGATGAATATTTTAAGCCAAGGGGATAATGCGTATAAAATCACAAAGCTGTGAGAAAACATAGCATGCTTGCAGAACTACAGATATTTCAGCTTGGCTCCAGCCTTGGTAAAGAGGGAGTAGAACAAGATGAACTTGGAATGTGAGTTTTATCTTCGTGGCTATAAAGAGTCATTGATGAAGTCAAGGAACGGGAAGGAGGAAGGTTATGAGACAGTCATGTAAGTTTTAGAAAGATTACCTTGACTTCAGGGAGGATGGTGAATTTAACAGCAAGCGTTGAGGAGTTTATTATATCAATACAAGAATGAAATTATGAAGCTTTTGATTAATTAGGAAGTGGGAGTTGTGAGGAAAAGGAGGAAGGGGTATATTTGAGAGGCTACAAGGTGACAAAATCAAACAGGTTTAAACATCAATTGTAAGAGGAACATATAGGAGGGGAAAAAATGTAGAATGTTTCCTCATGTTTCCATGTTGATTACCATGATGGATGTTGTTGACATTTTCTCAAATAATAAGCAAAAGAAGAATTGGGAAGAGAGTGACTGAGTTAATGTTTGACAGTTTAAGCTTGAGATGGCATAGGTACATCCCAATAAAGAAAACCTATAGAAACAGAGATTCAGTGCTCCAAAGACAGATTTGACTAGGACCATGAACAATTTGGGAGGCATCCAATATACATAGTTAGTAGTTAAGGACATGAGCAATATTTGTTTTCCTGGGAGATTAGAAGAAGACAGTGAAGGTTATTACTACGCTATGAAACATTGCCATTTGGTAATCAGCAGAAAAAGACACGTTGAAAATTATCAGAAATAAGAGAAAGCTAGTGAAGGCTGACGGCAATAGAGGAGAGATTTTTACAAAATCAGGAGAACCTTGCATTTCCAGGAAGTTGACAAACTAGACATTCTGAATTATTTTATTTCAAAACGAATATGGGACGCATTTAACAACTTCTTTTCAAATGAAAGGATGAACTGGCAAAAAATGCTTCAGAAGCTGAGGTTAGTGTGAAGGTGTGGATCCACAGGGGGAAACCGGACCTGGGATCCACATTCTTAGAGAAACATCTGTCAGACCCTGAGACATCTGGAGAAACACCGAGGATCCAAGGACACGAGGTAGAAGACTAAATGATGAGAAATTTTAATCAGAAACCCTGTAGAAATGTGATAATCCCTGTATACAAGTCAAAAAACAAACTAGCCCAGCAAATGATGAAAATTGTGCTTACATGTTCCCAATTCCTTTCACAAATAAGCCAGAAAAATATCTCCCGCTTAGAAAACCAGACCCCTAGGGAATTGGGAACCACAAACCGGACCCTAGATTGCTTGAATCTGCAAGCATACCTTTAAAAAGAAAAACTACAAGATACCAAAGCAGAAATGGATGTTGTACTAATCAATCATCAAAACACATGAACAAGAACTGACTGACATGAGTAAAAGCTACAGATTGCAGAATTATAAAACAAAGCACAAAGGCAAACGTGCTTTATGTATCAAAGAAATAAAGATGAGCATTGAAAATAGAGTAAAAGATCCATGATATCAAAGTCACGGAGGCAGGCAAGTATGAAAATGAGGGAGAGAAAATATTTGAAGACCTCATAGCTAAAATTTTACACAATTGGAAGAAATCAATCCTCAAGTTCAGGCAACCTAACAAGTTCCAAGTAGAATATGTTTCAAGACACATCAGCAATGTGCTACCTCCCCACAAGGAAGAGAACAACTTAAAAGCAGACAGAGAGATAAGTATACATCTTAAAGCAAGCCCAGTATCTGCCTCAGTAACAATAATAATAACAATAATAATAATAAAAACAGTAAAATATTATGCTGGATGCCCTGAGGATGCAGAGAAATGACATGTAGAGTTTTTTAACCGGAAAATAAATTTTCAGGAATGAAGAAAAACACATTTTCAGAAAAACAAGTTTACCATCATCAACTCTCTACTTAAGAAAACACTCAATAAAAGAGAAGAATGTATTTTCAAATGGAAGACATGAGATAAACATATTGCAGGAGACTAAAGGAGCTCAGATTCATAATAGAGGATATAGAGGATGGGCATGATTATTTTACTGCTTATACATATGGCAAATATAATTGTATGTATTTATAATATATATTTGTAAGGGACACTAAAATGAGTCAAACAGGAACAACCTAAAATGTTTAAGGACAGTAGGGAATATTCAAACAGCTCTTTATAGTGGAAAGGGAACTAAATTCAAGGCTCATTGAACTATTTGGTATTCAAAGGTAACTGAAGTTCAAATTGCTGGCTTTGTAGAGAAAGCACCATGTGTGATGTGCACGGCAGAACCTGCATAGAAAAAATGGGAGTTTTAATTTGGAATTGGGATTTTGCTGAGTATTAGGCCAGAAGTACAAGGAAGAATAAATGAAGATTCACCAGTAGGAAAACTAATGAATTTCAAGCTTCAGGTCTTTGCTGTGCAATGTGCAGGCTTGAATTATTCTAGTTGAACATTCATATGATCTGTTTTTTAAAATATGCAAAAGATGTGTAATTGGTTAAGGTCACCTGCTGTTTGTTCTCTAACTTCATTCTGTTTTACTTGCCCTCATGTTAGTTCACAGGAATTATGGGGCTCTTGGTTAGGGAAGGGTTGGGTTTAGCAGAGTATGCTGTGTGGCTTGCAGATACTACATGTGTTGTTATTATAGTTGCATAGTTAATGACAGCCTAGGATTGGCTTTCAGTAAATCGCTATTACTACAAGTCATCTGGCACTATGATGTAGAGTTAGGACCAGGAGTCCTCCTGTGGGCTGTGTGCATCATAAAGCGCTCAGGAACAAAATGTTGTGGTAGTAATTAATGATTTCAGTATTTTCAAGAGTATTGAAGATGAGCATTCAAAGAAACAAAACAAAACACCTGAAATGTCAGGAAATCTTAAAGTACAAATATGAAAGGAGCTTCTTAGAAACTTCCCTAAGTTTGACAGTTATCTTAGAACAAACTTTTATCAAAGTTGTGAAATTGAAAGAAAATTTTCTAAACTATTAATTATTAAAAGTCACTTTAGGTCAACTAAGAAGGTATCAATCCAGGTTTATCATTACCAAATTCACAGTAACTCTAGCCTGCTGGCAGCTAACGATTTCACTTCCTTTTGTAGCCTAATTTGTGCCTACATATTTATTTATCATAATTATTTTATCACATTTTCTTAAGTATTCAGATTATAGTTAGTGTGTTAGGTTGACTTTAAAAACATGTGTTCAGACCAGTCACATTACTATGAAGATTTCAAGATAGTCAAGGCATCTTATAAAATATTTGCTGTGAATAGAGGCATTGATTCCGGCTGAGGTAAGAAGTGCTGATCAAGGCCCCCCATTAACCTGGAGCTTGGATTTCAGCCTCAAAATACTTCTGTGTGTTGGTCACTTCCTTACGTGTCCTCCTCCAACTCATGACCTTCACCCCTTCCCAACCTTGAAGATGGCAGGGTTGTATACTGAGGTCTCCTCGGGTCACTCGAGTCCTTCAAGTTAACAGAAATCCATCTCAACACCATTTTCTTTCTCATTCTAGAGTCTGTTCTGTACCTTGGCATTATCAAGTTGTTTCTGTCCTAGGACCTTTGCATCCTATACTCCCCATATGATGATGTGCCAAGTACTTTGGTGTTTTTAGCTCTCAGTTACACTCCTCCAAGAGACCTTTTCCTGAATGCTCTCTCCAAAGCAACCCCTACATCATGCTGAAAGATAGAAACAAGACTCATAAAATGAAGACCCCTCCAACTCACTGCTTATCTAACTCTATCTCAACAATATATGTGCTTTGAATCCTAGGTGTAGCCACAGCTACAAACCATTCAGAAGCAAAGAGCACCAAACACCTGGACACAAAGGACTTTTGGTTGTTCCTTCAGGGATTCCTCCAACCAGTACAGTGCCCAGAATATCCCAGTGTGGTGGCCCATATATGACCGTCCTGTGTGAATGTGGTGATAGCAATACGGCCACTCTGAGTGAGTCTAGTGCAATACAACAACCATGTCTTCACAGAACACTGAGCCAGGAGCAAACCAAAGTTCTTTGTGCTGAAGGGGATCAGCCAGACACAGAGTGGAGCCATGTCACCCCAACTCAAACTGGAGAGTCAATCAATGGAAATTCTTACTGTTGTGCTGACTCCACTAAGTTGACTGAGCATAAGCTTCTAATAAACCTTTTCTGGGTTGAACATTGGTCTCTGTTCAATTTCTATTTGCAAGGGAGCCAAAGAACACTGGGTTTGTTATCATACCAATTTCTTAACTTTTACCATTCTCTCAAACGAATTTGTTCATGTTTCCTGTGGGATTCAACTTCCTACCCAAACTATATTGCCTATAACACTATGAATAGTCTGTCACCTTCAGCGCTGTATCTCAGAACGTAAACAATATCTTGTCCATAGTCAGTGAGTACATTATTGAAATCATGCATACTAGGCTGCAATAGCAAAATATTTCAGACTAAGTGGTTTGAACAGAATTTTTTTGGACTGTTCTAAAGCTGAAAGTCTGAGATCATGGCACTAGCAGGTTTGGGTTCTGCTGAAGTATTTTCTAAGCTTGCAAATTGCAGACCCCTTGCTCCCACTTCAAGTGCCCACCCTTCTGTGCACTTAGACGTCTCATGCCTCTTAATCTGTCCTAACCTCTTTAGGATTCTTAGAAGGACATCAGCATATTAGATTATGGTTCTATTCTACCTACCTCTTTTAATTTAATCACCTCTTTTAGAACTTTGTCTCCCTATTCAGGTATATTCTGAGGTCCTGGGTGGGGGGATATAAATTTATGAATTTGTGGGAACACCACCCAAACAACAAAATGGTATTCAATGTATTTTCGTGAGAAGTGTAGGAATGACAGGAGCCTCAGAAGCCTTTAGGAAACAGCAGGGGGAAGCTTGTCATCAAGACTCCCCAGGTGCTCGGGATGCAAGCAGGGGAAGCTCTTGTTAGTTTCCCCCTCACCTGAAGCCCGTCTATAGATGGTTCTAAATCAGAGCACAGAGCAGCACACTCATCCTTCTGGATCCCAACCGTGTCAGCCGTGGGGGGTCCACAGATGTCAGCCCCAGCAGGGCTCTGTGTGCTCACCCATCACTGACAGGTGGGGCCAGCTCACCAGGCAGTAAGAAGTTGGGAGGAGCCAACACTGCAGAAAGCTGGCAGCAGCAGGGAGGTCTGGCTGGCAGGGTGAACTCAGGCTGTTTGCAGCTGTCTAGGGATCAGATTTCCCAATCACCTGCTCCAGCCCAGGCTTCAGGAACTGAGCTGTCAGGCAAAGCCCCGTAATTAGACTAGGCTCATCTACACCTTCCCTATCTATCTCCTAATTGAAGTTTAATGGCTTTGGTCACAGGAGGAGGCTTTTCCTGTCTTTCTAGGCTTGTATTCTTTCATCTGAGCATCAAGCCAATTAGTTTAGCATCTGGGGTAATTGACAGAAGTCAAACATGACTGCTTGGAATTCCAAAGCCAAGAAAGTGTTTGTGACTGATGGAAGGTGTGTGTGTATGAGTGTGCATGTGTGTGCGCGCGTGCGTGTGTGTGTGTAATTGAGAAATCAGAGACTGAAGAAAATGCAAAATTTTGGAGCCTCTGAGTCTTTATGATATAGGCTGACATGATGCTCATTTATACACTTCTGTGTCTGCTTTTATATTTTTATATTCATTTGCTAGGCGAATCTGTTTAAATACAGTAGATTCATTTTTTAAATGGATACAGTGATTGGTCTATTTACATCTTATCCATATCCATTAATTTATCATATTCCATTTGAAGACATGATTCAGATATGTGATTATCACTCTAGGTGGAGTTTCTTTTTTCAATACTTATCTTCATTATTCTGACTCTTTGTCTTCCCCTTTTTCTGCTCTTCCTTCTGCTGCCCGGACGACCAAGCCTGGCCAAAGATAAGCCGATTCCTCGAGGTTACAGGAATGAAATCCAGAGCTAGGAGGCACCCACCTCCACTGAGGCCTCACTTGGCCTCCTAGAATCTTAGGTACTCAAGAAATGAAGGCGGACGTTGTCTCGGTAGTAGGCAAACATGCATCAGGGGCGCAGCCCAGGCTGCTGAGCCCCATTTGTTTGCATTGGCTCAAGACTCCACTGCAGAGGCAGGAGGCAGCGCTGGAGACGGCTGACTGCTGGGTAAATGAATGCTCTTGCAGCCAGCTCCTGGTGGGAATTTTAGCTGTGTGCTAGATGCTGAAGCACTCACTGAGGCTTTAAGAACTTCCTCAAATAGTTCTGCCAAGAACAAGATGATTATCACCACTAGAACTTGGCTATGAAGATACTGCTAGCTCAAGTTTTCCTTAGAGTGTGAAACAAGAAATGTTGCTTTGAAAAGGGCAGAGGTGTATGCAAGTCTACTGGATTAGTGGGAGGTCTCAGTTCTGAATGGGAAAAGGAAGCAACGAGTGGACTTTGAACAATTTATGAATGAGCCCGTGCTCTGCTGCTTCCTATAGTTCAACTCTGAGCCCAAGGTGGCTGCTCACAGGTTGTAACAAGGAGGGAAGTAGCAGGAATGCACATAGTTCTGCATCTGCTTCTCAGACACAAAAGAATGAAAAACTGCAGGTGTCACGTATACTGAGTCCTGGAAGAGAACATTCTAGTCACTGGATGTGTTCACCTTTCAGATGCCCTCAGCACCATCCTAGGGTGATGAGGAACACAGGAAGAAGGCCAACACCAAGTACATGATCTCAGAGAAAAAGAGCAGCATGGTAAAAAACAAAAAAAATTACAGAACCAGAAAGGACTCAAATAAATTGAAAATTGTGTCATATGGAGAAAAAGTACCTCTCCCATCCTGGGAATTTAGGAGCAAGGGAGCAGATGAAGATGATTACTAAGATTTACTGCAAAGCCACCATATACCAAGTACTTTGTGACTGTCTGACTATAATTCCTTACTTAAGGAACCCTCACAACAATTATTATTATTCCTTACAAATGAGGTAACCGGTGCATAAAGACGTTAAACAACTTACACAAGGTAACACACTTAGTGATTTACCCATTATCTTTTGCAAAATAATCCAGTTATCGGAAAAATATAAACAATTATACTTAAACAAGAATAACTGTACACATACCACTCAGCATAAGACATAGCATCTTACAATAGAGGAAGGTCCTGAAACCCTTCCCAATCACATCTCTTCCTTCTCTTCCTGGGTTAACCTCTCTGCTAAATTTAGAGCCACATGTTTACTTCCTTGAATTGTATCTGAAAGAAATTAACAAGGATGCCAGCCATTAGAATGAAGTCACAAAAGTGAGGCGTTTCAATGATGACTAGAGTTTTCTTGGCCTAGACAAGTACCAAAGAGCTAAGTTGAGAAGAAACTTGACACAATAGAAACCCGATATATAGGCATGAAGAATGAAGGATGCACAGAGGATGCTCAGCACGATAACTTTGAAACTATAAGGTCATAAACAAGTGATGTGTAAGTTACTTCAAAAAGTTTATGGAAGATTGAATTAAAAGACAAATTCATTATGCTAAAACTTTTGAAATCCACACAATGTTTTTCATAATACCTATTTCCAAAGAACTTATTGAAATATCTTCATATGAGGGAAGTGATAGAGCAGAATAACACAGTCCTGAATAAATTATTTTTCCTTAAACATCAGCTGCTAAACCTTTTGTTAAGCAATGTACAAAGGGCCTTGTTGAGAGCTTGGCATTCAGAAAGCACTCAGGGAATGCTGGTTCAATGGATATTTTTTCAGTGAGCTTCTGGACAGCCCATGAGTATCTAATTCATAAGAGGTGACAGATATAAAAGAAGGAAAAGGGCTAGGAGGGGAGAGGGTAAGAAGAAGACAATAGAGGGGAGGATTGGCAATACTGGGGCTGAATAAGTTTACCAGAGAGTCAAGAGAGTTTGTTGAGAGTTAGATGAAGAAAATGTGCACCAATTTATAGGAAACAGCATATCCTAAAGGTGTGTCTGAAAAGATAAGTGTTGATTCCATTGGTGCAAATGACTTGATAGCTCTTGGTGATGCTTGATTTTTGTAGCAAGAACCAGGCTTCATTGCTTCCTAGAAATACCTAGAGAGAGAGACAGCCATTCTCCCAAGGATCCCTATGTTTAGAAAGTTCTAGCCCTATGGTCTTTTGTACTTTGATGAATATTCTTTGCTATGATTTGATTTTATGGTAAGGGTTTACCCAGCATCTTTTGTTCTTGGGCAGGATCTTTACACTCTGATCTTTGTTTGCCTCTGTAATCTCATCATTATTACTCATTTAAGCCACTTCATTCTTGCATAAGCATGTCAGATATTTTTATACCTCTGTATTTTGATCCTACAGTTCACTGAAACTAATGTGAAGCCACATTTCCGTGACTACTTATAACAATCTTCTATCTTACTCAAAAATCAGATGAAACATTCTTTATCATGCCTTATTAACATTAAGCAAGATTGAATTAATCCTCCACTGGTGACCTATTCTATGAAATGTATCCTAATACATGATTACTACACGTGTCAGTCTCTATAGCTGAACTATAAATCCTCAAGAGCAGACACTTTATCTCTGGTCTGTAGTCCTTTGAAGCATATACTGCTTGCTTCTTTAATTTAAATGTCTTTTACAGATAACAGGAGAGTATGTAGTCAGTTCAGAGCACTGTTGAAGACATTAGGACACATGTCCAGAGTTACAACTTGCTTACTTGCTCAGTCCTAAATCTATTCCAAGAACATTCACGTTAGCGGTATCTGTTTTGGAAAAACACACAGCTTTACTTGGGAGACCCTGCAGCTGTGTGTGCCAGGAAGTTCAAATGGTACAGAACGTGCCTTTACCACCATTAGATAAAAATCAGGTGGAAGCTATTCTCTACTTGCATCTGTGCAGGATTTGGAAGTTGTGTTCCAGGGCCACATGCAAGGTTCAACTGCATAAAGCTGCAATTTCAAGATTCTTGAGAACCTACATGAGATGTTTGGCTTTGGTTATACTCAAACAAGTGTCAAGAAACTACACAAAACAATTTCCCACCAAATTCAATGTCAAAGAAACAAAATTTAAAGCCTGATCTGCATAATAAGCCAAGTAATTTGTTCAATTCATTTCCCCCCACTGATTAAATAGTAATCGCCATCTACTTGGAAGCTCTGAATGTGCCCTTAAGTTCTCACTTTTTAAGAAGGGGCAAATGTCTTTTGATAACAACAACATCTACATTCATGGAGAATGAATGGCCTAGTGGCTAAGGTCCTCGCCTTGATCCCATATGGCCGCTGGTTCTAATCCCGGCAGCTCCACTTCCTCTCTGTCTCTCCTCTTCTCAGTATATCTGACTTTGTAATAAAAATAAAATAAATCTAAAAAAAAAAATAAAAGAACACCACAAAGGTGAGTATAATGTGTGTAGAATACCAATTACCTGTATGAACTATAGCACAGCAGGAGCCACGGGCTTCCCTTTTGTTCTTTCCTTCCTCATTCCCAACACTGCACACTCTTGGAATCATCCCTGCCTCTTTTTCATTCTTTCAACAATAATACAAATCTTGGGTGCCTGTGGGGGGTTTCTTAGGAAGACTGTGGACTATGACTTATGCAATACCATCTTTGCTGTCAGTAGATTTCACAGGTGGCCTACAAATTTTGACTTGTACCACTGTCACTATTGAAAGACACATTATTTGTTGCAAAGGATCAACTTGCAAAATCATGCTTAAAATATAGCCTATTGGTAAAACTGCATATATCCAAATCATGTTGAGGAACCACATAGGAAACTAAACTTACAAGTCTATTGCTCCCTAGCCTGAAGGAAGCCTTTTACAATGTGACATGAGGCTAGCTGACTCTTGAAGTGTATTCTCACGTGACAGACAGTTGTTCACTTTGGCAGCAGTGAATGTTTCTGCCAAGAAACAGATTTTTACATTGCTAATGAGACATATGATGCACAGTTGAGGTTCTCTGTTTCAGTAAGTCAATGACTTATGCGGCTGAATGTAGGATAACTGGTTTAAGATGAATGATTCTCTCTGCTGTTAGAAGATATGCATACTCAGAGGAAGACAAATGATCAGTTAAAAAATGGATGAAAACATCTGGTCATTTGGTTCTCCTCTGGGAGGTTCACTAACTTTACAAACAAATGTGGCTTTCAATTTTAAATCAGCAAAAATTTAAAGATAGATTTGTCTGTATACAGATTGAATTAATTGGGTCTGAATCAGTCAAACTGAATATTATACTCTTAATCAAATGGTCTTTTTTTTTGTATCGAGTGACTACTTGGAATCTTGGAATTTACTCACCTCAAGACAGAGCAAAACTCCTCTAGTCAGAACTTGTGAAAAGGGGGATTTAACATGCTCAGTTCGGTTGTCACATAGTCTCTCTATCGAATCTTGGTAAATGTCTAAAGAACTACTCATGCGGTGGGCACAGTCTTCATCATCTCTGTGGTCATCAGCCAACCTTGTTTCACCAAAGAGGATGAAAGCAGGAAGAACTGAAGTAAATTGCCTAAGACCACAGGGCAGACAAGTAGCAGCAACAGGATTTGATCCCAGGTTATCCTGGGCTAAGGCTGTGTTCTTAGATTCCATGTACAATGATGTGCCTAAGAATGAGTGTTGGAAGGACACCTTGTTGTGATGAGACATGGGTTCCTTTCACCACATTTTTCTTCTGCTGTTGAGTTTGTGCTTACTTGTCAAGTTTTGCTACAGTGTCTGAAACATACAGGGCTCTGACAACGTTTCGTGTTGACCAACTTCAGAAATGCCAGGAAGCAATGCTAACATACCTCGAGTTTAGAAATGCAGACAATGCCAGTAATGGTCATGTACTGCCATATTCCAAAGTGTAAATTAAAAACAAAAAGTAGTGTTTTACATATGTGTATATTGTATAGAATGTATATCTTAGGTATATTTTAAATTACTTTATATTTTTATTGATGTGAGAAGCACAGAGTGAGAGACACAGACATAAACAGAGATAGATAATCAGCCCTCTCCTTATTTATTCCCCAGTGGCCACCACAGTTGAGGCTGGGCCAGACTGAAGCCAGGAACTGGAAATTCAATCCAGGTCTCCCAATGGGTGACAGGAATCTAAAGACTTAGACCATCACCCATAATGACCCAGAGTGTGGATCAGCAGACAGCTGGAATCAGAAGCAGAGGTAAGACTTTAAGCCAGGAATTCCAATATGGATGCAGGCATCTTAAATACTTCCTCAATGCTTACCTGCTATATTTTATTATTACCTTACATAGATATTTGTATCCTAAATATATAAATGTGTTTCCATACCCATGAGCCTTATGATTCATTTCGACAAGGCCTATGGTTTTGTCAGCTACACTAGTGCCCACTACATGCTGAGTATTTGCATATTTCACCTATTCATTTCTCGCTTACTGATCAACACAGCCCTGAGTGACACAGCATGCATTGTAAGTAGACTGGCCCTCCTTCTGGGAATTCTCCATCACCAGGAAACATGACCCATGTTAGCTGGTTAGTAGTCAGTGCCTCTTGGTAACTTGACCTCTGGGAGTCTAAACTTTCTTATATGTGAGATATGAGTCATAAAAAGGCACTCTAATTTTGGTATGAGAATTACAAATAAAATTGATTAGAAAAACATCTACTACATACGGGACAGCTAACTAATTTGATTCTGCTTCTTTAAGTCATTTAAAATTCCTAAGGATCTTACATCATCTCCAGGGTTTCTGTCTACCTTGTTTGTTATATCTTTTGCTCAGAAAAAAAAAAAATAGGAAGAGGACCTTGAAGCTATTTAGAGCTTCTATAAACCCTCACCTTAATCACTTCCTCCAATATGATTTTACAGGCACAAAAGCTGGGCTATCACAAAACTAAGTCTCAGTTCTACAGCAGAAACAGATTGCCCGTGATCCAACCTTATCCAAATGCCAAGCTTTTCCCAAAGGCAACAGTTCAATCCAAGGGTCATGACTCACTAATGGGACATAAAATATATTTCCTGGGCTGCAACCAGCATCTCTTGTAAATAAAGTGAAACATAAATGAATGTATTTTGATACCAGAGTTTACTATACCCTGAAAGATAATTTTTGGTTTTATACAGATGTGTTTAATCTGTATAACCGGTGTGGCAGTGTTGTTTTTACTTAAATATAGTGGTAAATTTCTTAGCTGGAAGTCAAGATCAATGGACCCTTCAAGGACTTCTTTTGTAACCTAGACAAAATAAGTTAATGATATGAATTCGGTTCAGGAGTTGCCTGCATCTTTCTTACATAACAGATCCATTCCTGATGGAGTTTGTGATCTGCAATCCAGAAGTCCTGGAAGGCTGGTATCTGACTTGGCCTTTGCTGACTTGACATATTTCCTGTCCATAATTCCTGTCACTTCATCCTCATGATTCTTCAGTGAATGTTTGAGAGGCTTTCACAGCTTTATGAACCCTGCAAGTTTCAGTTTCTTGACAAACACAACACAGGTTTTTGTTTTTGTTTTGTTTTGCTTTTAAGTGGTGCTTTGAACGCCAGGATCCTTACGTTTCTTAAAAATAAAGCCAGACATTTTCTCAGTTATACTGTTTTCTCAGCCCCAACTTAGACATCCTGCATGTCAAACACCTAACACAGGTCCTGCCACATGTAAGAGTTAATTAATAATATTTTTAAATGGATTAATAGTAAATGCATCCCTAGATATCAAAGCAAAACTTTGATTTACACTTAGTATTCAAATCTATTTAGCAATGTATGTTTATTTCTTGTTTACTTGAAGAGCGAAAAAACTAAGCCAACTTTTTCTTTGTTGGAAATAGCTCTATTAGTACAAGAAGAATTTGATTGCATCACAAGAAAGCAGTCAAATCTAGTCAAATCTATAGAATGCATAGTGAGACAGACAAAATATCTGAGTATCACCAACAAACCCATGATATAAAACTGGGGAAGGAGGAGATGGAGAAAGAAAGAGGAAAAGGTGAAAACACAGACCTGTTGAATAACAAAGGAAATTTAAGGACAAAACAAGTGGAATGTATGGATCTTATGTGGATTCTGAAAAAGAAAATGAAAACATTGAAAGAGCAAAGAGTACAAAAAGTAAATGGTGGCTTAGTAATTATGCCAAAAACCAGAAAGCCCTTGGCAGTTAATGATTCATGCAAAATTGTTTATAAGGAAGAAGACTGAATGTCCATGATATCTTTTCAAGTCTCCCAGTAAAGAAGACACCCATTAGGGGAAAGGATTAAATGAAATATGATTGGTCAAATGATTATCACAAAAGTTGAAGGCTAATAACAAACGGGTTCATTTGATTATTCATTCTACTTTTGTATGTATTTGAAAATTCTCATAATAGAAAGTCAAATATAGGGCCCGGCGGTGTGGCCTACCGGCTAAAGTCCTCACCTTGAAAGCCCCAGGATCCCATATGGGTGCTGGTTCTAGTCCCGGCAGCTCCATTTCCCATCCAGCTCCCTGCTTGTGGCCTGGGGAAAGCAGTTGAGGACAGCCCAATGCATTGGGACCCTGCACCCGCGTGGGAGACCCGGAAGAGGTTCCAGGTTCCCGGCTTCGGATTGGCGCACCGGCCCATTGCGGCTCACTTGGGGAGTAAATCATCGGATGGAAGATCTTCTTCTCTGTCTCTCCTCCTCTGTGTATATCTGGCTGTAATAAAATGAATAAATCTTTAAAAAAAAAAGAAAGTCAAATATAATTAGTTCTAGAGGAACAAGAATGACAGCATAAAACTTCAGGGCTACAAATCCACATTCTCTTGTCTATCCATATTCCAGAGAATCCAATATCATATTTACTGGGCTTTTTACACTAACTTTGAATACTTTCCAGATCTGGCAATCTGGTGTAACTTGCTCATTATTTTCTAAACAAAAGATTAAATGCACTGTTAGAAGCATCTAAAGTTCATTCTATTCATCTTGAGCAAAATGTCCCTCCTAACAGCTTTTTCCTTGAAAGAAGAGGAGGGAAGAGAAAGAGACTGGGGTAAGAGGTCAGGAAGGAGAAACGACCATTGAGTTTTCCACTTTTGGCAGAATGGCAAGATCCTTAGGGAGACAGTAAATTGAAATTAAGGCTGTTTCAAGCAGCCTACAGGATATGCCTGCAAATGTAGACATATCGAAATGGTGAAAAAGTCTGTTTGTGCCCATTCATATGAAGTGAATGCCTTGTAATGTGCTCCAGCCCCTGGGACTGGTGGCTGGATTGAGGAACGGAGGCCGGAAGAATAGGATGGATTTGACATAAGTACGTTTAAGTGCTCTGAAGGCTCAGCTCCTCCCTGCGGTTTAATAGCAAGGTCCACTGGGAGCTACAAGGAAGGAGCCGAGTGAATCCCTACAGCTTTTCGTTTTAAGGATAACAAATCTTAAAACAGGTGTGGGCTCAGAAAGATCCTTTCACTCCTTGTTTTCAGAGTCTTCTGTGGCCAGCCAGCTCTCTCTATTATTATCATTCCACAGAATGAGGTCTGGGATAAGAGAAGGGAGGAGAGGAAAGAGAAGCTGAACAAACAAAAATTGCTTCGAGTGACTAATATTCATTAAGTCCACTAGTCATGTACTATGAAATTTATTAAACTGTGGTTTCCAGGAGAATGTATTAGTGGAGTTAATGAACACAAATAAAAAAAAAAAGACCTCCAGGAAATGGTTTTCTGGGCCTAGATGAAACTGGTGAGTAATGTGACAAGAGATTATAACGGTTAAAAGCTTCTATTATTGTCTAGAAGGGGTTGCCTTCATGGGAGGAGGGGAGATATGCAGGAGTCTGCAAGTCTGAACCGTCTGAAGACAAGGCCCGAGCATTTCATCTGTATTCATTAAGCTGAAAGCTTGAGTTTAAGGCCTCGAAGCTCTAGTGCTGCCACCTGGTGGGAAAGGAGCTTCGGAGACCACAGAAAAGGATGGCAGCCGCCATGTTTAAGAGGTCAAGAGTTTGAGTGTAGCCCATGGTAAACACTGACGGCAGCGAATGTTTCTTGAGGACCAGGGGTGGAATGCTTTGTAACTGTGGTATAAAGAGCAGAGACATACAGACACCAGCGATGCAAAACCCGGCTTAACACTGGATAAAGAAAACACCGTTATTCCATTCTGTCCTAGTCCACAAGGATCTTAGATATTTCTAAGTTCAGACAGGTCAAGACCCTTCCTAAAGACATTTGCATCAAATCTAGTCGAGTTGTTGTAACCGGGGACAGCCTTGGGGTCTTCCTATATTCCCCTCTTTCTCTCATTCATCCGCAAATCTTACTGACTCTAGAGTAATGTCAGGACCATTTCTACTTCTTATTTTGTACATTGATTTTACCCTGATGGAAGTCACTGACTTCTTTTCCCTGAGTGATTGTACTACCCTCCTAGCTGCACTCTCTGCTTCCAGTGATGTGGTTTAGACTTTATTCTGCACCCACTTCCAGAATGAATCATAAGATCATGTTATATTATTTCACTTCTATGCTGAAAACCTTTCATGGCTCCTAAAAAAGAGTGAAACCTATAGTCATATAATGTATCTATTGCTTTAGTAGTTCTTTATATATTTGGCTTTAAAAACAAAACACTTCTTTTCATCTTATATGTTTGTGTCCTTATTTTCTATGTCTCCCAGAGTAAGTTCCATGAAAATAGGACATTTGTGGGACATAAGGGTTCTTAAAATAATTCAAGAAAAATGCACATTATGAAAATATATGCATGTTTTTCAACTGTTGGGGCAATATAAACTTATCATTTAATTTCATTTTCCATGAACATTTTGAAGTAGTTTCTCACATGGTAAATTCTGTATGTTTTATTTGTTTCTGAAACTTCAAAAGCAGACAAACGTGCCAACCTATTCAAAACCCTGTATCTTTTCCAGCTTATTATAAGCTAATTATTATGCAGATATGTTGTTTGATATATTCGCCTCTGTCATTAGTGCCAAGTATAGTTTCTAGGAAATGGAATACCTAAAACAAGACCCTTTTTTTCTTTAGCATCTTTGTTACAATTTATGCATAATATTCATTCATATAAATAATAATTCAGATATTTTCAACCTGCTGACTTGTGCAACCAATCCTATTTTAGAACATTTCCAAATCTTTCTAAACTATGTTTGTGCCCACTTGTGTCTTATATCAACACCATCGCTCTCAGTCTACCTGTGTCTATACATTTACCTATGTGAATATTTCACATATATATGCATATAATGCAATAATTATATATATACATATATGCAAGTAATATATAATTATTTACAATTGGCTTCTTTCAGTCACCATGATGTTTTGCAGGTTCATTTGTCTGTAGCGTGAATCTACAGTTATAGTCTGTAGTTGAGGAGGATTTTTCCCTTTTTAATTGCCAAATAGTGTTCATTATGGACATATTACTTTGAAAAATTCATTTTTCACCTGATGAACATCCATTTTGGGGTGCTACAAGCATGCACATATAGAATTTTGTATGAAAATGTATTTTTTGCATAGAATCATAGTATGAATCATACAAAATTATGTTTAACTTTTTAGGAAACTGCCACATTAGTTGCCAAAGTGACTATGCCATTTTACTTTTGCAACAAGAATCCATTGTAGTTCCAGCTTCTCCATTTCATCTATAGCTATTATTGTCTGCCTTTTTTTAAAGATTTATTTATTTTATTACAAAGTCAGATATACAGAGAGGAGGAGAGACAGAGAGGAAGATCTTCCATCCGATGATTCACTCCCCAAGTGAGCGCAACGTCCGGTGCTGCGCCGTTTCGAAGTTGGGAACCAGGAACCTCTTCCAGGTCTCCCACACGCGGGTGCAGGGTCCCAAAGGTTTGGGCTGTCCTCTCCTGCTTTCCCAGGCCACAAGCAGGGAGCTGGATGGGAAGTGGAGCTGCTGGGATTAGAACCGGCACCCATATGGGATCCCGGGGCGTCCAAGGCAAGGACTTTAGCCACTAGGCCACGCTGCCAGGCCCATTGTCTGCCTTTTTGTTTACAGCTATTCTAGTGAATGTTTTAGGAAATATCTTTATGGTTTTAATTTTCATTTACTTTACAACTAGCACAACTCTTCATGCATAATAGATGTCAACAATTTAAATATGTTCTTCGGTAAAGAAAATCTATTCAAATTTTTGCCTATTGTCTTCTTCTTATTGACTTATAAAAATGCTTCAGGAGTAGGCAAATTGGTTATGCTGCATCTTGAAACACTCATGTCCCACATTAAAATGTCTTTACATTTTAAAATATTTATTTATTTGAAAGGCAGAGCTACAGAGAGAGAAAGAGAGAGAGAGATTGTTTCCATCTATTGGGTTACTCCTCAAATGGCCACAATGGCCAGACTGGAGGAGACAAAAAATCAGGAACCTGAAACTGTACTAGAATCTCCTAAGTGATTTATAGGGGCCCAATCCCCGGCATCATCTGCAGCTTTCCCAGGCATATTACCAGGAAGCCGAATAGAAAGTAGAACAGCCGGAAGCCAGAGCACAAAAAGGTGCCCATGTGGAATGTCGGGATCACAGAGGTAGCTTAACCCACCATACCTCAATGCCAGCTCCTACGACTTTTAATCAGAATTCTTAGAATTTCCACCTGTAATGTAATCATCCATATAGTTCAGTTTATATTTGCCATTTTTCTGTTTTCTATGTATTTCCAGTGTTATAGTCTATTCTTTTTTAATGCCTTACTTAGTGTTTAAGAATTAGCAGAAGAGAAACTTAAATGTATTAGAATAAAACTAACCAAAAATGTGAATGAAGTATAAACTACAAAACAATAAATCAATAGAAAAATAACTAAAAGATAGATAAATGTACCATAAACATGGATTGGTGGAATCAGCATCAGCAAGACTACAAATTCAAGGAGATCCCGACTAAAATCCCAATAGCATTCTTCTTATAAAAGAAGATATAATGATTCACCAGAAAACACAAGAATAGCCAAAGCTATTTTAAAAATTAAAAAACACAAAATTGGAGGAATTAAAATCCCATATTTTAAGGCACACTAAAAGGCAGTAGTAATCAAAAAGGTTTGGTGTTGGTACAGAAATAGAGAAGGAGATCAATGGAACAGAATAGAAATCACTGAAGAGAACCTAGACCTGTATAATTAACTGATCTTAGACAGGGGAATTGAAAATAACACAGCAAGGAAGATCCGTCTCCTCAACAAATACTGTTGGAATAATTAGATGTTAGCTTACAGAAGTAAGGAACAAGACTACCACCTAACACCTTATATAAAAATCAGCTCAGAGAACTGACAATTGATCTACCATGTAACCCAGATATCCCACTCTCAGAAATATATCCAAAGGAAATGAAATCACCAGGCAAGAGAGCAACCTGCAGCCTTGTATCTATAGCAGCACAGTTCACAACAGCGAAGCTATGGGAACAATCCAGATGTCCATCAACAGAGGAATGGATAAAGAAACTGGTGTGTCTACTCTGTGGAATACTATTCAGCCATAAAAAAGAATTAAATTCTACCATTTACAACAAAATGCAATGGAGAGTAGCATTCTTAGTGAAATAAACCAGTTCCAAAAGGACAAACATCACATATTCTCTCTGATACAAGACAGCCTCTAGGCAAACTACAAAATAAATACCGGTGGATAACTAAGTATATACATATGCTCCCACAGATGAATGGTATAACAGAGACTAGCATACTAGGGAACAAAGCTATGTCACAGTATACATTTCTACTCCTGAATGAAGGAAGACCCCCATTATGAAACATGTACATCCATACAGCATGATGCTAGATGTTCTACTTCTACTCATACCTAGTATGTCATGATACAGTTAAGTAGAAGAAAGTCAATCTTGTAGAAAATTTATCTTGTACCTATTACTAAGGTGAAGTATACCACTGTAATCACTTGGGAAATAGTAGCAGGGCATGGAGAATAGTAAGAGTGGAAGGGGAGGGGAAGAGAATAAAAGCCCTATAGCTATAAAACTGAATCATTCATAATATATATGTGTGTGATATTTATATATATATTATTATAATATATATGATAACATAATATTATATAATGATAGTATAAATTATATATATAAATGACATATAAAACACTAAATAAGGGATTAAAAACAATAGACTATAACACTGGAAATATATAGGAAACATATGTTTATATATGTATATATAAACGACTTATATATAAAAGAAAAAAGGAAATAAGACAGTAAAAATCTATCCAAAAGAAAAAAATAATTATTGTATTATTTTAATTCTTTACTGACTATTATGCTTCTGTTTTATCAGTTACTGTATTATAGTTGATCATAATAAACTTTAGATTAATGCTAATTGAATCCTGATAAATTAATAAACTTTAATATAGCCTTATCCTTTCTTCCTGGTTTATCCTATAACTTTTAATTTTTATGGATATGTACCTATGCTCTGGATATGCTTTAAATCTAATTCCACGATTTCAATATCATTTACTTGTTGAATCTGAATCTCCTATAATGATTCTTCCTAACTGGAGGCTTGTTCCACAGGGTGGCACTCTCAGGAAGTTCTGTGGACCTCTTGGAGGGAGTTTCTTAGTCTCTTGAGGGCATGTTCCATAGGGGGTTGTTAAATTCCAATCTCTTGTATCTTCTCTGGCCTGGTTCAGGATATGACTACTCACTTCTGCACACACTCTTGCCTAATGTCACACCATTGCGGTCCTCACCCAAGACCAAGCCAATACATCTCCTGCCCTACTGGATCTTAGACTTTGAACATGCAAGATGAGAGCTAAATGATCCTTTTCTCCTCATAAGTAGACTGTCTCAGGTATTTCAGTGTTCTGACAGAAAGCTAATATACTTAGCCATACAATGTTTCACACATTACTTCACACAACCATGGCCACTATTTCACACTGCCTGATACCTAGGCCCTCCCACAACCTGTATATCACTCTTGCCACACTGAATATGGACTTGTTCAACACTCTAAATAATACAATGTCCCTTTACTGTAGTGTGGATGCTGATGTTTCCTGGAGCTGCCTGAGCTTGCTGGATCCTCTGTGCATGTAGGGCTGGGAGATGGTTAGACTGGAACATTGCAAATCCTCACATTCTTACTTGCAACTCAATAATTTTTCAAGTCTGATTACTACATGACTTTAGCTTAGCTCAAGCAGTTGTCTTAATCATTGATGATCTTTAGGGAAAGAGTTTCCTTCCACTCAGTGAATTACAGGAACATGGAGCTTGAGGAAGAAGCTACAATGTTTTCTATTCTTTTTGCTCTCTGAGGTGAATCATTTCCACCATTACGTAATTTACTGATAGAGGAAGGATTTAGCATGATTTAATAACATTGTGATTTGTGTTGCTTGATGAACTAGGAGAAGGAATTCTAAAATGAGCATTGTCAAATTTAAATTTAGGAAGAAAGCAATATCCAGTGGATCAAGGCAGAGTATTGTCCAGGCATGAAAATGCATAGGTCTCAATCCTGTATTTCTGAACGTTCTTCCTTTGAAGACATAAAAATATAAACTTAACACAAGTGGAACTCAGTTACTTGTGTTTTTCTATCGAGGAGAAAACATAGGAACATTTTTCTAAATCATGCACAAAATTGATTTAAGGCAACATTTAAAAATAGGACTATAATTATTTTTCTTTCATGCTTTAGATTGAGACATCTCTGGTGTTTGGAAATAGGCTACAAGGCCTCACAAAAATCCCTTCCAAGAGTCTTCAAATCTTGATTTATGAGTCCTCCTACACCATCCATATCCATAGTGCTATTTTCTGAGTTAAAGCACATAAGATTTATCAGTTTTCAACATACAAGAACCTCATACATTCATCTCTCGAATTTCATGATGGTGGACTTTCACAAGGCTCAAAAGCTTTTTGGATCACATTTTTATTTTTATACCTTTCCTATATTGAAAGATAAATGGCAAAAAGAAAACCTAGCACTGTAAGAGAAGGAATACAGCTGATGCCCATGTTGGGCCACCCAGCATGTACCAGGATTAATGACAAGTTGGCCTGACAGCATCCTGACCGCAAGAAATGAAGTCACCATAGCAAGTGTTTTGCAAAGAAAAATAAAATTAGTAGAAAAAAAAGGTGGTGGGGGGAAGCATAGAGTTTGAAATACACATTGTCCAAGTATTTTCTGCATTAAGTTTGAAAGTCCTTGAGCATTTCCAGGAAAGTGTAATCTGCATATTTCTGAGCCATTTACACTTAACTCACTATAATGCCATGTTGTAAGTCATCCATTGTCCAAAAGCCCTCTAAACCTTGTTCATAAAAACTTGTATTAAAACAGTTGTATGTTTTTTCTTTATATTGAAATGATGCTTCCCTGGATTAAAAGGAATATTGAAATGAATCCTAAACTCAAAACTTGAAAGGCACAGACTCCTAACCCAAGCTATTTCAGGTTTGGCAGCATCACAATAAACAGTTGAGTTGAAAATATATAGATTTACTATTGCTTGACTAGCCAAAATGAAACCTCGGCCAGTCTCGTAGTGAACTCTGCCTTAGAATCCAACATGAAGTTCTGACTCTGGGCGTGAAGTTAGATACTGAAAGTATTAGAAATGCTTTGCAATTCTAAGGGCTTTGCAGTCACAGGAAGGAGGTGAAAATTAAGTGAGACAATTGTGCAAAATGTTTAACATAACCTAGGACATAATTTAAGAACAACAATAATGATCCATCCAAACCAAGCACTTCAAAGCAATTATTAAAATTAAAATAGGAACAAAAAAAAATAGTAAGACTAAGTTCTACATTTCCAGAAGTAAAACAGAATCTAGTTAACAGCAATTTACTATATAATTCAAAATGGCTAAAGAGATTTTGAATTTTTTTTTAAAGATTTATTTATTTTATTACAAAGTCAGATATACAGAGAGGAGGAGAGACAGAGAGGAAGATCTTCCGTCCGATCGATGATTCACTCCCCAAGTAAGCCGCAACGGCCGGTGCGCGCCGATCTGGAGCCAGAAACCAGGAACCTCTTCCGGGTCTCCCACGCGGGTGCAGTGTCCCAATGGGCCGTCCTCGACTGCTTTCCCAGGCCACAAGCAGGGAGCTGAATGGGAAGTGGAGCTGCTGGGGTTAGAACCGGCCCCCATATGGGATCCCAGGGTGTACAAGGCGAGGACTTTAGCCGCTAGGCCACGCCGCCAGGGCCCGATTTTGAATGTTTTTGTAACAAGAAAATGATACAAATTTGAGGTGATACCTTAATTACTGATTTGATCATCGCACATTTTACATACACATTTTTAAAAAGAATATTTCTTTTTTTATTTTAATTTGAGAGAGTTCTAGAGAGAAAGACAGAGAGGTTTTCGGTACGCTGGTGCACTCCCCAAATGACCACAATGGCTGAAACTAGGTAGATCTGAAGCTACAAGCCACGAGTTTCTTCTGGGTCTTCCATGTGGATGCAGGGACCTAAGGACTTCAGTCATCTTCCACTTCCTTCCCAAACCATAAGTAGGGAGATGGACTGTAAGTGAAGCAGCTGAGTCAAGAACCAGATGCCCATGCCACAGCGGGAGGCTTAGCCTACTTTGCAATGGAACAAGCCCCCACTCCCCATTTTGATTACTACTCTGGCTCCTAATTCCAGCTTATGCCAATGTTGAACCTTTGGGATACTGGATATGTTAGTTTGGTTGCTGCTACCTTGTGAGAGATATGAATTGAATCCTAGCTCCTAGCTTTAACTGCAACTCATCCCTTGCCATTATGGCCATTTGAAGAGTGAACCACCAGATAAAAACCCAATGTCTCTGGATTAATCTTTCTCCCCACTTCCTTCTCTAACCTTCTTCTTTGTTCTAAAACATTAATAAATACACTAAAGATAAATATTACACTACACCTCATGAATATATGTAGTTATTACATATCAATTAAAATTAAATAATAAGATAACTCCACAGAAATACTTATTCATACATTTACATACTTGCCAGCTTCATATAAACCTTGAAATGTAGAATGGGCATGATCAAAACATTTAAAATCTTTAACAGCAAAAATTAAGTAGGGCTTGGCGTAGTGGCCTAGTGGCAGCTAAAGTCCTCGCCTTGAACACGCCTGGGATCCCATATGGGCACCGGTTCTAATCCTGGCAGCTCCCCTTCCCATCCAGTTCCCTGCTTGTGGCCTGGGAAAACAGTTGAGAATGGACCAAAGCCTTGGGACCCTGCACCCATGTGGGAGACCCAGAAAGAAGTTCCTGGCTCCTGGCTTCGGATTGGCGCAGCACCGGCTGTTGCGGCCATTTTGGATGGAAGATCTTCTCTGTCTCTCTTCCTCTCTACATATCTGAATTTGCAATACAAATAAATAAACAAAAAAGTTAAGTAGAAGAAATTACCCTTCAAGACTATCACAATTTTTTCACAGTTTTTTTTAAAGGTTTATTTATTTTTATTGGAAACATAGATTTACACAGAGAAGGAGAGACAAAAGATCTTCTATTTTGGTTCACACTCCAAATGGCTACAAAGGTTGAAACCACGCCAATGTGAAACCAGAAGCATATCATTGACTTTTACTTTACAAGTAGAATCTGGTGCAGAGGACAGCACAGTGGTGGGACAGCAAGTAAGAGGGACTGGCCACATGGCAAGACACTAAGCCAGAGAGCAAGGGGACACCTAGTTTGCTCTTTTATAACACTTCTTCCCTGGAAAACTCACTGGGATTCCAAAAAAGAAAAAAATTGTTAGTCCTGTACCTTGCCCTAAATTCCACCCTTTCAAAGTTCCTTCACCTTGTCAACCTCATTACAATGGAGAACAAGCTTCCAACCCATGGAGAATACACCGAGACATCACACCCAAAACAGCAACAGCAGAAGGTGGGAAATCCATGGTGGCTATGAATCACCAGCCAGAAATGCCTCATTCAGCCACATGACACTTGTGAAGAACAAGGATAAAGAAACGGAAGCTGTTAAAGCATTGCTTCCCTGACAGCAGCAGGATTTTACATCAGACGTGAGGAATCATCTAATGGCCTGGACTGAAGACCAGTGGGGATGTGTATTCTGCTAGGAACTGTGGCTATCACAGGCAACACCAGATGTCTACTCTTTTTTTTTTTTCTATTATGTCGCATTTACTGCCAGCTCTAGGTAGCTTAAAAGATTTTAAAGAATCATTATTCTTTCCATGTGAAAGTAAACCCTGAATTTATCAGTGTTAGTGTGAAGAAAACTGAAGCGTGCTTGGAAAACCCAGGAATGTTGATTGTGGTGGGCAGTTAGTTTTTGGAGAAAATCTTCAGGATGGATGAAATTGGTTCACACCATGACAAGATTTCCTAGTGCTGCATTTCTCAGCACATTTCACCACTGTTAAGTATGTGGCTGTACAAGAAAGAGAGTATCTTTCCATGAACTCTTTCTGAAAAGGAGATAATCTTCCCACGAGACATAAGCACACTCCCCTTCTCAGAGAAAGCGCTAGCAATGGGTACAGAGTGATCCATAAACAATCACTACAAAGAAGAATGGGATTAACAGGTTTGGGTTAAATGAATTCCTTACCTGGGAGGAAGGGATGTATGGACATTAAATGTAAAGATGATCATGGTAATATCTAAGGATATGTGTTTCTGTAACTTTCATTAGATAAGGCAGGCCCAGTAAGAGGAGAGATTATATATCAAGTGTTACATAGGAGTACACGGCTAATATCTTAGCATCTCCTTGGATGAATATGAATTTTTACCCATTCCCTCCTATACCTGGATCTCAGATATCAATCCAAAGGTAAGCAAAAAATATAGTCACATGAAAAATGCTACACTTCTCTTTGGAGCACATACTGCAAATTGTGATCGTATCCTCAAGGTCCGAGTATTGAGCTATTTAATTGCACATCATTTTTTCTAATATTACTAGGGTTGCTGATCCCATAAAAGTAAGCTTCAACATAGCTAAATTTGTTGTTAGATATTTAAAAAGTATTTAGCTTGACTAAAGACCATCCAGACATGTTTGGCTATATGCTATACACAAGAAAGGAAAAGGGTCATGAAAAATGTAATTTAGAACATTTCTAAAGCCAGAATTGAGTGAAAAATAAGGAAATATTCAACTGTACAATCTTTTGAAAGTGAAGTTATGGTCATACATCATTATTTCAAAAACAGCTTAGTTTGCATGCTATCCTTGATAGTGTTTATCTGTTCCATTACAAATTCAGCAAGATAAAATGCTTAATTGCCCATCTAGTTCTGCTTGATATCAAATACAATAAGGATATTTTCATTATCAAACAACTTTGGGTCTTAGCCTTGTTCAACATTTGCCTCCAATCAAAATTACTATCTCCTTTCTCAGTTTGGCACAGGACTGTATCACTTTTATCTATGTTGCCCCAGCACCCTATAATGGTATTATAATGACAATTTTATTAGGTCCATAAAAACTTTGTAACTTCCTTGTAGCACATTGTAATTTTACCAATAGTTGTAAAAGGTTTTAAATTGTACTTGTACAAAATTGAGATGAACAGGCTTGAGCATAAATGCATTTCTCATTGTGTAATAGGGACTTTTTCTTACCTCTCCCTTTGCCAAGCACAGAGAAAAAGCTTTCCCATTCAACTATTTGTCAACTCCCATTAGAAACATTTAATACTAATAAAATTTATGAATTCAGTTGCCAAAGGATACAGCCAGAAGACTTCAAGATTACTATATCAGTTCTTAAATGCAACCATTGTTCACCTTGTAAAAATCTATATGTGACCTGACAGGTATAAAATGTGGCTTTGTATGCTGAGTCAGCATCAGGGAATTTTTTTTTTGGTTGAAGTGGAGTTCATGAAATAAAAGTAAATGTGTTCTCAAGTCAGTGGAGGAAAGATTGATCTGAAAAATTCCTCTAATAAATATGAAACTGACAGACTGTGATGTTATATGCACATTTTCAACAGAAAAATAAATAAAGCAGGATTCAATCTACTGCATTGGTAGGAAATAGGCTAATTCATTTTAAAGGTCTTACACACAAACACTCATAAATGTAAGTAGGATCATGTGGATTTCAAATGTTAAATAAAGTGTTACCTTTGACCTAGGGAAAGTGACCAATATATCCTTTGAGTTACATTTCTAGCAATAGTGATGGTTTTGCATATATCTATATACCACACTCAGTCACTGATTCTCTGAGCCACAACTCCTTTTTGCATCCTCTATATCCCACACACACCATACCACGGATATTTGTACTCAAGTCTTTCCATCCATGTACTTTTTAAATGTGGATTTTATCTTTCATTAAATCACACCGTCTGGCAAATATCAGATGTATGTCATGTATTTGCTGAATCAACCACAGGAAAAAATGAATGGATGCATAGTTCTACTGCACAGAACTATGCAATTCAAAATCCATGGAACTAACTAGTTTGAAATGAATAATAATATGGCAACAAACATGTTTGACTGTGAAGTCACCATTAATATTAGCAAATATTAAGCTAAGTTGTGAGGGCACAGAAAAGTAAATAGTCACAGGAGATACACAGATTGTAAAAACTCCATGGTCTGGATAACTTTAGAGACTGCATCTTCCAGTCTTCAACCTCTACTTTTTCTCCTTGAGAAAATGTCTGACATTTTGAATTGTCAATAATTGCAACTCACAAGATATTTCCTTAGATCTTTAGTTCTTATTTAAAAGTTCATGTCAACATAAAAATATTCAAAAAGGCTTTATTTTCAATACTCTTACATCTAATTTCCTACATCAAAATGAAAATAAGCAAAAGATATTATTTCATCCTTTCTTGAAAACATAAGTAATAGATTGGAGCTCACTAATTTCAAACTTTGCTGACAAAACACCCAGCCTAGCTGGGGGTGGAAGAAAAAGAAAATACAGATAAAACGCTGATAAAAAGCATTTAGTGATAAACATATTCTTCACTGTAGTCTTAATTTCTTTTTCTCTCAGAGAGCAAATAAGATAATAAAGTCTATTCAATTCACTCAACAACACTCCATTCAGCTTCCTGTGGGCCAGGCTTTTTGCCAGATTGTGGGGGTGTAAATATTAAGAAACATGAATGTTACTCTCATTGGGCTTCGCAGTCTACTGGTAAGCCGCCACACACACGTACACACACACACATACACACACACGACCAGAAAACAGCCTGAGAACCTCAGCTATGGGCAGGCATTAGGTACAGCAGCTGGACAATTTGGGATGCTCACAATGCTTATCAGAGAGTCTATTTCCAGAACTGGCTCGTAAGCTTTTGAAGAAGTTTCCTGTCCCTACTCTGATAGTTGATGTGTCTTAAGGGCTTGGGACTCTACCATTGACCTGGTTTCAGCCTGGCCTGTTCCTGACTGTTCTGTAACTCTGTGGTTCTGGGAACCAGGCAATGGAAGATCTCTCCATCTTTCTGTGCCTTTCAAACAAAAATGAAACAAGTAAGTAACTTTTAAAAAAACCAGCTATATTAACGCACTGTTCGGATCCCCAGAGTACAGATTATTTCTAAATGCTGTTTCATGTCATTGTTTATATCATAAATACGATGAACTGTGCACCCTATAACATGCTCACAGCAACACTTTTCACAACAACCAAAAAGTGAAAATAATTCAGATACTCATTAGTGAATGAGTGAAGAAACAAAATATGCTATGTTCACACAACGGGATACCCCTTGGCTTTAAAAGGAAGGAAATTCTGGAACATGCTACAATTTAAACTCACCCTGAAGGTATTCAGTTACATGAAATAAGCCAATCACAAAAATATAAACATTTTAATGATTTCATTTATATTAAATATCTACAGGCGTCAAATGAATAGTGGAAGAAAGTTAAGGGTGACCAAGAGTTTGGGGGATGGGAAAATAAAATGGAGAGTTATTGCTCAACACGTATAGAATTTCATTTTGGGAATATGAACATGGTCTGTAGGTGAAGACGGAGATGGATTACACAACAGAGTAAATATATTAAATGCCACTAAACTCTACTTAATAAAGTAACTGTTATGCATACTTTGCCCAATTTTTAAAAAGATGGTAAAAGTGAAATGATCAGCTATTGCTGTTTTTTCAGAATGTATTTATTGAGTTTGGACTACATTCAGGTACTGTGATAATTGTACAGCAATAACAAAATATAACTTGTCATCCAAGATCTCTCAGTCAGGTTCTGTCTGACTGTAATTCTGCAGACAAAGAGTGTGAATTTTCTATGTCGGAGCAAATACATAAATCAAGTGCCTGGACTAAGCCTGAGCCCAGTTTCTGCAGTCTGATCCTTTATTTTTCGTGAATTAACTAAAGCACTCAATTCACAGGCAGGTATTTTAGCCTACTAGGAACACTTTCTTTAAAAAGATTTATTTATGGGCCCGGCGGCGTGGCCTAGCGGCTAAGGTCCTGGCTTTGAACGCCCCGGGATCCCATATGGGCGCCGGTTCTAATCCCGGCAGCTCCACTTCCCATCCAGCTCCCTGCTTGTTGCCTGGGAAAGCAGTCGAGGATGGCCCAAAGCCTTGGGACTCTGCACCCGTTTGGGAGACCTGGAAGAGCTCCTGGCTCCTGACTTTGGATTGGCTCAGCTCCAGCCATTGTGGTCACTTGGGGAGTGAATCATCGGATGGAGGATCTTCCTCTCTGTCTCTTCTCCTCTCTGTATATCTGTCTTATTTATTTTTATTGGAAAGGCAGATATACAGAGAGGAGGAGAGACAGAGAGGAAGATCTTCTGTCCGATGCTTCACTCCCCAAGTGACCACAACGGCCAGTGCTGTGCCTATCCGATGCTGGGTACCAGGAACTTCTCTCCAGGTCTCCCACGTGGGTGCAGGGTCCCAAAGCTTTGGGCTGTCCTGGACTGCCTTCCCAGGCCACAGCAGGGAGCTGGATGGGAAGCAGGGCTGCTGGGATTAGAACCGGTGACCATATGGGATCCTGGGTATACAATGGGAAGACTTAAACCACTACACTATTGCGCCGGGCCCAACACTTTTTTTGAAAGAAAAAATTAGTTGAATAAGTGGAATTCTTCAAAACAGTATCTGCTTCTTGAGCCACATGATGGAATCCAATAAGTTGTCTTTCAAATATAGTAATTTCATCAATATCACTTTCCTGAAAAATGTGTAGTATCAAGCCAAAAATAAAACATATAACATTAGTCCCTTCTTAACTCAAATGAGCTGGAGGGCTGCCAATTCAGGCTTTGTTTTATACTCTATGGAAACAGCTGTATTCCCTTAGCCACTCATCTTTTCAACATTTGTGGGAAGCAGATCACTCACGAGTATTATTCTCCCCAAGTAGATTGAGGGAAAACAGAGCTGTTCTTTACCCCAGATCATAGGATATACTGAAAATGTGTTGATAAGAAAATCCTACTCAATTCCCTTTCTAAATAAAACCTAAGACAATAAAACAAGCATAGAGAATCAAATGTATTGGAGAGGATGACCTCAGAAAGAGTCATCCCTGTCATATCACAGAGAACTAAAGAGAAGTAAGTGGAGTCTCCCTGAGACAGACAGGCAGCAACACAAACGATTCAACCATAGTCTGCAGGCTTCGCCTCTGTGCTGTAACCAGCTCGTCCTCCTGAATGTAAGAGCTAAAGAGTGGAAAACTCAATTTTCCCCTTTGTTAAGTCATGTAGAACAAAGCAAGTAACTGCTGAATTCAGTGGGTGGTTGGCACCAATACCAGGCACTCTAGGGGTTAGGCTGCTTTGCAACTGTGAAAGGTTGCTGAACAAAGGTGGCAGTGCATAAGAACCAATCCCTGGGTGTTGAGGCCTTGCCCATCCCAGCACTGCCTGCTGCTGCAAGTACATTGTCTAGGATCAGACATGTTGGCAAAGATGGTCAGCCATAGGAGAGATATGGAACCCAAAGCACTACTAGGATGAAGACAAGAGCACAGGCCTGCCACCACCCCACACATCTGCACAGTCCAGGAAAACTACCTTCCAAAATGCACTCAGGAGGGAGCACTCACATAAAGAGACTCCACACACCTTCCCAGCCCAAATCCCACTGGCAAAACAGTTATAAAAATGGACTTCAGGATAACAGAGAGCTTAGTTGGAGGAATGGAAAGGTGTAGATAATCACATTCAGAAATAATAAGGACTTTCAAAGTGAGGCTTTTTTTGTTTTTTGGTTAGCGATGAATTACTCTGATTTTTTTCCTTCTCAATAGTCTCCACAGTACATAAGATGCCATATGACCTTCCTTTCTCCTGTTGTAATTTACAGAGGCAGTATAGCAAGAAAAACAAATGATACTGCTTCAGATTTCAACAGACCCAAAAGGATCGGATTTCCAGGCAATAGCTGTGAATAGCATTTATCCACCCGTATATATGTTTTCAGTATGTGACTCTGTGTGTGTGTGTGTGTGTGTGTGTGTGCAAGCATGGGTCTGTCAAGGACATAATAGAAATACTGAAAGGAGGATAAAGAGGATAATTGTAGCTATCTGAAGAGAAGTCTTTTAGGCTAAACATTAATGTGATAAATCCCACAAAGTTTACTCAAGACTCAGAGAGAAGTGGGGAGTGGGTGGAGAAATAAAAGAGAAAGAGAAGCAAGCATCACTTCTCGGTCTTTTGGCTAAGATCAAGTGAGAAAGAGAAGCAAAAGGAAGGACAGGACAGGAAAGGAAACAGGGAAGAGAGGGAAGGGAATGGGAGGGTAAGGGAGGGGAGACGAGGGAAGGATGAGAGGGAGGGAAGGAAGGCAGGGAGAAAGGAAGAGAAAGAAATAGCAAAAGTGAGATACAACGAAACAAAAGAAGAGGCAAAAAAGAGGAGAGGGAAAGGGAAAAGGAATGAGAAACAACAAGAGAGAAAAAGTGAGAGGGAGAAATAACAGGAGAGGTGGTGGAACAGAGACAGACCGGGGTGGAAAGGAAGCGGGAAAGGGCAATGGAAGTAGGAGGAATAAAGGGAAGGAGAAAAAAAAGCAACAAAGGAAAGCAAAAGGACTCATACTTAGGTGAAAACTACGCTTGAGAGAAAAGCCAAGTGAAGGCCATATGTTGTAGAGTAAATGTGTTTCCACATGTGAATGCCAATATATTATTGACTTACCACTGAGTCATAAATATGACAATTTGCATCATTTCATAGTGAGGTCAGGCTCAGCCCAAATAAGCAGCCATCCTCCTCTGCTTGCTTAATGTTCCTAAATATGAGCTTTCCCCAAAGCTCTTGGCGCATATAACATAACTCCATGTGCATATGCGGTGGGAGGGGGTATCGGAGAGGTGACAGAAAGCAAGCTGTGAACACAAAGATACTTTTAAGCTGAATACTTGAACATGATATATAGAACAGAAGATCGTCCATCATAGTTATTGAAACTGTGACCAGCAAAGCCATAAACCTGACACGAAAGAAGAGAAAATATGACTTGTTAGGTTGAAAAAGCACCAAAGAGGGAATTATAAAAGGGAAAATTTCATGACAAATTAGTTTGTATTTTTTGTTTTCATTTCTGACACATGGAAGGAAATGCTATATGTTTGCTTAAGGAAGTGAAAATTTCTCCACTTCATCCATTTAAAATCCTCACCCTTAGGCCTTTTGTATTGAAGCATAAAGTTTGGAGACCTTAAATAGCCCTAATGTATCCCTGAAGAATTGGGCCTCAGAAACATATTGCAATTCAGAAGGGCTAAGAAGGAAAACCGTTTCACAGCAACCTGGCGGTGTCTGCTGAAGACAGCACAAAAGGAGCATCAATTCATTCTCAGGGTTTCTTTCCCATATTTGATGAAATATTAGATGCAATTGGAACAAGCGGTTCAAGCAAGAAAGCCATAAACTTGGAAACAGTGCTGTAAAACATAAGTGTGTTAACATGAAGTAAGTTTCAGATTGGAACAAATGCTCAGTGGCTTGCTCATAGAATCGGCACACAATAAGCTGGAAAGTTACAGATGTTGAAGGCCAACCTGGTGTTTCATACACAGTTCCCTCTGGGAACCAAGATTTGGAGCTGATTAATAACAAATTCTCAGCCCTAGGGAGTAGGTAAAACAGACCGAAAAAAAGAAGAAAGCTTAAGTTTAAGAGAAAGTACTGAAAATCTCGTTTTAAAGAGGTCTGCAATTGCTGTCTATGTGAAAGCAGGGCAGGTGATAGACAGTAGGATAGAAATATATGAGAATCAGGAAAGTTCTCCAAATGCAACTTATTAGAGCTTGTAATAACAATCACGCACATTACTGGTAGAACATCGGCTTTTCCCTGCAATTTCTACCTGATTTTTAAAAATGACCATCCCTGATGCTGATCTCCTCTGCTTTATAGCATTTTACAATTTCAATCAAACCTAGCAAAGTTCTGAAAAATGATTCCAAAATTAAGCCGCAAGAAACAGCAAGAAAATTTTGTGAAGAAAAGTACTGAGAAGGAATGTTTATCTGCCTTAGTCTGTTTTGTCCAGTTGAAAAAAAAATAGCTGAGACTGACTACTGCACAGAAAAACAGGTTTATTTTGGCTTATGGATTTGGAGGCAGAAAGGCTCATGCTTTGGCAGTTACAGCTAGTGACAGCTTCATGTTGCATCAAAACCTACTAGACGGCCGGGCGCAGTGACCTAGTGGCTAAAGCCCTTGCCTTGAACAAGCCAGGATCCCATATGGGTGCCAATTCTAATCCCAGCAGCTCCACTTTCCATCCAACTCCCCGCTTGTGGCCTGGGAAAGCAGTCAAGGATGGCCCAATGCTTTGGTAGCCTGTACCCACTAGAGAGACCAGGAAGAAGCTCCTGGCTCATGGCTTCGGATCAGCACAGCTCCAGCCGTTGTGGTCACTTGGGGAGTGAATCAACGGACAGAAGATCTTCCTCTCTGTCTCTCCTTCTCTCTGTGTATCTGACTTTGCAATTAAAAAACAAAGACAAAAATGCTAGAGGCATCCCAAGAACAGATGCAAGAACAGTATACAGAAGAGGCACACATCAGGTGTGTTTGATTTCATGACAATTTGGCGTCACAACAATGACTCCAGTCCCATGAGAACTAACCCATGTTTAAGTGACAGGCATCAATCCCTTTTTGGATGGTGCCCCTGTGATCTCATTACCTTCCACCAGCCTCCACCTCTTACGGCCTACCACTTCTCCTATCAGTACACTGAGCACCAAGTTTCCTAAACATTAATCATTGTGTGTGACTGTGACCATCACATGAAGACAGGTAGAGTTTTCCATAGTGGCATCATGTTGGCACTCCAAAAGTTTCACTTCTGGAATATTTTAGAAGTCACATTTTCATATTAGGGATGCTCAATCTGAACAAAAATTTGAATTCTGAATGTATAAAAGTTGGGGCTCAAGTCAGTGTAAAAAATATGATGGATATATATTGTTAATTTATTAGATAAATTAAACCTGAGCCACTGCTTATTTTAAAATAATTCTTAAACTAATCAAACATTGAAGCTAAGATGCAAATAACAGAGAGAATATATATATATGTATATATATATATATATAATGAAAAATATGTTGTTCAACATGATATAAATTATGTAGAACTGCTTGGAGTGTATTGAAATTCTGCTGCATAAAAATAAGATGAAAAGTCATTATACAGAAAAAAAAAGAAAAATACACAGGCCAGCAGAGTGGCACAATGGGTTAAGAAATATGTGCCTGTTGCAGAGGCCTAGTGGCTAAAGTTCTTGCCTTGAAAGCACCAGGATCCCATATGGGCATCGGTTTTAATCCTGGTGGCCCCACTTCCCATCCAGCTCCTTGTTTTTGGCCAGGGAAAGCAGTTGAGGATGGCCCAAAGCCTTGGGTCCCTGCACCCATGTGGGAGATCCAGAGAAGCTCCTGGCTCCTGGTTTCAGATCAGCGCAGCACCGGCCATTGTGGTCACTTGGAGAATGGATCATCAGAAGGAAGATCATCCTCTCTGTCCTCCTCTTTGCATATTTGACTTTGTAACAAAAATAAATAAATCTGAGAAAGAGAAGAGAAGAGAAGAGAAGAGAAGAAAAAAGAAAAGAAAAGAAAAGAAAAGAAAAGAAAAGAAAAGAAAAGAAAAGAAAAGAAAAGAAAAGAAAAAAGAAAAGAAAAGAGCGAGCCTGCAGTTTCAGCATTCAGTATGGGCTGTGGTTCAATCTCCAGTTTCTTCACTTCTGATCCATCTCCCTGCTAAATGTATATGACAAAGCAGTAGAATCTATCCCAGGGTCTTCGGTCCCTACACCCCACCTTGGTGTTGTTCCAGGCTCTTTACTTCACCCTAGCCCAGCCCAGTTTTTGTGGCTATTTGAAAAGTTATAAATTCTCCCTCTCAGGACTGGCCAATAACCTGGCAGCTAAAGTCTTCACCTTGCACATGCTGGGATCTCATATAGGCACCGGTTCTAATCCCAGCAGCTCTGCTTCCCATCCAGCTCCTTACTTGCACCCTGGGAAAGCAGTAGAGGATGGCTCAAAACCTTGAGACCCTGTACCCATGTGGGAGACCCAGCAGAAGCTCCTGGCTCCTGGCTCCTGGCTCCGGATTGACGCAGCTCTGGCCATTGTGGTCACTTGGGGAGTGAATCATCAGAAAGAAGATCTTCCATTCTGTCTCTCCTCGTCTCTGTATATCTGACTTTCCAATAAAAATTTTAAAAATCTAAGAAAAACTCTCTCCTTCTCTCTCTGTGTAACTTTGCCTTTCAACTAAATGAACAAATATTTTTAAAATATCAAAGATCAACTGAGAGCTAAACAGAATGTGACATTTTATGCTTGTATCAGAAAATATCTGAACTTTTCATATGAATATATTAACATGCCCACACTAATATACCTAATGTACAAACAGCTCTTACTAATGAATAAAAACCTATATTCAAAGCCCTACTTTTTAGTGTATGAGAAACATGCTTGTGCAACTAATAAAAGATATTCAAATGTAGTAAAGAAAAACATAGTGAAGAGATGCAAATAAGACTGCAGTAAAAATTTAGAGAGAAGATTAATTGTAATTTTTTTAGTAATTAAATGTCATGAGAATCTGCCAGTCAATCATTCAAATTACTTCTCATCATCATTATAGCCGTGAGGTTCAACGATTCTCCCTGGGGCTCCTACAGTGGTCTCTGACATGTGAGCTCCCACTGTGCCATATTGTAGTCAAGTCTTCCATATTAGCAACATCACTTTAAGACATAATTCCAGAATCCAGAATCTGGCTGCCTGGATTTGAATCCCAGTCCTGTTTCTAAATCACAATGAGAACTTGAGAAATTCATGTAATCTTTTTGTGCTTCAATAATTTCATGTGTAAAATCAGAATGATAGCAACAGTACAAGTCTTACCTTGGGGGAATAAAGTGAATTAATATGTAATTTCTAATCAGACATGGAATATAGCAAACAGCACATATCAGCACTGAGGAACATGCTGATGCTGCTGACATTGGTAATGAAACACTCCTCTGCCAGAATCTTCCAATCATATCCCATCACCCTCAAAATAAAGCACAAAATACTTACTGTGGCTATCAAAATACTTACTAACTATAAGGTTCTAGTTAATGAGGACTTGTCTATCTTCAATCAAGCTTCTGTGTGTCCATCACTCAATTGCAGCTATACTAACCAATACCTCATGTGTTCCAGTTTTAGTCTATTTTTCATATTACTTTTTTCCCCTGGGCTAACTTCTCCCCCAAAATTACATAACTCAATGCTTCACTCAGTTCTGGTAATTGTTCAAAAGTCACCTCTCCTTGACCATTGTATCTAAACTTCTTTCTACCTTTACTCCTAACTACAGAAGATACTTTTATATGAGAATAACCAGAACATTAATGAGTCACATTTTCAAAGGAGATTATAGATATATGTGGCATAATTTAAAATGAATAATCTATTGATTCCAGTAACCTTGTTTCCAGGGAAATAATCACACTAATATGTGAAGGTATATGCAAAGCACTTTAATCAATGCATAAGGTAAAGTTAAAAATTATCTATGGCCCGGCGGCGTGGCCTAGCGGCTAAAGTCCTCACCTTGAACGTGCCAGGATCCCATATGAGCACCGGTTCTAATCCCGGAAGCTCCACTTCCCATCCAGCTCCCTGCTTGTGGCCTGGGAAAGCAGTTGAAGACGGCCCAAAGCGTTGGGACCCTGCACCCATGTGGGAGACCTGGAAGAGGTTCCTGGTTCCTGGCTTCGGATTGGCGCAGCACTGGCCGTTGTGAATCATCGGACAGAAGATCTTCCTCTCTGTCTCTCCTCCTCTCTGTATATCTGACTTTGTAATGAAAATAAATAAATTTTTAAAAAAATCTATAATGTATCAATGAACATTTTTTATAAAAAGTCATCTTTAAACTTAGTGACTTCAACAGTAGTCATTTATTTATCAAATAAGGCTGTGGGAGTTAGAAATGTGTGTAGGGTTCAGCAAAGCAGTTCTGGTTTTGGCTGGTTTTTAGATGTGTGTCTGCAACCAGCTCACTGTTGGGCTGGCTCACATGACTGCTTGGGAGAATTCCAAAGAAATAAAAGGAAGTGTTTAAATTTCTGTAGAGACCCCAGGCCATACTGTGCATATTATTTCTATCTTATTCTTTCAAAAACAATCTTGAGGACATCTCATATTCAATATTTGGAGAAACAGATCCCACCTCTTTATGATGCAAAAAAGATTTGACATAGAGAAGGGCAGAAACAGGTGGCTGATTTGAATTTCACCAAAATGAAAAACTGGTTGATTGAATTATGTGTTGATTGCATTATCTTGTAATTATTCAAAGTATTAATATTGATCTAGCTTTCCTGATTATTTACAGTAATTCTGGCTTATGTCATCCATGCAAGCATATTATGCACTCTAACAATATTTCCAGAACATTAGTAGAATTTAACATTCAGTGACAGAACCTGTCCACTGTATTTCCCTACTTCCTACCTTCATCTTCTCTTCTCTTCCCTCTCCTTTCCTACCACTCTACTTCCCTCTTTTTTGCAATCCTGACATCCCAGTGCTCCTTCTAGAGGGAAGAGCTTAGACTCTTTGCCTTATGTTTTCCTGCTACAGCAGGATTATTTAGATTTTCTTAGTGAATAAGGAAAGACAAGAGTGTCAGCATAAGCTTGCAGCAAACTACCAGAGCAAATCACATGGCCAAACTCAGAGTCAAGGACTGGGGAAACAGAATCAAGCCATACTACAAAGGATATGAATAGAAGAACTGAAGTCCTGAATACAATCAGTTCAGGGACACAGTGTTGATCCCATTGGGGGGAGAGGAAGAGGGATTTTGTCCTCAAGCTGCATTTTCACAGCACATACAGGGTCTTTTCTTGGATGACTTATTTTGGTGCATTTCAGTGATGCTGTTGTGGACTATTTAAGGTAAAGCACCCTCCTCCTACTACAGTTTGATATTCAGGCTTGTTCAAAGTGAACTGTTAAAATCACACAAGTCCTCTTTTAAAGTGCTTTGGAATTTTAAAGCTATGTATCAGTGACTATCATATATTAGTTAATAACTTGCTAGTGATTGCTGTTTTAGTCTACTCTTCTTTCTTTTGGGTGTTTGGGTGACATTACCATCATTTTAGTAACTAAGACAAATATGATTGGTTAGCAAATCCATTGCTACAATAAAAAATACAACTTCCTGCAATGTCAACTAAAACCAAACATAAAATGCTGTTGATAAGTTGACATCAGTGCGGATAATTGAAGTTTAGCTAGATCATTATCACTACTTTTTCTAATATGTGCCTCTTGTAAGTGCTACTGATATTTAAAAATTGAATAAATTACTTAAAATTATCATTCTCGTTAACATGGGTCTCCTTGCCTGCAGGGATTTAAAGCAAGTTTTGCAACACATGCAATGCTGTAGCAGCTGGAAATTGTGGGAGTTGATGGCCCCTTCAGATTGAGGTGAAAGAATCACTGAGTCCCAGTGCTCTGGATTTGACTTTGACTACAATGTTCATACAAAGCTCAAAGCCTTCATGATGAGGCCTATAACCTTTAATTAATCTACTTGTCTCTGCAGCTCCTGTGGTCCCTGGATGTTCCAGCACAGCACAGCAACAACCTTTTATATTTACTTAGCTTCTTGGCTTTCTCTCTCTTCCTCTCTCTTCCTCTCTCCATTCCCCCTCTCATAAATATTTAACTCTTTTTTATCTCTGTCCACAATATTCACACTTTTAGATGTCTTACGCAAAGTTCAGTTGTGATCCAAAAATAAACAAATAAATAATAAATCTTAGGAAACGTATTTCCAGGAACATTTCTGTTCCAAGAATTTTAAATGATTTTTACACAGCACCTTTCCAAGAGTTCCTTTTCCCCCAGCTATTTGTCTTATATATTCATTTGTTGTTATTACTTTGACAAATATTTACTGAGCATTTTTTTGTGCTAAAATAGTGATGACATTGGCAATAAGCATCTGTGATGTAACTTACAGCTTAAGCTCACCTCTCCATCAACCCCATCCATTTCACGTGTCCTCTCTTATTGTCTTGTCTTCTGCGTAATATGAACTTCCCATGATATTTTTAAGGAACTTTTGTGCACATATTCTTAGATACAAATAACCCATACGTGGTCATCAAAAGGGAGGTAAAGCACGTGGAAATGTCTAGACAGTCTTACGATTATTTGGATCTATCTAGCCTGTCCTGAAAAGGACTTGTGAAGTAGCTACTTTTCTGAACGGAATTCTCCTGTGCGTTTAAGGGCCAAATGTCAACTATTAATAAAGCATTGCTTGATTTCTTGTCTTGTTCATGCTCTTGGTAAAGACTATACTGGAAATACAGTGTCTAAAATTTAGGGACATTTGGAAGCACTGAAGTCTATCATGTAAAAGGTGTTAATCTACATCTCTAACAGTATGAAAATAATATCCTCCCACATAGTCCCTTCATAACTACTTCTACTCATATCTAACTTTAAATCTTAAATTTATTTTGCTCTTGCTATTGAATAAAAATTCAGGAGGATGTATAAATCTATTTTTGTAAGATAAGAGACTGCTAGTGTTTTTTGTTTATAATTTTTTAATTTGAAAGGCAGAGAGAGGAGAGAGAGAAAAGAGAGAAGACAGAACAAGAGATAATCTTGGATACATCTTCCACTGTCTTTCCTAGGCCATTAGCAGGGAGCTGCATTAGGACACAAATTGACACCCACATGCGTTACTGGCAGTACAGAAGCTTTACTCTCTATGCAACAACCCAGACACAACATAACGTATTTGGAATTATATTTATAATTGTAAATTAATAATTGGTCTTATTTCTTTAAAAAAATTATTTTCTTGGAGGGTAGTGTATTAGAGAGGAGTGGGGTCTTCCATCTGCTGGCTCACTTTTTAAATAGGGCTAAACCAGGCCTATACCAGGAGCCAGGAGCTTCTTCCAGATCCCCCATGTGGATGCTGGGGCCCAGGCACTTGAACCATACTCCACAGCTTTTCCATGCACTTTAGCAGAAAGCTGGATTGGAAATGGGCAGCTAGAAGGTAAACTGTCACCCATGTGGAATGCGGGATCATAGGTGGTGGCTTAATCCGCTATCTACTCATCCCCACAGTGGCCTACTTTTATTTAGAGGCAGTGGGAATGTCTCGGTTCAATTCTGTGCTAGACAAGAGATTAATAAACACTTACTTCATAACTAAATTATTAAAATATTTTTGCCAATAAGCTATTGGCCTGTCATGGCCATCCTTTACTTATGTATGGTAAGAGAGTTTTCTTATTGTACTTACAATTTTTTATACTTATAATTTTTATTTTAAAGATGTAAGTGCTTCTAAAATAATGAGGCTAATCCACAAACCATGCATGGTATTACTACTGTGCCAGGAGTCATTCCTTTTATGACAAATACTCAGGAACAAATCACTGAGTCCTAAGACCATGTTGCTGCAACAGGAGACACAAAGATAGAAACCATAGTTCCAGTTTCCATTTTTAAAATAATCCTTAAACACAACCTGAAGATTGATTGGCTTTCAAGGACCACCATAAAACTTAGATTTAGCAATAAAGATTACTCAATTCTCTGGTAAACTGGAGATAGATACTAAACAAGTCCTGTACACTGGACTCCCTGCTGATTGTGACCAATGTAAATCAATGGATAGTCAAACAAATAAAGTAAATATTTTAAACTTTGTGTTGCTTTCAGAGAAGCTAGGACCATAACTTAATCACTCAGAAAGCTACTGTTTAATTGTTTCCTTTCTCTGCATGTGCTAAAAATAGACCTTCATGTTTTCTGCTATGGGGTAAGTGAGATGGCCAATGTTTCTATTGCCCAGCGTTGTGGCAACAGCCCAACATTTAGAGCCCTGATCCCTTGCCAACAGAATGTAAGAGGGCATAAATTCACCACCAAACCTGGATGCCAGGGTAACAAGGATACCCTGAAGCTTATGCATTGTTCCCAAGTAAAAGATTGTATTCCTGGGGCAAATATAAAACGGATCAAATGTAAATAAACCAAAGAGAGGAACATGGAGATGACAACTTGCAGTAGCAATGTTGAGATTCAATTTACTCAAGTATTAATGTAATAAAGCCCACTCCTCTCAACTTCAATTTCAAGGTCAGAGGGAATGAAATTTTGAGCCAAGCAAGGCTAGTTTGAGTTCCAGTACTATCGTGCTATTTGGAAAACTCTTACTGACTTTGCCATCCATAAAATGGGAATAATATAGATAACAATTAGAGGATTGTTGTATAGGATTTAATTATATTTTAGCAAGATAATGTTAAACATTAACACAACGTCTGACATTAGTAAGCACTCAAGTATGAGTTATAGCCGTAAACAAGCATTGGAGTTCTGGCTATTCTTGCTATAAGAAAACGTGTTAGATACTCTGGTAGACATAAACATAATTAGGCATGATACTTGGCTACCAGAAACTCAGATTCTAGAAGAAATGGAGTCAGATAAATGAATGAATTCCACGAAATCCAAGACTTTGTTTTGTTCCTCCTTGTGCCCAGCACTCAGAGAAGCTTTTGGTGTATGGTACACATCCAATTAACCACAATACTTTCATATATAACACTTTTATCTGGTACCAAAAGCTAAATGTAAGAGAAAATACAGGTAAGTTTTGACCTTGAAGATCAATCAAGGTAATAATTTACCTACAATATTTCACCTAAAGAGAATCATAAAAATGACACTGGTCCTTGTCCCTTAGATAGTTTATTGTAAAGGTCAAATAAGGATGTTTATCTAAAAGCAGAATATTGGGAGGGCAGGTAACAAAAGAACAAGAAAGTAACTCCTAGAAATTTTAACATTTATCACGACCTATGAGACCACAGATTTCATGAGTTAACTAATGGTATCCTCACAACTCTGATTATCTTCAGTTTGCAGGGAGGAAATTCAGACACGAAGAAGTTAAATAACGTAACAGCTAATAAATAGCAGAAGCAGTATTGAATCACTGGCCGGGTAGCCTCAGAACCTACACTGTTAAGTAGAGGATGCATTCTCCCCAGTCAAGCACAGCAGGTTCAGGGCCTTCCCTGTTGTTTGTGGACTAAACATAAAATGCTGTTCTTCTCCACACTCCACGCTCAGCTTCATTCCCAGGTCTAGTATCCTTCTCCAAAACTTCTACAAGCTTAATTTCATTATTTTGACTACTTCCTTGGAGGAGGAGGAGCAACGGGAAGAACAAGCTCTAAATATCCTTTCCTAATTGCCCCCCAAAGCGCAACCACCTGCTGCCCTGTGTGAGGCACAGAAACTGAGCCCCAAGTGTGGAGAGAGGTTTGCCTGCCATTACACACTGGATGGTGTTTAAGACCTCCTGCGGGGCTGACTGCTGCCAAGGGGGAGTAGAGTAAACAAGCTGCGAAGAAAGGTGTCATTACCGGGTTTTATCATCTACCTGCTTAATTGCAATCATTAGGACTGCAGAAAAGCAAGTGTTAGGTATATAAAGCATTCTGCGAAGCTGAGCTGTGAGTACTGCGCCCTCAGACTACATAGTGCCTGTTGGGATTCCAGGACCTTCAAGCACTTTGGGATACTCTGCTCTCACAATATCCGTGGATATGGAAATACCCTGTAAACTGGAAACTGAACAAACACTTCCCTGTGAAGAATTAACATTCAGAAAACGCATGGATGGTGTGGGGTTTTCTTTTCAACTTTTCAAGTTGGGGGGGCAAGTACATTTCCACGCTGCAGGTGCCTGGGTGCAGCCTTTTACACATTCTTGAAGCCAATTTGCCAAAGTTAACGAATAAATCAATGATTTAAATACTTCCACAGCGCTCCTTAATCCGCGTTTCTAGACACTGGCATGGTGATGAGCTTGCCAGCTCTTCTGAGGACCCACTCACTCTGGACACACCATTGCGAGGTCAGCACCAGGGCAGAATTGCCTTTACAAAAAGCTGGGCTTGCTTTTGCCAAGGAGTGAGGTTTCTTTAGAATGCCCAAACCTGATCACGGGTGTGTAGCGAGCAAGCGCACACACACACACACACACACACACACACACACACACACACTTACTTACAGAGAGGGAGAGAGAGACCGAGACCCAGAGACCACAAGGAATTTTTATTTTCTCCAATCCCAATCCAGAGTCAGAAGCAGCGAAGCAGCTGCCAAACAGTCCCTCTGACAGTGCCTCCTACACAAAAAGACGCCTGAGCTACACACTGGGCTCCGCAGGCACTTTAATTGTGAATCCAGATGCTCTACCTCTTCAATTCTCTGTGCTGACCTTTCACTTGAAAGTCAATTTGTCAGTCTGCTCCGGGCGTCTGAGGAAACCATCAAAGTCGGCCTGCTGGGGAGTTCCCTTAAGTTACTCCTATGTGCCTGCAACACAGCTCCAATAAGAGAGGAGGAGAGTGAGGTGGAGAGAGACAGACACAACGTCCCTCCCCTCTGAGCTGCTGCGATGCAAGCTGTCTTAGGGTACACTGCGTCACAGAGGGGCAGTTACTGAGAGATCATTAGGAAACAGAGGTGAGAAGCAGTCAGTAGCTACTGGTTTCAAGCCCCTGCCCACCCCCACCCCCACCCCTAACATGACCAGCCAGACTCCATCCATGGTCAAGGACACAGAAAGGCTGATCAGAGGCAGGATAAGCTAAACAGATTTGATTTGGGGTTTTGTTTTCTCCCAACAGAGACAAGGGTTCAAGTCTAGAAACAGATGTATCATATGGAAACAGTGTTAGTGTACAAGTACTAGACAGGCACAGGCAGCATGCTGAAGACAGTAACCCCACCTTAAGTTGGGGGATTTTCCTGGCATAGGCTCTCTTCATCAGAAAGATACCCATCAAGTCCCTTTGCCAATCTCAGGCACTCAGTTTTCTAAGCAGAAGCCTGAGTACTAGAACTTTCCTATGCCAATCACAACTGCAACCTGCCCACCACAAATTCACACACAGAGGAAACTCTAACTCCTAGATCCTCCTTTCAATCCCTGCTAAATATTTAATGGCCCAAGAAGTTCTTTTCTGTGAAATATGTTCATTGCAAAGCCACTTACCTGGGCATCAAAAGCCTGGATGATAGCTAGTTCTCCTAGCTAAGTGTGAGAGTTACAGTACATCCCTTAACCATTTTATGCCACTGATTCTTTCACAAAACACAGAGGGAGACATTTATTTTGTTTTGCTGGGCTTAATGTAGATGACAGTCATTCAAATAGCCTTCTATTAGCATTAATACAGAGCTTCAAAGCAGCCATTGACCTGGAATTAGGATTTCAATACAGAAACACGTGTTTCTCTCTCTCTCTCTCTCTCTCTCTCTCTCTATCTCTCTCTCTCTTTCTGTGTGTGTGTGTGTGTGTGTGTGTGTGTGTGTGTGTATTTAAGATTTATCAATTTATGGGCTCAGCATGGTGGCTCAGTGATTAAATCTTCACCTTGCCTGTGCCAGGATCCCATATGGGTACCAGCAGTTCTAGCTGCTCCACTTTCCATCCATCCAGCTCTCTACTTATGGCCTGGGAAAGCAGTAGAAAATGGCCCAAAGTATTGGGACCCTGCACCTGCATGGGAGATCTGGAAGAAGTTGTTCCACAATCGTGGCTTCAGACTGACTCAGCCAGATGAACCAAATCAACCCTGGTGAGCAATGGGGTGACAGAAGTCACAGCCAGATCTTGATAGCCCAGATCCTGAGTTAGTTTTTAAGATAGGGTTGTGTTCAAAAGAACAAAACCTATCCTTCCCCCACATTCTGGCTTCCTGCCTGACCATATATCATAACTCCCTCTTGCTTGCAGTCCCACCATGTTGTCATCTGACCTCATCAGGGACCTAACCATCATGAACTACCTAATACTGAATGTTCAGTTTCCTAAATGGAATAAACTTCTTTTCTTCATGAAAGATCATATTCAGATATTTCACTACAATAGTAGAAAACTGATTAATATACTAGCCTGAGATGACCCAAATAATGGATCTGTCACCTAAATACCGAATGACCTAATGTTATCCAGGAATCAAGGAAAACTATGTCTGAAGAATCAAAGGAAAAATATGACCTAATGAGTTAAGATACAGATAATACCAACAAGGAAACATAAGTATAAAAGAATGAGGTAAAAATTAATCCAGCATAACTTAAAATTCAATGGTGGTGATAGAAAACAGTGAACTATAAATTTTAGAAGAAATAAATAAATGCTGAGTAAAATTAACAGAGACTCAATTATCTAGAGAAGATTTTAAACTAATACCCAAGTATTTGGAGTCCCTAAATAAGAAATGAAGCTTCAAATATCCCTGTGGTTGTTCAAAAATATTAACTCACAGATCTAGAAGTTTAGATATCTTAGAGTATAAAACATACATAAAGAAACATATATAAAACATATATAAACATATATAAACATATATAAAGAAAATCACATCACAGTCAAGCTGTTGGAAACCCAAAGATAAATAGAAAATTTTTGAAAGATACCAGAGAGAAAAAGATGGTTCATATACAGAACAATGATTCAAATGACAGCTAACTTTTCCTCAGAAACAATGTAATCAGAAGATAATGGAACACCAACTTTAAAATGATACACTATAGTGTCAACACAGAATTCTATAAGCAATTTAAAATATTTCCAAAAGGACAAGAAATAATGGGATGTAAGTATTAATAGAATTTATTACAAGAAGTATCAAAAGAGTTCTTCAAGCTGATGGTAATTGAGACCAGACAGACACCAGAATCCACAGAAAGAAATAAAGACTAAATAAAATGAGCAGGTTTCTATAAAGTATAATATGCATTTTCTTTAACTTCTTTGACAATTTAAAGCCAAATGAGTAGTATTGTATGGTGAGGCTTACAATACTTATGGAAATAAAAATTATGTGGTTAAAGTAAAGGCTGACAACAACAAATTTCCTGGAGCATGTAGAGTAACCAAAACTTTCTTATGCTGATGATGGGTATGACATGGGACAATTTCTCTGAGAAACTACTTTGCAGTTTCTTACAAATTTAAATATGTATTTTCCCTATGACTCAGATAATGTTGTTCTAGGTATTTTCCAAAGAAAAATGAAAAATATGTCCCCAAAAGATATGGCTAGAATACTAAAAGTGGCTATATTCATACTGACGAAAATATATGCAAAGCAGGCTAATCCAAATAGCTCTCAACAGCATAGCAGATGAATAACTTGTGGCATAGTCATATAATGGACTATTATTCGACAATAAAAATAATTGACTATAACATTTGTACGACATAAACAACTCTTAAAATAATTTTCTTGAGTGGAAAGAGGCAATCACATGAGAGTAGATGTTACAATTCTTTCTAAATGAAATTTTATAACAAATATAATGCACACTTATTGTGGTAAAATATCAGAATAGTGGTTTCCTGGGTGCAGTAATTGGTTGAAAAAGGAAATTAGAAAAGTTTCTAAAGTGATGAAACTTAATTTTATCTTAATAGAAGTATTGATTTGTGTGTGACTGACAGCTTCACCTGAGACTGAGTCTGATTTTACTATATGCAAATTTTATCCCAGTTTTTAATTTTATTTCATTTATGTGAAAGAGAGCACACAAGAAATCTATTTTCCATCTGCTTGCTCACTCTCAAATAGCTGCAACAGTCAGTGGGTGAGTCAAGTTGAAGTCTTAAATTCAAAATTCCACCATGACCTTTTAATGGGTAGCAGGGAGCCTAGCACATGAGCCTTCACTTACTGTCTGTTAGGCTGTACTTTGGCAGGAAACTATTGAAAATACATGGGGTGCTCAAGCATCCATTCTACTATGGAATGTCTGTGTTCCAAGCAGTAGTTCGGCAGCTGCGCCACAATGTCTATCCTGTTATCTCAATTTTTGTGCACTAGTGTAAGTCACATACCGTGATTTCTTGATTTGAAGACTCCAGCTGCATTTTCATCTTTAAGACATAATTCTTACAATAGTCTCAAGGCCCTTCCCCACAGCATTAAATATTGCTTTATCATGCACTATCATTGCACTGACCTTTGCTTAGTTTCTTGAACATTCAAGCTTACTTCTGGAATTCCATCAAAGCCTTTACGCAGAGTCCATATTATGAGGATGCTGAAGTCAGGAACTGGAGTCACACTTCAAACCCAGGCACTCTGACATGATGTGGGCCTCTTAACTAGAGTCCTACTTGGTAGGCTGAATGGCCCACCCCAAATGAAAAGTTTATGGTTTCCAATTGAAAAGGTTTTGTCCTCATTCTCATTGAGTTCTTTCAGTTCTTCAAGAGCTGTAAGCCAAATTGGGCTAATTCCAGTTCCAGGAAGTAACCTTATATTACAAAATGGATGGCCACCTGTGTACTTCCACCCAGATGAGACAGGAACTTACCTTGAGTAAAGCTATTCAGAGTTTATCTGATCAATCTCCACATAACCACTGGAATTATCTTTAAGGACAATTTTGCTTGCCTCATAGTGATGATTTCCCGATATTACCTAATAAAAAACACTTTAAGAGGAAAACAGGATATGTTTTCGGAATGTGGATTGCTTTTATGCTGAAAAGGGGAAGGAGAAATAGTCACTATTGAAGGCTAGAGGGATAAAAGTTCTTTGATAAAAAGAGGAGGATCACACCAAAGCAGCAATAAAAACCAAAGTGATCACATTATTTTCCTCTTTCTTGACAAAAAGCTGAATGGAGATTACCTACATGGAATGAATGCTGTCTTGGTCCATTACTACAAATGCACCAAGTAACAGGAAGAGATTCTGGCCCACGTTAAGCAAGGGAACTATTTTTTGAAGAATGCTGAGTAGCTCCTATATCAAATTGGAAGACAGACCTGAGTCAGATAATGGATGGGAATGGAAACCAAAGTGCCTACCTAAGACACTTACTGATCCCACTTCAGGGATCTCAATTCTGCCAGCTCTGCCATGGTTAAGTACTTTCATACCTGATATTTGTCATCATATCACTCTTTTTTTAATTTTTAAATTTTTAAAATTTCATTTCATTTTATGATACATTATATCACTCTTGTAGGTTTCAGATTCTTCAGTGAGATCTTGAATATGATTCAACAAGTGTAGGTCACATGAACATACTGAAGTTAGAAAAATAAATACCTTTGGGCTTTATTTTCCTACCAAAAAATAGGGTCATACTATCTCAACTCTTTTTGGGTTCCTCTCAAATGAAGAGGTTCAACTTCTAGATGGTCAAGTCTATTATAATCTACCTCATTGACTACTTTACATTCTCATAAATGCTATTCTTTCCCAAAGTTACACTTATAAAAATATTTCTATACAACATAGTTGACCCATCTCATGGAATCAAAAACACATTTACCATTATATAAAAGAGAAAAAATTAAAGATTTATTCCAAGTTCTCTGATCACTGCATTTTTCAGGTTATAATCTTAACCTGAATTCCTAAAACTAAAGTTTAAATGGTAAGTACAATGATCACCAATGCTGGAGTCCGTGCAGTGGGTGTGGAAGACACAAAAGTGTGAAGAGTATTGTTCCACTGCAGGCAGGGCTGCAAGGAATTTCCCGCTGCATGGTAGGGTCCAGCAGCTGTCTCTGCATTCACCTCAAGGCATTTCCACCTCCCTATCCATCAACACACGGACAACTCCGCTGGGAATTTTGTAATCTATTTAGGCATTGACTGCTACTGAGTTGGTGTTTACTACCAATGTAAGCTTGGAAGTTGATGTTGCTGATACCATTTTAGCAAAAGGGCCTTTTATTATTGCTGTCTCAGCTGCCCCATTGACCATATGCTAATCAAGGGTGTTAAGTCCCCAGGTGTAGTGGGAATCTATTCTTCCCTCTTTTCTTGATCTTTAACTCCCTCCTTCTATGATGCATTTCCTTCCTTAACTGATTCAAGATGAAGTTGTAGAATGAGGATTGTAGTAGGAATGTGTTACTGATTGATATGCACCATCTATTGAGAACTTCCTGACCACAGGGTCAGGATGGATAACATCCTGCTTTAAGGTGAAACAAATGGCAGAATTATCCTTGGAAACGCCCACTAGACCATGACGTAAAAAGTCTGAGCCAGAGTTTGACTGCTTCTGTATAAATAAGGCGGACAGCTTTCTCGCATGGTCCATTATGATCCCGGAATTGTAGTGGTCCATTTCGTTCCTCTTTGTGCCTCATCTGCGCACCCTTCTTGAGTACCAAACTCAGCTGGAGCTGGACTCTGGCACACCAACACATTCTGTATTTAATACACATGTCTATAGACAGGTATAAGATTATACTTAATATTCTCATCCTTTCCCCATCACCATTTTGTGTTCTTTCCGCCCAATCCAGCATGTTCTAGGGAATATTCCAACTAAATATTCACTCTTTCAAAAGCTGAGCCTTGTAGTCCCAACATATGTAAACTTGTAACAGCACTCTTCTACTTATCTTTACCACTCAAAATAATATCAAAAGAGGCATTCTTGGTCCTTCCTTTCCTTCTTTTTAGTAGTTAGAATCAACCAACCTAGCAAAACTTCAATTTTCTCTTTTCATGGATTCCCTCAATCCACAACTGAGAATACTTCAATATCCAAGTGACCATTATTGATTCCAATTTCCAATTTTACAGAATTATGGTAACATTTTGGTTCAACCAATTCTGTACTGGATACTAAATCACTAAACCAGATGAGTCCAGGGGCAGAAGGCAGAATTTTGATAATGGACCAGTAAGCATAATTATGAGAGGGGCCCCAATATTTCTTAATCAAGACTCCTGAAATTGTATTTTCTAGAAAAAAGAGAAAAAATGCCATTTAATCACCATGTAAGATAACTGCTTTATTTTTCTAGAAAAAAAGCATCCTAAATTTTCCCAATGTTGTCTGCTAGCAGGAAGCTAGCTGATACTATATCTGAGTTTTCAATATTCTTTTTGTGTGATCAGTTGCCTCTGGTTAGCAAGACACTATCAAAAGGAGCCTCTAGGATAATTTTAAAAAGTTTTGCCCCCAGTGAGGTCTTTTGGAGACCATGAAGATGGGCACAAATGTCCTCATACTCTGAACTCATTCTAAGGCATGGATCCAGTTTCTTCCCTAAGCTTCCCCATCACCTATTCTTCAATAGTACTCCTAAGTCACTGTTCCTCTAGCCAAACCATTAGCCACTGTCTAGGAATTGGATTTAGATCACTGCCTCAGGCAACCCCTCCTGGATAATTGGATGTACCACTAAACATCTGCTCTCCAGAGAATTTTTATTCCCCATTGTGCTTTGGGACCACCCTTGAGTGGAATTAATGCACGATGGCAACCTACAACCCAGAAAATTGACTGTACATTACTATTGCTGGAACTGAGAATTTGGCTAACCACAGGTAAAACACTGATTCTGTCCAGCATCCTGCAAAGAGCCCTAGAATGGAGTTTAGTGGACCATAAGCATGATTCCTAGAACTGTGTTTGTAGGAACTCTGAGCTAAGGCTACCAGTACTGTGTTCTGCCAGGCATTCTGGCATCACTGAAAAACCTCATCAAGCTACCATCACACTTGGGAGGTGTACCCAGCACTCTTAAGCCCAGTCCTATACTCCAACACAAACAGAGGCCATCAAAATACATCCTGCCTCTGTGGTAGGCAGAAATCTGGAGAAATTCATGGGGGGAAATGCTTAATAAATGGTTTTATTTCTGAGGGCTTAATTTCCCCTAAATCCCCCAAGAACCACATTTTCTTGGAGTTCAAAATCAGAGATAGACTCCCCTGGTGGCCTTTTAACCCTAATTAACCCACGAGTCCATTTGGTGCCCCTAACTTGTTGAACTATGTGATGTAGCTTATAAAAAGATGTGGCCTCTAGTCTTTCAAATACTGCACATTCCACAGCTCTTGCTCAGACCATTTCCTTCCCTATGGAGCCACTGTTTGACTTTTCCAAAGCTGATATTAATATCACAGACCATTATAATATAGTCATTTTCATGGAAGGCAGGGAGGAAGTCACGTGGCATTAATTGGTCCCATGGGGTCCCAAAAGTCTCCATTTAGCATGTTGTTTTTACTCACACTAACTGCAATGAAGTGGAAATGGTGAGGAAGTCACCATGATTGTACTGAGTGTTTTATTTTTTTTTCTAGACCTTGTTTGGCTAATGAATCATTATTCCTTTTTTAATTGTACGAACACAGGTAGCAGCTGGGTCAGAGGTACATGTGTATGTTGTTAAATGTACACACAGACACTCACACAAGCACTCACATCTAGTCCAGTGTCTTTGCTTTATTTTCACCTCTGCTGTGATGTCATCTTATCAAAGGGTTGGGGCCTGGAGAAACTAACCAAAGTAAAAGAGTTTTTCTAAGTTGAGGGAAAAGACTTCACAAGCTCCTGAGCATAAAAACACCCATTACCATATTTTACACCAAAATGCTGATGTCAATGCAACTAGTGCTTCGTGTTTGATAAATTTAACTTTTCTAATATCCATCACATACATCATCGTTTTTCACTTTCATAGGGTAAGTGGGGCCAGAATTATTATCCAGCTCTAAATATTAAAACTGATGTCAGAAAGAGGGAGTTTACATCATATAGGTATTAAGTGATGATCTCAAAGACCCTATGAGGTGTGAGAAACAAGCTGGGGTCTGAGAGACTGCGGAGGTGCAGAGGCCTGTGTGAGTCAGATGGCTAAACGCAACAGGTGTTAGGTGGTGAGCCTGAGCTTCCTGCGAGCACCGTTTTCTCCCAGGCACACACTAACTCTGCTTCTCAAGAATGTCCCCACTAACTGAAGAGACGCAATTCCAACTTTCCAAACCACAATTTACATGAAAATGACCATGAAAGCTAACTGATGATGGACCTGCCTCTTGAAACATTTTCTGTACGAAGGTGTTGATACTAGAATGTCTCTTAGTTTTCTTCACAATGAGCAATGATTCCTTTGGCAAAGACATGCCAAAAAAAAAAAAAAAACCCCATCTATTAAGTAATCCCTAGTATAGAACAGCTATGGAGTATGTTTTCTACTTCTCTTGCAATTGTTTTCTCATTCAGATGGAATATTAGTGTGATTCACCCAGCAGAATATTAAAATGAATAAACTTTCACAATTCCTTATACAATATAATAAAATTTCATTCTAATATCAATGGGACAATCAGGTAATAAACTGACTTTGTTTAGTTAGATCACAATATTAACATTTACATAAGATCTGTTTATTTCAGAATCAATTAACAAATGAAAATGAGTCCACAAGTGTTACAATTCACCTTTTGACATTATCCCAAACTGCACAAATATGCACATGCATTCCCATAACATAAAGCATGGCTCCATTAATATCACTGTCAACAGAAAGCATGACTAAAGGAAGCTGCTACAGGTGACTTACACCTACCTTCATCTTTACAGCGGAAAGCATATCACCTCATGAAATATAGAGAGCAGTTTTTTTTTAATTTAATTTATTGTTTTCAACTACACAGTTGTATAGGCATAGGGATTCATCCTGCTGCCACCCTTCTTCACTTCCTGTTTTCCCTTCCTACCATTTATCCCCAGGTTATCATGATAGTATAGTCCCTCAGACAAGTTACAAGCTTAACTTTCAGATCTTTAAATGTATCACGGCATGGTAAATATAGAATAAAGTAGAAACCCTGGTATCATAATGAAAAGGTATATTTATAAGTCTCATTGGAGGTCCTACTTTTAAAAACCACTCTATTAAGGAAAACCCAAATTTCCAAAGGTACTACATGAGTTGAAGCTGTACCCAGGCAACCTGGGAGTGAAAGACAACTTATTAACAACCCAGTACTAACTACGCAGTTTATGAAGGGACAAAGGCCTTTGATTTCTACCCCCACTCCTTTGCCCATTGAATTGTTCAAGAAAGCTCCATGAGTTCAATTGGAGTAAGACGCAAAATAAATGAACTCAGATAGTATATCTAGTTTCTTTTGAGTCATTCCGTTTAAAATCTTTACAACAACAACAAAGACGTTTGAACATACTGGCTTGCGAAGATGTAAGGGTCATCTGAAGACTCTGATTGTCCTCACCATTCACATTCAAACCAAAATGGTCTGACAAAAACAAAGAGTGGGGATGTATAATAGATGGAATCATTTGTCAACGCCTCACATTTTACAAATACAGAAACTGATGCCTAGACAACACAGGCGTTTGGCCAATGCTGCAAAAACTCATTTTGAGCAGAATAAAGAAGCACAAAAGCCACCTAATATTTGATAGCTAGGATTGAGTATATTATATTGAAAAAATATGTATTCAATAAAAGTTTTATCTTTGGCTTAGTTTTTGCTAACAGTTGTTTTCCATCTCAGAACTGTAAGAACAACTTTATAAGTCATCTGCTAATAATATTTTATTACAACACAGTCACCACCGGGCAATCCTATAGTATACTAGGAATTGGCAAGCCTTTTGTTTCACAGAAGGGAACAGGGAGAGATCTATGGGATGACCGAAGCAAGGAAATGTGTGAAGCCATCAGTCAACTAGCTACTGTTCCTGAAGAGAGGTAGTAGAGGGTTACACAAAGTGAAGGCAACTGCTCCTCCTGGGCAGTAGGAAGAGGCATGGAAGAGGCAGGGAAGTAGGGATAATTAATCTCTCCATCTGTTCCTTTGCTGGTCAGTATGCAAACTCTCCTGTTTTCTGTCTTCTTATATGTTTGGAAGGTATGATTTTAAATTTTGGAAACCCCGAAAGAAGGAAAGCTTCTGTGTTGACACTGGATAGGTAATAGGACTTGGTATGAGTAGAGATGAAATTCCAGCTACACATGGGACAGATTTAATTTCAATTTATAATAAGATTCTAAAATGTAACTATACAATAGCAATTAAAGAGAAAACTCAAAATCAAGAATAGAAAGGGCCCCAGGGAGAATGTAGTGGGGTTAGAAAGGGATTCTCACATAGCACAAAGCAGGAGAAATACAGGGAATGGAAAAAATTAAGCCCCTAGAAAATAAACCAGGTTCTCCTCACCCTCAAAAAAATTAAGAAAGGAATATTAACAGTCCTGTGGATTGAAGAAAAGCCAAACAAATCATGTATAATGATAGCTTGCCCTACAGATTTGCAGAAAATAACCACTGGAGAAAATGACAGGGCCAGCATGATTCCAGAGGAAACTGGAGTAAGTGACACCTTTCATTTTCTCTTATGGCACAAAAAAATAGTTTTCACGATGTGAGAATCTAAGGAATGTTACTGGTCAGATTCACTCTTCTAACATAAGTTCTAAGATGTGTGATACAAGGCAAGGAAGGTATTTTTTGCTCATTAAACCCATTAGCATAGCTTTGTAAGAAAAGTGTTTGTCTGGTATCTCAGACATCTCCAAGATCCTAGAAGGAAGAGTCTACAAAGTAGCAAATTTCTACAAAAGTGATTACCTTGAGAGGAATTCATCACAAATGTGTGGTAAACTCACTCTTTCAGAGCAGGTGAGAAATTTTTTGTTTTCCCTTCTTTCCCCTTACTCCAGTCTCTTTTTGCCACATCGTGAAGGATGAAGGTCTGAAGAGAGTGCCAAGATAGAGGGAGAACACTCAGGATCAGCTGAAGGAGAGCAGTCTGTGGCTGCCTGAGAGAATAAGGGGCCAGGAGAGGAGAGCTCAGGGCCTCATAGGAAGCCACACAGTTTATCACATCCAGGAAAAGTCTTCACAAGAAAGAACAAATAACGACTCTGGTTTCCTTCAGTCTTAATATGCAAGGTCCCCAAAGGTCCAAAACAATTTCTGAAGAGAACTACAGGGTGAGGAGGGAAAAGGACAGTGCACCTCTGAGGAAGTGAATGAGATGACAAACACTATTGTAGGAATGTGGCTGTGACAATCTTAGCAGCCTTCCGGCTCCGATCAACTGCCATCTTTCTGATGCTGAGATACCGTTAAATTTCCTAGGGGGGAAGAAAAAGAACTCTACTTTGGCAAGAACTCTCTGAGTTACTCTCTATCAGAGCAAACTATTTCAGGCAGAGTTGTCAGTGCTTGTGCCTATTTGTGTTACGGGGATAAATTAAAATGTTCAAGTTTTATCCTGCCCCTTACTATCTTTCCCTCAGTAAAGTGGTCAGAGAAAGTCTAATTTAACTATAGATGCAGAGTTTTGTAAAAGCTCTAAAACATTATAATGATGAGAAAGCTGTCAATATCAAAAACAAAACCTTAAAATATCGTTTAGCTTCCATTTACCAATCCCTTTCATCTGAGTTTGAAGATTCCAAATTTCATGCAAAATGAGGTGTTATCAATACACATACACACACACATTAACTGTAGAACCAAACAGCACTCGATAATTCTCCTTGTTTTGAATTCAGCCTGTCTTCAAATTTCAGTCAAAGTATGTGCATTAGTGTATTTGATTAAGGACTGTGTTTAGGAAAAGTAACTCAGATATTTTGCCATTAGTAAAGGTAGAAATGTGTATTAGTTATCAGTTGCTGTGTAACAAATGATCCCAAAGCTTCTTGTGATGGCATTTAGTATCTCAAGATTCCCGTGTGTCAGGGATCCGGCCACAGCTTGGTTGAGGGGACTCCAGCTCCAGGGCTTTTCCAGTGTTCATGAAGCTGCCAGTAGGTCCAACAACGGTGGCCAGGCTTGACTAGGCGATAGTTTGTTTCCAAGCTCACACATGTGGCTTTCGTCAAGTGGCAGGTACTTCCTAAATGTTGCCCAGATTCATCAGAATTTTTGCTGTGTTTTTCTCTTAAGTCTAGACTGCATATGACAGCTTCCTCCTCTCCCTTATAACATGAGGGCTCCAAGAAAGAGAGCGTGCTCCTGAGAGCAATCAAGATAGAAGCCAAAGTCGGCGGTAACCTTATCTTGGGAGAGAAATCCCACAGTTTCCATCACATTCTATGTCACAGAAATCAATTAGTGTATGCATCACATTGAAAAGGAGAGAATTACAGTTTGTCCAATGTACAACATTCTTGGATTGAAACAATATCAAAGTAAAAACTTGGAAAATAAATATTTCCTGCACTGAGTATGTATAAACTTTTTTCTTGTCATTATTCCTCAAACAATGCATCACAGGAAGCATTCAGAGAGCATTTACATTGTATTAGGTATTATAAGTTATCTACATGTGACCTAAAGTACATGGGAAAGTGTATTTTATGGGTTAGAAGTGAGTGCTTTGCCACTTTATAAAGGCGATGGTGGCAGGGGGCCTGAAACCAATGCCCAGGGGATCCCCAGGGATGACTTTACCCCAAAGCTGTCAATACCTGGAATCAGAAGTCATCTGGAGAACATCTAAATGGACCAACCACATAGTACATGTTCCAGAACAACAGTCTGAAAGATTAAAGTTACATAACATGAGCATATAAAACTAAGAACTTTGACACTGAAAAATACCAGCTGAACTCAATTTGGGTTGATTTATATACAGGTAACTTGTAAAGGCCAAAATCTAAATGAGCTGCCAAATATTGGAAAGAAACTATGACAAATCCCCTGTTATCATCACTATCAAATCAGAGACTAAAGAGAATCGGTGTATTCATTCTGATGCATTGGTCATGCTACATTGGTTATGGTTGCACTTCAGTCATTTGGTGGATGTAGCAACATGACATATGAACTGCTTTTGAGGGAAATTTGGTTTAGAAGCCTCAAGACTTAGTTTCAGAACAATTCATCACTGAACCTACCCAGCAAAATGGTAACTAATTCTACTTCCAGTTGTGGGTGTGTGTAAAAGAAAGACAGAAAGGTTGCCATGTTCATATATGAGGTTGAAGTTTTTTTTTCCACACATTGAATGTTGCCAGTGATGCCTTATGATTAAAGCTTACCAATCACAATTAAGAAAATATAGAAGCTTATTATGTAAACTTTCTGCTAAATTAATGGGAATTAGAATAAATAAATGGAATTTACACATGAGTATTAAAATATTTTCAAAAAGACAAAACAACTACAAAGAAATTTCCTTGTCTAATAGAATTACTGCATTAAGGAACTTTTGCTCTCTCTCTCTCTGATACGAACTTCTCAGAATTTATTACTTAGAACTCATCAGTTTATTCTCTAGAATACTTTAGGACAAGATTAATACAGATACTTTCCAACAACTATGAGGCAAACAAACATTTATAAAATTAGACCCACTAGATTTAGGTTCTGTTCTATTATCTTTGAGAAACCCCAGTGAATAAGAGATTTTAGCCACTTTGTGACAATTTGGTTATAAATCCTAACTAGCAGCTACTTCCTCTCATCCATATATTTACATTTTCCTTAACCAGGACACTTCCTCGTTCCTCCTATAAGAATGCAGGATTGCATCAGTGTGAAGTCTTCTGTTCTCTGGCCTTTGCAACCCATAAAACTCCCTCAATTTACTTGTTAGAAATGAAGCAAACCTGTACTGTTAAGAAAACTGTCAGGATTCTAAAAGCATTTGGCTTCATTCCCCTGATCCAAAAGGTACTGTGAGTTCTTTGGATCCCAGACAACTTTTTGGGTAGTTTCAGATAAGGTATCCAATAACTTCACTCTGTGTCCCCATTTTTCTTGCCCTCATTTCAAAAAAAGTTGGATAGCTGCCTCCCAAATAATTTTATTGTGAGTAGTTATTATGAAAACATACTCCACTGGTTTTCACTGACCTCCAAAGCACACTCCCTAATTAAGTGCAAATGGGAAACTGACTTGGAGCAGGTTGTCTCTGATTTTGGACTTGGGCTAAGTATTAAAGTTTATGAACTCGATATGCAGGCTCCATCTGCCAAATGAGGAATTTCTTATTTCATTTGGTGACTGCACTGAGATTATATAATGCTCCTCAGAAAGCTTCGAGTACTGAGGATGCGTAAACCATCTGTCTATGTGGAAATGTCAAAAAATGCACTGCTCCCACAGCACGTCTCCGAGCATAACTAATTATTTATCCAGAGAAATTTCATCACGGAGTTTTTTTTAACTACAAGTTTCTACATAGCCATAAAATTTTACAGTACTAAAAAGGCAATGATCATTTTCATGCTCTCACATCTTTGTATAGGAGACTAAGGTTATTCCACTTTAATATGTAAAGGAACCTGAAGACCTGGCAGAGAGAGAAGAAGTGTGAGAAAAGGAAAGAAGGCAAATTGGGTTTCACTTCTGCTATCTCATCTTTCTCTCCCCAAGCAGCAGGGGGCAGTAGTAACAGAAGTGAAGCTTGCTTCTTTTTTCTGAATAGGAAGATATCACAAAAACAGGGAAATCGCACGAGGCTGCTCTGTTCTCTAGTGGCCACTGGTGGCTGGGCGAGGTTTAAGATATAGTTCTGAATTCCAGTTCTGCCTCATAATAGCTGCAGTTATGACAAACACTCCTGCTTATGAAACCAATAGTAATAAATGTTTTGAGGCCAAACTTTGAGCCAGCCATTGTATTCAATGCTTTCCATGCATTATTTTAGTCTACCCTTCAGCTAGGTAAGATGAAGTGGGTATTGTTTTTATTTGTTTGTGTTTTTTAAAAATGAAGAAATTGAGGCTTTAGAGATTAAGTAACTTGCTCAAGGTTTCTTAGTTAAAATCATAGTTAAAATGCTGGCTGGTAACAAGAATTGGAATAGTTACCTTTGACCCAGCCACTGGGGTTTCATGCTTATCCAATTTTATTTTGTAGTTTTTTGTCTTATTTCCAAATATTTAACATGCAAATGAGTTGTTGATTAATATTCAAAGTATATTATATGGAATACAAACTGTCATATGAGTATGAACACATTTATGTTACAAGTGAACTTAGATAACTCTAACTTCACAAAATTACTAAGTGGGTTAGCAATAGTTATTACTGAATAAATATTACTGAATACATATTACTGAATATAAATGATATTACTGAATAATATTGCTAATTTAGATACTGTATAGTCTCTATTTTCATAGTTGTACCAATTAGATATATATCATGCATGGCCCTAACCATCTGCTGTTGTTTTGGTAACTCATCTATTGAATCGCTCAGGGCATCTAAACAGGCTGACAGGGTTCTCATTTCAGCTCAGCGCTTCAGCTCAATGCCCCATATCCTCACCTGTAAAAGGAATCATTAGTAGCCAGGACTCATTTGATTGTTGTGACGGTGAAACAAACTAACACAGATTAAATATTTAGCCTGACTCTGGCACATAGGGAATATTCTGTGTCTATTATTATTCTAACACAATGTCAAACTTGGAAAACATGGAGAGAATTCAAACAAATGTCCAGATGTTTTGGTTCTGGGTGCCAAAAGTGCAGATGTCTGAGAAAGCTCAAATAATCGTGTTTGTTGGTGTTCCTAGTTGTAGCTGGCACATGTGAAAGCAGGTTAGGTTTGAAGGCAGATGGGGGTTAATGGTCTCCCTGTTCATGTACAGTCATCCTTTGTTAGGAGCTAAAACTACAAAGGTATAAAGGTTTCTCCTTTCAGGTCTGCTGAAAAGATCACTGACAAAGTTATTTTTTTAGGGGCATTCAAACTTTCTTTTAAAGTCCTAAAACAATAAAAGAAAGTATTTCCTATACTTTCTTTTAAGCTTCAAAATATATCACAAAATATAAATGTGATCCATTTTTTTCTTCTAAGCTTAATCATGAAAATAAAGATCTAAGCTTCCCCTTATAGTTAGACATTTTATTGGTGGCAGTATATGTACATACTACGTCAAAGAACCAAATCCTAGTTCAAAATAAAATTCCTTTTTTTTTTTTTAAAGATTTTATTGCTATTGGAAAGCCGGATATACAGAGAGGAGGAGAGACAGAGAGGAAGATCTTCCATCCGATGATTCACTCCCCAAGTGAGCCGCAACGGGCTGGTGCTGCGCCGATCCGATGCCGGGAACCAGGAACCTCTTCCGGGTCTCCCACACGGGTGCAGGGTCCCAACGCTTTGGGCCGTCCTCTACTGCTTTCCCAGGCCACAAGCAGGGAGCTGGATGGGAAGTGGAGCTTCCGGGATTAGAACCGGCGCCCACATGGGATCCCAGGGCTTTCAAGGCGAGGACTTTAACCGCTAGGCCATGCCGCCGGGCCCCAAAATAAAATTCCTTTTATAAACTGTAAATGTCTTTAAGCAATCAGTTACCTAAAATTATGATTCCTAAAGAACTGATATTTTAAAAACTCACACACTTTATACAGTAAATACAACAGAAAGCCTTATTTGAATCACAGAATTGATAACAGGAAAGAATAAATATTTTCTTAGTGATTTTAAAAGTAAAAGAAAATAAAAATATAACAGTTTCATCTACTTATCTGCATTTTCTTAATCTTCACCTTATTTATTCCATATGGTTTCATAATTTGTAAAATTATCCACTCCTTAATTTCAGAGTTTTTTAATGATTAAATGAGACAAATTTATTCTTTATGCACTATAGCTGAAAGTATAAAAAAATTTTAAAATTTTCAAAAATTTACCTCAAATCCTAAATGTTATAATCTACCAGTTAAAAATGGGTAGGAGATAGCTTTGCAATTAAGATTTCAAAATACTGTTTCCATAAAAATTATTAGTTGTTCAGTTCTTATGAGCTTTATATTTTAAAATTTAAATCCACTTCTGTTTCTACTTTTAAATCTCTGAAAAGTATGATTCTGGAAAAAATGGCACACAAACCATTGAGTTGAACCAAAGTCAAGTAGTAGTTGAAATACATTCTGAGACAAACAAGGCAGCACTGCAGGTCCACAGAGAATTAACCTTACAAGATTGGCATAAACTAGGGACCAAAGGGATTCCTTTAAAGATGCTGGGATATCAACTTATTTTTTTATTAATTTGACCACGATTGGAAAGTAAGACCTCCAGTCCATCTTTTTCAATTGTAGGTAAATCTGGAGAAAGATTCGAGTGAACTGGCAAATTACATCTATAGTTTAGTTTTTCTCTGAGATTATTTTTGAACTTGATGAATCATTTAGTCATGTTGGTTGTTAGCACCTAGCACATGACAGATGGTCAGTGAAAGTCTGACACATAACAAAACTCAGTCAAATCCTGATATTTGGTCTGTGAAGAAAGTGCTGAGCTCAAATGCTTAGTCAGCTACCAATTCACATAGCCATGTTTCCATGCCTTGAGTCCAAGAACTGGAAATTCTTTCCCCATCTTCATTGTTTCTATGGTGTTAAGGAGATTGGCAAGCTTCCTGTAGCTAGATGTAGACTAAAGAGAAGGCTACCAGTTCCCTGTGGAGATGAGAGAAACGTCAGTCCCTCCCTGTCTCTTCTCTGAGTGGTTTCATCCTACGACCATGCAACTCTAAGGCCCACAATGAACTTCAGATCATCTAGAATGACACACAGGGCAATGATTCCAACATTATTCTGTCTTAAGGCCATTTTCTGTATCAATGTACGAACAACTCTATTTTATAAAGAATAATCATTTCCCTGATTTAGCAGACCAACTAATAAAATCTAAATGTTGTGTAGCTGCAAAAATAAAATAAAATAAAGCAAGTTAACTGGTCTTATCACTAATATAACAGTTACCAACATTTCTTTTGTAACAAACATGTGCCAAACACCATGTTAGAGACTTAACAAGTATAATCTCTAATTTCTCCCAGAACTTGTTTCAGGAACACGAATGATTGCTAAATCATTATTCAAATGTTTAAATTGTCAGGAAAAGACAGTTGTCCTTAAAAAAATAATAAAATACAGAAAGTGCATCTTCAATCCCTTTGAACTGTGTGAGTAACATGAGAGGTGGTGGTTGCATGCACGTAAACTACCTGCTTTCTGCCAAATTCAAACAAGATTATACGAAGGAGTTTCAGCCACTTTTTCTGACTCTGTGACCTTGTGAAAGTCCTTCAACTTCTGGGCCTCAACTTCCAAACACAAAAAATAAGTTTGGTACATGACAGAACTGCTAATACGGTTATTTGAGATCCTTTTCTTCCATAACCAATATTTGCAGCTGTTTGGTCCAGTTGAGAAAGGTAGATGAGACAGGCAGTAATTAATAAAGTAACTGAAGTCCATTTTATCAAAAGTGACACACAGGCAAACATATTGCTTTCATGCTTCCTGTGTCTTCCATTCTAATGGAAAATATGCAGGACTCCAATTAAACATGGCCTATCTTTCTTTCTGATACACTAACATTTTTCTTGCAAATGTTTGAGGAAAATTAATTAATTCTAATAGAATTTATGGTTTAGAATCTAGAATTATCATAAATGTGTAAGATAGAAGACACTTATCATTAAGGGTGCGGCTTCCTTCTGCACCTCTTAAAAGAGTCCCTTTGGTGGAAAAGCATTTGGAAGGTACACTACTGCTTAACTTTATTTTTGAGTTTGTAACAGTTGAGTGAATGGGAATTTTATGCAAACAGCAGAGAACCTATGGATAGGATATGGACTGAGTAGAGAACTCAAAAGACTGGAAAAAGCATCAAAATTGGTTAGTTCTCAAAATCACTGTCTGATACAGGTACTTGGACAAGATATTTGGCTTTGAAACTTCATTTCTTGAGACATTTGATTAAATATTAAATATTAATTTATTTTCAAAGTCAGATTTCTAAATGGATTTGGTCATCTCCAAATGAATTTGGACATCCATAGTTAATGCTTTGCAAAACCATACTAACCACCTTCCATTACTGAGTCCCTGTCTTTACCAGTGAATCAGTAAACTCATCTAGTGATCTCTTTGCTAATGTCCTTTTTAAACAACCCAATTCCTATTTCAAACTCACAGGATTTTGAGTCTGTTTCCTCTTTTGGTGGAAAGAGGACGTTGTGAAAATGTTACTTCATGATGGAAAGGTGCAAATTGTGTGTTCTACTTGTTTGCTTTAGAAAAAATCCCAAAGAAAGAATGGGGGGTGGAAGATATAGACTATAGTCAGGTAAAATCACACATCCTGCGAACAAAAGTAACTTCACTCCAAAGGACCCAGTGTTGTAGGCATACTTTCCTGGCACAGCCAGTCAATATAGGTCACAGCCGTCTACCCTTTAACCAGTTTTCAAGTTTCTTGTTTACCAGTATGGTTGGTACTACTTTACCTGGACTGAATCTGTTTGACAGTGAAATGTAACTTCTGATTATGTTGAACTATCATAATCTTTATTTATATAACTTGATGACAATATTAATCAATTTCACTATAGACGTATCCATATACTTAATCATAGGTTGGTGCATCAAAACTCCACTGGAATTTTTATCACTAATGCACACCACATTTTTTAGGATCGCCAAATTCCAAATTCTGCAATCTATATAGTTCAATGGTTTTATGTAAAGGCAGAGAATCTTCACTAACCTGGTACTTATTTTAGACAAGTAGATTAACCCCTCATAATGCAAAACATCATCCTATGTGTGGCTTTATTTATGCTAGCATGCAATGTGAAGGGGCCACAGATATAGGACAACCTGGAGTAAGATATCACTGACCCAGGTTCTCAGGGAGGCAAGGTGTGGATAGAGTCACTGCATTTTGGATTTAAGCCACCTTTCCACATTAATATCCATTCAGATTCTTGGGCTCTGGAAGATTGGCTAAGGTTTACCAAATATAACACTAGCACATTTGAGTGAACTGAACCATATGCACTTTTCATATTTTTAGCCAAATGGTTAGAATCCACCCTCATTTGTAATCATGTGAGCATAAATAGTTTCTTTACTCTGATATAACATATTTAAAACGAACCAACAGCTAACATCACACTTAATGATGAAAGACAGGGTGCTTTTCCCATAAAATCAGGAGCAAGACAACCATGTCCGCATCGTCATTTCTGTTCAGCGCTGGTAGTTCTAACTTAGAAATCGGAAAGAAGGAAGAAGGAAAAGTCATCCAGATTGTAATGAAAGTAATAAAACCATCTTTGCAGATAAAATGGTCTCAAAAGGAGAAAATTCTAATGAATCTGCTAAAATTATTAAAACTAATAAATGACTTATGCAAAATCATAGGACACAAAATCAAAATACAAAAGCTAATTACACTTGTATGCAACAGCAATTGTAATGAACATTTTCATTTATAAAATATTTATAAACAAAATATTTATAGAATAAAAATTCATAAAATATGAAATTTATAAAGTATTAAGAATGAATCTAACAGAAAGTATGAAACTTATACACTGAAAAGAATTTTTTTTATAAAAAGGATGAAAATAAACAGAACAACCTCTCATGCTCATGGAGCAAAAGAAATTGCCCAAATTTATCTATGGTTTCACCGCAAATCCTATGAGAATCATAGCCCTTTTTTTAAATTGATGAGTTGACTTTAAAATTCATATGAAGTTGTAACTGATACTGTATAGCCACAAAGATCTGGAGGGAAAAATAATAAAGTAAGACAATTCAGATCTCCCTGTCTCAAAACTTATTTCATAAACTGATAATTAGGCATTGCTGGCAGGAGGACAAACATTGCATTATAGATCAATGCAATAGAAGTGAGAATCCAAACATAAACCTATATATCCATAGTCCACTGATTATAGACAAGGACACTAAGACCATTCAGGAAAGAATAGCCTTTAAATAAATGATGCTAGGGAACTGGACACCCAAGTGCAAAAGAATGGTACAGGACTTTCATCTCAAAAGCCATTAAAAAGCTCAAAATGGATGAAAGACCTAAACATAAGAACAGAAACTACAGAATTATTAGTCACAAACATAGAGGTAAAACTTCATGATCTTGGATCTGACAAAGGATTGAGCCACAAAAGAAAAAAAAAAAAGATCAGAGCTTGCTATTTTTTTTTAGAGATTTATTTATTTATATTGGAAAGTCAGATATACAAAGGGGAGGAGAGACAGAGAGGAAGATCTTCTGTTCACTGATTCATTCCCCAAGCAGCCGCAATGGCAGGAGTTGAGCTGATCTGAAACCAGGAGTCAGGAGCATCTTCCAGGTCTCCCATGCAGGTACAGGGTCCCAAGGCATTGGTCTGTCCCTGACTGCTTTCCCAGGCCACAAGCAGGGAGCTGGATGGGAAGCAGGGCCACCATGACTAGAATTAGTGTCCATATGGGAACCTGGAGCATTAAAGGAGAGAACTTCAGCTGCTAGGCTACTGCGCGGGGGCCCAGACCTTGTTAATTTTAAAAATGGTTTGTGGGCCCAATGCAGTGGACTAGCGGCTAAAAGTCCTTGCCTTGAATGTTCCAGGATCCTATATGGGCACCAGTTCTAATCCCAGCAGCCACTCTTGCCATCCAACTCCCTACTTGTGGCCCATGAAAGCAGTCGAGTGAGGATGGCCCAAAGCCTTGGGACCCTGCATCCGCATGGGAGACCCGGAAGAGCTCCTGGCTCCTGGCTCCTGGCTCCTGGCTCCTGGCTCCTGGCTCCTGGCTCCTGGCTTCGGATCGGCGCAGCTCCAGCCCATTGTGGACACTTGAGGTGTGAATCATTGGAAGGAAGATCTTCCTCTCTGTCTCTCCTCCTCTCTGTATATATCTGACTTTACAATAAAAATAAATAAATCTTAAAAAAATGTTTTGTGTTTCAAAAGATGCCATCAGTGCCAGTATTGTGGTACATGTTAAGCCACAGCTTGCAACACTGGCATCTGAAATGAGAACACTGGTTTAAGCCCTGCTTGCTCTGTTCCAATCCTGCTCCCCACTAATACATTTGGTAGGGCAGCGGATGACCCAAATGTCTGGGTTCCTGCCATTCATGTCGGGGATCCAGATGGAGCTCCAGGCTCCTGGCTTTAGCTTGGTCTAGCCCCAGCTCTTGCCTCAGTCATTTGTGGCATGAAATTATAGATAAAATCTCGCTTTCTCTCTCTCTCGCTCTCTCTGTCTCTCTCTGCCTTTCAAATAAGTTAATTTTTACTTTTAAAAAAAGACACCATGCCCATAAGTAATGAAGATCTAGTCCATATTTTATCCTTCAGGTTGGCACAATCTGGGATATAAGAATGAATTCAGAACGAAACTACTTGGTTAGGAGACACTCCAGCGAACAGCATGATGGACTTGAGAAAATCCATGAAAGACAGCCATTGCGAGACTGGAGGGGAGAGCAGAAGGCTGGGGAGAGAACTTGGGAGAGGAGGAACTGAGCCCCCAGAGCCAACTAAACCGTATCAAAAACCAAACAAACAAAAAGACACCATGAAGAAAGTGAAGCTATCTCACAAAATGGTAGAAAGTATTTAATGTTTGATAAATGACTTTTAGCTAAAACATGTAAAGGACTTCTATAACCATAAAAGAAAAAAGACAATCTATATTTTGAGAAGGGAAAATGATTTTATAGATACTTTTCCGAAGAATATGGCTTATAAACATACTAAGAGTTCCTCAACAGCATTACTCACCATGAAAATGCAATCCAAAACAAAAGGAGATACCACTTCTATCCACTAGCTTAAAATCAAAAGTGAGATAACAAGTACCAATAAGGATGCAGAGAACACAGAATCTAATACACTATTATTTGGAATACAAAATGGTGAAGTCACTTTGGAAAACAATCTGGTGGTTCATGAAATAACTCAGCCCTTACTAAAGGACTCAACAACTCCACTATTAGGTATATACCCAATACAAATGAAAAGTACATGTACACAGAAACTTATACAAAAATATTTATAAGCAGCATTATTCTTAATGTTCAAAAGGGAAAAAGCCAGAAATCCCATCAACACCAGAGTAGATGAACTGAGTGGAATGTGTCCATTAAATGGAACAGTACTCAAATTAACAGAGGAATGAAGTACAAATACATTCTACAACATGGAAAAACATTGAAAAGATTACACTAAGTGAAAGAAGTCAATCATAGAAGACCATATATTATTCTATTATCTCATGCATGTGAAAGCCTAAAATAAGAAAATAAGAGTGGCAGAAAGGAGGTTAGCTGTTTAGGGTATTATGAGAATGAAAGAAAGGATGCATACTTTGTTATTGAGGGGACAAAAGTATTCTGTAATTAAATGTGGTGATAGTTGCCTACCTGAATATACTAAAGTTTTTGAACTATATACATTAGAATGAGGAGTTGCATGTCATGTGATTATGAAGCAATAAATATTTTAAGAAAATAGCCTGTCAAAGACTGATAATTTTATATGATTAAATTAAAAAGAAACAATGGGAGTAGGTATGTAGGTATGTAACCCAGGCAGTCTTACAGTGTTAAGCCCTGTACCATTTTGCCACTCAGCATGTCTGCTTTTCTGCTTTTTAAATTTTTTTTTAACTTATTTATTTTTTAAAATAATCTTACTTAGTAGATTAGGGTACAAAGGGTCAAGGGCTACAGGAAAGTGGGTAATACCATTGTTTCCACAATAATACCATTTTTTCCCTGTATCTGGGGTCAAGGGAGAAACAAACGGAAAAGCCCCACCCAGCCTCCCACCCATCCCAGGTCCCCGATGTGAGGCACGCTCCCAGGGTCCTGCTCAAGCAGTTTTGGTAGTTCAAAAGGTCTGAATTACTGCCTATCTCACCTTTCCAATCGCAATGAAACCTATTCAGAATCCACTGGTTGACATAGTCTCTTCATGGTTGGGGTTCTGAGATCAGCAGTTCAGTTGGAGGGATCTCCAAAGAAACTTCATCTGAGATGATCCCAAACCTGATTCTTGTGTGAGTTTGTCAGTACAGGGTCTGGCACAGTCCGTCACCCCAGTCAGCTTATGCACATGCTGGTCGTTGCAATTGCATGGTCAGTTCTGTTTCCAGCCCTGTCTTCTACTTGAACCAATGGGGTTGTAGTCCAGCTCGATCCTACCCACTTCATACTCAGTCCTCACACAAAGCACTGGGAGCTGCAGCCTAGTTGGGACGACTCCCCATAACCCCCACCAGGCCTGCTCCCTACCCTGGTTCCCATGCATGCCAGTATGTACTGCAGGCTTGTTCAGTCTGTCCCACATCCCATTTAGCTCTGGTACTTGTCAATGGGCATTGAAGCCTAGTTCAATCCAACCAACCTACTATCCAGCCCACACACATACTGGCAGGTGCCTTTTTGTCTAGCCACCCCTGCCCCTGTCCTGGTTTTCATGCTCTCCAGTGGGAGCTTTTCTGCTTTCTTAACAAAGAATATAGATTATTTATGTGTCTCTGAAAGCAAAAAGGTGTGTATACTTCTATAAGTAAACAAGTAACTTCCTCATACATTTTAATGGTTTAAATGAATTTACAGAAGACAAATTTCAAATAAAATGCAGAATATTCTTTATTATGATTTTTACATAGCCAACCAAGTCTCAAAAATGTGTTCCTTAAATTTTGCTAGTAATCTTTAATCCATAGCCAATCTGCCGTTATAGATAATCATGTAGTTTATGTGTTACATAGATGTTGTTTGATAATTTTCTTTGTTATTAACAGATTACTTATGAATAAGGGGAAAGTAAAGCAATTAAGGTACAAATCAGAAGCTCACTCATTTGTCAATTGCTTGAGATACTCCCTTGACAAATTGGATCATAATTTGCAAATCCTTACAGGGTATTGCACCAATTGTGCTGAGTATGTTACACCCCAATCACTAAGCACCATGAATTTATTTAACATTGATGCATTACAAATCTCTAACATTTTCCCATCACTTTTCCAAGGTGAGGAAATCAATAACATGATGAATCAAACCCTCATTTGTATCACTTTTTTCATGGTGTAAGTTCTCAAGCCTCCACCATAATGTCCCTGAGCACAGAGCAAAAGAGAAAAATGCATTAGTGCACCATTATATAGTATTTCTCTCCCATTCTGGTATAACACACATAAATAATCTCTAGAATTTATGTGATAGAAAATGTGGTAAAGTAATTGGAAAGTAATGAATTTTGAGTATTTATTACTTTTTAAAACTACAGTTTATTCAATTTTGAGCTATTGTAAACATTGCTGTGTTTAAAAACTGGCTCATAAACTTCTACAAAGTTGAGAGGAGGCCCTTTTGACCTGACAGGCATTGAATCCAACACAAGTTGGCCTCCAGTCTCTGGTTGCCTAGTGGGGCCTCCTCACTCCATACTCTGAGGAGCAAATTAACTCAGTCTTTATGATTCTTTTAAGAATCCTTTTATAGACTGTCCCAACCTTTTTAGCATTTGAAAGCTTAGTATTTTAAAGTAGGATTCTTCTCATATCCAATAGAAAATCTCCTAAAAAGTCTGTTTGCTAGGAGTTAGTTCCCTATTTATATTAAACATTTTAAAATTCATGCATAGGCTACACACACACAAACACACACACGCACACAAACAAACAAAACCAGTGTTATTCATATTTTCTCACAGCTGGAAAGACTGTTAACAATGGGCTACGTTGAATATAATTTGCGTAAAGCTTCTTTCTTGCAGTATCTGTAAAAGGCTGGTTTCCTTAATGGGGGCCCTTCTGCCACCCACTCTGAGCCATAAGGTATCACTGCAGTTGCTTAACTTCCTAATTCAGGGTCTCCTGATATGTTCACCCTTGACTTTGTCACCTCGTAAATGTGTCACTTCTAGTACCACCTTCCTCTTCAAGAAAGTTTTCTGCCCACCTGGAAGATGTAGAACCATCTTTGAAACACTGAACGTGAGCCAAGACAGGCTAGCTAATTTACTCAACGAACTTATATTAAGGGGCCCCAGTGCACCAGCAACTGATACAGGCCCAGGAATAACAAGAAGAATGCCTGTCTTCAAAGAGTTAACCAGGGGCTCTCAAAGCAAAAGGTACATTCAATCTATGAAACATATTAATGTCCAGGCTCCTTTCCAAACAAATTAAACTAGAATCCCTTAAGGTGGAACCTAAGCAATAGAATTGTTTTAAACCTCCCCTGTGGCCCGAAAGTGAAGTCAGAATTGAGATCTATTGAAATAACATTTAATGGCTGTCCTTTGTCATTCTGGATTCTATGAGGTCAAAAGTCAAAAGAGCATGCATGCAAACACACACACACACACACACACACACATACATCCCAGCATAATTACTCATGTTGTAGGCCGAGAACAATTGGCATCAGTATTATTTGAGAGCTTTCTGAAAATGCAGTCTTAGGTCCCATCTTAGACTTAATGAATCAGAATCTGCATTTTAACAAGATTACCAGAAAATTTAGATGTATATTCATCTGGGAAGTATTGACTGCAGGCAAAAATCCTGTTCTCAAGAAGATTTCCATCCATAGGGGAATCACAGGTAAATACAGATCATTTCAAAACATTGGTGAAGTTCCATGATGAAAGAAATGCTGGTTATTCCCAAAGACTCTACCTCCAGGAAGATTAATGCAGTGGATGGTTCACAACATAATGAGCACAGGTTAATCAATCAAGAATGGTTCAGGGCCCATGGTGTGGTAGGCTAAGCCTCCATCTGTGACACCAGCATCCCATATGGGTGCTGGTTTGAATCCTGTTTGTTCCACTTTCCATCTAGCTCCCTGTTTATGGCCTAGGAAAGCATGAAGAATGGTCCAAAGCCTAGGGATGCTGCACCCACATGGGAGTCCTGGAAGAAATTCTTGGCTCCTGTCTTTGGATCAGTTCACTCTGGTCATTGTGGACATTTCGGGAGTGAACCAACAGATGGAAGATCTTTATAATTGCTGATCTTTCTCTCTGTAACTCTGCCTTTCAAATGAAAAACAAAGAAAGGAAGAACAGTTTTGTTTGGCTGAAACGTAAGGCAGGGACATGGGAATATGAAACAAGGAAAGTTAGTAATACACATCCAGACATTAACAGAGTCAGTGTGTGACTTTTTAAATTAACAAATATTATGTAAATAAATTTCAATTCCTCAATATCAGCTCATTGCTAAAGTTCATCATGATAAGATTTTTAAAACCTAGCTTAATATCTTTCAATATATGTTTAAATGTTCATGGCTACTACTACTATGTTAATCAATATTTACTTTTGTCACTCAACAATTTTAGCTCTATAGATACTATATAAAGATCTACTGTGTTATTTTAACTGTCATACATTACTATATCTATTGGCTATATCTATTTGTTTATTCTTTTTTAGCCCCAAGAATGTCATTTTACCTGTCTAATTATACATGTAGGCAATGGGATGCTGGACTGTCTGACATCGTCTATACCAGCAATGTCAGGGCACACTTAAATAAGAGATTGATGGAATTATGATCCTTTATGAGGGACTATACTATTGTAGTAACATGGAGAAAATCTGTTGGGGGGTTGGGAGTTTGGGGGGCAATCCCAGTTTATACTAAATTGTACCACAAAATTTAAAAATTCAAAATAAAATATTAAAAAGGCAAATTGCTGTATAAGCCAATTTTTGTTTTAATAAATATTGCCCCGTTGGGTTCTTTCCTTAAAGAATTGTTTTATTTTTATTTGAAAGACAGAGTTTCAGAGAAAAGGAGAGACAGAGAGAGAAATATATATAGAGAGGTCTTCCATCCATTGGTTTATTCCCCAAATGGCAGCAACTACTGGAGCTGAGCCTATCTGGAGCCAGGAGCAATGAATTCCCTTGGGTCTCCCTTGGGTGCAGGAGCCCAAGGACTTGAGCCCTCACTGCTTGCCCTGGCCTTAAACATGGAACTGGATTGGAAATAGAGCAGCTGAGACTCAAACTGGAGCACATATGGGATGCTGCATCACTGGATACCTAGCTTACCATGTCTTGGCACCAGCCTGCCATGATACCTCACAAAGAGGTATACTGTGCTATGCTCAGGAAACCATCCATCAATGCTGTTTCCCAGAATGCGCATTAGTGGAGATCTAGAATACAGAGTGGAACCTGGACCAGCTTAGGGACACCTATATGAGACGTTCCAACCAGCAGCTGATTGCTGGTTCAAACACTCACCCTACATGTTTACTTTTCAACATTACTTAACGTTTGGAGGAATATTTTGTAATTGACAGACCAACTGCAGATCCCACTCATGGCATAAAACAGTGTACCCTAAAGTATTGCTCTCTTTTCTCCAGGAGTTATTCAACGTCTTTCAACAGATTTATGATTTACTCATAAAGATCTTGTACATTATGGATGGTTTGATTTCTAATTAATTTACACTTTGGCTGTTGTCAAGAATGTTTATGGGGCCCACACAGTAGACTAGTGGCTCAAATTCTCACTTTGAATGTACCAGAATCCCATATGTTTGCCAGTTCTAATTTCAGTGGCCCTGTTTCCCATTTAGCTCCATACTTGTGGTCTGGGAAAGCAGCTGAGGACTGTCCAAACCCTCAGGACTCTGCATTTGCTGGAAGAGGCTCTGGGCTCCTGGCTTTGGATTGGCTTAGCTCCAGTCATTGTGGCTGCTTGGAGAGTGAATCAATGGACAGAGGATCTTTGTCTCTCCTCCTCTCTGTATATGTGATTTTCCAATAAAAATTTTAAAAATCTTAAAAAAGGCTTACATCATATAGTTTATTTTATTTATGTATTTATGTATGTATGCATGTATGTATGTATGTGTGTATGTATGTATTTGTCTATTTCAGAAACAGAGACAGAGGTAAGCTCCATTTTCTGCTTCACTCCCCAAATGCTCACAGTGGCCAGGACTGGGCCATTCTGAACCTAGAAGCCAAGAACTCAATCCAGGTCTCACATGGGCTGCAGAAATCCAATGACTTGAGCCATCACCAACGCCTTCCATGATCCACATTAGTGAGAACCTGGAATCAGGATCCAGAGCCAGGAATTGAACCCAGGTCAATTGATAGTTTTACTCCTTTTAGTATTGTGGTGGCTTATGTGTGTATGCAGGTTGGGGAAACAGTTAAATTAGATAATAAAATCCTGTGTATTTGTTTTAGATTAAGATCCTTAGGAAACAGGTTCTGAGATGGTAATGTTCTTGCAGAAGATTTCTAATGACGTTCTTTCTTGGAGAAGAGAAGTTGATTATACTTGGAAGAAGGGAAGACAGCATAACCATGCAGAAATTGGGATGTGATGATGTCACAACAAAGGTTCCAGCCCTCCTTCTCTCACCCCACCAGAAAGCAGAGATTCGGAGAGCTGTGTCATTAGGACTAGGTCTATTGCTGTCATCTTAACCAACCTTTGCAAATAAGCTTCACTCACTAACAGTCATGACCTTGAGCAAAGCAACTCTCTTCAGACAAGAACCACCACCCCAAAGAGGGATCCAGTTTTGACCATCTATAAACCTTCAGAACAACCAGAAGAGTGAGAGCTTCGGTCCCATAAGAAAAAGTTATTGGTGGCATGCCACAGCATCCACCAGTGGCATGCAAATGTTATGCTTCCTCAAAATACATGCAACATATTGAATTTTCTTTTTTTTTTCTACTCATTTATTCATTAATTACATTATATCACATGACACAATTCCATAGGTACTGGGATTCTCCCCCCTTCACCCCAAACCCTTCCCCCATGGTGGATTCCTTCACCTTGATGCATAACCACAGCTCAAGTTCTGTTGGGATTCCCTCATTACAAGCACACACCATACATAGATTCCAGCATCCCACTGTCCAGTCAAAGTTCAACAGCCTCTTAGGGACGCCTTCTCAGGTTTGAAGGCAGAGCCAGCAGAGCGTCACCCCAATCAATTAGAAGCTCCAACATATCATCAGCAACAATCCAGGTACAATGAGACTGGTGCAGAGTCCACTGATTGACATAGTCCATCTTAGAGTTTCCCCTTGTCCAGTATTTCACTGCCAACATATAGCTGAGGTGGTAGATTGATCTACTCCATCTTCTATCTTTTCTTGGTTAATGTTTTGATTCCTCCATTTTGTTCAGGGGAATCCCCACAGAAACTTTGAGGTGTTCCCAGTCCAGGCTCCTACATGTACTAGTAAGCACAGTGCCCGCCACAGTCCATCACTCCGATCAGCTGGTGGTTGTAACCCCTGGGTTGGTTCTATTCTCAGCCCCGACCTCCATTGGAACCAATGAGTATTGCAGCCCTTCCCAGCTCTGCCCATCACACACTCGTCCCTCACCTAAACCAGTGGGAGGTGTCCTGATTGGGTGCTGCATTCCCTACTGGCACAGACCATTTCGCCTTGGCATTTTGTGTTTTGTACTGTTTTTATCGCAACCAAACCTGGCCAGGCCCCCACACAGTTCCAGCGCTCAGACTTGCCAGTGGATGACGTGAACTGACTCAGCCTGGTCTGCCCCCAACCTGAGCCAAATGTATGCCAGTGGGTCACTTTCCAAAGCCTCTTCTGGGTTGTTTACCTCCATGCTTCCTGCGTTTATTTGTAGGGTCAGTGTCCCATCAGAGGAACTGTTCAGATTCCTCCATCAGACCCCTTCCTGGTGTCAGGCTTCACGCATACCAGCAGGTCCTTTGGCCAGCACTGCTCTTCAGCCCATTCTGGTTCCTGCTGTTGGAAGTTTCAGCCCAGCCACGGCTCATCCATACCCACATATAGCTCATATATGGCTCAGTTGGGGGTGAAACCTAGCCAAGCCCGTCCTACATCTACCCTGGTCCTCCAGAGCACCAAACTGTGCTGCGGTCTAACCTGGCATGGTGCGTCAAGTCTGAATCCATATTTGTGCCAAGGAACTACAACTGTGACCTGACCAGAACTCAGCCCCCTTCCAATTCCTGCGCCCCTTAGTGGTAAGCTCCACCCAGCCAAAGGCCTCCCCCAAGCTCCCCAACCAGGCCTGTTCCCAGCCAGTGTTAAGTATGCCAGAGGTTGCTCTGGTTCAGCCCAGCGTGCCTGATAGACTGTCATGCCTTCTGCATAGACTCCACCAGCCCTTCTAAACCATCCAGTGGGGTCAGAGTTTCCACAGGGATTGGTCCACACATGCCTGACACATTCTAGCCCCGAGTATGGTTCTCGAATGCCAGTCAATGTCATGGTCTTGCCTACTGTGACTCCTATGCTGATCACTCATCTTATCAGGTAATGGGGATATCCTGCTGGACAAGCCTGGAATTTTGCCTTTTGAATGAACTGGTGTTGGCAATCTGCACTATAAAGTGACTACAGGTTCTTCAGAGGAAGATTTACTGCCATTGAGAATCTTAAGGACTAATACACATTCTCAGAGAACTGTGGGTTCAGCATGGAGCGACTCATGTAGCATATCAAAGAACCCAAATTCCACAGCTTCCTGGCCGGGCGGCCAGCAGGCACAGCCTGGCGCCAAATGACGCACTTGCCGCCCGCGAGCCACTCACCCCATGTATGTACGTACGTGGTGGTAAGCGTGGCTGTGCCAGGCTGGATTCGTGGTGGGGAACCTGAGCCCGCCGGGCAGCATGGCTGCCCGGAGGTTGAGATGCTCAGGCTTCAGCCCCGATCCTCCTGGCTCCTACCCCACTCCAGCTGCGTGGCGCGCTGGGGAGGTCCAGATCCGCTTCTCCAACACATTGAATTTTCATAGCCTTCCAGGGTGTGACTAAGCCCTGCAGTACAGGGTTAATTTAGTAACAGCAGGCATTTCTATGTTTTTCTGGACTTTATTTACACTTTAATAATTGGTTCACTATTACATAATATTGACTGTAAGTTTCTATAATTTTTTATTAAGCAAATTGTCTTGATTCCAAAGTGAAATTGTATTTTTTCATTAATATATTGTTGCATATTAAATGCTTTTATAACATCTGACTAATTTTCTCCTTTGACACTAATATTTTTAAAGATATCTTTAAAGAGCATCATATGCACCAGGAGACAAGAGCTCCCAGGAGGGGTCACAGAGACCCAAGTACTACCACTTTCTCAGGCGCCTTAGAAAGAGGCAGGATCAGAATTTCAGTAGCCTGGATTCCAAGGAGCACTCTTGTAAGGAATGCTGGCATCAGAAGCAGCAGCTTATCCCACTGCATTACAATTTTGTCTTTTCCTAAACATTTCTTTGAATTCCATTTCCCACAAACTTTATAATTACTTTTATAACTTGATTAATCTCTATAATCTGACTTAGTAACAAAAAAATGCTTAAGCATTAATCAGAGATGTTAAAATATCTATGAGATTAAGATAATAAAAATAGCACTGGCAAAAATACCAGGTTGATTCAGCATTGGAATTAACAAACATGTTAACCATAATACACTGTTAATCATAATACACTGAGAAAAATATGATTATTTAGAGATGCAGACAAAACATATCAGACAAAATTCAGCATCCATTCATGACAATGATGCTCAGACTAGTAATAGAAGGTTACTTCCTTTGACTGATAAGAGGTATCTAAAGAATCCTACAGTAATGTTTTAAAATGCCAATAGCAATCTATCTTAAAACGAATGGGACAAAAAAAAATCTCTTTCACAAGAATTAGAAAAAAAACATAAAATACCCTGAAATAAGTATAACCAAGGAGGTGAAAGATATGAATAATGAAAATTATATGTTGATGAAAGAAATTCAAAGTCATACAATAAGTGAAAATGCATCCTATGTTTAAGGATTGGATGAATTAATACTACTAAAATGTGTATACTACCTCAAGTGATCTACAGGGTCAATGTATTCCCTATCAAAATGTTACTGTCATTCTCACAGAAATTTGTAAAAGCAATCAAATTTGTGTAGAATCACAGAAAACCTTGGATAGCTAAAGCAATCTTGAACAACAAAAGACAAAACTGGGGACATCACATGATTTTAACTTCAAAATACCCTACTTCTGGCCTGGGAAAGCAGTAGAGGATGGCCCAAATCCTTGGCAACTGCACCTGCATGGGAGATCCAGAAGAAGCTCTTGGCTCCTGGCTTCAGATCGCTCAGCTCTAGTCACTACAGCCATTCAGTGAGTGAACCAGGTGATGAAAGATCTTTCTCTCTGTATCTCCTTCTCTCTGTAAATTTTTCCAATAAAATTTTAAAATCTTTTAAAAAGTAGAAATATCTTCAGTAGAAAATCAGTATATTTGATAACAAAATTAGGAAGAACTGATGTTTGACAAACAACAAATATAACAGAAAATGGCAATTAGGAGAGGATTTACAGATATATATATATATATAAACATACATATATTTGATTTTATATATATTCAATTATGTATATAATTTTATATAATATATGATATATTTTATATTATATTATGTTACAATATAATATACATATATAATATATTATATATTTTTATATATTTAATTATATATATATATGTACTGCTGTCTGGGATTACTCAGTACATACAAGGATACCTTTATTAGTGTAACTCTGCTTTATTCTGACCTATGAGAACGTTTCACACAAGCTCTAGAAGCAGCCAACATGTGCTTTGCCAGAGCAGAACCTCAGCACTAAAGCAGCCCACGCACATTGCCACTGTCGTTGGAGCTTACTGTGCTGGCCAACAGCTCCTGCAGTTCCTAACAGAGTCCCACTTCAGCTTCTATGACGAATGTCTCCATTTGTCCTGCAGTCACCACACCACCAAGAAAGCAGCATGGAAGGAGTTAGAATGTGATGCAGGTTTCCGCTTGTCCTTGCGCTTACTATCTCCTTCCCATCTGTCCTTCCCAAATGCCTGCTCTTGGCTTGACACCCAACACCAAATACACAGTAGCCATTTAGCCAACTGCCTGGAATTATAACCTCAAATCCTGATAACAAACCAAGTTTTTGACACTCTTCTTAGTGGACCTGCTTCTGTGGCTGGCTGCTGACCTGCTCAGGGAAAGATGCTTGTCCCAGGGCTTTGTAGTGATAGGAACAAGGAGGCGATCTAGGGGCTCATCACTGGAGGAAGAATAAGGAGAGTGTGATAGATGCCTGCCCAGAAATACTAGGCACAGCTTAGAAGTGGTACATGGTACATAGCAGCATGAATACAGCTTTAAAACAGTGCTCTGGGCCCAGCATGATAGGCCAGTGGCTCTAGTTCTTGCCTTGTATGCACCGGGATCCCATATGGGCACCAGTTCTAATTCCGGCGGCCCTGCTTCCCATCCAGCTCCCTGCTTGTGACCTGGGAAAGCAGATGAGGATGGCCCCCCAAAAATCAGCAGATGGAAGATCTTCCTCTGTCTCTCCTCCTCTGTGCATATCTGACTTTCCAATAAATAAATAAATACATCTTAAAAAAACAGTGCTCTGCCAAAAAAAGTTAAGAAGCAGATCAAAATCCATAACAAAACAACACAAAAATTTTCAAATACTTAAACCTGCATTTCAAGCAACTCTATAATAAGTGACATACGATTTCATGAACATATAAATTCCATTAAAGGAGGCCATTCATGAACAAAGAATAAGCTAAAGGAAATAGTTGAACACACACAAGTACATTGATACAGATAAGTAAGAAAGCTCTCTCCCAGAAACGTAATATCACACTGCTAGCCATGGAATTATAGGATTGAGAATAATTCACTTTTGCCCCCTTAGGTTAAAAAAAAAAAGCACATTCTGGGGGGTTTCCTTGCTCCCTATTCTTACTGAACTTCCACTCCAGATTCTGAACTCACCGGACCTGGCTGTCCATTTCAGGAGAGGTTTTGCTTACCTCCCAGAGGGCAGTGTTCTGTGCACAGTAAGCCAAGTCAGTGCTGCTGGGTTTCCTCCATCCTCCAATCTTGAAAGCACACTGTCTCTGAACTACTTATAGCATACCTTTGCTATAAAGCAGAAGATAAGAAATGGATTCAAGAGTTGAAATTGCAGCAGAGATGTGACAAATTCAGTTCCATGAATCTACCTTTCGCTGATCAGCCTCTGGCTTCTTGGCCTGTGGGTACATGCCATCAGAAGTACTCCTCCCAGCCCTCCTCACCTAGTTGTCTTCATTTTATTTTTAGGCCAATGATCACTTTGTAGTGAGAGTTTGCCTCTGGATTATGTGTAAGACTTTGTGCTTTCATAAACATAAAGAAACCAAAGTCATCCTCCAGTTTCACATACCTGTTCATGGTGATTTGGATTTTCCTAACAGATTGCAAATTCCAGAAAAGCAGAGAAGCCACACATTGCTCTCACCATTGCACCCCCCCCGCCTACGCTGCATTTCTACACACTGAATTTCTGAACTTTTTTTTTCTACCGGAGTGATTATATTATGAAAACTGTCCTATATGTCCTTCTCTCTCTACTTTTTTCCCTCTTATTTCACTCCCCTCCCTTTGCTTCTCATCTCCTCTATAGAAATAATGAGGGTAGTTTTCATCAGTCACGTTTTAGGTGAAAGACACTGTAATCAACAGTCTAGGCATTGATCCTAGGAGATGGACTACATTTTTTGTTATTAATCATTTCTAGACAGATACCTGATGATCGCATATTATTTCACTTTTATTCCCTCTAAGAAAATTATAAATTAAATACAGAATTATAAAAAAATTGTTATTTTTTTAAGCCTGTTGTTAAACTGAGGTTAATGTTCTCTATCTAAAGTATAAATTATCTGATAACTCCACCATACAGCTCAGGAATTTAGAGATGCTGTATCAGGGTTTCATCCGTAAATGTATGACATGAATCTCTGCCTCCTTAGCACACATACCCAAATGGCATATTAGAGTTATCCAGTACAACAAAACCCATCCCAAAATGTCACTTTGATAAATCCCCCCAGAGCACACGCCAGCATTCTTTCTTCATCATTTTTTCTTTAATCTTTTTGCCCTTAAGTAATACTTGAGGCCAAAGATATTCCATATTTACATACTTTTAATTCCCCTATTTTTTCTTTCTTCACGAGTTTAAATCTACTTAAATCAAACCACAAGAGCTTCTGAACAATAAATGAAACACTCAATACTGAGTGAAGAGACAAGCTAAAGGATGGGATAAACAACCTAGTCACTTGCCAAGGTAATAATATTCAGAATATATAAAGAACTCCAACAACTTAATAATAAAAATGACACAATTACAAAATAAATAAATGATCTGAAAAGATGTTTCACACACATACAAGCAAAGGCATACAAATGGCCATCTGATAGACACGTAAGAGAGTACTAGTCATAATTAAGCATCAGGGAAATGCATATCAAAACCACAAAGCGATATCATCTCAGCACAGAATGACTATTATCAAAAACATTTAAAAAAATGGAAGCAAGGATGCAGAGAAAGTGGGATTTATACATGCTTGCTAGAAATGTAAATTAGTACAGCTACCATGGAAAACAGTATGGAAGTTACTCAGAAAGCTAAAAATAGAAGACCATACGATCCAGCAATTCCAACACAGAATATATATTTAAAGAACAAAAAATTAGTAGATTGGAAAGATATCTTATTGCAAAAGTAATAAGCAAAATATTATACCATGCTCCATAAGGGTTTAAAATTGTTTTGCATCAATTAAATTTTTATGTATTTGAATCAATAATTTCTATATAAAATAAGTCATAAAATTTCTTTGAAAAATGAGATTTCTTGAGGCAAGTATTTGGTTCCATATTTAAAATGCCCACATCCCATATGAGAATGCTTAGGTTTGAATCTTAGTTCCACTTCAGTTCAAGTTTTCTGTTAATTATACCTGGAAAAGCAGGAGATGATGGCTCAAGGAACTGGTTCCCTGCCACTTACATGGGAGACTCAGAGTGAGTTCCAGCTGACTGCCTTTTGGCCTGACGCACCCACAGCTACTGTGGGCATTGGGGAAGTGAGCCAGCAATCAAAAATACAACCGTGGGCCTGGCACAGTGGCCTAGCAGCTAAAAGTCCTCGCCTTGAACGCCCCGGGATCCCATATGGGCGCCGGTTCTAATCCCAGCAGCTCCACTTCCCATCCAGCTCCCTGCTTGTGGCCTGGGAAAGCAGTCGAGGACGACCCAAAGCTTTGGGACCCTGCACCCGTGTGAGAGACCCGGAAGAGGTTCCTGGTTTCCGGCTTCAGATTGGTGTGCACCAGCAGTTGCGGCTCACTTGGGGTGTGAATCATCGGATGGAAGATCTTCCTCTCTGTCTCTCCTCCTCTCTGTATATCTGACTGTAATAAAATGAATAAATCTTTTAAAAAAATACAACCATATGTCTTATCTTTTTCTCTGCTTCTCCCCTTCCCATCCCTTCTCTCCCTTTGCCCTCCATTTCTTTCTCTTGCCTTACCCTGCGTGCTTTCCTTTCCTTTCCCTTCCCATCCCTTCTCTTCTTCGTCTTCCTTCCCTCCTTAACTCCTTTTCTTTCTCTTCTCTTCTATCCTTCAAATATAAATATATATTTAAAAAAAATAAAGTGAATCCTAGGACTGGGAACATTGAACAAAAGGAAAAAAATTTCAAATTAAAAAAAACCCTAAAATTTCCATATGATCCAGCAAGAATTCCACTGTTGGATACATATCCAAAGAAAAAGTTTGTAAGAAGATAACTGCATTCCACTATTCATTTCAGCACTATTAATGACCAACGAGATACAGACTCAATCTATCAATGCATTAATGGATGAAAAAAACTATGGTATATATACATGATACTATTCAATCACTAAACAAATGAGTAAAATCCTGTCACTTGCAGCCACATGTATGAGCCTACATGTTCAGTTAAAAATGACAGTGACTCATTCTTGATTTTAAGAGATGCAGAAGTATCTATGGACTGGATTTTGGATCCTGAATCCCAGCCACTCAAGGATGTAGGCTCAGGATTGCTTTATCATGTATAAGAAACAAATCAATAGGATTTCACATAAAATATCCAAATAGTAATCCTATCAAAACATGTTCTGTGTAATAACCAATGTATATTTTTACTACAATCATCTTTCCTTTAATCTATATATATATTAAGACAGTTTCTTTGAAAGCCATAATGAGACACTTGGTATAATCAGCAAGTTTCTGGCAATGTAAATTATTATCTTCTCATGCTTCCTTTAGAATGCATGATTTATAAAACAGGACACAAAGCCAGCCTATAAAACGTTATGGATGGATGTTAGAAAATCAGAAACTCCCAACTTTAAAACCCTCAGCTTACTGTGCAATGGATTTCTATGTAACAAATCACCCTCAAATTTCATATAGAAACAAGCATGTAACGTTACTCCTCAGTGCTTCCCTGGTTTGACAGGAATTCAGCCCTGTGTTTTTTCCCTTGAAAATCTCTCATGGGCTTCTTTGAGTCAATGCAGCTGGAATTATACCTGAAAGCTTCCCAAGCCTAAGCATTTAAAAATGATCAAGAATTTACACTGATTGTCCGCTGGAAGCTCAAGGAAAGGAGCCTTCATTTCTATCAGTGCTCTGGACTGCCTTACCAGAAGAGGATGAGGGACACACCTAGAGTAAACCAGGCCAGCATTCCAGCTGAAAGACTTATAGAATCTAGCTTCAGAAGCTCTAGAACAGCATTTGTGCTGCATTCCATTGAGACATCAACAAGTGCCACGAATGAGGTTGACAGGAATTAGACCATTTTACCCATGGTAGAAATGGCAAAGCCACATTGCAGAACATACAGGGAGAGAGGTACTTCAGTGGCTATCTTTGAAAACTGCAATTTTCGGGGGGAATTCCAGTGCAAAAAAAAAATGTGTGTCACATAATGCAATGAAATTAATAAAAAAAAAAAAAAGAAAACTGCAATTTCCTCAATTCAGCTCATCTTCACCTTAAGTGAAATCTAACTTTTTTTCCAGTAATGACACAGACTGATCAAAGACAAGGCAGTGTGATCATTATATTTCCCCAAGATTTATGAAGAAGTAATGTTAAGGGTTGAAAGCGCCGGATGTTGGGACAGTCATGGCACAGACGTTCCCTAACAGCCTCCCAAAGAACTAATCTGATGACTCTCGCACCTCAGCTTCTCCCTCCAGAACTGTGTACCAGTTCCTGCCATTTCATCCAACATCTGTAGAATGTTGCTGTTGATAGCCTAGCAAGCCCACACAGGTAACTTCAATGAATCTGGCCTTTCTTTGGGAAGTACACACAGCCACTGCAGCATTGAGCACCCTCCCCATAGCCACTAATCTCAGGCAAACACAACATGAAGCAAGGTTTTTGAAAAGATTTTTCTCTTGAACCCAATGAAGAATCTGAAAAACCTCCAGCTACACCTGCTTGCCCACTAATCCTGAGTTCCACACTCACTCTCTCCCTCTTTTACCATTCTATTTCTTCTTTCTTTTTCTCATTTGATCTTTTGAGCTTTCTGGCTGAAATCTGTATGTATGCCTTTGGTTTCCTTTGTGGAGCTTTGCAAAATGACTGTGAACCATGACTAGGCAGCCTGTCATGAATCAGAGAGTGAATCAGAACACTAAGCCTGGAATTGCATCATCAAGTTTAGAGATGCTCATATGAAACTGTTGTGAAGATCAGAGCCTCCCAAGAATATGCATTCAATACCTAAAAGTTTTCTGAAGGTAAGTCATTGGGACCTGGGGTTGTGATTGAGAGTCCTTTCAGATTTTAGGGGGAAAGCCATTCCACCAGGACCCAGAATCATTTCAGAGGATATTGGTGTGCTTATTGACAAGACTTTGCAGGCATATTGATTCGTACCTGCAGGCCACTGTGTGGCCCCTTGAAGGGAAGACCTCAGCAGATTGTCTTCCAAACCCTTCACTACAAAGCATGAGAGAATGATTTGGCATAGCTGTTTCCTTGGCTTGAGTCTTCTGTTAGGGTAGAATGGCTGGATTCTAGTCAAAGCAACTTACGTAAGTACATTCTTCTGTAACATACTCTGTGATAACTACTATGGACAAATTGTACTTTAAGTTAATGTGAGTAAGCAGGACTACTTGGAAAGTATGTTATAATATTTATTTATTTATTTATTTATTTATTTATTTGAATGCCATAATGATAGAGAGCAGAGAGAGGGCAGAATGGAGAAAAGAGGGACAGAGGAGAGGGGAGGAGAAAAAAGGGGAGATGAGAGGAAAGTAGAAGAGAGAGAGAAAGGAGAGAGAGAGAGAGAGAGAGAGAGAGAGATTGATTTTTCTACCTACCGATTCATTCCCTAAATGGCTACAACAGCCAGTGCTGAGCTAGGTTGAAACTAGCAGCCTTCAATTCTATCCAAGTCTTCCATATTGGTGACAGGAACACAAATAATCAGGCGGTTTTGTTGTTTTCCCAGGTATATTGGTAGGGAGCTAGATATGAAGCAGGGTGGTTAGCAATTAAATTGGCATTAGATAGGAGATATCATTGGGGATTAGACTACTGCACCAAAATTCTGGCCTTGGGAAACTATTTTTGCTAGCACTTACTGAACTCTATAGAATCTAAGTTAAATATTACAGATGGGAATGACAGCTTTGCATATTCAAGTGACTAAAGAGACTTATTTCTCATGCAAAACGATAATTTATGTCTAATAACTGATTTAGTGACTGTGGGTTGAATCAGATAGCCACAGACTGTCAAAAAGTTGTATTGGATCTATGATCCAATCTCTGCAGTTTTCACATGAGGAAACATAGACTCAGCAAATATACAACTTGACAAACCCAAGGTCCAAAACTTCCATACATAATAAGACCTTCTACAGACAATGTTTTTATACTTTTGTGATATTCGCCTCTATACATCTGCCATTGTTCAAGCAGTTGTCAAGAAGCTGAGGCAGTTGTATTTGGTTCTATAATACTGCTACATACAACTTTACATTGGGGAAAAAGAGCTGTAATGGCTTAGATGGAGGCTTGCAGTGTGCGTAACAGTCTGAACTATATAAGTTAAGACACTCTCTTCTACCCAGTTGTCCACACCTATATTCTGGGACAGGAGGAATGGTCCTGATAGCTGACTTCCATTAGACTTCACTGTTCCATTTGAGTAATCAAGCCCATGGGCAATGTCTCATACATGAGCCCTCTAGAGTTTTCTGAAGATTTGGAGAAGATAAATGGCTGCTCTGCTCATGAATGGAGACATCCTGATTTTGCTAGAGTCAGAACAATCACAGGTAATCAATCTTGCATAGTTTGTGCTTTATTCTTTCATCCCTTCTACCTTAAGGGCATTTTTTTCTAGCTAATATTTTTCTTCACAAACTTAAACCGATAATTAAGAAAACATTGTTAGTATAAAGCAGTTGCCTTTAAACTTGAATGTCATCAGAATAACTTTGAGAAACCAGATCACTTTATTTGCCTTGGAAAAATTTTCTTTCAGTAGGTTATGGGTGGAGACTGAAAATCTGAATTCCTGATGTGATTACAGGTAAAGCTGATGCTTATGTCTCTTACCTTTGGACCACGTTTTGGGAGCCCTTTGTTTGCTAAACCAAGAAATCAAAGGCCGATGGGATTGCACATCATGAATGTACTCTTTTCTGAATATTTGCCTATAACCTATATATAAATCCCAAAGCGATATAAACACACTAACATTCCCTTATGAATGGTTCAACACCTTTCTTTCAATATTCACTTTAAATTCAATGCATATGAAAGACAAAGAGACTGACGCGTCTAAACCAAAATGTTTGCATATCAATGTCCTTTGTGTCCGATGGATTACTCTTGCTTATTCCCTAAACCATTCAGGCAACACTAAAAAAGAAATGTATTCCATAAGCAGATTCATTTCAAATAGCCTCACAACTCCAAAGCAACCTTCTCCAATAGCTGTCTGGAGTAAAGCTGGAAGGAGAGACAGAAGCAACTTAATTTCTCCTGGACTTCTTCCTTTGAGATCACATAAGGGTCTCTTAAGTAGTGAACAGGAGGCATGTGACCCGACTTTTGTGTCTGTGAGGAAGTTGGCGATGAACTGGTTGCCTCTGCCCTTAAACTGCAGCTGTAGTTGAGCAGGCCCCCCAGTCAGCTGTAGTACATCCCTGCTGCTTCTAGGCCATCACTGTCTCCCTGATATTTGCCATTTGAAGCCACATTCTGCAATGCTGCTTTGGCAAGGGCAGACTTAGATGCAGCAAGGTCCAAATGGGGCTGTAAATATAATAGCAAATATATTTCAAAGGGGCTTAATTCAGCTTCTGCTGGTATCCTGATAGAATAATGTGAGCTCCATATGGCCCTGGGGCCTTACAGACTTTCTTTCTGTGCCTTCCTGGCCAAAGGGCCCTGTGCACATTAAAATTCAACAGGTGTACTGCATAGGTTGTTTTTCTTCCTTAGCTCCTGGGGAAATCATAAACCAAATATATTACTAGAGGATGGTTTCTGGGGTGCCCTGTGAGCAAACCAGGAGGGAAAATGGATCAACAACAACCAACAGGGACAGTAAATCAACAGACTGAAGGAGGAGTTTGAATAGACTCTCACAGGCCTCCAGGGCACAGCCAGGGACAAGTCCCTTGTCAGTCAAGGACCGAACACTAATGTCAAAGCCAGCTGGTGCCGGGAGCCCGCTGGCCCTGAGGAAATGATTGAGCCGTCTGTCAGCTGCTTGTGCGCCACTAGGGGCCAATGTGATGCTGAGGGAAGGGTGGTGTTCCTCTGCACTGAGCCCCACTTCCCCTAAAGTGCTCAGCTCTGTTCACATTGATTCCATTTGTTCAGTGCCTGCTAGTCTCAGCTCCTCAACCATCATCAAGAAAAAGATGAATAATCACTCCTGCATCAGAGAATGTGACGGCTGAAAGATTGATTTGTTCGGGTCACTCGCACTCCTTCCAAGCAGATGAAAATCATTTTCTCCCCAGTTCACCAGGAAGATCCGCACAGGGGGTTACTGGAATTAAGGGAAATTGGGAAGACAACAGAAAGAGGGATTGCCTGCCCATCAGAGGGCTTTTCAAGAGACCCAAGATCAGAGTTTTGACTATGCAAGCTCTCAGAGTGGGACACTTTTTTCTCCACAGATCTTTATGCTGAAATGTGGCAGAAGAAACATAATATCCAAGTCAATCTCATAATTTTTTCAAGATGTAATTGATTAAAATCTGAAATTTTATCTGAAAATCAAAACATTCTTGATACGTTTAGTCTTTTATTTATCTGAAATACTTTCTACATGCCAACTTGTGTGCTAAGGATTGGACTTCCAAAATGTTTAGATATTCTCCTTGTTCCCATTTTACAGGCAAGAAAAGAGAGGCACTGGGAGCTTAAATAACTTGTCCAATATGAACTCTGTGTTCTTTACCACCATTCTCAAATGTTTTCACTAATTTATTCAGGAAATATTTACTGAGCTGCCATTACATGTCATAAACTTGCAAACCACAAGCCTGAGAGCACTGTAGGGACATATAACTTCCCTCAAACAAAGGGACCCTTTGTACTCATTGTGGAAAGGAACCCAAGCTGTCTTTAAAAGTCACTTGAAAAAATTCAGTTGTTAATCAAAAATTACTTATTATTTTCCCCTTTTTATATCTTACAAGCTTTTTTAAAAACAATTTAGTTTATGAGGATTATAACCACAGCTTTATTTATCATGTTGACAGAAGTGTATTCAACTTTGAAAGGACAGATAAAGTAAGAGAGGTATGGAGAGATCAAAAGCCCCATAACCATTGCTTTCTAATGCAATATCACACACACACACACACACACACACACCCTGCCACTAAGCACATGCACATTCACAATACCCATACACACAATACACACCAGGCAAATACACACTACACAAATATTTCACAGTATGTACACATACAATACGCACATACCCCATCATATACTTACAGATAATCACTCGCACTCCTAGATAGCTTACATAGAACCAACATGTATCACCATAGTGTAGACATAATACAATGTATACATATGCATTTTGTACACGTGAACCCCACCATTCAAATACATATATGACATACACATACAACACATAAACATATATACCTAACATGTGCACATGACCTCACATGCACATACATACTTGACGCCTAAATCATGTACATCATTCTAATACATAACTCAGATGCAACTACAAACAATGCCACGTACACACACACGGGAAGATTCTTTAAGCATAATCTTAAAAGCATCAAATTCAATTCTTGAGCTGTCTGTATAATTCCAGTCACTGGACACTCTGAAATCAGATCATAATATCCAGGGACAACGTTAACATCACTGTTCATAGTTTTAGTCTTTGGCTCATGTCCATTTTGAGAAAGTTTTTCAATAATTTAGATAAAATTTCTCAAAAGCCTGAAGGAATTGAGCCCAACTGGGCAGATTTCCACTCTTTCATTGTATAGGGCTGTTTAGGGAAATTGGTTTTAAGTTGCTGTCAACAATATGTGTAAACTCAGAAAACAAGGAAATCCTTTTTTTTAAAATTTCAACTTAGAAATGTAAAGAATACAAGAACATGCAGACCATAAACATAGACTTACACACATGCACTTACCAGCTCAGAAACACACATATTCATACACAATCATACATCAATTCTACAGAAACCCAGATACATACACATAGAAAACCAACAAACACACAGTCTCAGATCAACATACTCTGGCAGCAATAGTCCCAAAAAAGCTAGGATAGACACAGTTACTTCTCAAAAGAAGGTGAACTGTTCAATGACAGGAAAAGAAAACTTAGCCTCAGTCTATGTGATTCCATGTGCTAATTATAAAAAGACTCTAAATTAAGACTATCATCCAGAAAAGACAGTTCTCTGTTTATAAACACTAAAACAGTATCCTTTGTCATTTAAAAAATTGTGGTATTTGCTTAAATCACCAATTAATATGTACCAGAACTCACTAAGATGTTTATTCTTGGAATGTGGAAGTTTGTGTTATTGGAGAAGTAGTGGTGAACAATAGCTATGGTTGTCTTACTGAGTTAAATATCTTGCAGACAAGATAAAAGATATCAGCTAATTCCCTGAACTTTACAAAGACATTAGCAATATTGTTAGTTACATTGCTGATTAGAATCAGGGAAGAAGCTCCATGGTTAAAGAATGATGTAATTTCTACCTCTTTGAATGTTTTGATTGTATTACTATAACAGTCTGAAAGTCTCAATCTCACATGTGTCACATTTTGATTTCCATTTTCCTGCAGATAGTTTAATCATTATTTTAAATGGGTAAAATTACTTGTGGCATAAACTAGACTAGATACTTATTTCTTCTGCCCTATTTCTTCTGAGGCTTACTAGTTCTTACTCATGCTGCTTCGTTTCTCTGGATGTCTAGTTATCTTTGAGTGCATGCAGATCATCGCCCTTGGAAAAATAATTTTCTATTTTGGATGAATAACTTTCTCTACAGAAAGCCCTTGTATTTGCTTCTGTCAAGTATCTGGAGGACTTCTAGGCACAAATGATCTTGAACAAGATTTGAGGTTCTAAAGTTCACCCTCATAACATACACCCTGGATGTAGATCGATTACAATCTGCAGCCACAACAAGGTCAATTTCCATCTCACCTGCCTCCTTTTCTGGCCTTACCGTCTATGTTCAGTTTTGAAGCAGTCTTCTCAACACCTTAACATTTGTGGAAAGTTAGTTTAATTCCGGTTCAGATCTAGAAACATAGCTCTTCTGCTAACAACGTCATTAGGGAAATATCATCAAAAGCATGACCTTCAGTATGCTTTGAACCTCTGACTTGACTTATGTGATCTTTGCTCCACTAAGCCACAGACCCAAAATCTGAGTGTGCTGTTTGGGCAAATGCGTTAAGGACATAAGCAACATGGCTATTGTAATTCTCTATCTTTTTGGATACTGGTTTGCATCCAAAAGCTTACATAAAATTGCCTCATTATTATTTAAGTACTTCAAATATGTTATGTTGATTTTTAATAGAAAGTTTTATTCACCATGTTTTTCATATTTTTAGCAAAGGATAGATCATAATAAGTAAGACCACAACTCCAGAAATAGTTTGCAAGATAGTGTTTTCAATTTGTAAGTTAAGTGGGAATCCACTGTTTAATTTAATCCAAACTATATGTCCACACAATATTCTGAGTCTTATCAAAAAAGCTTTGTGGTATGCTGGACATAAATTCACACTAGTGTTACATCCAAAACCTTTGACTCTTATGATTATAAATTATTTATTAGAGGGGTGGGAATTCGGCAAAGCAGTGAAGACCCTCCTGGAGAGAACCATACACAGGTCCCTATAATCCACATGATAAAGCAAGATGGAGTTTCCACCTCTTGGCTTCAGCCTAGCATGGTCCCAGCTGCTTCAGAAATTTGGGGAGTGAACCAGTAGATGTGAAAATGGAGAAATTTCTATCTCTTTCAAATAAAAAAAATGACAACAACTTATAAACAATTGGATGAGCTCACAAAAGATACAATTAAAATATGTTTATTTTGATATAAAAAATGAAATCCACACACGCTTTTCTAGTAAGTAAAGAAGTAACGAAAGAGTAAACACAAACCGATATGTCTATAGAATTATTTTTAAAAATAAGCCTAGACTAGATTGAAAATGTAAAACTGAGTTATATTTTAATTCTATCTTGCATGGGGTCATTGCACAAATGACTTGAATTCTAGAATTTTTCCATATCTTCCTAAGGGAGTGAAGAATTTATAGAAGCAAAATAGGCAGGACATTTCTTAGAGACTATGCAATGCAATTCATTAAGAATGACATCCTAGAGGTTATTTTGTTTTCCCTGGTCTCATATAAGTCATGTTGGTGCAGTAAAATATTTGTAAAATTCATAACCAAAGTGTGTGTTATAAAAAAAAAAGAACCTTTACTCAAGGTCCTAATGAGACCAATTTTTAGCTTTACAACTACCATGACAAATGAAAATGTTTCTCTTGAGGAACTATGAGTTTTTATTTTATTAGTCCTGATACCAGAAGAATCCCCTCATGTACTCATCTTTATTTTAAGGTACCTCTGTGATTATTTGATAACTCATGTCTAAGCATATGAAAACACAGTGCTCCTTGCCCAATAAGCTACTCATATCTTTAATCTGTCTGTTCAGGTTTCTAGGTATGGCAGTTACCAAAAGACAGAACTCATCAATATGTCACATTTAGGAACAAGAGACTGGATTTCACTTGATTTACCTTTTACCACAGAGCATTTTGAGAAAACCGCCCTTTTACAGAGCACATTAGGATCATAAATGTGTTAATGCATAAAACATCCCATTATTCTTGTTATCTTCTCTGGAGAGAGAAACAGTGATAGAGAGAGATTAATGGATGCAGCAGAAGTCATCCAGGAAATTAGTAGCAGGTCTGGGATTAAACTTCCGAGTTCCTGCCACCCACTGTGAAGATGAAGTCAATGGTCTCTCACAAGGCTTCCCTAAATTCCATTTAAAGTGTAGTGGAAATAGGGCACTGGAAGGTACCCCAAAATAGCCCTGGCAGTTTTGCATGCAAATTGGCAGCTAAGATATAATTACGAAAATCATCTCAGAGTCTGTTCATATTTCATGGAACTTAGAAGCTTCCTGCTGTGTCATGTCCAAACAAAGGAATCTGACTGAGGTCGGAATCCAAAGAAATGCTGGGGGAAATTTGAACCCCAAATCCTCACATTACATATTTCCGTACCAACACAGTATGATTCTATGATTTTAGTCACCAAGGAAGGAATACCCCAGAGTGACAATACTGTAAGAAAGTGCAAGGTTGCCTCAATGGCTTCTCACTGACTTCTCTCAATGATGCTGACTAATAACCCAGTTATGAAGGTAGCTGGCTGAGTGCCTTACAGTTATTTATGAAACAGTGAAGGCTTAGAAGGCCTGAAAGAGAGTCTGATGTTTGCCACTTTTCAGCAGAATGAACTTAGGCAAATTATCTTTGTTTTCATGGTCTCATATGTGTCTAGGACTCACAATTATTAAGCTTTATTTTTAGGATTAATTCTATTTATTTTAAAGCCACAGTTAGAGAGAGAGAGAGAGAGAAACAGAGGGAGAGAGATCTTAGCACTGTTTCACACTGTTTCATCCTCCCAAAATGGCCACAATAGCCCAGTTCAAGCCAAGCCAAAACCAGTTCATATGAGATGCCAGTTTCATAAGCAGTATCTTAACCCACTGTGCCACAACAATAGCCCCAATCCTTACAGCTCCCCCCCAAAGGGAAAGCATGAACGCAGTCCCTCAGTACCACAAACTATGCAGAGTTGTGGTGAACATTAAAATCTGAAAAATATGAGTATTTATACAATTGAAATACATAAAAGGAAGTATAATTGAGCATAGTTCTAATTCCAAAATAATTCTTTAAAATTTCAATCTCGTAAAACAATTCTGTATTTGTGTATCCACAATGAAGATTTTGTTGAACTTGTGTTGCTTGCTTTTAGAACAGCAATATGTTTAGTAATAGTACCACCGTATTGGGAGCCAAAAGTCAATGAGTTCAAATCCCAGCTCTGTTCTTTACTAGCTATGTGTCCTTGAATTGTGATTTTGGTTTTTGTGAGACTCAATTTCCTTACTTGTAAAATGAGAACACTCACACCTACCTTAAATGGTTTGTTTAAAAAAAATAAATAAAATGATAGTCAGGCCCTGCACCGTAGCCTAGTGGCTAAAGTCCTCGCTTTGCATGCGCCGGGATCCCATATGGGTGCCAGTTACAATCCCGGTGGTTCCACTTCCCATCCAGTTCCCTGCTTGTGGCCTGGGAAAGCAGTTGAGGATGTCTCAAAGCCTTGGGACCCTTCATTCTCATGGGAGACATGGAAGAGGCTCCCGGTTCCTGGCTTTGGATTGGCTCAGCTCCAGCTGTTGCAGCCGCTTGGGGAGTGAGTGTATCATTGAATGGAAGATCTTCCTCTCTGTCTCTCTTCCTCTCTGTATATCTGACTTTCCAATAAAAATAAATCTTTTTAAAAAAGATAGTCTATAGCCAGCTTTAGATGGCACATATTTGGTACTTGAAACATGTCATCAACAACAATGATTATCAAAGTAAGTTATGCAGAAATGCATTACCCTACACATATAAGCATATCAGTGTGATTGGTGCCATAGGCAATCTAGTTCAGAGTGCTCATTCCGTTAGAGTTAAGATGATCTATTGATGCTTTGCTCTACTAGCCACTGACCCACCACAGCAGACACAGGAATGGAAATCCTGGGAGCAAGAGGAGAGAGAGCCATCCCAGGGTACATCTGACAAAACAGGACTGAGGAGGCAAAGTTTGGAGATAGGGAGCACACTGAAGTCTGAATGCTTTGGGGGTGAGCTGCTGACAAAACAGAAGCTGTCCAACCTCTCAGCTAACATTGCCATTCATTAAAAGCACCTGTACACACTGTGCCAAGTACAAAGAAAGATTTTGTTAAATGATGTAAATTCTTCAATTATACAACAGGTCTTCTACCTTCTAGTTGGTTGAACAAGATAACGTTCATAGAACAGCTCAGTAGTAGCTGCTTGCTTAGTTTAACTAAAGTAAAAACAGACAAACCACTGGGTTACTCTGAAAGTCAAAGTTAGAGCTTAGAAAATCATAGTTAAGGTACCTTATAGCGATTATCAATGTTTTTCTCAGACTGTGGATCTACCTCTGGTTCCCTTAGACTATGTCCTACCACACCACCACTCACAGAAGACATGAAGTTGGGCCCAAGGTTAGCTAATACAGATTCAGAGAAACACAAAGGGCAATCCAAAAGACACACACACACACGCGCGCGTGTGCACACACACACACACACACACACACACACACACATTCTTCCAGCTGCTTCCTTTCATGGACCCAGTTTACCCTGGAACACAGGAGCTCCACTTCCCCTATGTTTTCATTTTTTTCTGATCATTAGTAAGAACCTTCCTGCCACATCAGTCACAGATATTTTTCCATCTGTTAAATTTTTACTTTTCCCAGCAGCACTTCTTTACAATGAATTGCTTACCTTTATATATGTATAAAGTGGGAGTTAAAAGCTTCAGAATATTTGGGGAAGTAGTATCATTTGCTAAGCCTTACATTTTAAAGTGATTAGCCAAGGTTTGAGAAATTTCTCAGAGTGACTCTTGTGTGGAACCAAATAAAAAACCGCAAAGATATTTGTAGTTTAAATGTTCTTTAAGTAACTGCATTATTACCACAGCACGTCTGAGGCTTCCCCTTTTTGCAGATTGCACATTGTCACCACTTCCTAAATAGCTGGCCTTATTAAAACACTACGATCTTTTGTAAAAAAATATCACATGCTTTGAATAATTTAATAGCCATAAAGGGGAAGATTTGGTTTTGTTTCTGTAAAATTCTATCTTTGGTTTTACCTTCTGAAAGAAAGTCAACAGTTTCAAATACATGTACGGAGTATATATACCGTGTGCCCAACACTATGCTTGACAGAGAGGTCCACATGGAAAAAAGCTTGCAAATGAGATCCTAAATATCATTAATGCTCCCAAATGTTATAATGAGAGTTTTCAAGGATTGGGTTATTCAAGCAGTCAAAAGATGGGTTATTAGTCTCCTTTACAACTTAGCTCGTGACAGCTTTAGTTACTACTTTACTGTTCTGATCATTCTACTGTAACGTAGCCATGGCAGTACATAATGGGATGGCTTTCCATTAGTTCAACTATTTTCCTTCCTGTTCTTGAACCTTTATATTTACTGACTAGGCACCAGAAGAAGGACAATATCCAGCTTTATCCCCACTGTATCCTTACCCAGCAGCAGAGGCTGTTGAAGAATGGGGGCTCATTGATATAGGAAGAAATGCTAGTCCCTTTGGGGCAGCCTTTATCCTCATGAGTGATTCTACAACAAGATGTGTTTCCTGAGGGAAACAGTTCCCTTAGCGCCTGCATGGAAAATAACTACTCTCTACCTACATGCAGATTATTTTGCAATAGGGTTCTTTTCTTTTTCTTTGCTGTTAATTCTTAGCCTCAGCAGACAAGCAGAAATGAGTCTTAGGGGTTCAGCAATGATCCTTTGGATGATATCCCAAAATCACAGACAGCAAAAGCCAAAATAGGGACATAGGATAATGGCAATCTCAGAAGCTTCTGAACAGTAAACAACAAAATGAAACAACATATAGACTTGGAGAAATCATTTATGAGATATTCACCCAAAAAAGAATGAATACCTAGAATGTAGAAGAATTCTAAAAAGTCCAACAGGAAATGTATTTCAAATGGACCCACACTGATATATAAATGGCAAACAAGTATGGGCACCATTTTCAGCAACATTGTCACCACGAAAATCAAACCATAATGAAATGTTACCTCATTCCAGTCAGAATGATTACTATCAATTTTTTTTCAATAAATAAATAAATAACAGATCCTTTCTGGCAAGGATATGGGGAAAGGGAACTCTTTGTTATACTACTGAGGGTAATGTAAATTCATACAGTCATTATGTAGAACAATATGGAGGTCCTTAGAAATCTAAGCAGATCTGCCACAACATCAGCTATCTCATTTCTGGGATGTAAGTACTTCACTTCAGAGAAACTCTATTTTGGTATAAAAGGTCTTGAAACCCATACAGTTTAATACATTTCTGAACTACCTTTGCATAGTCAAAGATAAGGAAATCATCATGATAGATTTACCTGCACATATATGTTCATTACATTTATAATAGCCAAGTAATGAAAGGAACCTAGATGACCATCAGTAGATGAATGGATGTGCAAATTTTGCAAGTGCGTGCAACTGAGTTACTCAGCCATAAAATTCTGATCCTTTTAATTCCCATTTTTTTACACCCAAATAGATGGAACTGCAGGACACTCTGTTACATGATACAAGCCAGACACAGAATGACAAAAAAAATGTTTTCTTTCATATTCAGTGGCTTAAAAGTTGGTAAACAGGGAGGGAAGTAGAGACTGCTAGAGACTGTCAAGGGCAGGAAAGTGAAAGAGTAAAGGGAATTTGGGTAATGGGTATCAAGATACAGCTGGAGAGGAGGAATGAGTTCCAGTGCTCTGTAATAAAAAGGGCAAGTATAGTTTACCAACTATTATATATTTTATGAGAATTATGAGAGGATAATTTGAAGGGCTCTAAATGCAAAGAAATGATAAGGAATTAGAAAATGCTGATTATCATGATTCTTCCTATTACAGGTTAAGTATGGTCATTGAATTATCACACTGTACTCCACATTTGTATAAATACTACATGTCAATTAAAAGAATTCTTTTTTCTAAAAAAGAAAGGAGTCTTATAAGCGAGATCAGTTTTAAGCACTTTTCCCAGAGGCAAATACTGTACAACAGGAAACCCAAACAGAACAATTCTGCTTGCATCTTGACCTTGGTCCTGATTCCACAACAGTCTGGTTAAAATTCTTACCGTCACCCGATGACAATCAGTCCCTGGGAATTCTGGATTGGTTGCAAATCCGCCATTTCCTGCAATTCATCAAAGCCTGGGCTCTAAATGGTTTTGACTTTCTTCAGAAATATCATCATACATCACCGTCATGGGAGTCCCCTGTGCTCCTCTTCCCACTCCGGCTGGGTCACCTTGCAGAGCACGTCTTTTCACCAGAGGAAAATGTGGCACAGAGTGACCTCTGATGGGACATGTCTCATCTAAGAGAGATGGTTGTTCATAATCTAAATTGCAGATAAATTGAGTGAGTTTATCTCCCTGAAGAGCTAGAATAAGACAAAACAACCAAAAAGAAAAAAAAAAAAAAAAAAGCAGAGACCATTCAGCCTGTGGCTTAAAAGAGAAAAAATAAGAATCCCTAGATTGAATGAAAATAAGATTAAGGGTGAGCAAATATTTCTCAGAGCAATGTGGTGAAAGGCACACTGATCAGAGAGGAAATTCAAATATCAGGTTCTTGTTCCAACTTGCTGAGTAAACTCTCTCTGGTCTGTTTCCTTGGCTCCAGGCTCCATGGCCTTCCAATATTGATGTTCAATTCTTGTCATTAGTGAGGCCATTGTTCACATCCACCCTGCCATCTCCTTCAGGGATTTCTTCACAACCTACTTGGGTTTCACTGGAAAAACAAAACAAAAAAAACTAACCTCGAATCACTGCCCTTCGAAAAAGGCCCAGAGCTATCTCCCCTTTTGTCCTAAGCTCAGAACATTCTGTGAACCCCTTTACACTAACATCATCATTTTTATTTCTTGGATACTTGCTGTATTTTATTCTTTCATGTGAGTTTTATGTTGGAGGTCAAAGTCAATAGCCATTAAAAAAGCATTCCAGCTTTAAGCCAGGGGTCTCTCAGTTTTGCCCAAATTCACAGCTTCTGCTCTGTTGATTCTCATTTCTGTGCACTAGGTGCAGACCCTGGCAGCAAAATTGGGATCATGTTGTAAGGACATTGCCATCTACTGGGAGGGAGCAAAACAGAGAACAATGAATTTAAAATGCCAGGTGGAACATAAGCAAAACTTAATGAAGAAAGGTGTGGTATGTTCTCTTTAGCTTTGTATTCCCAAGACTAGTTAAGGTCATGAGACAGAAATGGAAGTAGTGGGAGACCTTGATTAAGTTCCAAGTTCCCACTCTGAGCAGTACACCATTGTAGGCATTTGGAAAGTAAGACAGCAGATGGGGTCATTGTCCCCGTCTCTCATTATCTCTGCCTCTACCCCAGGGCACACGCTGTAATTCTTAGTCTGTCTCGCAAATAAATATATAAAAAATAAAAATAAAATAATCCAGGCCCAGCACCGTGGCCTAGCAGCTAAAGTCCTCACCTTGAACACACCAGGATCCCATATGGGTGCCGGTTCTAGTCCCGGTAGCCCTGTTTCCCATCTAGCTCCCTGTTTGTGGCCTGGGAAAGCAGTCAAGGACAGCCAGAAGCCTTGGGACCCTGCATCCAAGAAGGAGACCTGGAAGAGTTCCTGGCTCCTGGCTCCTGGCTTCGGATTGACTGTTGTGGTCACTTGGGGAGTGAATAATTGGACGGAAGATATTTCTCTCTGTCTCTCCTCCTCTCTCTCTCTATATATGACTTTGCAATAAAAATAAATAAAAATCTTACAAAAATAAAATAATCTTTAATAACTAGTTCTTACTAATACATTTTGTTCATTTGTAGCAATAGCAAGCATGCTCAAATAGCTTTCGGCAATTAATTTAGCCAGACTGGAGTCAATTTGGTTGATTATTTACCAACTTAACCACTGTAGAGTTAACCACAAAGGTACAAACTAATGTTGAAGTCTCAGAATGCAAGTACAGGTAGAAACACAATAAAATGTATGCTGTTGTTGTTTCCTAACATAAGCTATGGGGCATACTAAGCTGCAGAGAGAAGTGTCTCTTTGTTATTGAAATCTAAGCTATATAAAATTTAGTTCTCTTTAGCTGCTTCTGCTTTATTTTTTAATCATCTATGCTTTTCAAAGGGCCTCGTTTCCTTTTTCTTTACTGACCCCTCTTTTTTCTTACTTGCACAAATTGATACATCTTCCTTTTAATTGTTCTATGCCAGAGTTTAAAATCCCAGAGGCATGAAGAAAGCTTTTAAATTTTTTAATTTATTTTTATGGAACATTGTTTTGTTTTTTCTTGCCTGATCTTTTCATGTTCACAAGTAATGTGACCCAAACATGAGTCACATGTCAGATCTGCTATGCCTGGCCCCCTCAGGATCCGTGTTCCTCTGTATGGAAAATCCCTGGTGGTGCGCAAAATCTTTGCTCTTGTCATTTACTGACTGAGAAATTAGAAAGCCAAAGCTCTTACTTGTTTAGTCCTAAGTTAGGAAAGTGGAAGTTGCACTTGATTAAACCAGTACTCAAACAAGGAGTACTATCTGATCTATTTTGCAGTGGTGCCCTCTACCCAGCTAGGGGACATACCATAATAAAACTTGTTTCAGCAAATCATATTACCTGTCCAAGCTGGAATTTCAGTGACCATTGCTTTAATAAAGTAAGTTGTGAGAGAACAAGGGTTTTGTGGTTCAGGATAAAACGGTGAATTAGTATATTCATACAATTAAGAACATCAATTGAGTACTTCCATGTAGCACACTTGTACTGGGTGTTGGGGATTCAGGACTGAACAAAACATTACTTGAATCCTGGGTACTCATAAACTTAGGTTATTCTCTATAAAATGTAGGTGCATACCCAGCCTTACCCAGTCAGAAATGGGTTTATGCAAAGTCAAATCTCTGGATTTTTGTTGAATGAAAATACACTTTAATTAGCCAAGATCAATTAATAAAAAGTAAACTTAAAAACTAATTATCATTTAACTATCTCTTTCTCCTTTTCTTAAGAGGACTCCCTTTTATTAAAAGCAGAAAACATTTTTTTGCTTACATAAAATAAATTTCTATTTTACCCACAATTCAATGAGACCTTTGCAAAGATGAGCCCCATATCTCAAAGTTGAAAAAAAATATATAACTCTCTTCTCAATTTTGCTGACCCAACAGGAGGTGTGGGTGGGTTTTCATCTTTAGCTGTTTTTCAGTTTCCTCATTTCGCTCATAAGTATGCAAACAGCTTCCTCCATATTTACCAAATGCTATCTACCATCCTGGGGAAAGCCCTGAATTTGGCTAGTCAAATTATGTTTCTAGTCCCAGCCTACTACTTGCTAGGCTGGGACTAGAAACAAATGACCTTTTCAATCAGTCACTTCACCTCTTCCAGATCAGGTACAGTATCCATTTGAGAGCAGATGATATTAGAAATCTCTTTACTCCCTTTCCATCCTAGGTGCCTAATATCTGTAATTATAAAAGAGTTTTATTTGGGGGACAAAATATTAAACTTGAGCTCTTTACAGTAGTGTAGCATAAAGAAAGGGCCAGCATTTTAATCTCGTTTACATTAGAAATAGACAAGTTGAGAGAATTACTAGTCTTCTCCAACTTTATCAAGACCTTCATTAATTTTTTTTATCAGCACTTCTCGTAACCAGAACCCTACATTATTATTATTCTCTGTTGCCATTTACTCCTTCAGGTCTTTGCTAACCAGTTTCTCTTGACTCTTTACCATATTCCAAGACCTCAACTTCAACGCCACTTCCTCCAAGAAACCTTCTTCAATTTCTTAACCAGCAAAAAAAATCTTACTCCTTTGCTTTCTCCACCTACTGTGCTACCTTGTCTTATATCATATGACTTGTCTCGTTGTATTTTATAAGGATGGATGATTTCAAATGCTATTGGGCTTCCTAGGAGAGAAAGTCTGGGAAAACAGTGAAATCCTAATACTCGGTCTCTTGCGAACACTCTTCCTAGATATCAAGAAAAAAAAAGTATTCAGTACTCCCTGATGGTAGCACCACTCAGGGCCACCAAGAAGCTGATGCAGAAATCTCGCTTGATCCCTAGAAACTTGGGGCCTTGTGCTCAGAAGTGATTCAGTCTTTGAAGGTAAATGAAATGTTCAGCCAGCATCCTGATTTAAGATTTAGAAGTCTGCTTTGTTATCTTCAGAAAAACTACACTCCAGCACCATTTCTTTCTTCTCAGTTCCTTCTCTGAGTCTCTGTCTTTCTTTTTTCTCTATTTCTTCCTTTCTTCACACCACACACACACACACGAGTTCTGCTTCACCCTTGTGGACCCTTAATTTGAAGAGTAAATCAAACACTTCAAGTAGCTGAAAGTTGGGCTCCAACTGATTTCACCAAAGAGTTTCTAGATTTGCTGAGACTAATGGCTCATCTTCCAAGTCTTCATCATGAAATCTGCTACATGACAGGAAAACGACAAATAACCACAGGGCCAAGCAGCCAGGAACATTTGGACTTTCTGCATTTTCAATTATTTAGGTCAAAATGAATCACTTGCTTTCTTTTCTTTTTTCTTTTGGAAACAGTTTTACTTCCCATTTCCTCACTGGACACATAATTTTGATTTATAAACCCAACAGTCTTGAGCAAAAGGAAGTTTTACACAAAGCTGATGCCCTGCTCTGGGTTATTTTTCTCCTATCCTTGCAATATTTTCAGAAAACATTTTGACGGGCCTTCTTGAAAATGCAAATCCAACTTGTGCCTAACAAACCTCACGAGTATGACTCCCCAAGGTTTCTAAGTCCTTGTCATTCAAAGGCTTCATCTTATAAATTCCACTGGAACTTGCTTCAGCAGCACTGCACTTTCAACTGGGATAAATCTGTCTTCCAATATTATGTCTTGTAAATCTCACTTTGCAAGGGTATTTACAAGCCAGCTACTGCATGCTTACTTTATTGACTAGGAATGAATAAATCAGTTTTCCATTTCTACCCATTCTCTTGTCGCTGATATTTGAGGGCTGTTCCAAAGTGTCTGATCAAAGTACATGATTATAAAAACATCTCCTAAATGCAAAAGTATTTAAGCAGCAGACAGTGGAATTTATATCTCTTTTTGTTAATTTTTTTTTAAAATGAGTCCTTGTTAAGGATAGAAGGATGGCTATTACATCAGTAATTAGCATTAGTCTTGAAAACACCACATCTCTTCCCACCTCTTCCCTTTGCAATAGGATGAAAAACAGCCTATGATGTTGCCATATAGTAATTCAATAAATGCTCACACAATTTTCTGAGGTAAGCGCCATGATGTGTTCATTTCACAGATGCAGAAACTCAGCATAGAGAGTTAAATAACTTGCTAGATCGAAGTGGCAGATCTGGGCTACCTGCTCTAGATTCTGTGCTCTTGAACACTATATGAAGCTGTCTTTCTAGTTCTAAAAATCCTACTGCACAACTTCAATTTTGAACACTGTACTTTATAATCACATCACATTCTTAACTCTAGATGATTTTATCATTTTTGTCTTGAAACCTAGGTGGCAAATGTTATATCCATTTTCAGATGAGCAAATGAAGGCTAAAAAGTTTATGTCCTTGCTCAATGACTAAATGGTAAAGCTGGTTTTCCAGGGTTCAGTCTGAACCCATCCTTGAGCGTCAGTTTTCACCTCTGCGTACCAAGTAGCTAAGGAATCCTGCAGGTCTCAGAGGCCTTGGGTGTCTGTACTCTCTTTTTTCACCCATTTACTGAACACCACTTCACACCAATTACTCCATGAGAACAGGAACACGACCTAACTGGTTACCTCCTCTAACTGCCACATTCAACACAGATTAGGTGTTCCTTTAGTAAGCATCCTCTGTAGAAACAGAGGATGTAGTAATGTGCCAGACACGGTACTCAGAGCTAGGGTGCAAAGATGTATGGATCTTGGCCCTTAAATCACAAATGAGGCCTTAGAGAGGCTCCTTGCAGTGACGTGGGCCCTGCAAGTCCCGTGGTCATTATGTGGACAATGGCTCCCACTGTGTTGAAGTCCACTAAGAGATAATTGACCGTGACGTGAGTTATGTGTCCCAAGCCGAGTGGTGTCGGGGTCAATTACTTTATTTTAGAGGCCACAACAAAGAGGACTATTTGCAGTGAGGGGCTCACATCATTAATACAACATTTAGGGCTTTCATTTAATCTAAGTAATAGGTTTCCAGAGCTGTGCAGCCATCAAAGTGTAATCACCTGTGCACTTCGCACAACTCCCCAACTCTCCACATGACCTGGACTACACCAGGAAATACAGCCATGCATGATAGGAAGTCCGTATCTGATCTGTGATTCTGGTCTTTGGCCAAACTTGACCAAAACTGTATCCACAAATAGCTCAGGAAAGCTATTCTTATTCCTACCATCTTCAAGAAATGATTCTTTAAATTCTTGTCTATTTGAAAGGTAGAGAAATTGAGACAGACAAATAGAGACATTCCATCTACTGCTGGAACATTTTCCCCAAAACACAAGAGTCAGGGATGGATCAGGTAGCTTTTATTGTGCTGGCATGAAAATTTGAAGCTCAGCTTATTTAAACTTGCAAATAAAACATATGACACTGAATTGAATTGAAATTTCATACAAATAACTTATATCCTATATAAGAATGTACCATGCAATATTTGGGATCAACCTACACTTTTAAAAAAAAAAATCAATTTCTCACTTACCTGAAATTCAAATATACTTGGATATTCTATATTTTATTTGCAACTGTGGAAATTCTGAATTTGTTATATAATCAAGGACAACAAAACCAAATCTGTTATATATGATTGGCTTTGCATATATGGAACTGAGTTACATATGGAAGTCAAGGATGAATGGGATATTAAGCTATACTGATTAATATCTTTGCAAGGATATTGTCCCTGCTAATCCCGGATGCATCATTGTGAAGGATCATGTATATGGGTAATTAAGAGGTGGTCTCTGGAGCCTGCCTTGTGGAATTGAAATCCAGCATCCAACTGGATATGTATCTTGGATATATTATACTCTATCCTAATCTCCTTGTGTAAAGTGGAGGAAAAAATAGTATGTATGTCATAGGATTGTGTAAGGATGTAATGAGTTACTATAGTATCGTTAATAGACTCACCCAATGCTCATTTATCATTGCCACTAAAACTACCACAATCACCATCATCATTGGCAGTCTTACAAACTGGTCTTCAATTGGCACCCATTTTTCCTCAAAATGCCCCTTTGTCTTTTTATTTGAAACATCCAATTGGTAAAGAACAGCTGATCTCACCACTTGTTAATCCCACAAGTTTGATCTAAAAGTCCTCACAGGAGATAATTATATTGTACCTACACTGTGCTAAAGAGGCAAAGTAAAAAATGGAAGAACAGCTGAAAAACCCAGCGAAGATGGCTGCTCAGAACATTTTTCATCTCCCCAGATACACTGTGGTCAAGATTTAGTGAAAGAGATTTCTGAAGCCAGACACAGCCCACAAGTAACCCAAGCATCCATACTTCGCTGAAGACAGCTAATATATTGCTGGCATGTTTGTTCATGCCTTTAAACTCACACATTTTGTTCAAATAAGTGGAGTTCTGTAGCAATTCTCACAGGAAGGCTCCAGAAGTGTGGGAAGGAATAGCACTTTAAGGGACCACATTTTTGATATAAGAAGCTGTGGTAGCATGTTGTTAATTTTATACACTTGGAGGGCTGCTGAAAAGCAAGGAGCACTTGAGGGGAGCTGAAAAAAGATCTCCCGAAACCACTGTAGTAGGTGATTGAGTGCCCATACCTGGTGCTTTTCTAAAGTCAGGACTAGTTTGACATGTGGACTGCATGTTGCATACTACTTAACTTTTGAAACAACAAGGTAAATCCAGTTTTCCAGTAGTTCTGTAGAATACCTCATAAACCAGCCTTAAAATGTCAGAATCCTTTTAGCCACAATGCTACATTTATGCGTAGGGCAGTATTTTAAGATGCCTTGAGTAATTTTTTTTATTTTAGGTTTTTTTTTTAGTTTGTATGATTGTTTGTTTGCTGTGAGGGGTCTTCGAAGCGATCCCGATGGTCATTGCGAGGGAGGGCGGGGGTCCAGAGGTGGAGCCAGGCTCTCGGACCAGAGAAAGCTCTCCTCCCTGGTCCTGAAGGACATTTATTGTTCTTCTGTTTCTGCAGACCGCTCAGGGCTTCTGGTTGTCTTTCCGATGACGTTGGTTTCTGCACGGTAGTGTTTGGACTTCTTCCATCCCCTGCGGAAGCTCCGGTTGGGGGTGGGTGACCTCAGAGTACTCGGCCTCCGAGGGCATCCAATTCCCTGTGGCCTCCTTGGCAGTTGGGATATAGTCCTTGTTGCTCAAATTAATAGTTTGTGGTGAAGGTCTGGGAGTCTTCATGGTTGGGATCCAAGCTTCCTCCTTACCACCTGCTCCACTCTGGAGTGCCCCCCTGCTCCACGCACAGGACCTCCTGTTAAGAGGTTGTCAGTATCGCACCCGATTCCCCCCTCATGCATTGGTATAGTAGTTTTATTGTTGTTTAGTGCCGCTTTGAGTTTGTTGTCTATGAATTACCAGATTTGATCTTGATAGGCTATATTGTACTTTTTTCTCACTCTTTTTGAGTAATTTTTTATAGTCTTAACCATCTTAAAATTTCTTTAAAACTCGATGAAGTTCAGAAGTATTTTAATGTATTCAGGTATCTAGACTACGATGTTCTGTGGTTAGGTTGCAAGGATTCATTTAACTAGCTTTAAAATATGTCCCTTTAGATCTGAGAACAGCACGTGAATCCAACCAGTGTCTCTTTCCAGAGACTACAGTGATGTGAAGAATTTAGAGAATACAACATTCTGTGAAAATGTTATGGATTGGCAGCTCTCATAACATGAATGATATTCAGGCAGTCTTTGCAGATCAGATGGACTGAGAAGGCAAAGATTGCATCACTAGCCTTACTGGAAATAATAAAGTGAGAAGTGGTTTATGAATTTCTGCATTTTATAATTTCTGCTTCATATGACTTCAAATACATGTTCAACATTTTCTTCTAACATAATATTTTTGCAAAGTGATTTTATACTTGCATAAACTTAAAATATCTGTGCTAGGTAAGGAAAATATTATAAATAATAAAAGTTATCTGAAAAGTTCCTAGTACTTGGTCCCCACATTTCCCCCTTAAATATCCTGAACTATCTGATATATGCTGGGACTGCCCGTGAGAAGCTGCATCAATGCTTCAGCTGGGTCTGGTTTTACTTTTGTTTTTGAAGAAGACCTGAATAGGTCTTCATGAAGGCATTATAAACATGATGTCCTCACCCTCGCTCACCCTCCCTCACCCTCCCTCACCCTCATGATTTCCACACTGATAATTCATAGATTGGACTACAGTTTAGGGACACTGGCGTTTTTAAAAATTTTATGACACAATTTAATGGGCATTGGGGTTTCCCCTCCCCTTTCGCTACAGCTAACAGTAAATTAAATTCTTTCAATTGTTCAAGGTTTGCTTTTCTCACTAGGACTCCATGTTTACCAATGTGGTGGTTAATAAAGTGGTGGAGCAAAACAAAATACTTTTTAAAAAAAAAACCCTAATTTGTATAATTGATGGCTTCTATTTTGTAAAGATTGCCTATAAAGTTAGTAAGTTCAAGTTAATAATGTTTTAACAATGGTTTGAAAATTCATGAATATTTGATAAACTGCTCCCCTAAATCCATACAAACTGGCTCTAGCACATTTTCAAAACTCAATTTGAACTTTTTTTCTACAGATAATCTGTGAAATCAAGGATGATTACCTTATAATGGAACATCAACTGACATTTGGTTCTTATCCATGGCAAAATGTATTTAAATTTATTTGACCATATACAATGCCTGTAGCATAGGAAGTAGAATGGTCTTCAGAAAATGAGAAGATCTAAATATGGTTCCTGATTTTAAAAAACCCACAGTCACTCAGAAAGGATGGGCATATCATCAAATAAGACTGACCAAGAAAAGTGCTGCAAAAATTACATAAATTTGAACAGCAAAGTAATAAACATCATGAAACCATAGCACAGTAATGTCAGTAATTTTAATCGTTTTCGAACAAATTCAGGCTAGTCAATGGGTTTTAAAAAAAATGGAAGTAGAATGTGCATATTTTTCACTAACTATAAGGGGGGGAAGGAAGGTTGATCAATAATCACAGATATTAGTCAAATATTTTTATAACTCTAATGCTTCCTTAGTTATTTCTATGTCATCATGCTTTATCAATTTTTATTTTTTAATTTTTTAACATTTTTAGTTTTAAGTAAGCACAAAAGAGTTCAGATACAATTCAAAGACTCCAATGACATTTTCTATCTGCCTTCCACCTTTCCTCCTTCTCCACTTCTCTCTTTTTTCTTTCACTTTTGAGATAGCATATCTTTAATTTACATCATGCTCAAGGGTTTAATGCTTCAGTAACTAGAGTTCAACACTTAAAAAGCAGAAAAATCCTTACTTTCCTGGCAATATAGGCAAAGTTTTTAAACAAGAATTAAATGGAATAGTGACTAATTTACTCATGTAAGGTAAATTTCAAAGTAATTGCCAATCACAGAGACTATAGTAATATAGCATTCCTAACCATTAGTTTGAAAAAATATAAAACAAAAATTTGACAAAACTATATTTGCAGCAATAGTGATATCTATAAGCCTGTCTTCCTTCCTTCCTTCCTTTTCTTTGCTTTTACTGTAGCTCCCACATACTTGAATTTCTGTGTTCAGCTTATTTCACTCAATAAGTTGTCCTTGGGTTGCACCCAATATTCAGCCAAACCTTCTAAAGATGAGGGGATGATCTCGCCTATGCTGATAATCTTAGTGGACACACAAATACTCATTTTCTGACTTCCAACTTTAAAGTCATATTTCTTTCATTTTCCTAAATTGAGTTTAACTTGTCCTGTGATTAGAACAACATGCCATTAAACTTCACTATCTCTGAATGTTGCAAGGAATTCCTATCAAACTTTCAAAGTATTTTCCAATTAACAAACTAGTATTAAATAGTTCTACTAGTCAATGTTAACATATAGCAGTTCATAGTAGTTTAGATATGGTATCATATTCACACTTTAAAATGAAGACTCTCCACTTTCCATTGGTACCTTTCCTCATAAGCATTACTCCCTAGGAAAATTTTCTCATGGTTGTTTTTAAATTTATCATCATAAACAATTTTTTTAATTGTAAGAATAAGACAGTGAGAGAGAGCAAGAGATCTTCCATCTTCTGTTTCACTCCCAAATGCCTACAACAGACAGGGCTGGTCCAGGTCGAAGGCATGAGCCTGGAAATCTATTACATGTCCCACTTGGGTGACAAGGAGTCAACCAATTGAACCATCACCTAATGGCTCCCAAGATCACATCAACAAGAAGCTGCATTGGACATGGAATAGACAGGACCTAAACCAGGCATTCTGGTAGTAGAATGTTAGATGTCCCAATAGGTGGTTTAACCAGCTATGTGCCAATACTCACTTCTTTTCTGGTAACATTAACACATAATCAGATACACAGGAAAAGCACCCACTGCAATGTTTGTGAGTTGAAGACAATGGCTGATCAGAATAGGAAAAACCCATGGGCTCTCCATTCTGGTGACCCCAGAAGAAGGAAGATATACCAAGTATAAAAAGCCAAAGTACATTCTGGAAATGGTGTTGGGGAGGATGACAACATTAAACCCAGAGGTGAAGGAAAAATTTGGTGCAGGACCAGACCAAAGTGGGATGGTGGAGTAAAGGAAAGAAACCACATCCACATGAAGAGATTCCATTGTGTAAAACCACGGATCCAAGAAGCAACAGATACAACATTCGGCAAAATTGCTACCAAAATGAAACACTTGGTAAAAAGATAAATGAAGACATGAGAACAAAATAGGACAACTAAAGAGCAATTCAGGGATAGAATGACAGCCAAAAAAGGAAGGAAGGAAGGAAAGAAGGAAGGAAGGGAGGGAGGGAGGGAGGGAGGGAGGGAGGGAGGGAGGGAGGAGGGAAGACAAAGAAAGAATCAGGAAGTGACGCAAATGATCCATGAAGATTTCCAACACAAGAGATATGAAGACAAATCACAATGGAGTAACCTGAGCAAAAGTAGCAGGTGTTTTCCCTCAAGAACCAAAGTAGATAGGAGACTCTAAGAGACATGGCACATAGAAGCACCCAGACATATCTGTCTTCCTCAGCCCAGTAGATACAAGAGACAGCAGTGAGAACAGAAGAGCCAATCCCTCAATGACTTCATTTTCCTTCCTGTAAAGTAAAGCCAATCCCAGGTCAGTTGGAAAAGAACACAGCTCTTAATTGTCACTGCTTCTTCCCAACTCGCCAGCCCATGCTTAACCACTGTGGGCATTTAAGAAATAAACCAGCTCAAGCTCGCTCGCTCTCTCTCTCTCTCTCTCTCTCTCTCTCTCTCTTCTTTTTTTTTTCTGATGTCCCCTCTCTCAATTTCAGTCACTCACTGTCTCATAAAAAGCAAGTATACCACTATATCCTCATCTCAAAGTTGGAATTTAGTGTTTCTGGACCATCTCTACTACTACAGCAAAGAATAGAGCAGCTCTGAATATATTTTAACAACATTTTGTCAGTTACACATAGGTTCTTGCTAAAATAATTCATTCAACAAGATAGATACTTTTCATCCAAAGATGATATTGAGGTTCTAATCCCTAAAATTAATAAATATTTAATTTACATGGCAAAAGACATCAATAATCTAAGTTAAAGACTTTAAGATAGAAGAATCATTCTGAATTATCTGGATGGGCCCAATGACATTGCAGAGCCTCAAGAGAGGCAAGAGGACCAGAGTGGAAGAAGGCAACTTGATAAAGGAATCAGAGGTCTGAGAGAGAACCTGAAGGTGCTACTGTGTTGGCTTTGAAGAACCAACAAGTACAGAAAACCTTTAAAAGAAGCTAAAAACAGCCAGGGAAAAGACTCTTCCCAGAGTTTCTAAAGGCAACCATCTCATATCTTGAATTCTGTTCCTGATACTGATTTTGGAATGCTGACCCTCAAAACTGCAAAACAAAAATATTTTGTTTGTCTAAAGTCACTAAATTGTAATAATTTCCGACAGCAGCAACAGAGAGCTAATGCATCAATTCAGAAATTAGTATAAATTGGTTAGTTAGGTGTGACTTTGTGAATAGTAAAATATATTCCCTCTTATAAGTTTTTTTGTTAGGAGTATTTCATTTGGTGACTAGTACATGTCAATCACCAAATCTGATGAAATATAGTACAAACCTTTAAGTCTACAGAGCAAAGTGAGTAAAATACTTAGAAGGAAGAGACATTCTTTACTTGGATGCAAAAGTTAAGTTCTCATCCACAAGACTGGATAGATAAGGGCAAAAACATACATATTTATCAAATTATATGATATGTACATTAACAAATAGGACAAAAATTCAAAACATGGCCAATGAGAGTACTGGCAAAGTTTTGTAGTCAATTCTAATTATTCTAAAACCCTAGGGATCATTCCATATTGTGCAGATTCGGCTGCCTATGATGGGAATCCCACTTTAGTTCAAAACTCTTAAGACTCATTGATCACCACACATTCACCATCCATATGTGGTCATCCCTCTTGAATCCACACTCCTGGTATACTAGAGTGAAAACACATACCTTGCTTTTTAACTCTGATGTTTAAAAAAAAAACTCTAAACCATAATCTCTCTTCTTTCATTACACTATATCTATATTAAACATTGTGACTTAATGACACTAGATTGCCTGGTTCCTGCTTTCCTTCCCATTACCTAACAAACTGTCTGAAACACGAGATAATAGTATATTAATAATGACATTTTTGTTCTAATTAACAAAAATTAAAATTAAATTTGATTATGCATAAAACAGAATTTGGATCACATACCTGAGAGGACTTTAGTCATGGCTTCTAACACCTAAAGGAAACAGTCAAAGCTCTGCGTCTCTCCACAATGTTGGCTTCTTTACACAAACTGTGCAGAAAGGGTTGCTATTCATAACTCTAGACTCATATGCTTCCAGCAGAAAGAGGACTTGTTTTTGCCAAGCTGGCTCCACTTGAGTCACAACTTCATCGTTGCTCAGTCACCACAATTGGCCCAGTCTGATGACCATCCATTTCTGTGGCTGACTTGGGAGTGGGGAGAGTGTAATAAACACCACTGCAGACCAGTGGGGCCATGTACAATTGGGAAGGGAAAGTTCCCAAAAACTAGCAGAGATACTAAGCAGACCAAAGGCACAAATCTGTATTAAACCCGATAAATTTTTGTTGAAGGTCAAGTAAATCAATGTTTTAAAACAGTGTGGACTCATGTCTTGTGGCCATGCTGTGGGCTGATATGACTATATGTTTGATCTTGACAATTAACCTCATACAGCGTTTTCTTAGGATGAGACTGCAGGAAGAGCTTTCCTCAAGGGAAAACGTAGAGAGCACTCCAAACCATGGCTTTTGTTAGCCAACTCTGTGATGAACTCATGCTTTCCTTAAGACACTAGCTGAACATAACTCTAACTTGGAACGTAGGATTAAAATACCTCCCCTTGCTTGACTCTCTGGGTTCAAATAAATACCCTTTCTTGAGTTAGATAGTCTGTCTGTGTGTGGAAAGGTGACTAAGATTTGACAAAGCAGTTTAAGCCTAATCCAAATGTCTCTGAACATTTAATTCCAGCCATCAGGGGAAAAAAGCATTTATAATACAGAAATGATAGGGTTCAGATAGAATTTGGCAGTCAGCTCAGCCACCTCTGAATAGACCTTCCAGATGACTGTGCACGGTCACAAAGTTCACAGAGGTGTTAAGTACAAAAGCATCCCTGAAAAAAGTTCTTTGGAATGCAGTAAGTTTGAAAACCACACTTAGTTGAAAATTGAAGAATAGAGATACTGGGACTGTTTCCCCCACAGAGGATAACGCAGAATCATCTCTCCCTAAGGATCAAATCCTAGCAGCAATGCCCTTGTCTGGAAATGTCTGTTTCTATGCCAACCCAGTTATCTTCTGTCCTACTGTACCCACCAAGAAAAGGAGCGCCATTCAATGCAGGGATTAATGGCAGGTTTCTTGATTCTCCAGTTATGTGCTGCACAGCAGCAATCAAATCTGCATATTATCAGAGAACATTCAGGCAAAGTAGATATCCACAAAAGATTTCCAAAATCCAGACATCATTTTCCAGATGTGCTTTCACAAACTATCCTTAGAACCTTTACTATTTCCATGAAAACTAACAATAGAGATAAGCAATAAAGTCTTGGTTAAAAACCCACTCATTTTGTCCATTTGTGTCCTTTTAGGTCAATATGGATCACTGCCTTCATTCAAGTGCAGCACAAACATCCGTGGTTAAGAGGTAAGCCTTCAGCCTGAGTGTGGTGGCTCAGTGGCTAAAGTCCTCATCTTCTAAGTGCACTGGGATCCCATATGGGCACCAGTTATGTCCTGGATGCTCCACTTTCCATCCAGTTCCCTGCTTGTGGCCTGGGAAAGCAGTAGAGAATGATCCAAAGCCTTGGGATTCCGCACTCACATGGGAGATCAGGAACAAGCTGTTGGCACCTAGCTTCGGATGAGCTCCCCCCCAGCTGCTATTACCACTTAGGGAGTGAACCAGTGGATAGAGGATCTTTCTGTCTCTCTTTCTCTGTATAAATCTGATCTTCTTTTCTTATAAAAATAAATAAATCTTTAAAAAGGAAGTAAGCCATCAACAATGGCAGATCACAATTGATGTGTACCATTTCTGACCCATATTACTCTAAGACCTTGGATAAGTCCAATACATCTCATAAGTTCAGTTGTTAGATTTTAAAAGATTGAAAGAGAGAGGGAGGGAAAGGGAGAGATAGAGAAATGGAGGGAGGGTGAAAGCCTTGTGTATCAGTATTGCTGCAAATGTTGTTTCACTGAATTTTATTTTATATCTTTGTGAAATTCATTGATATTCTATGATAGTTCATTCATTGGTATTTTTAAAATTTAATTTATATGAATGAAACTGATATCTTTTTATTTGATAATTGTTTATAAACATTGACTATATTCCTGTTGAACTGTGGTCTTTTAGCTTTATATTTCTTCAATGTTTTATTTCATGAAGAATAAGCCTTTGACTATAATACAAAATAAAACTCTTTTATCTCAAAAATTAAAAATAGAAGTTGTGAGTCAAATGCCATAGGACTATTGTGATTATTAAATAAGACATATAAAATATTAAACAGATTAGGCAAATAAATAATAAAGCAATAAATATTACACATTATTAATTTTTCACAAAACACTACTGACAATTCCCTATTTTTAGAAGTACAGAAAGAATTATAATTAAATGCTTTATTCATTCAGTGCATACTTATGTTTGTGACACTATTTTTATCTGACAGACTGTCTACTGCTAAGACTGTTTTGAAACATTTTAGATACTACAGAAGTCATGTGCTGTGTAAGGAGAAATGGGAATTCACCCCCACTAATGATAATTCTAAGCACTAATTAGAGTCAGTTGATTATCATTACTACCAACAAATGAAAACCATATAATTTTCTTCAATAACTAATGCAGATTCTTTGTACAATAAGGAACGAAGATGGGGTCAGTGTTGTGGCAGAGTAGTTAATGTGCTGCTTCAGGAGCCCGCATCTTATTTTGGAATGCCTAGGTTTGAGTCTTACCTCCAAGTCCAATTCTACCTTCTTGCTCATGTGCATCCAGGAAGGCAAAAGGTGATAACTTAAATACTTCTGTCACAGCCACCCATATGGAAGACATGGATGGAATTCCTGGATTTTGGTTTTGGCTTTTTGTAGCTCCCACTATTATAAAAATTGGGGGAGTGAACAGGCAGATAAAAGACATCTCTTGCTATCTTGCATTCTGTGTCTCTCTACTTCACTCCCACATATCTGTCTTTCAAATAAATGAAAATAAGTAACTAAGGCTTTTTAAAGAGCAGGGAGACAGCCAAGAAGGAGGAAAACTAGAGGAATCAGATAGAATATGAAAGAAGCCTGGAGCTCTTCAGCCACAAGATGCAGACTTGCTATTTAACACAGAGTACAGGTGCAAGTCCCATTCAGTTGATCTTCCCCAACATGCACCATAAATGGCACAGCCCATGCCTACAAAAGAAATTTGTTCCTAATTTTGTCGTGATAAGATTGAAGACTTGAGTCATGTGGGCTTACTTGGCTAAATGCCATTGTAATTTATTTTCATTTATCACAAACTCTGCTTTTCATCACTTTCTTGAGGTGTCTCCTTGGAAATGTGGATGCACAATTCTGTCTGATGTGAAAGAAGCACACCTCGGACATCAGGTGTGCCCTTGTCATCACTCTTCATCCTTAATGCTACCCAAGTTGCCCTTCTCCTTCTAAGAACACATGAACTTACCAGAAGCCCAGAATGGATCTGAACCACTCCAATGCCTATCTTTGTAAGTAAATTATAGGAATTCAGGGAGAGAATGAGAATGGAGGGTGACCTCATGTGACTTTTTTTATTATCTTCTCTATAATGTCCTCACCCACCACTCCACCTCAATCATGCTTCAAAGCTATAATAGTGAAAATAGTTATACATGGCCACAACAATATAGTACACACCAATGATACAGAAATAAAGCATAATATATAGTCAATTGATTTTCAAATAAAGATGCCAAGAAAATTCAGTGGAAAAGAATATGTCACTTAATAATTGATTCTGAAAAAATGGATAACCACATGTAATAAAAAGAAGTTTCTACTTTACACCATAGAAAAATATTAATTCAAATTGGATTATATTCCTAAGTAAAAGAACTCAAACTAGAAACTAGAAAAAACACAGGAGAAAAATCTCTGTGACTTCAGGTCAGGCTATCACATGACATCAAATCACTTGTTCAATCACATGATACAAAAATTATAAGCAATAATGAAAATAACAAAATTTATCTCATCATAATTTAAGTTTCTTTGTTCAAAATCATTATTAGTGGACACTATACAATATATACATGTAATAAACATTACAAAGCACCCCACAAATATTCACCATGTTTACATCAGCTAAAACCTTTAATTTTTTAATGAAAGAAAAAAACTCATCATGAAAAACATGGAAAAAGTCAAAGAATGAAAAAGAATATTTAAAAATTCTGTGCCTGGGCCCAGCATGATAGCCTACTAGTTAAAGTTCTACCTTGCACATGATGGGATCCCATATGGGCACCAGTTCTAATCGCAGCAGCCCCACCTCCCATCCATTTCCCTGCTTGTGGCCTGGAAATTCAGCAGAGGATGGCCCGAAGCCTTGGGACCCTGCACCCACATAGGATATCCAGAAGAGGCTCCAGGCTCCTGGCTTCGAATTGGCTCAGCTCTGGGCATTGCTGATTATTGGGAAGCCAATCAGCAGAGGGAAGATCTTCCTATCTCTCCTCCTCTCTATATCTGGCATTCCAATAAAAATAAATAAATCTTAAGAAAAAAAAATCCTGCATCTGACAAAAGATTTGTATTCAGCATGAAGAAAGAAAACTTTCAACTCAATAAGAAGCCTACCAAGCTAATTTTAAAAAGGCAAACTATTTCAATGTTTCACCAAAGAATATGTATCTATACAATTTGCTAATGATAACACTAAAAGCTGTACAACATCAATAATCAAAAGGGAAAGCAAACAAGTGCAGGCCCCGGTCTCCCAAGGATTAACTCCACAGCTTAGCTTGCTTCTCAGAGCGTAACAGGATTGGCAATTTTGGCCTGATACATCTAGCCACTGGCTTAACCGCAAGTTCCTGCTTCCTATTTGTCAAGTTATCTGCCAAGGGATTGGATAAACACTGGGAGGAACTCAAGGGATTTAGGGTGGCCACTACAGAGAGGAACTCGAAGGATTTAAGGTGGCCATTTGAGGACTGGATAAACACTGGGAGGAGCTAGGCAGAGTATAAAAGAAAGCCTGGAGTTGCAATAAAGATCAATCTATCATCAATCGGCATTCGGTGTACTGCGTGTTGCCTTGTGTTGTCTTGTGCGTTGTCTTTTTTGTAACCCTAGTCCCTCCACTCGGCTCGGGGTACGTGGTGATGCGGGCGTTGCCAACAAACAAGCAAAAAGGTACCAATTTACATTTGTCAGAATGTGTTTATCAAAATATAGTGTCAATGCCAAATGGGGCAAGAGCATGGAGAAAGTTGGAATATCTGGACATTTCCTTAAAATGTTAATATATTCTGAACATACAACCTCAAAATTTCACTTCTAGATATCCAATAGGAGAAATGAAACCACATGCCCTTGCAAAAATTTATATGAGAATTTTTCCAATAGCCAAAATCAGAAACACTACACTCAGCAATTATTAAATCAACAGAATGTCCCCAAAACATTAATGAATGTGACTTTACTTGGAACTAGGGTTTTGCAGATGAACAAATGAGGAAGATGTAAAACTTAACTAGGAGTGGGCCCAAATTCAATGACTGGTGATCTTTGAAGGACATTTGGAAACAGGTACACACATAGGAATGAAGCAGAGACTGGAGTTAAGCTGTCACAAACCAAAGATTACTGAAGATTGCCAGCATCCACCAGAAGGCAGGAGGAGCCAAAGAGATTATATTCTGGGCAAAATCTTGACTTCTAAGTTCTACTCCTAGGAAATGAGAATAAATTTGTTATTTGTATTGAATGATTATAAGAAATTTATGTGAAAACGCAACTTCTCAGATAGAAAGCAGATCAGATGTTGCCTAGCATTCACTATAGCACCGGAGAAAAACAATGATATAATTCAGCAGAAAGGAAGGAAGTTACAAGTAGCAAACACAACTATATAGAAAAACTTCAAAATCATTGTTATGTGAAATAATTCAGACCTAAAATCAGAACATGTATTGAGTGATTATTTGAAATTTCTGTGAAAGACCCAACTTTAAGAGGAAGAGAGCCAATCAGACAGCATAGGGCTGGAGTTCGAATTGATTGCCAACAGCATGAAGTAACTTTCTGGGGGTAGCTGGTTCTGTAAAAGAATTACAGTGATAGGTACAAAAACTATAAAAGGCTAAATTCACCAAATTTTAAATTTTAAATTATGCAATTTTTATGCCATCTAAATTACATCCCAATAAAATTTTGAAAAGTAAGCTAAAGAATTTTGTTCCTTCTCTGTTTTCTGTAATAGCCAGTATAGAGTAAAATTTACTATTCCTTGTAATTTTCTGTAACAATTAGTAGAGAGTACAATTTGCTGTTCATAGAACTTGGGTTATTTTTACTTGTCATCACTGGAATCCTACTTTTTTATTTGTTGCTGCTGGTATTGGATTTGAGAACTGCATCAATTTATAATTTGCTTGGTCTATTCACATTTTTTATAATAGTTTTGACAGTGTATATATGTCTAGAGATTTATTCATTACATTTAGGATTTCAAATGCTTATGTTTCAAATTCCTGTTTTATCAAGTTGTATTGCTGGTATTGTGTGTCTTATTTATTTGCTTCATTTTCTTCATTAATCCTACCAGAGGTCTATTTTGTTAATCTTAATAAAGAATCCACTTTTGATTTTGTTAATCTTCTCTATTGTTCTCCTGTTTTTTATTTTCTTTTTACCTTAATCTTTATCATTTCCTTCTGTATTTCTTTGGATTTGCCCAATTCTGTCATGCTCAATGATACTCCAGATACATGACCTGAAAAGCTAGCTCATTTATTTTTATTTTTAGCTGTTTCATATTGTTTTCAAACATATAAATTTTTCTGCTTCACTGGGCCCACAAATTTTGACATACAATGTTTTCATTTTTACACATATGGATTATTTTGAGATAATTAACTTCTTACTATATGAGATATGTTTCAACTACCTTTTGTAATTTATGTCTAATTTTATTGCATTGTGACCAGATGACATAGCCAATGAAATGGATTTACAGTTTTCTTGTAATGTCCCATGTGTACTAAAAATAATGTACTTTCACTGTTGGATACAGAAATTTGTATACATTAGCACAAGGTTGCTAACTGTTATTGTTCAGGTCTGCGGTTCTTCTGTGTGTTTTGCGTGTATGTGCTTAATCTGTGGCTTTTGAGGAGATACATATAAAATCTCCATCCAAATCTGTTGGATGGATCCAAATCTCCATCCTAATCTTTCTAAAACTCAGTACATCAGTTTCTTATATTGTTTACAGTTGTGTTATTGAACACATAATAGCCTAAAACGTTTTTTTATTCTATTGCACCATCTACTATGGATGGCATTCTTCTTTGCCCTTTATTAAATGTTTAGGGTTTAATTTTATTTTGTCAGTTATTAGGATCCTAGTCCAGTTTTCTTTGCATTCATATTATCTGAATATGTTTTTTCATTTTCTACCTTTTAGTGTCTTTTATTTTACTTTCATGTTTTGAAATCAATGCACTACTGTTCCTTCTTAGAATCTACTCTCTTTAGGAAATGTTTTATCCATTACATTTAATGTATTTTTTACTTATGTTTGCTCTCTCATTTTGCATTTTCCATTTGTAGTATGTTTTACCTCTTTTTTTCTTTCTTACCCTCTATTGAATAAATCAATTTATTTTCTCTTCTGGTTTAAAAATTACATGTTTTATTTTTGTTCTTTTTTTTTAAAGACTCATTTTTACTGTAAAGTCAGACTTACAGAGAGAGGGAGAGACAGAGAAGAAAGATCTTCTGTCTGCTGGTTCACTCTCCAAGGAGCCAAAATGACTGATGCTGAGCCAATTCAAAGCCAGGAACCATGGTATCAATCCTTGTTTCTTAAACCTACCAACATGATAAAATGATATTCAAAATATGTACTAGTTGGTAATGAAGCTGAAACTCTCCATTTGGAAAAAAAAATATTGGGTGGTATTCCAATACGCATGTTTTTAGGAGATACCAATGTTAATGGCTGAATTATATCCCTCAAAATGTGTATGTTGATGTTCTCCTCCGCAATGATAAAGAATGTAACTGTATTTAGAGACAGGGTCTTTCAGAGATGATTAAGTATGGTCAAATCATTAGGCCTTAGTCCCATATGAGCAGGGTTTTTAGATGAGGAGCGAATTAGTACACAGACATGCACAGAGGGAAGACCATGGGGATATACAGGGAGAAGATGGGCATCAACAAGTTAAGGAGAAATCAACCATGTCAACAATTTGATCTGGACTTCTAGCATCCAGAATCTGCTTCAGGTTAGTAAATACACAAGCATTTCTAGGGACAAAGTTCAAGTTAATGCAGCGCTCTAAAGAATCCTCCAAGTTACCCCTTTTCCCACTTGTACAATTTGGTGCTTGTCACTTATAGAAAAGCAGCACAGATGGACATCCCTGTTCAGAATCTCTCTTCTTGCACACAAAATCCTATACTTGATAAGTCACTTAACTGATTGACAAAATACATAATGCCCATGATTAGTTTTGACTACCATTCTTTAGCAGTACATTAGCTCTACTTTATAAACAGAGCTAACCACCATATATCACAATGGCTAAGCTCCCAGTATTATCGGAGCACCTATGGCCAGTTCCAAAATCTACTTCTTAATAATCTTGTCATTTAGCCCTGAAGAGTGAAAGAATTCAAAGTAACCTGCTTGCCTGCAAAGGCTCTTGGAAAGACATTGAATTACTTTGAAACTTTTTAAAGAAAATTTGTGCTTAATGTAAATCTGAGACAAAGGATATCATTGGCCTTACTTTAGTAAAGCAATGACCCATTTCAAGTATGACCATGTCAAGTTGCTACACAAATTTAACTCAACCAAGACCTTCACACAAAGTACCTGCTGTTGTAAATAGTGTATTTTGCAGCAGTAAAATGCTGTGTAATTTCTAGAGTTTTCAGGAAGATCCCCTTCAGTTCTCAGAAATGATTGGATAGCTGATAGCACTTGTCTAGTACTTCAATCAAAGGAAAGTAAGAAAGCTTCAGCCGGTTAGTTTCAAAGTAATCCTTGCTTCCTTTTGCAGGGTCTCTTCGATTGTTCCTCAGGCCAACTTCAAGATTGCAAAACCAGCAACATTTCTCAAGGGCACTCCAAAGTGATGTACTTTGCCTTATGCTCTCCACAAGTTCATGTAAATAAGTAACTTATCTCTTTATTGGACAAAAATGTGCACATTCTACAGAATTTGGACTACCATTCGGAGTATTATAATTCACAAATTCCTGAATGGTCATTAGTTAAATGTATAACAGTACTGAAAAAAAAGTCAATAGAAACTGGAATTAATTTATAAGCTTATTCTGGTGTAAAAATGTTTGAAATCCAGGGCAGGTGTTGTGATGTCACAGGTTCAACCACCACTGGGGAACCTTACATTTCATATTAGAGTGCCTTGCTCAAGTCTGGGCTACTTTACATTTCCCACTAACGAACCTGGAAGGTAACATGTTATGTACTTGAGTTCCTCCCACCTTGTAAGCAATCTGTGTGGAGTTCTTGTCTCCTGGCTTTGGCCTGACCTACTCCCAGCTTCTGTGGGCATTTTATAAGTGAACCAGTGAAAGAAAACTATATTGCACTCTCTCTTTTTTTTCTCCCCCAATCACCTTTGTCATTCTGCCTTTCAAATAAACAAATGAACCTTTGAAGAAATTTTTTCAAACTAATTGTTTTTTCAGAATAGTTTTCAAAATTTTTGAAACAAGACATTCTTTAATTGTATTTTTGATGAACTGTTTGAAGTTCTAGTATATACTCCCTATATAGGGCTATTGCCAAATATTTTCTATAAAGTACCAGAAAGTAAATATTTTTGGCTTTGTGAGCCATAAGCTCTCTGTCACAACTACTCAACTCTGCCCTTGTGTCTCAACAGCAGCAACAGACAGTAAATAGACACAGCTCTATACCCATAAAAATTAACTTGCAAAGCAGATGTTGGCCTAGATTCTTTCCCTCAGCTGAGTTTACTGACCCCATGGCTAAGCAAACTTTGTGTAACAACTGGGCAAAATGAGTTTATACCTAACATTAAAGTGAGTTGGGCCTTTAACTTAGCAGAGAAGTATTAATATCTCTTTGAACATGAACTTGTATTTTTATTCTGACATAAACCTTCACTTTCAACTTCTAGATTTTTCTGAATAGTTTTACTAAGTAAACTAGCATTTACTTAAGTTGAAATTTGTAAGTTTCTTCGTTGTATTTTACTTTATCTAATAATCATAGTAATGCTATGGGATTAATATTGATTTCCTCTTTTTGTAGCTGAGGAAACCAAGCTAAATTTAGTGATCCAGCCAGAAATTATCAGATACATGATTTAAACTCAGATACAACAAAAAAGCCCAAACCAACTGTGCTACTTCACAACGTAATAATAACAAAGTTAGCTGTCATGCTTTTAGCAATAAACCTGGAGCATTGTTGGATAAGTTTTGAATCCAAGTAAAAAATTTCATTCTGTAAAGATTTCTTCATTTAATTTAAATGGTCATTATGAGACACTGCAAATCAACATTCTATAATTCTCATTATGCAAAAGCATATTCCCAGTATGCAATTGCTATGCAGTCGAAATTAAAATGGAGAGGCAATTGTGATAATCTGTCTTAATAATGCTTTCACAGTCCCTACTTTTGTACAATTCCATTTGTGAAATTTTAAATAACTGAGTTTTCAGAATCCATTTTAGATTTTTTTTTATCTAGAGGAAATTTTGAATATGTTTGTTCATTCCATGTAGTATAGACTTATGTGTCCAAGCTTTAGGCACGTTTTCAAATCTTTCTAGTGACTTGGTAATTACTGAAATGATTGTTATCATAACTTCTAATTTTTTCAATAAGTGTCTAGGCCACACTGGACAGCATTGCAAATAGCTGAATGATCTTACAGTAGCTCTTCTCAAAATCTGAGTGTCAATAAGCTGCTAACCATATAAGTGCCAAACTGAGCAGTCTTAAATAATCAATGAAACAATGTAAAAGAAATAGAAAGGTCCTGCCTTGATTAACTTTTAATCATATTTACAAAGTAGAAATGCCATTCTTTATTATTCTTGCTAGATTGTCCCTTGAAATTTATTTCTGTGTCTTCAGAGCTTCCTAAAAACTTGAACTTAAACACACCCCTTGCTTCTCAGACCTAGTTTTTATTAGCACCATGACTTTTGCCTATTTACTCTAAGATTTATACTCCCACCACCATCCTTGCAGAATATGCTATATAAACCCAAGGATAAAGAAGAAAAATATTTTATTCTTCCAACTAATACTATTTTTTATTAAATATAAACATGCTTGTGTAACTCTTTCATTCAATGACAGCATATTTGAGCAGAAAAGGCTTAGTGTACTTTGTTGCTCAAGTGCTATATGGCCATGCATATATGTGTAAACCTCTGAGGGTCTAATTTTCTTACCTGAGTTATCCAACAATAAGACCCTAAGATAATGATTTAGGTATAAGTAGCTTCTTATCAGTAATGCCAGTGTGAAGAGGGGATCCTAGGAAGTACTATGAGCCAATGCAGAAGTGGTACAAGGAAATGAGAGAAAGCTAGGTCTCACCCAAGCCCTCGTTCCTTCCCAGGACTCTCTCAGACAGTTGTCTAGAAAATAACATAATCCTTACCAGGAGAACAGGGAGCTTGGAACTTACCTGCTTACTCCTGTCCCTCATTAATCCATGATCACTCCTGAGGTTATTCGCTCTCTGATATCTCTGACCTGCTCCAAACCATCTGGTATCCTGCAGAAGAGACGGTATTGAGGCAGAGCATAAGTAATGTTATTTGTGCTCAATCTCTTCATTCTTTAATGAGGAGAAAAGTACTTGCTTCAATAACTTCATAAGGTGGCTGAAAGTTAAGTGACAACCAATATTTACATTTCTTTGGAGTTTACTAAGTGATTTTACAGTCATTTGTAAGGCATATCTCACATTCCAGCACAGGTACTATCCATAGACAGAGGAAAGATAGATAGATAGATAAATAGATAGATAGATAGAAACAAAAGAAGGAAGGAAGGTAGGTAGGTTATACTGACAGTTTCCATTCAGCATGTGAAGACATGAGGCTCAGAAATTCCAAGTCATTTGTCTTATTTTATGGAACTAATAGTTGATAAAGGCAGGATTTGAATTAGATATTCTAACTACTGTTTCCAGGTTTTGTCTACCATTTTTTTTAAGTGAAGTGCTATGTCAAATGCAAAGTACCATAAATATGTAAGTAAGTGTATAGTTGAACATGATTTAGCTTCCCAACTCATGCAGGCATTTAGAACCCAAAATCATACCAGTGGTGATCAGATGGTGGAAACTTCATATAACTATGCTTTCTGAAGGTAGGGTTTTGGGTTCCATTGCTAGGGTAGAGTCTCATGATCACATTACGGTAGCTTTTAAGGACAGGCCAAATAGATGTCCCTGTCCCTGCCTCCTGAATCACCATGTGATCCTTTCTCTGAACTCCTTCCATCATCCACAGCCCTCATCACTGCCTTTAACAAACAGAAGCCCAGTGGAGTTACCATCCCCCAAAATATAAGCCAAAATAAATCTTGCCTTGTAAATTGCTCCTCTCAAATATTTGTTGTACTGATGAAAACTAATACAGCAAGGCATGAATATTACTCAGGAAGAGTATAAAACAAACCCACAAGTAAAACTTGATTTTTTAAATTATGAATTATTTTTATTTTTGGTGATTTTTACATAGTTGATAGGGTGATTAGGGTCAAGGGCTACAGGAAGGTGGGTGAGATCACTATTTCAATATTCCTTTTTTCCTTCCTGTAACTGGGAGAAAGGAGGAGACAAGGAGAGAAGCCACACCCAACCTCCCAAATGCCTCTGCACCCGCAATGCAGGACAGCCACCTAACACCATCCCAGGGTCCTACATGTGGGGCATGCTCTGAGGGTTCTGCTCTTCCTTTTCATCAGCTGTGTATTTGTAAATGTGTGCATGTGGTCAGTGGACAGTTTTTTAAAAAACGTAATAAACGAAGGGGAATAAATGTTCAGGGTAAAAAGTAAATGACCACAGGCCACTGGGCATAGGTCCAAACCAAAATGCTACAATTACATGGAATATAATGTCAAAGGAACATAATTGCATGTAAAAGAAGGGTGAATGGGTAGGCAGGGAGTGAAGAGTTTATCAGGGAACTAGGTACACACAAAGGGAAGGAGCAGACTGCTTTCCCAGGTCACAAGCAGGGACTTGGATGGAAAGTAGGGCTGCCAGGATTAGAACTGGTACCCATAAAGGGTCCTGGCGTGTGTAAGGTGAGGACTTTAACCAGTAGGCTACTGCACTAAGCCCAGTGATAACTTTTTGAACAGGGCACCCACATACACTATTAAATTGTTTCTGATGTAGAAGTTACTTTCTCTTTTTTATTTGCTGCAACTTAGAATTTCTGCTCCAAAATGTAGAGCATAGAAGTCATCACACTGTTATGGTTGGAACAAGGTTTGGCTTCTGATACTCATAGAGACATTTAAACACTGAAGTTTATGTTAACACACAGTGGTTTGCTGGAGTTTTGATGGAGACTTGATCAAATTAGGACATCGTCTGGATGAGTCTGGTGGAAGGTGCGTAAGTCATTGGGTCTTTGCTCTCAGAAGATATTTATCACCAAAGGTTTGGTTATATAAGCTGAGCGTGCTCCCTGTATCTCTTTTCCTCCTGACTCACCATGTGGTCATTTTTCCTCACAGACTTTACCATTAGAGCAGCCACCAGATGCAAGACTAATAATGGCATCCAATATTTGACTTCGAAGCTAAAATAAACCTGATTTCCTCGTAAGTTGCTCATCTCTGGTATTTTAGTTAAAATAGCATGTAGCTTACCAAGGGGTAGATGTTTAATACTATGACTAACTTGCCACTTGCAATGTCCAGGTCCAATTCCTGACTCCACTTCTGATCCAGAGTGCAGCTAATTCTTACCCTGGCAGGTACCTGTTTATAATTCGACTGTAAAGAATCCTGTCACCTACATACAGACTGAGTTGATGGTTCAACACTGCCCAGTTCTGGCCATTGAGGTTATTTTTTAAATGAACCAATAGATGTAAGATCTCTTTTCTTCTGTCCCTCTGTCTCTACCAACAAACAGCACAACTCTGGACAGAAAAGTGAATATAAAGAATCACAGTCAACATTTGCTAACCTGGAGCCATAAACTAGTAGAAACTGTAAGAGATGAATTGTGGACAGGCATGGGAGTAAGATACCTTTGAAGGGAATCAATGTTGTAGATTGCCCCCTATCTTTCCATGAGTTTTACCTCTAGAAACCCCACCAGAAGCTGAAAATGAAGAGCCAAGAAATTCCTGTGGTTCTGTCAGCGGCTGTGAGAGTGGAAGGTAAACATATTCAAATACACCCAGAACATTCTCAAAACTAGTCTGAGCCATAGCCCTATAGGCATAAGGACATTAACTCAATTCTCACTTTCATGTTTCACCTGTGAGTAGGAGTGGAAGGAAGAGAGGAAAAGACCAATAAACACCCACAAAACTAACAATCCTAAGGAAAAAAAAACAGCTTTAACCTTAAGATTAGAGAATGCTTTCCCTTGCCATACCTTACCAACATATCAGAAAAGATCTAGTTTATAACAGTGGGTTAGAGCTGAAAGAGTTGCAAGGTGCAGGCTTTATTTAAGGAGGAATTCGTGGAGGAAACTCAAAGATAATAGGGAAAAGAAAAACATTAAAAACATAAAGAATTCAAAGATTCTAGTATCTAAAACAACAAACATTAAACATAGCCCAACTCCTAGATGAAATCAATATGAAATCTCACACTAAAGACCTATTTACCTTAGTTCCTAATTGCACATGTCTTTTAATAAAAATTACAAGGCATACTAAAAGAAAAGAAATCAAAAATGGAAAGAAACAAAGGAAGAGAAATAAATGAGACACAACTTGAAATGAAAAATAAGAAAGAAAGACAATTTGAAAGAAAAATGACTATTAATATCAAATTCAGATTTTGAAGAAATTTTAAAATACCCACGGGTAATACATTAAGAGTAGTAATTCAAGAAGTACATGACATGCAAAAAAAAAATGGAAAACATAAGCAGGGAGATGCAAACTTTCAGAAAGAATCAGAAGGAAATGTTGAGAACCCTGACACTCACAAACTAGAAATCATCCTGAGAAGATAGATTGGTGAAAAGATTTTATAGCAAAAATGAAGAATTCTATGACTGGTCTTGTGGTACAAGGGGTTGACCTGCAGCTTGCCAGGATCCCTTATTGGAGTGCCAGTTACAGTGTTGGCTGCTCTGCTTCCAATGTAGCTTCCTGGGAAGATGACAGGAGATGGTCCCAGTGCTATGGGCTAAATACCCATGTAAGATCTGAACAGGTTCCTGACTCATTGCTTTAGCCTGGCCCAGACCTACCTATTGGAGCTACTTGAGAGGGAAATAGTGGATGGAAAATGTCTCTGTCTCTCCTTGTCACTCTGCGTATCAAGAAGAATAAATATTTTTTTTGAAAAAAGTATGTTAGAACACATTAGAAGACACAGCTAAGAAAAGAAAGAGGCTGTAATATATGCCAGCAGAAGCTTCCCAAACTAAAACACAAAATGAACAACTAAGGTCTGACGGCGAGGAGAACAAAGCATGGAAGAACTGTGGGTGGGCCTGGGACAATGGCTCAGTAGCTAAATCCTTGCCTTGCATACACTGGGATCCCAGTTGGACCACTGTTCATGTACTGGCTGCTCTGTTCCCCATCCAGCTTTCCTGCTTGTAGCCTGGGAAAGCAGCGAAGGATGGCCCAAAGCCTTGGGACCCTGAACCATATGGAAAATCCAGAAGTTGTTCCTGGCTCCTGGCTTTGGATCAGCTCACCTCCAGCTGATGTGAACACTTGGGGAGTGAACCAGCAGATGGAAGATCTTTCTCTCTGTATCTTATTTTCTGTGTAAACCTGCCGGTCCAATAAAAATAAACAAATCTTTCAAAAAAGAGTAAAGTGGGAAAATTTCAAAAGTATAATATAGAGTTTACTACCTGTGATGATTTGAGTTGTAGATTTGTGACTTTGTGCTTTTAAAGTGATGCACATTGAGTAGAAATTATCCTTCAATTTTTGAATTTTTATCTTTTTGCAGACCAGTGATATGCAGCATGCTATTCTCTGCTACTGGTAGGCAGTGGCAGCAGGCTACGAGTCTCAGCCAGTTGTGTAATCATGAGAGGAGACAACGGATGCTCTCCACTGTTCTGTGCTGCTAGGAGGTTAGAGGTAAGGTGTAAGGAATGCATTTTTAACCGCCAAAACAGGAACACATTTGAAGAAATAATGGCCAAGAATTTGCCAAAATTAATGAGGACACTAAACCATGGATGTAGGAAACTCAAAGACCATTAAGCCATCTGAACTACTAATCTTAATTAGTAACAATTTATTAATATTGATTCATTAATTATATAAATAAGCTATACAATTGCAAAATTTAGTATTATGGAAAACTGAATACAGGACATGTAACAGTTTCTCTACAGCATTCACAATATTTCTATGAATATATAACTCAAACTAGTTTGTTCTTAAAAATAAACATGAATGGGCACAGCACAATAGGTCAGCTTGTTCATCCTCTACCTCCAAGTGCCAAAATCCAATATGAGCATCAATTTGTGTCCCAGTTGCTCCATTTCCTATCCAGCTCCCTGCTTGTGGTTTGGGAAAGCAGCAAAGGATGGCCCAAAGCATTGGGATACTGCATCCATGTGGGAGAGCCAGAAGAAGCTCCTGGTTCCTGGCTTTGGATTGGTGCAGGTCCAATCATTGTGGGCCCTTGGGGAATGTACTAGCAAATGGAAGATCTTTCTGTCTCTCCTTTTCACTGTAAATCTGATCTATCTTTCTTTAAAATATTAACATAAACAACACAATGAATAGGTTTTATATTTCTTTTTTTTTAAGATTTATTTTTATTGGAAAGGCAGATTAACAGAGGGAGAACAGAGAGAAAGATCTTCCATCCGCTGGTTCACAAGTGGCTGCAACAGCAGGAGCTGAGCTGATCCAAAGCTAGTAGCTTCTTCCGGGTCTCCCACACAAGTGCAGGTTCCAAGACCATGGGCCATGCTCTACTGCCCTCCTAGGCCACAAGCAGAGAGCTGGATGGGATCCTGGTGGTTGCAAGGTGAGGATTTAGGCACTAGGCTATTGAGCCAGGACCCTAGTGTAGAATTTTAAGAACTCCCTTTCTATACTGTTTTTGCTGCGTCCCATGTGTTTTGATGTTTTGTTTTCATTTTCATTTTGTCTAAACAGTTTCTTTTCTTTTGTCGAATTCATCATTGGATGATGGATTGCACAGTAGCATCATTTTATCCAAGAGGCTTTTGCGTTTTCTTCACCCATGCATTGGTTATATTTCAATATATTGAAACTTCTTATCTATCAGAACAAAATTCATGTGACAAATTAATTATCGGATTGTTCCACTGACTTGAGATCTTCAAATTTATCCTAAAGGCTGCACTGGGAGATAAACATTTAGTCAAAGGACTGGCCATTATTTAAGTTAGTCATGAGAAAGACTGGCCAGTGTGGAAGGAAGCTTGAACTTAAATCATTCTGATAATGCCCAGTCACTGAATTCAACAAGAAATGGTTTTGATTTCTTTGCTGTCTGTCCTCTTCAAGTATCCCTTGGCATGGCCCAGCCTCCCTGAGAACTCCCACAGAGCTCACCTGCCACAAACAGCTCTGGCTGTGCTGGCCAGGTAAACCTTTCACCCAGACACAGAGACTGACTTACAAGACAACCACCTAGAACTCCTGAAGGCAACATTTCTCTCCATGAAGGATAAAGACTTTTAACCAGAGTTTAGTCAATTCACAAGGCTTAGATTCTGAGCTCAGTCACCAGGCTCCCAGATACTACCATAGCAAAAGGGCCATAGATGATAACTCAGACCTTACCCTGACAAAAGTCTAAGTGGCATTTCATCCTGTGTATTGTCCTAAATGGGAGACAAAACACGGCTCCTGGGATGCACTAGGATCTAAAGAACATAAACAGAAATTTGAGCACCATTCACAGATACTACAGTAACACCACCATTGTTTGGCATATGTGTGTGGGGTGATCTGAAACTTCTTGGTCTAAACATTGTGTCCTCAATTTTTTTTTCAGTCACTTTATACTAAGGCCAAAAATGTTGCCAGGGTTCCCTTGGGGTCCCTAATTGCCCTGGTGGATTTGGTAATTGCTTCAGACTCCTTCCTTTACAGAGTAAACAATGATGTGTCCTGTTAAATTTCCCACATCCTCTCAGTTCAAATGCTCCTCAAATAAGTATGCATAGAAGAGGACAAATTATAATTTGCTTAATATTCAATTCTTTCCCATGTAGTGTCAAGTATTTGATAATCTGTTTGCTTAAATAACCTGGTTGTTCTTTTCTTTATGGCCTTTACTCAAAAAATCAGAGAATTCATTTTTTTAAAAGGATGAATTTAGCTTAGTTGAATGTATTTAGCTGAAAGTCAAAGCAAGAGAGAGAATGACTGATTTTCTATCTGCTGGTTCACTTCCCAAGTAGGTACAATAGCCAGGGCTTGAGCTGACTGAAGCCAGCAGCCAGGAGCTTCTGCAGGATCTCCCATATGTGACAGGGACCGAAACACTTGGGCCATCTTCCCATGCATTTTTAGGCCCTTAGCAGGGAACTGATGAGATACAAGATGCTGGCTTCACAGGTGGTGACTTTATCCACTATGCCTCAGTGCTGGACCCAAGAATTCATCTTAGTGTCAATTCACAGGAGAGCTCAAAAGATCCAGTTTAAACGTCTTAAGCAACTGATAATATCGCAGGTAAGATAGTTAAAAGCCCTAAAACCTATTCCCTCTTTCCTTTAAACCTAGATGTCATTTTCCAACTAATTACTGCCTACTCTTGGAAATCTCCAGATTTCTGGTAGTGAGTTCCCTGGGAAGCAGAGGTTGCATTTCTGCCACCATGTAGAACTGGCTTGAGCTCCCATCCTTAGCTTATGGCCCAGCACAAGCAGTTACAGGCATTTAGGGAGTGAATGAACTGATAACAGCTCTTTCTCTGTCTCTTTGCCACTTAAATTCTCAAAGTTTGAAAAGAACAAACTACCGGGCCCAGCTCGGTGTCCTAGCAGCTAAAGTCCTCGCCTTGAATGCGCCTGGATCCCTTGAACACGCCAGTGAAGCCAGGGCACCGGTTCTAATCCCATCAGCCCTGCTTCCCATCCAGCTCCCTGCTGTGGCCTGGGAGAGCAGTCAAGGACAGCCCAGAGCCTTGGGACCCTGCACCCACGTGGGAGACCAGGAAGAGGTCCTGGCTCCCGGCTTTGGATCAGCACAGCACCATCTGTTGCGGTCACTTGGGGAGTGAATCAGCAGAATGGAAGATCTTCCTCTCTGTCTCTCCTCCTCTCTGTATATCTGACTTTGCAATACAAATAAATAAATCTTTAAAAATAAAAAATAAAAAAGAGCAAAGCACCTGCTCCCTGCTCCCACTGCACTGAGACTTCTAAGTGTTTCCTGTGTGTGATGAAAAACTCCTCCATGTTGAGAGGAGTTTGAATAGCATTACTTCATTGTCATTTTCTGCTGGATCCATGGAAATATCATATTTATCCCTCTCAAAAGAAAAGAAAACGTGGAATAAGGGCTGGGGTGGGGGTGGGGAGAGTAGGCTTCACAATGAGGACTTTGATGGCCAGCTATGGCTTCTAACTCCAGTTTTCTGAATCTGGGAGGTGGCAGTGATAGCAGGAGTCCAGCGCCTCCCATGTGGGAAACCTGAAGTAAGTTCCTGGCTCTAGACTACTGTCTTTGCCCACCCCAGCCACTGCAAGTATTAAACAAGAAAACCAAGAGATGGAACTCCTTTCTTGTTGTCTGCTTATCAAATTAATGAATTAAAATTTATAATTTTAGAAACAACACTTAACTTCTAACATGGTCAAACACACCTTGTACAAACTCTACCAAGTACACCAAGTACGCGTATCAAATAGCAGTCCTGGAGGCAAAAATGTAATGATTTGGGGCATCTAAAGAAGCTAGAACAGTAAAGAAAAAGAAAAGAGTTCTGCTAAGAAAAGCAGAAAATACTCCAGTAGAAATGCCATTTCCTGGCTAGGCTAGAAATTGGCCTTCCTGGAGGAGGCAGTACCCAGGGTATTTTACATAGCTGATAATTACAGTATTCATACTGAGTGAAGAACCCAAGGTTCTTTGTCTTTGAGATGAGAAGAGTAACAATTATCTCAAGGTGTAAGGAGCTAAAAACATGCTGAACGACTGGGCAGTAACTGTTCCCCATCCAGAACAGACTACACGTGGTTTCAGTATTATTCAGAGGTTACTTGTTTGATTTGGTTTTACTGTCTTTATCACATACACAAAAAACTAGATATTGTCAAGGTTCAGTTCAACATCTCTGGAAAATAACTTTCTAACTTCATGTTCTTAACTTAGTCAGATAGAACTGTCCTAACCAGAGACCATAGTCTGAATGAATGCAACAACAGAAACTTGTTCTCTTCCAGTTCTGGAGGTCATAAGCCCATGATCAAGGTCCAGCAACTCTGAGTTTTGGTGAGGGGTCTTTCTGATTTACAGAGGCTTGGCAGTGCAGGTGCACAGAGAGGAGAAAAAGTTCTCTACTGTCTCTGTTTACAAGGACACTAACCCAACAGGTCAGAGCACCTCCCTCATGGCTTTTAACCCAAAGGATATCCTTTAGCACTCCATCTCCAAATATTGCCACAGTGGAACTAGGTTCAACATATGAATTATGAGAGGACACACACATTCAGTGCAAGACAGGAATTCTGTAATTTCTTGCTCTCATAGGAAAAAAAAGCCCTTTTGGGCCTAGCGCAGTGGCCTAGCGCCTAAAGTCCTTGCTTTGAATGCACCAGGATCCCATATGGGCACTGGTTCTAATCCTGGCAGCCCCGCTTCGCATCCAGTTCCCTGCTTGTGGCCTGGGAAAGCAGTTGAGGATGTCTCAAAGCCTTGGGACCCTGCACCTATGTGGGAGACCTGGAGGAAAGTTCCTGGCTCCTGGCTTCGGATTGGCACAGCACTGGCCATTGTGGTCACTTGGGGAGTGAATCATCAGATGGAAGATCTTTCTCTCTGTCTCTCCTCCTCTCTGTATATCTGACTTTGCAAAAAGAAAAAAAGTACAAATTTTAAAAAAGGTCCTTTCAATAGTGACACATGTGTCCCTTGGCAATACAAAAGTTATTACATATATATGCACAATGAATTGTTACAGGCCGAAAAGTTGCATACCTTCTAACTCTTATTGCCAAACACCTTTTAAAATACCTGCAACAGTGGATTGATGACGGTATTAGACATTGTATTCAAACCCTTTGATGTTAGTTTTAGCTGAGTGACTTCTTTTGGCATGAAAGTTGTGAAGTAAGCAGAGGAGTGAAAAGCACTTGTGTATTGAAGCTTACTACTCTTAGAAATAGCTACCTTGGGAACAAGCACTAAATATCTTTTTGTGAGTTAAAGAATTACCCAGAGGATGGCTGAGGTACCATAACTAATAGCAGTCTCCCTCATCTACAGTGACATCACTCCCAGAAGAGATTAGACAAGTTGGGCTCAGATCAATAGTTGTATACAGCTAGCCCAGCCTAAATTGCTGGCTCACAGAATCAAAAACTGTATAAAGTCTTATTGTTTTAATAAATTAAGCTTTGAATTGTTTTGTAATGTAGCAATAGGAAGCCAATAACTCTATGAAGTACGACGGACTTCCTTTCAGGAAACACAGGAGTGCAGCATAAAATGATAGGTGAGAATATAAGACAGACATCTAGTCTTACAGATAGGCATAGAGATCTGCAGCGATAACTACAGAAAAATTTTACTTTTAGGTGCATGAAATTTAATACTCCTGATAATCAAAGGTGAGAAAATTATACATGGCCTGGAAATGATCATTTTTTTTATAATTCCAGAATTTTTTTCATCTCATTTGGAATGAATAGCAGTCAAATCAGGAGATCAAATTATATGGGGGAGTTGATATCAAAAACATTTATTTTACATCCATGAAAATTCTTCTGTCTCTCTTCAACTTATGCTTTGGTAATCGAGTCAGATTAATTTTTCTTTTATCCAAACTGGTTTGCCCATTCCTTGAAATTACATATGATGACATAATCCAAAGTCTAACTTGGCAACAAAGAGATTGTGCAGCTTGAGTCTGGTTTCTCTTCACTTTTCATTTCCCTTGGGTCCCATTCATATTTCTTACAGACACTTTCCCTTGTGACCCAATCTAATTTGATTCCCTACCACATCTCTTCTACCAACAGTATCCAAAGCTATTTTGCAGAGATCCTATAAATAACACTTTGACAGTGTTTAAAGGATAATATTCATGGCAAAAGAAAAGCTGTTACTTAAAAAGAAAGGGACATGAGGCATAAAGGCTCTTTTCAGGACAGTCTCCAAAGTTAAACTTGGATTTTATCAACCAAACGGAATCATCTATTTTTCCAACTAACTTGACAGAATTGCCCCAATTATTTTGGCTTTATACAGAAAAAGCCATAATGAAGTGAAAAGGATAGGAAAAACTGACCAAAGATTGTTAATGTCAAAGCAAACTGACAGAACCAAAGACAATTATCCAGGTACAGGATTCCACAACCATTTGAATTCCTCCTTTTTTTTTTTAACCCTGCTAGGATCTAAGAGTGTTTCTATCACCTCCAAAATTCACTTATTGAAACTTAAACACCAATGTGATGGTATCCAGAGGAGGGGACATGTAGGAAGTGGTTAAATCATAAATGTAGAGCCTTAGAGAACAGATTTAAGACCTTCATAAAAGAGAATTCATACTGGTTTTGATCTTTTGCCTGCCCAACCTCCACCATGTTAATGTTCTTGACACCATATTAGAAACCTAACAGATGCCAGTGCCTTGGAAGTGGACTTTCAGTGCAGTGATAGAATACATTTCCGTTCTGAATGCACTAGAACAAACCTCCCCATAGCATCCTGGTCCTCTGAGTCCCTTACCACTAGTCTCATTAGAGATTGTCAATCTCTCTTGCCTCCCAGTATTTCACTGAAAACACTTGTTGACTAAAGCAGACATAACAAGGGACCACAAACTGTGTTTTAAATAACAGAAAGTTATTGCTTCATAGTTTTAGGGGCAGAAGAACAAAATCAAGGTACAATATAGATAGAAATGCAACAGTCCAAGTTGAAGCTTTGATCTACCTTGAGGAGGTATTTGGAGATGCTACCTTGAGTGTCGAACCTCCGTGATGAGATTAGTGTCCGTCATGATAGATGTGCACTCATTTTCTTCACTCCCCGCATGCAAGCACAGGGAGAAAGTGTCCATTTGCTCACCATGAGAAGAGACATCACTTGGAAAATTAAATCTGCCTGTCCCTTCTTCTCATACTTGGCAGCCGCAATTGAGAAGTGCATGGTTAACACAGGGTGTCTTTTATAAAGTTTTGTTTATTTTGGCAAGATTCACAGAGCCTTGGCCTGTAGATGGCTGTCTTCTCCATGTCCCTGCACAGACTCTCCCCTCTGTGTGTGGCTGTGTGCTTAGTAAGGATTACGAGGATACTGGCCACATAGGATTAGGTTCCATTCATATAATCCCAGTTTACTTCTTTACAAGCCTTATTCCCAAATGTATAGTCCTATCCCAGAGAATTCGGGTTTAGAAATTAAGCATATGAATGGGGGTCGTCATAAGTTAACCCTTAACACTCTTGAACATTCTCTATTTAATACATGTGTTTCCCTTCACCTTGCTTCCTCAATATTAAACCAATTTCACTGGCCTCATCACTATACAAGGAAGTCTTCTAGGGAAAATATACAAGTCAACCAATTTCAAGACATTTCCCAGTTTAAGGAATGTGAACATAAAAGAAAAAGTATACTTAGAATTATGTAGGAGTAGATGACTTTGAAAATGAAAACATTGCTGAAATATTTAAATAACTGAGAATCTAATGATTGGAATAAAATGAAAATCATTATGGTTCATAAAAGAGAGCTGGGAAAACTAAATCCCACTGTGCAATCCATTTATATCAGGGAGCAACACACTGTAAACACTCATAAAATAACTAAGCAGCTTGTTAGTGGGGCTCTGAGCAGAGTGTAAGGAAGGGGACAGGAAGAGTTGCTCATATTCTTGAATTCTTTCATCAGAAACTAGTGCAATGTGAGATTGGCATTAAGTATAGCAGCTAAATTGTAGCTTGCAATGGCCACCTCTCATATCAGAGTGTCTGGTTTGAGTCCCAGCTGTAAAAAAATCAGCTTCCTGCTAATACCCATGCCAGAAAGCGGTAGATGATGGTTCAAGTACCTGGCTGCCTACCCCCACATGGGAAGATATTAGATTGACTTCCTAGAACCTAGCTGCAGCCTGGCCAGCCTTGGTAGTTGCCAGCATGTGGAGAATGGATTGCGAGATGGAAGATTTCTCTGTCTCTCTCTCCCTTTCCCTCCCCTTCCTCTTCTACCATATGTTCCCCTTCATCCTCTTCCTCTCTGTCTCTCTCTGCTTCTCAGAAAGAATAAACAAATTTTTAAATGTTTACAGTCTTTAACTATAGGGTAGAAGGTATCATTATGCTCCTAAATCTGCACTGTGAAATATGTGTAATTTGCTTACCTTATATAAATAATTTAACAATAATGCACTGTACATCTATCACTGTAACAGCCATAGGCTGGTCTCCTTTTTGAATCACTGTGGAGCATTAGCCCAGTCACACAGTAACTATGTAAATGTCAAATAGGAGCCCATTAATGTAAAGGATTAACTTTGTACCATCCTTGCAGGGATATCAGCATAACAGCAATAGTAACACCAATGTGAAACCACCTTTTCTTCAGAGGGTGGGGATGTATAGGGATATTCCCTACTAATCTTCTCACCCACTTCTACTGGAAAGGAAAAATTTCCTGGACAAACAGCCCTCAACCAGGGGTGAATATGAAACCAATATTCACAGTCTCTTTCATGTATTTCTCTTTCTACTTCAGTACTTTATCCCTCATTTCCAAACATATAATTTAATGTTCCCATTGAACATTAAACCAGCAGAAACTGATCTCTAAATAATTATCTTAACTCACTTCCCCAAGAATTATGCCAGAGGCCTTCAAGAAGCTCATGGAGGGCCTAGCATGGTGGCCTATTGGCTAAAGTGCTCTTCTTACATGTGCTTGGATCTCATATGGGCACTAGTTTGTATCCCAGCTGTTCCACTTCCCTTCCAGCCCCCTGCTTGTGGCCTGGGAAAGCAGTAGAGGATGGCCCAAAGCCTTCGGATCCTGCACCCCCATGGAAGAGCCAGAAGAGGCTCCTGGATCCTGACTACAGATTGACTTAACTCTGACCATTGTGGTCACTTGGGGAATGAACCAGTGGACAGATCTTTCTCTGTCTCTCCTTCTCTCTGTAAATCTGACTTTCCAATAAAAATAAATAAGTCTTTAAAGAAAAAAATTCATGGAAAATGAGTATCAGGGAAAAACTCCTGATGGCTTTCCAAAACATTTTGTACCAAAATAAACATCCCTGAAATATTTTCCACGAATGGTTTAGGGTCCCTTCATGTGACAGACCATCCTGGCACAGTGATTTTTCATTGAGACATTGGGCCTCTCACCCAAATCCTTCCTCAAATTCCACCTGCCTCCTTGTTCCCTTCAGAAATAGTGCTCATAACTAAAGGGAAGGAAATCTCAAGCATCCACATATCCTTTCCCACTCAGAGCATTTCCTCCTTTTTGCACTTTCTGCCCAAAATAGCCCTTTTTAGAAACCATCATAAAAGGCTGCCAGGCTTGTTTTGATGTCTCTAACCCCATAACCCATGCTAGGGCTGCCCTCTAACTCTTTTTCTGGGCTCCAAGAACGCAAAAGGCCTTTGCTAATTATATCAACTGGGAAGCAGGCAGGGACGATTCAGGAACATAAGTGCCACTCACCCACATGCAGCTCCACACCATCACTACCATGCAAAGAGGCTAAGTCTTTTTTGGAGGCTGACCAAAAAGAAACAAGAGGGAAAGCGGGCACGAAAACAAACAGGCTGCTATTCTTGGATACTTAAAAATATACCTTTGGAAGTGGTTTTGCAAGAAAAAGAAATACTTTTTTAACTCCCACCACCACATTTGTCAGTCTAATTTCTTCCTGAATAAACAGTGTTCCCTCCGACCTAAATGACAAGAGGGGCTTTTCACCTCAATGGATTTTTGTCGATTATCAAGGCGTCCTGGCCACATGAATTGTTGTCTCTGATAATTCCCCTCCATATTTCAAGCCAAAGCATTAGGTGTGCCCACCTAATCAAAACATGCCCACCCTGCATTATTAGAGAAAGGGGCAGAGGGATGAGCCAGAAGACATGTAAATGCTGGAAACTTCTTGGCCTGAATTTTCTTTCTCAGGAGTCATCTTACTCCACCAGTGTCTGTATTCATGTGGGATATAATGTTATTTCATTTTCCTCTGGTCATCTTACATCCCTGGAGAGAGCTTGACTCATGATATAATTATATGCTCAGCCTGTTCCCACTGAGAGTCACTCCCGACTGCCACTGGCCTGCCCCCTCGCAAATCCTCCATGCCACTGCCAAAGAGAGCAGAACTCGGCCAGAAGTACAGCGACACTTTCTGCAAGACCGTTAATCATTAGGTTCTCAGAGAACAGTTCACAAGGGCCATTGAGCCTTGAAGGTTAGTGACTCATTGCAGAACCAGCTGGGTTTGTGGTCCAGGGGGCTGGTCAGCACAGCTTGCCCTGTTCTCTTCGGTGGTTCATAAAGCATTTCCTGGAGGATGGATTTTTAGATGTTTAGATTTTTTAGATGATTTTAGATGCTTAGAAATCAAGGCTGATTTCACCAAGAGTATGAGTGCTCCCATCAGAGCAGGATTCAGCAGGGTCTTGTGGAAACACCTTGGGGATGAGCAGGGTGGCCCCTTGTGATCCATGGCTTGGTATCTGCCCTTTCAATGCCATGAGTCTCAGTTGCAGAGGGGTGTCAGGATATCATCTTTTCCAACTGCTTAGTTTCAGCCAAGGAAAGGGTTCTTCACTATTTGCATTTACAGCTAGGGGTAAGAGTTCCTCAACTGTACCACACTGTACACACAGGCTGCTTCCACTGGATCTATTTTTTTCTGGCCTCCTTCACTTTTAGGCTTGTGTCAAATCTCATTTCCTCATAGAGACTTTTCTTGAACCTCCTAATGCAACTTACATGGTCCTCAATTTTTGTTTAATCATAGCACTGAATTGTCCCTTCATAGTTCCTACCACAACTTGTTATATATATTTGTTTAAACTAAGTCTCTCTCCATGAAATTGCAAATTCCATGGACAAAAATATATCATCATTTTTTACACATAATTTACCAGGATTAAATCAGGAATTTTACATAGTAGTTGGTATGGAGTTTTTTCTCAAAGTTCACTAGTTATAATTTACATTATCAACTTCATTAATAAATAAACTTTACTGAAACCATCCCATTCAATTCTGTATGCTTTTTGAAAACTATGACCTCTTGTCACCTTCTTTTCCCATTTTTTTCTATACGCATTTATATACATGCCATTAAAAGCCTAAATCCTTTCTTAGCTTTCTTAGTGGTTTTGAATTCCATGGAAAACCCTGAGGAAAAACACCCTTTTTCATTTTTTTTTTTTTTCATTTTCGTGTTGTGTCTTCCTCATAGCCACAGGGCTAACCCAAGTAGCTATTTTCCCAGAAGTTCTCAGGAACTTCACATTCATAATACAATTGCATCAAGTGCACCCGAAACATTTTGTCCAAAATAGCTTGTTTTTTCCACCCGGTTGTCCCTTTTCCCCAAACGATCTCCCTAAACTGGCTGGAAAGCATTTCACTGGATGACCTTGTCTTGTTGCCGCCTGAGACTAGGCCACCGGGTCAGTACAAAAAAGAAGTCAGTCAGACAGTCGGAAATAAGGGGCAACGCAACTCCTCTTGTCCAAGGGAAAGTGCAGTGTGAGTTACTGAGGGGCTGTCTGGACCAATGTGATCTCACAGCCCCCTGCTAATTCTCTTCCTGGGTAACACACTTCTCTCCAGGGCCTCAAAAGGAAGGGGCCTACCACGCTTTCATTCCAACAGGTTTCCTTAACAAGGATCTTAAGATGACCTGGTGCTCATCTCACCTGCCTGTTTCTGAGCAGGTATGGAAAAATCTGTGTTCTTGGAGGCAGGGTACCTGTTCTGCCACCTCAGCTCTCCTACACATGAATCATGTGTGCTACACAAAGATTTCTTCTCTCTAAGCTCAGATACAGTAACAAACAAAGACTAAATTCCCTCATAAGATTATTTTTTCCCCTTAATAATGATAATGATTATTTCATTAACAACAGCAACACTGCTGTTTTTGAAAACACAGTGCCAAAAACTTGACCGGATCCTCATAAGTATTTATGGGATCTAATGAACCCAAGGTATGCCTACTAATCATTCCTGTGGGCACAGCTACTGTAGAAATAGCCTGGGAGGATATTGCTTTTATTTCTATTAGATTTTTCTTTGTAACAAACTACTCAAAGATTCAGTAGCTTAAGAAAAATGATTTTTTACACTTCATGATTCTGTGACCAACCTGTGGGGGGTCCCTCCGCAAGTCTTCTCTAGGCTTATTCTTGAAGCTGCTATCAACCAGATGATCTGCTGGGCTGACCACTGGTGACAACCGTTGACTACCTTCTTTCTCCTCTATGTGACCTAGTATCTGCCACTTGGCTACCTGCTGCCCTTACAAGGAAGTCTCTGAACAGCATTCCAAGAGGGTCAGAGTGGAAGCCATGAGGTCTCTTGAGGCACAAGCTGCAAACCTCACACAATATCATTTCTACTTGAGAAGTCTAGGTCAGACTGTTGGGTAAAAAGAAGAGCAGCAACGTCTGATTACAGAACACACAACCTGAGATAAGAATCAATGACCATTAAATGTCTATCAGTGTTTAGTCTGGTAATTTTCTGTATATAAATTGTCCTTATTACAATACTACCCTACTTCCCATGCTGCTCCCTGCTAATATACCTGGGAAGGCAGCATAAGATGACCCAAGTGCTTGGGCTCCTGCTACCCACAGGTGAATCCAGGCATTCTGGGAGTGAACCTGCTTTCTCTCAGTTCTTGTATATTATCACTTCTTGCCACATGACCTTACTTACAACAATTCTTCTTTTCCTAATAATAAATATATAATAAGTCTTGCTATATCCCTGTAAGATGACTTACTAAGTGTTAGCAATGACATCAAGTACAGAGTAAGATTTCAATAAAGGTTTAAAAGCAAATGCAGGAACAAATTATGATCAAATGGATTATTACAGGATGAATATTAATAGTAATATTACTGACTTCCACTTGCAGCTTGAAAAAAACACCAACAATTAGATGGATTCTTCAGACTCAAACAACAAAATGTTTTGGAAAACATATGGGGGAGAAATAGTTTTCAGACAACAGGAAATATAGGACAAGGATTCCCAGGTGAAGAAACACAAACATGGTGGGACCGACCATTGATCGATGCACTAGATTACTGCTGGTAAAGAGCCTATAGGGTAAATCTCAGAGAGGGGAGAGCCAGAGAGTGCCTAGCAGGTGTATCACGTTGAAAAAACAGAGTTCAAGATGTTCATGGATCAAAGAAGTGTTCCAAAGAAATCAAAGAGTGCTGAGAGAGAGAGCAAGAGTGAGAGAAGAGAGAACAGACCCTGAGTACAGCCAGGTTCCCCTTGAGCCTTTATCCTAGCCTGATCCAAAAAGAAGACTCAGATAGAAAACTGTCAACCCAGGGAATAAAAGATGAGCAAAAGCAGGCAAAAACATTTCCCAGAATTCACAAAGGCTGCAAATAGGTGATCCACCTGCTGGCCAGAGTGGAAGTACCTTACTGCTTGCAGAGTTATAGGGTGGAGAGAGTCCATGCAGACTTACTGAAGTCTGTCCATCACACAAAATTTCAAAGCAAGCCATAAACCAATCAAACTATTTCCAAATGACTTGCGCACCTCTAAGCACAAAACTAAAAAATGTATATATTTTAAAAGCCATTTAAAAATGAAATCCAGAACCCAGTAATGTGAATTCACAAGACTGCTGTCCTACAAAAAATGTTCAGGCATGCAAAAAACAAAAAAAGCCAAGAAAATAGAATATATAATGAGGAACAAAATCAATCAATAGAGGATCCAGAAAGGAAACAGATAATGAAATTACTATATGCAAATATAAACTCAGCAACCGAAACTAAATCCCATATGGTTAGGATGGTAGGAGAAAGAGAAGTTTATTTACAGAAGATGTTTCTGAAGATTGTAGAAGATAATTATGGACGACATTTTAAAAGACCCAAATTGAAGTTCTAAGATGAAAATATTGTGCCCAATTTAAAAAATATGTTCAACAGAATTAACAGCAGATTAGAAACTACAGAAGAAATTGAACAAATTTTAACATGAAGTAACCTAGGATGAATATAATTTAAAAAAATAATGTAATAAAGGAAGAAAATGGAATAATGATCTACAATCAATGTTTGAATTTTATGAACAAGCAGATCTAAAGTTTAGAAAATTTCAAGAAGACAAATAAAAACAAACAACATGTATCATTTCAGATTGTATAAAATATGTAATAAACAGAAAATTCTAAAAATTAAAAAGGCACATTGCAGAGAAAGGAAAAGAATTGTAGACCTCATGTCATATGCATTGGTGAAATGATATCTTTAAACTATGGTGGAAGTGGAACAAGCAAGGAACAATCAACTTAAAATTCTATGCCTAGAAAAAAAATAAATGCCTTTTTAAAATATATATAAGAGAAAGACTTTCTAAGCAAAAAAAAAGTATCATCTGAAAAGCACAGGAAAGAATATCATTCAAGGAGAAAATAAAGTAACAGGAAGAAAATCCAATGTGCATTAAAAAGTGAAGTTGATAAGAAATATAAAATGCAGGTTTAAATGTAAGACTGGTTTTCTTGGGGCTGCCTCTGTGACTCAACTGGGTTATTTTGCACTTCAAGCACCAGCATCCCTTTTGGGCACTGATTCATGTCTTGGCTACTCCACTTCTGATCTAGCTATTTCCTTATGTCCTAGAAAAGCAGCAAAGGATGGCCCAAATCCTTGGGATGCTGCACACCCACGTAAGATACCCAGAAGAGGATCCTGGTTTTGGATCCGCTCAGCTCTAGCAATTATAGCCATTTGGGGAGTGAACCAAAGGATGGAAGATCTTTCTGTCTCTCTTTCTATAAACCTGCCTTTCAAAAATAAATAAATAAATCTTTTTTAAAAGACTGATTTTTCTTAAATACAATTTTTAAAATTGACTAGGGAGAAATACTGGATTCATTATATATGTAGAAGTAAAATGTTTGTTAATAATGGTATCAAGCTAGGAAAGGGAGACATAAGGTTGGTTCCTTCAGTTTAGATAAAATATATATTATCACCTAAAGTTAAATTGAAATAAATTAGATATAAACAGTACACCATAAAGCAACCATGCAAATATAAAATAAACTTCAATAGTAAGCCAATAAAAGACATAAAATGGATTCATGAAAGCATACAACTAATCCAAATTAACATAGCAAGGTAAACAGATTCAACAAATAATAACAATCATGTTGACAATACATTGAACACAAAGAATCTGGACATATCAAAAGAAAAGCAGAAGCTGTCAGTTTGAAAATTAAACAAAAACAAAACGTAAACCAGGAATAGATTATATACTGGCTCCAATATAAATTAATATGAAGGCAGATTAAAATGATATTAGGGACCCAGTGTGATAGCCTAGTGTCCAAAGTCCTTGTCTCGCACGTGCGGGGATCCCATATGAGCAGTGGTCCTAATCCCGACGGCCCCGCTTCCCATCCAGCACTCAAGGATAGCCCAAAGCCTTGGGACCCTGAACCCGTGTGGGAGACCTGGAGGAGGCTCTGGGCTCCTAGCTTTGGATTGGCTCAGCTCTGGCTGTTGTGGCCGCTTGGGGAATGAATCAGCGGATGGAAGATCTTCCTCTCTCTCTCTCTTCCTCTCTGTATATCTGACTGTCCAATAAAAACAAATCCTTGAAAAATGATATAAGATAATTTATAACTGCAGTTGAAAACCAAAGGAAGCAACAAAGGCCGTATCAACATCACACAAGGTAGATTTTTAGTAGGGATATTGCAAGAAATAAAAGGGTTCATGTCATATGAAACCACATTCAATTTAACCGGAGGATATGTGCACATACCTAGTAAGAGATTCAAAATATATGAAGCAGAAATTCAGTGAAACAAAAATAGATAAATCCACAGTCAGTTATCTCAACATTGCTTATTCAACAAATAATATGACAAGTGGATGAAAATTACTGAATAGAGAAGATGAAAGACATTTTCACACATCTTTACCTAATCCACATATATACCATATTCTACTTAACAACAGAAAAATATGCTTTTTCTCAAGTACACCAAGAGCATTTACCATGACATTCTAATTTTTTATTTATTTTTATTTTGCTAAAAAGAGATAGATAGATGGATTTTAAGATTCCATTTACTGGCTTATTCTCCTAACTACAACAGCAAGAGTTTAGTTAGGTCAAAGCTAGGTTCCAGGAATTCAACCCAGCTGTCACACACACAGATGGAACTCAACTAGTGAAATTACACATGAGCAGGAATCTGGACTTGAAGCAGAAAAACAAAACACAAAACAAAACCCAGCATTCTGATATGGGACACATGCTTCCCACTTAACAGATTAACTGCTGTCCCAAACATTCACCCCCACCAAAAAAAAAAAAAGTATTGTAACTCCTTAGACAAGCTTAGGCAATATTCACAATATATATATATTTAACACAGTGGGATGAAATTAGAAATTAACAGAAAAAAACTGCAAAATCTTCTACATTTGATAGTAAATAACGCATTAAAGAAAAACCCATGGGCTAACAGAGGAACCAGTGAAAAATCAGAGTAGTTTGAATAGAATCAAAAATGAAAAAAGAAAAATTGGAAGCTACAACTAGAACAGTATACAAGAGGAAATTTATCATTAAATAACATTATTATAAAAGAAAAATGTCAAATGAGTTATCCTAATTTTCACCATCAATGACAAAGGAAATAATAGCAAATGCAAAATTAAAAGAAGGAAAAACAATAAAGAGCAAGAACCACTGAAGTAGGAAGTAAAATTATATTAAAAATCAATTAAATTAAGATACAACTTTAAGAAGTTAAACAATATAAATATTGATATAAAAACACGATTATAAATTACTGATACAAAAATGAGAGTGAGAGAGTGGGATTTAGTTATATCTCTTACAATTCCAGTTGTGACTCCCATATGTCTTATGAGAATGCTTAGATTTGGGGCCTACAAGATGGCTCAGTTTGCTAATCCTTCACCTGCCAGTTCCAGCACTCTACATGGGCACTGGTTCACGTCCCAGCTGCTCTGCTTCCCTGCAAGCTCCCTGCTGTGGCCAGGGATAGCAGTAGAGTATGCCCCAAAGCCTTGAGACCCTGCACCTATGTAGGATACACTGAGGGGTCTTCTGACTCCTGGCTTCAGACCAGCTTGACTGGCATTTGCAGCCCTTGGGACCAACAGATCCAAGATTTTTGTTTCTCCTTCTGTCTGTTAAATCTGCCTGTTTTATAAATATAAATGGATGAATGAATAAATAAGAATGCCCAGGTTTAATTCTGGTCCTAGATTTCATCTTCTTACTAATGGAAAGGCAGATTTACAGAAACAGGAGACAGAAAGATCTTCTGTCCACTGGCTCATTCCCCAAGTGGTCACAGTGGTCGGAGCTCAGCTAATCCAAAGCCAGACACCAGGACATTCTCCTGGGTCACCCATATGGATGCAGAGTCCATATGGGCTATTCTCTGCTGCTTTTCCAGGCAGAAGTGGAGCAGCTGGGACTGCCAGTGTGCAAGGCTAGGATTTTAGCCACTGAGCCATTGTGCTGAGCCTGAAATTTCATTCAACATTTCCCTACCTGTTTTTCTTTTTGTGTCTTGTTTTATTTCACTAAGCAAAACAGTCCTCTAAATTCATCTTTGTTATCCCAAATAGCAGAATCTCTTTCTAAGGTTAGTATTCCTCTGTGTGTGTGTGTGAGTGAGAGAGAGAGAGAGAGAGAGATTGAGAAAGAGAGAGATTGACATTTTTCTTATCCGTTCACACATCCATTGACCTACACTCAGGTTGATTCCATTTCTTGGCTATTGTGAATACAGTGCAATAAACATGGCAGTGGAGAGAGCTTTACAAGGTGCTGATTTCATTTCCTTAGTTTATACACCCAAAAGAGGTCTTACTTACATCATAAGTCTAACTTTAATTTTTTAGGAACTTCCATGCTTTTCTCATAATGGCTACACCTGCAAATATTTTTAGACTAATAACTATCAGCTAAATAGACAAAAAAGATTGAATCTTACAGTTCACAAATGAAAAACAAATGCTCAGCCTCCCCAACAAGCATTTAGTTAACATGTAAATCTCAAAGATACACGATTATCATTGTCCAAAATGAGATTTTTTCCTCATTACTAGCATTTTCTAGGATGCTAATGCTGATTGAAAAGGTTCAATAGAGACGCTCATTTACTATGTCAGAAACTCAATTCAAACCAACTTTTAAAGAGAAGAAAGGAGAGAAGGGGGAGGAGAGAAGCAAGAGGAAAAGGAGAATGGAGGAGGGGGAAGAGAGGAAGGGAGAGGGAAGGAGAGGAGAGGGAGGCATATGAAAGGGAAGAGAATAAAACAAGGAAGAGAAAATGATTAGTTGACCCATCTAATTGAAAAGCAAGAGTAGAACTAGCTGATTGATTCAGAAGAATCCCATGGCCCCAGAGTGCAGTCAGGTAGGACCCCTCCCTCTCCACACCTCAGCTCTGCTTTATAGTGTGGGGATTCGTTCTTGGGCAGATTATGTCCAAATGATAGGCACTATGATCCAATGCACTTGGTCCTCCAGTAATTTTCTACAATGTAGAAGAAAAAATAGAACCTCTCCTTTAACAAAACTGTCAAGGGACTGGCACTGCAGCACAGCGGGTTAAGTTGCTGCTTACAATCCTAATAGCCTACATTGGCACACCAGATTGAGTCCCACTATTCTGCTTCAGATTCTAGTTTCAACCTAATGCACCTGGGAAAGTAATGTTGAATGGACTAAGTTTTTGAGGCTCCCAAATCCTTGCCAGAGACCTGGATGCAGTTTATGGGCTCCTGGCTTCAGCATGACCCAGATCTTGCTGTTGTGGCCATTTGAAGTCTGAATCAACATATAGAAGATAATAGCTGTCCATCTTTCTTTCTGTCTCTCTTTTCATCCCTGCCCTGTCAAACCAACAAATAAATCTTCTTAAAGACCTTCAATGGCCCTGCCTAGGTAGCAGGTTGACCCTGGATGAATCCTTGAACTATTGTTGTAAGTGTTTCTATTTTAGGAGCCCAGAGAGGAAGCACTCTAATTCTTTGCCCTTCCTGAGGCACACTGTGTTGAGTAGTGGCAACCTAACATGAATCCTAAAATGAGAGGGAGGACAGGTTCTCACAAGGAAGTAAAACCAGAAAAACAAATCAGAAAATATTCCCCCCTAGAGAAAGGTTTATTGGTACAAATTTCTTGAAAGAATACATAAATAATTACAACATATTCCTATCTCTTAACTTAGTACAAGGCTGAATCTTCTTGAAGATAAGGATAATATTTTCTTTCAAAAAAAGAAATACTGCCTTATTTGAAAGTCAGTTGTGTTTTCTTGCAAAAAAAAGAAACTTATTTACTTATGAAAGTCAGTTACAGAGGAAGAAAGAGATATTTTCCACCTGCTGATGCATTTCCAATATAATCACTATAGCCAGAGTTGGGCCAGGCTGAAGCAGAAGACAAGATATTCTTCCAGGTATCCCATTTGGGATGACAAAAGCCCAAGAGCTTGGTCCATCTTCCACTGCTTTCCTCATGTCATTACCAGGGAGCTATACTGAAAGGGGAGCAGTCAGGACTTTAGGTGGTACCCATAGGGGAGTGCCAATGTCACAGGTGGTAGCTTTACTTGCTAAACTACAATGCTAGGCCAAAAAGGATTTTATTCTATTCATATTTTTTAATTATAAAGCCAAGAATATGAAAGTGAGAAAAACCGTAAATGTTTAAAGAATGATGATGAGAACGAGTGAATGATTTCTCTTCTTGGCTTCTACCTTACAGAAATCAATCAATACTGGTACAAGGATTTGAAAATAAAAACACTTATTGCATTCAAAATGACAAACAGGAAAATTATTATATAAACTACGGAATAATACTAGTGCGCATTTAAAAGGACCTTTACAGATCTGGCCTGGAGGTGTAGTAGATATAAGATGCCATTGTGACACCTGCACCACATATCAGCATGCCTTGTTAGAGTCACACATATTCCATAATTCCCATTCAGCTTCCTGTTCATGCACCTTGGAGGTAGAAGATGGTGGCTCCTTAGTTTCAGCCATTCATTTGGGACACTTAGAATACTCCTAGCTTGGCCTGGCCTATCCCTGGTTGTTGTGGCATTTCAGGAGTAAATCAACATATGTAGGCAACTCTCTCTCCTTGTCTTCTGCCTTCAAACTAAATAAATAAATCTTTTTGAAAAAAGTATTTATAAACAATTTAGCTGACATGGGAAATACATATTACACATATTAAGTCAAACCACTGATCCAAATAAATGTAATGTGTATTTTTTCTTCTTTTATTATTATTATCATTTTAAGATACAGTTAAAGAGGCTACTGGGATTTGCCTTATCCCCTCCCCACCCCCACCACCCACCTAGTTCCCCTATATCCTTACTAAAATATAGTTCTTCATACACAGTCATATGTTCAGCACTGCAGGCATGGGCAACGAGAGAGAGTCCAGCATCCTATTGTCAAGATAAAGTACACAGTTTCATTGTAAGTTTATCTTTGGAAGTAGAGATGCATACTGCATTGTATCCTCACATCTGGGTATGTTAGTCTCCATTTCACAGCTACTTTACATCCCCTTAAATGAAAAGTCACTGTACAAAATCAACAATAGGAAGAAAAACAGAAATTTACAGTGCCATGAAATTAAATAACATGTTACTAGATATGAGAGTCTCCATTACACAGCTACTGTACATCCTCTTAAATCAAAACACACAAGACAAAATCGACATCAGGGAGAAAAAACAAATTAACAACACCATGAAGTTAAACAACATGCTATTGAATGACTAATGTGTTGCTTGAACACAACCCAGTTCTGTAATCAGAAACTCTGTGATCTCCTCTTCATCTATTTCTTGTCTTCCCAGACTCCAGTGACACTACACCCCAACTGGAACAGGCTAGATCTCACACAGTAATGTTTCAAGCATTGCCTTTTGCTGCCCTAGAATTTTCACAGAATTTACATGTTTTGAATGATTCAAAAGATGCCTGTCTCTTCTGCCAGTTACACATCTTATCACATCTCTGGTGTCTGGAACAGTGCGTAGAATGAATAAAATCTGCCAACAAATTCTTAATGTATGAGTGACAGTAGAGAAGAGTTGCCACACTTAATTCACAACATAGATAATTAGTGCTCATGGGAGGTTATGAAGATCAGAAATAGTGGCTGAGCTCCAACGTGGAATGACTGACAGGCAGCACCTGACAAGGTACTCCATAGGAAGGAAAGAACGAACATTAGAGGAGTACTAGAAGATACCCCTGGAAGAATTACCAAGTTGCTAAAAGTGCCTCCATATAGCAACTCTCTCCCTTGTATAAATAATTTTTACAACCCAAGAGATCCTATCTCTGTAATGAGACTTGCCCATTACTTCAAATGAAAAACCAGGTGTATCATTGGGTATATTCTGGTATCTTCTCATGGTTACTTCTTAGCTCCCTTTCCACTTGAAATCATCACATATTTTCTGTCCTGCAGAAAACTCTGTTTGCGGCATGCCATTGTATAAGAGTAGAATAAGGTTTCTTAGGGTCTTGCAATGTGGTTAGCGGTTCTGATGATTAATCTCCAACTCCTATAAAGTAACTAGGTACGGGCATACTTAACAACTAACTGGGACTCTGCTTCTCGCACTGCAGCCCAGTCCCTTACATTTACACATTTGTGTGGAATTCTGTAGGACCTATATCTACAATATTATCTCTTTTTGGTCACAGAACTTGTTTATAATGAGGAATAACAAGAAAAAAAGAAAGGGAAGGAGAAAGAAGGAAAAATTACCTTAGTTCATCTCTGAATGACTCACTAAGAATAAGAAATGTTTCTGTTTTAATGATAATCATGATGAATAAGTAGAGGGGGGCAGAAGGCCTACTTCTTCGTTTAAGATTCATTTATTTTTACATGAAAGGCATTTTTTTTTTACAGAGACAGTATGAGAGACAGAAAGATGATGAGGTCTTCCATCTGTTGGTTCACTTCAAAAATAGCTGCAGTGGCCAGAGTTGAACCAATCCAAAGCCAGGAGCCAAGAGCTTCTTCTGGGTCTCCTCCATGGGACCTGAGTCACTATCCACTGCTTTCCCAGACCACAAATAGGGCTCTAGATCAGAGGTTGAGCAGTCAGGACACGAACTAATATCCATATAGAATGCCAGGACAACTGCTGGAGGATTAGCTTGCTAAGCTACTGTGCCTACCACCCCCTCCAGTACCTGAAGACTTAACTTCATTTGCTTACAGGTGCTGCAGGGGAGGTCCATCTGCCAAACACAAAATAAGTGGAAGTATTATACACTAAAAGTCAGGCTGGCTAGTTTTAAAAAAAATGGCTGCCAAAATTGCTGCTCCAATCATTGCTAGACTGTTCCTTCTCTGTTTGACTTCAGCAATGTCCATGCTGTCTCATGGTCCAAAAGTAAATTTTATCTAATGCTGACTAAAAATATTTCCTTTACCACTCTCTTCTACAATTGTAAATCTGATATTTTAGACACCCTCCTGTAAGATTCAATTCATTTAGATAAGCATATGAGGTCCTAGGACCCAGAATTAGGCTAATATTGACACCAAATATATTGATAACTATGGTCTTTAAAAGAAAAAAAATCTATTGTCAGAACCTTCAGAGCATGTACTACATCAGGACCCTGGGTTGATATTGGGTGGTAGTTCTCCATTCCTGGGTACTGGGACATTTGGGAGGCTGGGTGTAGCTTCCCCTCCTCTCTCTCCTTTTCCCCCAGAGACCAGAAGAAATAGAGAATTTGGAAACAATGATTTCACCCATTTTTCCCTAACCCTCAATCCTTCTGACCCTGGTCAACCATGTAATCATCATCAAAAATAAAAAATTTAAAAAGACTATTATAACTTAAGCTTCAACCTAAAATTAATAGATTTGTTCTTTGAATACTTTTTAGTTTTTCCATTAAAAACAAAAGAATCAACCTCTAAACAGTTTGAGTAGCTTACCTAGTGTTTTCATCTTTCATGGTGTCTCACATTTGAAATTCCTTAAACAAATGGCAGGCACTGAATGAAATATGTGAGAAGCCCATGGGGGTGACGGAGACCATGTCATAACTCAAATCAGTCCTGGGCTCCAAACTTGCTCCCTTGGAAGGAAGCAGCTTGTCAGAATACAGAAAATTGGCTATTTACCCTTCACATCTATTTTGTTTTTATTGACATGAATGGTGGAAGCCAAAAAAAAAAAAAAAAAAAAGGCCAACCACCACAACTTTTACCTCTGGATCTAGGTTGCACCAATTTTAGGTATGCTGCGTTATGTGCCAGTATCAATGGAGAGAAAGCAGCCGTTAGGAGAAAAATGAAAACACATTGAAAAAGAAAATATTTCTTTGCAAGCAATCTCTTAGCAGAAGCCACAACTTTACGACTTTTTCAGCAGAGACACGAGTGTCTTTTTCAATTCTCTCATTCCTTGGGGGCATTAAAGCCACACTATAAAGCAGTGGGCTGTCAATCAGTCATAAAAAGCTTAACTGATGATGACATAAATGACAAGAATATGATCTATAACTACATTCTTAAACCTTGGCCTAATTCTTAATTCTCCAAACTCCTCATAACAAAAGGAAGCTTCCATGAAACACACTGAAGAGTTAACATCTGAGAAAGGAGAGGTAATACATTGTGCTGGCTTCCAATCCCCATCTCATCCAACTTGAACATCGCATACAAATCTGTATTTGTGAGGTACCCTCATATACCAGTTAATCAAAGCCTTGGAAATTCAAGTAAACCTGTGTTTATGGAAATCTGGCATTTCTGTAAAGTTTTCAATGAGGGCTAAATAGAGCAGTTCATCTCATTTTGAAACTAATGATTCCTGCCAAGTGGTTTTCCAATGCTAGGTCTTCTGGCTCAGTCAGCATTTAGGAATTCATTTATGAGTTGGGTTAGTTGGAGACTCTGGAATTCAAATTTATGTCTGCGACTCACTAGTTTGCTCCTGATAGGTTTCTGAAAGGAGATTGTAATCAATTTACCAAACCCAGACTTCAGGAAATGTTCATATCCTAAAAAGAAATTCTGGTTTGGAGCTTTGTCCAGTTTCTGAATCAACCCCTTCCCCCTAACTCCATACTAAGTGCTGTGCCCAGCTACACAACTTGCTTAATTGCCTGCTGTGTTTTCCTCTTGGCCCATCCCTCTGCTGAAAGCAGCTTCACTGGGTGCTCTGGTATTCACCTCCCTTAATAGACTTGCCAGCGGTTTATAAAATGGCAGAATATATGTGTGGTTTGTCACCTCAGACAGTTTCTGTTCTGTCTGCTTCTGATGGAAGCAGCAAGGCTCTGATAATTATTCATTCACTTTGTTTTAAAGATTTATCTTCCCATTAATGTTCCAGGAAATTAGAAAGTGAGTTTGTATGTGTCTGTGTGTGTGCACACATGTGTAGTCACCCATGTGTTTCCCCCAGTCTCATAAACCTATGGTTTTCTCTGCTGCGAGGCCAAGAGCCAGCACTGAGCAGCCTTTCAATGTAATCATAAATTTACTACTTTTTAGAAAATTTCCTTTGAAAAAGTCATCAAATAAATTAACAAGGCTGGAAATGTGCCTCTAGTTTGTGTTGGCTTTTACTTTTAGGGAGTTACTTAATAAACAAAAGTCAGTGAATTCAAACAGTAACAAAGTCACTTCCATGATTAATCAAGTGTTAAAACTAGTTTAACCTCTCCTGTTTTACAAACTCTATATCACCCTGACTAAACTAATAGAGGAATAAGACACCCATCTGGAAATCTCATCTGAAACATTAGATTGGGAATCGAAAATTCAGCCAAATAGTGTGGCTTGTAGGGATATCCTGTCGGATAATAAATTGCATTAATCTTACTTAAATTTTCCATCTAAATCATGTCCAGAAGCCATATTACTCTAAGGAAACTCTGCCTTACTTTAAATGCATTGTGCTACTGAAAGTGATATTTTAAAAAGGGAGAGGTAGGGGACAACCTTTCTTTTCTCCCCTTCTTGCCTTTTTTTTTTTTCAATTGTATAATATCCACATGAAACCTTCTGGGTCTTCTGCAACAACTAATGATTGTTTAAACCAGCCCTAGCTCTTCCCAACACAAGACAGAAAACCATGTCAGGCACAGAACCCCTCTAGGAACTGTCCTCTAGTTTATCTGTTCCCTCCCACTTGTGGACTGAATCATGGCAGCTCAAGGCAGACAAAAAAAAAGGTCTTTCTGGTGGTGGAGGTAGTGGGATAGCATTGACTTCCTTAGCTTCTTCCTGACTTTCACATACATGGGACTTTAACCATTGTCTTTCCTGAAGGCTTGGCTACAACTTGGCTCTTTAATTTATTAAAAAAAAAAACTTAATGTGTGCTTAAATGTTTTAATCACCAAAGTAAAATTGCAGGGAGGGCAAAAATATCATTGCAGTTTTTCCGGAGTCTTCTCAAAGGATTCTGCCAGTCCTGAAGCCCCTCCAGCACTGGGCTGCCATCTGTCATCCTACATAGGCTAAGTCTGTGAAAGATGCAAGAAAAAATAATGTTGACTCAGAGGCAAAGCCACAAACCCTTGGAAATGCTGAATCATCTCTACTGGTTCTGACTGCTCTGTTACATCTCACAATGAGGAGAGTTTTGGGGCAGAAACCCACCGTTGTCCCTGCAGCCTTGTGCACAACAGACTAAAAAAAACTGGACAGGGCTGTCTTAATAATGATGTTGCTCATCAGGAGAGCAAAACTTTGAAGTGTTCTTTCATATCCTCCTCTGATGGACTCTCCCAGCACCCTCGAGGGCAGGCATCACTATTGCCACCTGCAATTGAAGAAGCAGAAGTCTTAAACACTTCACTCAGTTGCCTGCTCTGCCAGGACTACCAGGAAGGGATGGAACCATGACTAGTCTTCTAAGCCCAGTTCTCTGATCTAAAACATGACTGCAAGGTGAAATGAAACAGACTAACTGCCCAATCCTCCATAGAAGAGATGTACCAGAGGCACCTCAGCCTGTGAGATGCGAGACAAATCTAGGTAATGCAGGAACTCAGACATTAAAGTCAGAGATCTGGTGTTTAACCCAGCCTCCTTCTCCTCTCATTCCCCTGTTTCCAGACCCCAGGCTCCTCAGAATACAAAGTGAAAATTCTACCATTTGTCTTCATTCTTACTGACACATCCCAGACAAGTGCTCAGAACTTTTCATTTACAGGTCCCTTAATTGTTAACAGCCAGTGGCATCCCTGTACACCATGCCATTCCCCCTCCTCAAACCCCTCACACTTTTCTTATGTGTGGGATAATTTCCCTGGAGAAAACACAGCCCCACCGTGTGGTCCTAGATGAACCTTCCACCACTCATCCACCCCAACTCACACCCACAATGCCATTTTCAGGCCACTAAGCAACCTCAGCAAATACCATGGAGTTTCACATTTAAGACTTCTCCTCAAATTACCCTATTTACCTGTAAGATTTCCTATCTCTGCACTCCCCTACTGCCCACAGACTTCTTTATCAGAGTGCATCTCAGGCCTCCTTTATGACTCAACCTGTGCTCCCCATAGTCCCCACCCACCAGTGCCTTTGTGTAGGCCAAGTTAGAGCCTGAATTTGGTGATTGCACAGAGCCCTGTGCACACACATCAAGCCCAACATGTCACAGTGTGTTGAAATGATCAGCTTACTGCTCATCTCTGGCTAGACTGTGATCCTTTAGAGTGAGACACTTACTCACCTTGGCCCGCCATCACCTAACTAGCACTTCGTCAGCAGCAAACGTTCAGTACATGTCTATTGACTGAGCACAGTTCTGCTTCCCTATTTGGTTCTTGCGTAAAACTCATTACATAGATGGTTTTTTTATCCTGAGGGATTTCAGCTGGGCTGCTTATCTCATGGTTTCATTTCCCTTCCATTTCCCACAGTCCATTGTTCCTTCCTTCTTAATATGTCATATGGCTCACTCCAGTCCAACTAAAACATTCTTTCTACTCATTTTTGTTTACCATCACCTCTAGTCCTTCCATTCTCTAATCTAGGTCTTACCTCCCTCCAGGCTTTCAAGACAAATTCTAATTCCATCACACTCCACACCTAGACAAATCATGTAGGCCATCCTTGGGAGCTCAATTCTGTTTCTGTGCTGGTTTCTCGGTCTCTGTCATTTGTGGGGTTGAGCTCCTTCAGTAGTTTGCTCTATTTTTCTACACTGTGTGCCCAGTGAGAGCAGGAATTGCCCCTCAGTACAAGTCTTTCAAGAAGCACTTCCTTCAGGCATTAAGGCAGTCCTGAAAAAGACCCTGTATTTAGTGACTGAAAAAATCCCTGGGCCAACTGTGACAAAGTTGGGTTCAGTGTGAAGGGTTTAGAGTAGAAATATCACAGACCACCAACATTGAAGAAGCTGTCTGCTCAGCTATCACACAACCCTGCCAGTAGAGGATTACTCAGAGCCTACTGTCCACTACTATGTTTCAAGAAGCTACTCTCATAACATTCTTTGAGGTTACATGCCCCTGCTGTAATAAAAAATGGCATAGTTTATGGTAAAGGGTGAACTGAAAAAGAGTGGTGTCAATATTGCAGTAAGCATCCACAGAAGATGTCTATTATCACACATGACATAGCCACACACAACTCATCACCAATAAACTCATTTATTTCCACATAACGTTGCACAATGTTATGCAATCCAGCATAAGGCTGAGAAATGTCAGCAAACCAAACCAAGATTATTTGTTAGCAAAACCAATCCATTTCACCAGCTTCAGCAAGCCATTGTCACAGAATCAGCCTTTTTTAATAGAAGAAAATTGGCATGAATAATAATAAATAGGACAGACCTCATAGACCAAGGAAATAAATTGAGGTAATATTCCAGAGAAGCTTTGAATGAGGTAGAGAAAGAAGATATGATTTTTCTACCTGAAGTGAACAGATTCTCATTTTGCCTGTTGCTGAAGATGAAATAAAAAGGAAAATTAATGAGTTTAAAAATGGTCTTCTCCCTTGTTTTAAAGCTATAAAGTCCTACATATGCTTAATGTTGCCACTCTACAAGACACTGGTTCAGGTGCTTGGAATACAGAGATAGTTAAAGGTAAACTTATAACTGAGGGGAGAAGAAAGCACAGGCACAGATAAAAATACTGAAGTTGACTGGTTGTGATAGAGATATGACATTTGAATTTATAAGCTTAGAAAAGAGGCATATCTAGTTGCCTCTGACAGATTTTTTTATGCAAGTCATCCTAACTGCCTATTTTGTTACTCTTACACTAGCCCTTATAGATCTTGAAAGTAAATACCTAAGACAATTTGAGGGGAAAATACATATATGAAAATCAAATAATTGTTTCCATGACTCAAAAAGAAACAAGGTCATTCAAAGGAAAGAGACCATGAAATAAAGCCAGAGAAAGTCTAGAAATGAGAACACCCCAGGGGCTGTTCATTTCACTTGTGGTAATGAGAATTCAAGAATCAATATAGAGAAAGCCCTGTTGAACTTGACTGAAACAAAGTCGGTGACAAGAAACAGAAGCAGATTCTCAACTTGATTCTCTCCCTTCAAATTATTTTTTTCCTCTTCAATTTATTCTGACCCTTACCATGACTGACTAACCACAGGGATATACGTGAGGAAAATCTTGCATTCCCTACCTTTCCAGGGTACACAACTAGGTTGGAGAGATAAGATCAAATGGCGTAAGAATCAATGTGACATGGACATAAATATGAGAGCCCTGAAGTTGACAACCAGAAAAGACTATACAGAACAAAGCCACCTGTGAAGAGGGGAAGGATATTCCAAAGGAAGGAACACTAGGAACTGAGACTTGGATTCCAATTTAGCAAACATTAGATTTTCAGAAGTTGGAAATAAGTCCATGGAAAGTGGAGTTAGGGATAAATGGAAATTGACATTGCTTAGTCAGAAGGGAGAAGATTCCATAAAACCAAAACCAGAGTTTTGGACAGGTGTCTCTCTTTGTTCCTAGTTTTGTTGTTGTTGTTGTTGTTGTTGTTTTTCCTAGTTTTAATAGCAAGCAATCTCTAGGTTATATCAGGAAAGGCTGATGTATGATCAAATCATAACATTCATATTTTCAAATTCAATATTACAATCAGACCTGATGTTTTCCTGTAGAAAATGCCTAAATAAAAGCATGCATTCCTACTAAACATTGGTTAAAAATGAGAAGGAAAAATTCAAAACTGTAGAAAACTGGCCAATATTAAAATATGTGGATTTTTTTCAATGATTCTATCTCTTTCAGATATTTAGAAGGTTTGATTTGATGACCCTGTAAACCACAGGCTTTTAGAATATTAAGCCACTGATTCTAATGTTTCCCTTCCTAAATTAGCCCAGTCTCCTTGCATTGCTGTCATGTCACAGTCACAATGATGCCATGTCAGAGCAGTGGAGAGGTTTAAGCCAGACAGTTCTCTGCTCCCAGCTCTGCCACTGACAGGCAGGCAGAGTTGCATCTCTGAATCTGACTCCTCACTTGCAAAATGAAAGGGTTTAGCAAGAACGAGACCTGCCTCTCAGGTCTAAAATTTCATCCTAAACAGTGTCATTGGACATTGAACATAATCTTTCTGGTCCCACATTATATTGTGCAAATTATATTTTAATAAATCTTGCTATCAATATATTGACTTGTCATGTGTCCCATGCATATAAAATTAGAAGGCAGACTATGCCCTCATCAAATTGGGCCTTAAGCTGCCCAGATGTTTAGACTCAGAATAAACAGTAGTAAGTATCTTGACAGTGACGGCAGAAAGTCATCACTGGATGGGGAAAAGCTGAGCTTCCCAAACCACAGGCTCCAGCGAATGTGATATCTTCAGATGTCTTGGGTAAGGGGCCCCCAACCCAGACAGCATAGTGTGGTTCTGCCAGAGCCCCCAATATGTATCCTCAAGTGATCTGGGCTGGACTCAGTGGAAGGAGCTAGATAAGCGCAAGATATATGATCTGCTTTCCTGCCAAAAACAATTTGCTTGACAGTCCTCCTGCTTATAAAATACTAAAGCATTCTTTTCAGTATTAAAAGTTTGGAGCTTTGTAAATGAACTATATCTGCAATAGGAAAGGAAAAAAAAGGAACAATTTGATTCTTAAAGGACTAGATGGATGGCAAGTATAGCTTTTAAGTTTCCCAGTTGAAGGAAAGGAAAATCAGTTGCAGTTTTCAAATGTCTGATCCCAGGGTATGCATAGGGATGTTTATAGGAATCAAAACAATCCAACTTTTAAAAATACACATTTTAATGTTCTATAATCCTATTCTTTCTTCAGTTGAACAACAACCCCATGAAGTAAACAGAGACAGTATTATTTTCATTTTACAGATGAGGATATAGACTGACAAATTTTAAGGGATTCTCTGAAGACTCCACAGTTCACAAATATAAACAGGAGAATATTTCAGGGATTCAAAGAAATTAGAATTGAAAGATGTTGTTTGGTACAAAAATGTCTGAAATCATACAGAAGATGTCTTCAAAGCATTCAGTGAAAAAATGTGTTGTGAGAAAACTACATGTAGATTTCAAACTTTTTGTCCCCAGATTAACCTATATTTTAATTCAATTTTTATGAACTTGTTAAAGCTTTGCATATAAATAAAATTAACTTAATAGATTTCCGTATATAAAATGGACATGCTAATTTATATTAAAAACATAGTGAAGTAGTAAAAATATTTACATCATGCATGAAAGACAATGTCATATACTCTCACTAGGTAACAACTGAGATGAGCCAACTTTAAACATTTGGTAAATAAGAAAGCAAAGGACATGAGTAGGAAATTTATAGAAAAGGAAAGGCAAATTACACAGGCAAAAACTTCAATCTCCCTCGTACTCTAATGCAAGTTAAATAATAGAGCACTTTTTGCCTATCAAATGAGCAAAGCGTGAAAAATGATAACCCTTGAAGCTGAAACGTCACTGTGACACAGCACCCTCACTGCTGAAGGGAACAGGGGGACCAAGGCAAAGCAACTTGATGTTCTGTTTCCAGTCTCTCAAATGTTCATACCACTGAGTCAGGAATGGAAGGTAACTCAAGATTTGTAGTCAGGTATATCTCCTACAGTAGTACTTACAATAAAAATTAAAACTAAAAAGCCAAATTTCTAAAACTGTGTAATTAGGAAAGTGATGATTCATACTGAAACGGAACTATTTGGGCCTAGCGGCTAAAGTCCTCGCCTTGAACACCCCGGGATCCCATATGGGTGCTGGTTCTAATCCCGGCAGCTCCACTTCCCATCCAGCTCCCTGCTTGTGGTCTGGGAAAGCAGTCGAGGACGGCCCAATGCATTGGGACCCTGCACCCGGCTTCGGATCGGCGCGCACCGGCCGTTGCGGCTCACTTGGGGAGTGAATCATCGGATGGAAGATCTTCCTCTCTGTCTCTCCTCCTCTCTGTATATCTGACTTTGTGATAAAATAAATAAATCTTTAAAAAAAAAAAGAAAGAAAAGGAACTATTTGCTATGTGCCTGATTGCAAGCAGAGCAGTTTTTATTGCATGTGGAAATACTTTTAACATACTGCTTATTGGGAAAAAAACCAGTAAGCAAAACCTATATATGAATTCAACAATTTGTTTAAATATGTAAAAGAATGCAGACAGGAACAAAGCAAAAAAGATAAATAAATAAAAATGCTTCCTATATAGTGAGATTTATCCTTTTTTCTGCTTCATTAATTATTATATAAAATAATATTTTCTAAAATGAACATCTGTTGTCATTTTTATAAGAAAAGGGAGAACTAAAATATTGACACACATGTGTGCATACATATATACAGATATCTATTTTCCATAATCATTTGTTTTCCATAGGGTTTACATTTGAATTTTTTTCCATGTTATCTATTTCTCCTGCAACATTACAAGGTTTTTGGCCTGCAGTGGATGATAGCTCTAATCATACAGCAGAGGGTAAAGTAAAAATTTTCAAACCGTAAGTTTTAGTATAGTGCCCTGACCAGTATGTAAGCAATCTGCCTTCATCAGAGAAATTACATTGATTTCACTGACTTAGGAAATGTTGGCCCATAAATGAACACCATCATGTATATTGATAAATCATTTGCATTTTAAAAATGATCATGTGAAATTTCATTTGCAGATTATTTCTATATTCCCAACTTTCAAAAAACATAAATTAATCACATATCCATCAATTGTGATTCAGTCAAGGAATTATTTTTTGATCACAGGAAAGGAGACCATGTATAATTAACATTCAGGTTTTCTTCATTAGTTTGGTTGATTAGAACTCCAATTTATTAACTGAATAAAAGTGAATCAAGCCATTTTAGCTTTTTTGTCAATTTAGTTAATATTGTCATCTATATCTAACACTGATATTATACACATAAACACACAAGCTTTGCAATACATAAGGTCAGGTGTGGGCTCAAGCTGACTCAGATCTCAGCAATACTGACTCTGCTCAGCTCTTCAAGTTACATTCACTGACATTACACTAAGCTTGAAATCAGCCACAGGGGAAAGTACTGGACACACTCAAAAACCACTGAACTCAGAAAATCAATTTTTTTATTCTATAAATCTCTAAACCAGCACACCACAATGTATAGCAGACACTTGAAATTATTTGTAAAATTAATATGTAAACTAGTTAATAATTTCTACATTTGGTATATCATCGGGGGAAAAAAATCATAAAAAATATTATATGCAAAAACATTTAAGAAAAGCTGCTCTAATATAAAAATATGAGTCATCTAAAGGCAAATTTCTGAAAATACTGGATTTTAATTTCTTAACATTTTCATCTACATGAATAATTGAAACCATGATCTCACTGACTTTATGTATGCAGAGAAGCAATCTAAAAATGTTTACAGATCCAAACTAATGACTTATATAATGGAGAAAAAGTGACCTCTCTCTCTATATATATATATATATAGAGAGAGAGACAGATAGATAGATATACATATCAATATATACATATATCTATATATCTATGTGTATATATATATAATCTATGATTATAAAAGCTTTCATCCCATGAGAAACAAGCAAAAACCACAAATACTTATCACATTTCAAGAACTTAAGAATCCTCAAATTAGATCTCAGAGAAAGTCAAACTAACAATTCTATTCTGAAAAAAAAAGTTATTGTTACATGATGGTTTTTAATTTCTGGAAGGTTAACACCAGGACAGTGTTTCATTAGCTTCATGCCCTACACTGTGATGAAACCCACAATAATAATTATACAGCAGGCTATATTTTAACAGAACTTGTTATAAATCAGGCATTATCAATCACTATATATAATCTGATATAACATTGTTGGATATTGTCCTGAAATAATAAGAAAATTCAAAGTCATCACATCAAGTTATTATTCTGTGATCTTTCTGTATAAATAAATAAAAGATCCAAGTTTAGTTATAAAGTTTAGCATCATAATAAAATTGTGTATTTATTCTTACAAGAAAAAAAAAAAAAAAAAACGATAATCATGCCACAGGCCAGGTAGCCAATGAAGTTGACTGGGACCACCTTTCTCCTTCCAGAGGCTAACTCCAGGAGAACATGCTGCAGACGCCAGCATCTCACAGAGAACAGCAATTAAACATCAGAACTCTGACATCAGTCACTCATACTCTTTGGACTTGGTTTTGATAAAAGCAGAATCATTGATGATTCTTCTCTATATCAAGGACAATAACAATAATTATTACCAATAAATTAAATGTCTGCCATGGACCCAATGTACTGCTAAATATATATCAAACTAATTTATAGATTGGTTTTTGCCTGGTAAATATAATTACCTTAATTTACACAAGAGAAAATCATGGAAAATGAAATTAAAAGATAGGTTTATTGGGGCCAGTGATGTGAACAGCTGGATAAGCAGTTATTACATCATTAGCCCATATCAGAGTGCTGGTTCAAAGTCTTATAGTTCCACTGGCACACCAGCTTCCTGCTAATGCACCTGGGAAGGCAATAGGATGTGGCATATACCTGGCCCCTGCCATTGATGTGGGAGACCAGGATGGAATCTATGACTTCTGGTGGTAGCCTGACCCAGACTTGGCTATTGTTGACTTGTGGAGAACATACCAGTGGATGGATTCTCTCTCTTTCTCCCCCTCTCTCTTTATGCGTGTGTCACTATGACTTTCAAATAAATAAATAAATACATTTTAAGGAAATAAAGGTCGATTTTGATGTAAAACAAGTTGGATCCATACACAGGTTTTTCATGACATATATGCTTATGTATAATTGATATATATTGATATGTCAATACATATTTAGAGAGAGAGAATGAATGAATGAGAGCACCATGTGGAAGCTGGATTTTCTGTCACTTCGGGCAGCATTACCATCTTCAGCCCTGCCTTGACTGCAGAACCTTTCTTGCTTACGATGTCAGTTGGAACACAGAGACTGCAGCTGAGTTTGTAGACTGAGGCAAATTTTAATGTGACTGCAGTGGAAAATGATGTATTTTGATTTGAAAGACTGAACATGTGACAAAGCAATCATTGGAGGAAATAATAAACATGGGCCATTCCTGAACATTAAATTCACTTATCAAATTATAGTTCAGTCAAAACCAAGAGGGTATCAACTATTTACTTTCACTCCTCTAACTACAATAGTTCAATGGCCTCAATTACATTTCATGGAGTTGAAGGCCTAGTAAATGTCACATTCCAGAGTTTGGGAACTTAAAAGCTACCCTGAGTTCCTGCAGTTAAAACAGCAACAAATATCTACAATTCAATTGCTCCAAGTTCAAGCGATCTTATAAACCAATCCAATTCTACTCCCTTGAGTCAATGATATCACTTGCTAGACTCGTCTAATAAATCACTTGGTTAAATTTAATCTCTACTTGCACAATATTATTTAACACCTCATATATTTTGCTCCCTTTTTAGAGGACTCATTAATTAGACATTATCGGATCTGCAAAATCAGAGTGATACATGCCATCCACATTTTTCAGAAGGAGAAACAAAAGAGCAAAGACTTCCTTCGAGTGACACATTAGTCAGAAAACAATTCACACCATGTGCTGGTCTTGGCTCTGTTATTGTGCTTTCATAAAGCCCTCTGATTTTTGGGTATATTTTTGTTATTTCAAAAATGCTTTGCATGCAAAGAAGAATAAGAGAGGAGGAACATAAAACCGAAGAGACAGAAGACTCCATGAAGGGAATGATGAACAGTTTCAAGGCAACAAAGAGATTGATACTTGTTAGATGTGGCTGGTTGAAAGTCACGGATGGCTTAGGCAAGTTAATGAGACAGAAAGAGGACAGTACCAGGGAAACAAGCAGTGATTTTGAGATAAGAGAGAAGACAGTGTATGCAGATACGCCTTCTTTGAAGTGTGGCTGTGAAAGAAAAGAATGAGGATGGCTCCAGATTCGCACTAGTCATCCCACCTCAAAATGTAATCATCTTTGATATTTCATCCCCTTTAATCTCAGCATTGCTATCACAAACTCGCTAAAAATTTTTAAATAAGTATCTCTCAAATAAATTCTTCTTATTTTCACTGCTGCAACTTAATTCAAACCCTTATGATTTCACTACTAGACACTAAATTTGTCACATAATATCTCATAACCCTGGTACCCTGAACTGACAAAAGCTGTCTGACTTACCTACCCTGAATACCTCATTAAACCCACCATCAAAATGGTCCTGGTTTTTCCCACTTTGCTGAGTTTTTGCCCAGATCAGCCCTTGTCCAATGATTCACCATCCTGATCAACCCTTGTCCAATGATTCACCATCCTTCAAGATCCATTTCAAGTATCACCTTCCCCTTGAAACTGCCCTACTGTCTTGAGCCAGAGATGATTGTTCCAGTCTCCAGCATTCTTAGGCTAGCATGCCTTTTACCATTCATCATACTCAATTCACCAAACGCCACTTTGTGGTATTTTAAATTCCTTTGTGAAAAGCACCACCATATCCTGGTGCATGGTGCAATATTTAGCTCTTGCAAACATCTGAACTTCAATGGTATGCTTTGCATCATAGAAAATGGTAGCTGTCACAAGGATTTGGTTGTGATGGTTCTTATTTATACAAACATAACAGACTTAGCATATACATTTTTATATACATTTTTGCAGTGGTAACCACTTTATATCTGGTTTTAGATAGCTCAAAGAGGCAGCCATTTTCCTAAGATTCCAGAAAGAATGGGCTCTTATGAATAAACCACTATTTTTATTACCTAAATACTCAATAATATAAAATTCACTGAAAAAAAGATAGATGATAAAATAGAGCTATCAATGGAAGCAATAAAATCATCAGATCACATCTTCCAGTGAATAAGACACTGTAGGGGACTATGCATGGGGTTCTTAACAGTCAGAGATGTGTTGACATCAATTACATTTCTTTTCTCAAATATTCTCAATTCACCAAACGCATATTGGTTTCATGTCATGTGTTCAGCACTATATCAGTATCAGGTTTTTCTTCCAACTTACTTGTTTCTAAGACATGTTTATACATCCTCAAAATGTGGGGAGCAAAACCTAGCTCCAATGTGCATTTTGGAAGTACCTAACCTGACTTCTGACTGCTTCTAATGCACATCCGTGTTAATATCTTATTTGCTTTCTTTTCCCCATCTATTTACTGGGATGTGGGGGTGGGGGGAACCAAAATAATTCAAATTGTTAAATGTTAATGTATATCAAGGATTCACTATATAAATGTTAAACGTAGGGCCTGGTATGATGGCTCAACTGGCTAATCCTTCACCTTCTGGTACAGGAATTCCACTTCCCATCCAGCTCCCTGCTTACAGCCTGGGAAAGCAGTGGAGGATGGCCCAAAGCCTTGGGACCATGCGTCAATGCGGGAGACCCAGAAGAAGCTCCTGGCTTCAGATTAGCTCAGCTCCAGCTGTTGTGGTCATTTGGGGAGTGAATCAATGAACAGAATATCTTTCTATCTCTCTTTCTCTCTACAAAATCTGCCTTTGCAATAAAAATAAATAAATCTTTAAAAAAATTAATGTATATCAAGGAGTTACTATGTCTGAGAATGGATGCATAAATGATAATATTTGGAAGCAGTTTACAATGATCACAATAAGTATATCTTGAATGAGTCAACAAGCTATAATTTTTGGAGGTTGTCTATATCAAGAAGAATGAAATGAATACAAAATAAATGAAGAAGAATTCTTTACCTTCAAAGCCACCTACTATCTATTTGGTGAAAAAATAATATATATATATTACATTGTTATATAATATATTCACTAACAGTATATATATATATATATTCCCTTTCCATCACTCAAATCAGGGAAGAGAGCATTAATAACAAAATGGTAGCCTGGCCTCTAATAGGACTTTATACATATGCAAATTTCCTGGCTAGGTTTTGGTGTCAAATCATTGTTTCACAAGCATTAGCAGAGGAATAGCTTTCAGGGTCTTAATATTCCCCAGGGTGATTCTAATAAGCAGACATACTTGAATCATTTTCTCCTCCTCATGAAGGGTTTGGAAAACTGATTTCTAAAACATAATTATTTCTGAGTGAATAAATGACTGAGTTATTTAGCAGAGAAAGAAAATGGATGACATGATAAGAGCATTGTCATGAAGTCTCAGCCAAAGATGTGGGTTAAAACTGAGAGAATTACAGCCAGAGAGACAAGGGACTGAGCTATTTTATAATACAGGTGTGAGACGACAAGGACTAATATTAAGCACTTGATTGTGGAAATAAGGGAGAATTGTTGGTGGAAGAGATATTGTGGGCATGTAATAAATTCCAGAGGATGTATTGGCAGATGCCAAAAGGCAAGGTTTCCCAGAAATAAATCCCAATGTTCATAAAATCTGGTATGTATCTTCATCCCACAGTGTGTGTGTAAGTGTGTGTGTGTGTGTGTGTGTTAGTGTGTGTCCACGTTTGTGTGCTTGGAGCTTCACCCAATGTATGTAAGCATAATCATCCTACAGTTATATATGACATAAACACAAAACTGTCTGTTAACTGAGAAGTATTGAAGATGTTGTTTCAATTAGTTTTACTTCTTACAATCGCCCACATTACAAGCCACCTATTTCTAGAATCTTTACTCTAAGGTGAGGCAGCATGCAATGTTTTAAACAAGATTTGATTTAAAAAAAAATCAAAAGCTGCAGGATTCACATGTTATTTTCTATCAAACTGATGTGGCGAGACATTATAAGAACTTCCACATGCACTTCATTTCTAACCTACAGAATATATCCCTCGCCATTCTGCGGGCCTCTGCTGAGAAGCTAGCACACGCTGCCAAAACATGCAGTGGTTTTGTGAAGTAAAAAGACATCTGAAAAGAGGATGAGACCACTAGACATATTTCCACTAACAACCCGAGCCAAGCTTCCCAAGGAGACCTCCAAAGGCAAGCAGTTGGCTTGCTGTTCACCCACCATGCCACCTATAATAGCCCAACTGGGATTTCTTCCCATAAATGAGTGTGTGCATTGGCTTCAATTCATGTTTGTTGAAGGGAAATGGTACTATTCAAGCAATATAAATGATTCCTTAGTAAATTCAATGAATGCAAAGATATAACCAAAGAAGAGAATGTAGGAGAAATTCATTTTTAAAAGCAGAGTCATGAATTTTCTATAAACAATGAGAAACAGAGACCAACTGCACTAATTTCTGAACTTTGGAAATAACATTTACCATTACTACCCTGGAAGTAAAAATGTATAAATTTATACTCCCCCTGGCCCTTTACAAACCATATAAACAATAGTTATGGCCGAAATCTGCCAAAAAATATATTTAATTCTTAAATATAAGGGCATTGAACTTTGTGAACTGTACATATGTGTGCATGTGTCTGAGTGAACGAGCATGTACATGTGCTAATCATTCGTTTAGTAAACTAACCACCTTGGAGAAGCATTATTTCTGTCAACCAGACTTAGGACTCCTTGTGTCACTCACTTTAGACAATAGATTATGAACAGATATAATTTGAATATATGCCTTAAACATGCTAAGAGTTTGTTCTTTTGTGTTCCAATGATCTTTCATGAAAAGACAATATCTTGAGTAATAATTACACTTCACTCCATATTCAGGGAAAATATGCATGGAGAATATACAGACTCAATCTATTTCCTAAAATAAATACAGAAAAGATAGAAAGCAGAGAAAACCCTCAAAATTTATTATTAAAATCTCAGAGAGCAAAGAAAAGTATTGTGCTTACAAAAAGGCACATGTCGTATAAAAAGCAATGTTAGAGAACAAGGAAGAACCCTTGAAATAAACAAAGCATACGCAGAACATTCAACAGAAGAGGGAAATAATAAAGGAGCTCTTTCAGGGGGAAAACTGAGAACGGGAACAGGAATAAAAGATGAGACAACTAGGTGATTAATTTAGGAGGTTCAATACCAAACTAACAGGGTTCCAAAAAGTCCAGAGAAAGTAGAATGAAGAAAACTGCAGTAGTCAGAAAACTGAAAAAAACTGCAGTAGTCAGATTGCTGTTCCTACACTAAAATGTCTGAGCGGATCTAGTAAAGAAGGAAGAACTTCACAGTATAACATCAGATGACCTCATTAGTCTGGTACCTGAAGATGGTGGAGGTTGGAGGTGATGGCATGTACACAGAAGAATCACCTAGGAATCCTGGAAGCAGAAAGTCAAATAGCACTCTGTTCTTCCAAATGATTTCTCTTTATAGACACATGAATTGATCATAGCCGCTACACTGCAGCAACTCAATACAGTTTGATTCCTCTCTCAGACCTTACCTTCAGACTCCACAATTGGATTCAGTTCCATCCTAAATCCTTTTACACGGGACTGTGAGAAGATACCCAAGCTATTACCCAAACCATATAAAAAAGTTCACAAAAAAAAACCTAGTACATGAATGAGGGAAAAAATGACCCCCAGGAATATCATTGCGACGTTGTAGAATGCAAGGTGAAAACAGAAACCCTGAAACTTCTCAGACAATAGTTCCTGTAAACTATTGTAGAAGAAATTGCACTGATATCTGAATTTTAATGGCACCCAAAGGCTCTAGTGACCAGTTGCTTGAACAAACACCAATCTGTCACTATAAATAAACTTTTTGTCAGTGATTAACATGTGCATCAGTAGACATTGGATAGTATGATCTAAAGAGTCGGAAGCATTAACAGAAAAGGCTGATATCCACCCCACCCCAAATAGAAGGAAATCTGAGGCCTGAGCCTGTAGCATCAGCTCTTCTTCGGAGTCTCTAACCTGCCAACATGCTCCACTAATTTTAGACTTCAACAATTGCCAGCATGAACGAATGTTAAAAATCCCAAGTATTTAAGTACAGAATAGACAGAGAACAAAAGGTGTACAAACAAATTGTATTGCCTGCCAGAACAGATAAATAAGGAAGGCATATGATCAAACCATCTTAAGGAGAACTGGATCCTCTCTTCTATAGTGCTGACATCTGATAAATGGTAGGCATTTTAGTTTTAATCTTTTGTTTATAAATTTATTTTCTTTTATTTATAAATTTTTAATTTCCATAGTGCAACCACTATGAAAATCAGTATGGAGAATACTCAGACAACTGAAAATCCACCTACCATATGACCCAGCAATACCACTTCTAGGAATATATTCAAAAGACCTAATACATGAGAAAGCAACATGCACCCTTACATTCACAGAAGCACAATTAATAATCACAAAAACATGGAAGCAACCAAAATGCCCATCAACAGAAGACTTGATAAGGAAACTATGCTTCATCTACTCTATGGAATACTACTCAGCTATTAAAAAAAATTAAATACATTTCTTTGTGACCAAATGGACCCAACTTGAGACCATTACACTAAGGGAAATGAGCTAATCTTAAAAGGTCAAATATCATCTTTTGCTTCAATATAAGGTAATATGATGTCAAATCTAAAAATTGTACCTGTGAACTTTATCTTAATGCAGTTCCTAGTTGATTGTACCACACATAATAAGATCTTGTGATGTAACCTATTATTCAGTAATTCATGAGACTGATTGCTTGTGATCACCTGAGATTGTCAATGCCCCTTTTATCACTGTTACCACGTACTACCCATAGGTAATGATGATCTAGTCCTTGTTGTACTTCCATTAGAGCCACACAGGTCACAGGCTAACATTAATTTCTACAGGAGGATATTGGGCACTGTCTTGCACCACCCTAGCATCACATTGATACTTTGCTACAAGTTCAGTAACACCATGGAGATAAAAATTCACCACTTTTTTCTCTCAACCTGTGGTGGATTGTACCTAAGGGGATGTATAATGGAAGCATAGCGGAAATAAGTAGAAACAGAGAGAAGTATGTCCCCATGCATGCAGTATGAGCATGGGCTCACAGAGAAATGGTGAATAATCTCCTACATTGTTAGAAGACACCTCAATGGCAATATGGTGGAGTTCAGAGGGTACATAAGACTCCTATTCCAAGGTTGGAGGGGAGAACTATGGGGAGGGGAGGGAACATATGGAGCAGGAGGGGAGACCCCAGTACCTGTTAAACAGTGTCATAAAATAAAGGGGGAAAAAAGGAAAATTTTTACTTTTATGGCCTTTCATTGTATTTTTGAATATTTACAATATTAAGTGACTAAAAAGCTCAAAAAATGCTGAAATCCATGTATAAATATAGGCAATTATATTAACATATTTTTGCATAACAAATTTTTATATATTGTATACTTGCAGGTACTTCTATACTCAATATAATATGTAAACATTTGTGATATAATTTGAACAGGAAATAAATGTAAATGTGTATAAATATATAAATATATACATCAATCAAATATAGATGTAGATATAGATGATATAGAGATGTAGATCGATTCCATTTATGGAACCCTAATAAACCTTCCATTGTACTAACTTCAACCTCTGAAAGAGACATATGATATTCTGCTATACACAGAGTACTATCATACAATTCTAGAAGGAAATCATTATACAAAATCCAAAGACCCTATGGTTTATCATCAAAACTCAAGAATATCAAATTTAGACAGGTATGGAGAAGTAGAACCTGTGGCCAACCAAACTTTATTGCTTTCATTATTCCTCAGGGGTCAGCTCTGCTACTGGGACAGGTCTAGTTTCACAAGCTTCACCTCAACGTAACCAAGAATTCATTTCAAAAATCTCCCCTTCCAGGAAAAATGGACTTCATTTTCCCCCCTTTTCACCCACAAAAATGTGGGCCTGTTTATCCTTCAACCTCAAGTTTTTCTTTTTCTCTCGTTTCTCACCTTAAAAAGAGACACTTGTTTTCAGTGCAACCAAGAAAAAGAAAAAGAAAAGAAAAAATATGTGGTTGTTGCTGGTCATTTGAGCAGTACTTACAGCCCAACCTTACCTTTGCCCGTGAAAGCCCCTACTGTGCCTGCTCTTTTACTGCCGGTAATTCTGGGCTGCCCCTTCTTTTAAGCCATCATGGGAGGCCCCTGATCTCAACAGCCTATGGCTTCTTCTTCCTTGTCTAACTTGAGTTATGCTGGCGCTAGATGGAACAGTGCTGCTGATTTATATATCTCTTTTTAAATTGTGTCGATATGCTGTGCAAATATTGTTCATGATATTATTGAAAACTATATAAAATATAAATCATTACAACTTATGCAAAACCATGCTTTTTATCTTTTTGCTTATATAAAAGATTTCACATTTTTGATGGTGAACAATTAGAACTATAGAGGTTTCTGTTCCTTCTTTCCTGCCTCTCTTAGCTTCTCCCCTTATAATTTTTCCCAAATTATTATAGTAGTATATTAAGTAGCTTCAAAGTAAGAAGTTTAATTTTCTAATATATAAAGGTATCATGACACGGCAACTAGAGGAAAAAGCAAATAACAACTGGATCCAGTTGAAAGTCCAACTAATTTAGGAACAGTTGGTACCACTTCCCATTTATGTTTAGGGGAGCAGGAATTTGTCAACATATCTTCACTGGTTACAGTTTTAGATCTTCAGCTGTTAAAAACATTTCCTGTGTTCTTGAGGTCTAGAAGTCACAAGCATCTCCTTGCACTAATGTTCTGTCCTGCCTGTTGTTCTCTTCAACTGTGTTTCCATCTTCCTGGTCTTAAAAGCAAGTATTCTGTAACCTGGAAACTAACGGTTGTAAGTCTCCTTGTAAAGAGAGAGATGAGACAAAGAGATGTGTTTAGTGGCAGATGGAATGGGGGAATTATACAAAGGAACAAAGGGAACCAAGATCCCTTCATACTTCTATTAAGAACTACATAAACTTTCCTGGGATAGAGAGTGTGCCCAACCTGGATTCAAATACATATTTCATCCTCATACTACAGATAAAACAAATAAGGCGTAAGGGAATTAATTAACTTTCCCTATGTCACAGGCCAAGAAGTAAGAATCCAAATTTTGGAACACCACAAACTGCTTTTAACCATTCCCATGTGAGAGAAAGTACCTTTCAAAGAGGTAAAAATTTTAAATAACTTATGTAAAGCATCTAGCCTACTGCCCACCATATAACAGGTTTCCTACAAGTAGCATCTGTAGCAATTATAGTTAATAATGTAACAACATTTTAGCAGCCTTTTTTCCTGCTTTGTGCCAGCCTCAGATGCATATACCAGACATGCTCAGGGAACCACACGATGAAGCTCTCAATTGAGACTATTACAGCTTCTTTGGCTTACCTAAATTGCCTCATTTGTTTTTCTAGCCACAGGGATAAACAGAAAGTTAAAAATAAAAATATTTAAAATATGGGGCAGAATTCAATGCTTTAGCTTTAAGGATTTAAAGTGTTAATTTTTTATTTTCCCCAAGAATTCATTTTCATCTTCAGCACAAGTCTTCTGCTGAGAGCAAAGTCACAGTCTTATTCACAGGGAGTGTGGTGGCAAATTCAGCTTTCCTACAGGAAACATGAAACTTGTGACAGACTTCTTGAGAAATTCAAAGCAGGCTTCTCACTCATGACTTCTGTTGGCTTGTTACCAAGGGACAACTCAAAGACTCATTAACTCTACACTCTGGAACTGACATAAGGCAATCTGCAAATTTGACAATGGTTCCTCTTTACTATTCTCTAAACCTAATTCTAAGAAAGTAAAACAAATGCAAATGACTTAGTACTTGAGGTCCCAAACTACAAATGCCCAGTTGCTCCATTAACTATGAAATTCTCAGTAAGAGCATCAGAATGTTCTGTGCACAGTTACTACATCAAATAAAGAAATTGTAATGTTATAAATAGGAGCCTCTTGACCTTAGATGCCTTCTAAGGGTCTGAAATTGTATTCATATTCTCTCAGTACTTCCTAAGTGGCTCCCCTATGAATAAGATGCATCGTTTTACTCTATTGAATGAGGTCTGCAACCCCCAAAATATTCAGAATTGTATTTAATATGAAGTATACTTTATACTGAAAATAAGTTTATAATCTAATGTCAGATTTTTTAAGCTGCAAAGTATTTCTGTTGCATGCTATTGTTGGTTACGTAGCACACCTATTTACATATGAAATTTATATTGAAAATGTTAATAGTGGTTTTCTCAGGATTTTATGTTTATGAGTGATTTTTTATTCCTTTTTCTTGCTGATTTTCTTGGTTTTGCATTTTTGTTCTACAATGAAATTGTATTAGATTTAGATAGTAGGAAAAGTTGAATGAGCATTATTTTCAAGATAATTTAAAAATGCACTTACAAAATTGGTTCATGTCCTCTATTGTACAGTTCTTTCCCAAGTTAACCCCTCCCCACAGTCCTTCATTGTCAATATTGCTTGAACAGGGTAATTCCATTCTAGAAATACCTTGCCTGGGTTGATCAGATCGTCATTTCTGAGCTGCAAAATCTGAAAGCACAAATGTTAAGTGCATTTGGGATTTGAAGAGAAAAGATCACTACTTTCCTAAGAGGAATAGCAACTCTGAAAAGAAGAGGAAGGAAATCAAAGAAAAGCTATTCAATTCAGAAAGAGTTCATGCTACTTGTTCAGTCTGTGTAGCAAGCACCACATTTCAGAATGGTGGATGTTGCTAGTAAGACATTTCAAACACTTTCAGTCTGCAGCCAAGAAAACAAGGTTTAAAACAAATGCCTCATTTTGTACTGTATTTATACCAAAACCAATAATCCTATCTGAATGCTAGAGAGTAAACATATCACTGATTAAGGATTTGGTAAGCTATAAAGAGGTTAGCTTACTGTTGAAAGTCCTGAAAGAATGCAGGATTTAGGGGAAAAGTAAGGAATCTCCTAGCTTTTGAGATGCAGAAAACATCTATCTATTCTCAGGCTTCAATATTTAGCAGATACAATGCAGGATTTCCACTGTGAAATAAACAAAAGACTAACATAAGTATGTTCCCAGTATTGTGTGGGAGACATGTACAAGAAAAAAGGGATTCATAATACATCAACAATTGTAATCCTCAGAATACAGGGGAAGACCAATCTACATGTATGGAGCAATTTGTCTGAGACAGACAATGTACATGTTAAACAGACAGTGGAAAGACAAAAAATTTTGAGTTAAGGATGGATTATTTATGGAACTTGAAAAGTTACTTAGAGATGAAGTGGAATAATGGGTTGCAGAAAACTTCCCTTGCTCTCATGCAAAAAATAAATAAATAAATAAATGGACCTTTCTAATGTTGTTCTTTTGGTTTAATATTGGTCACACCAATATTACCCCAAAAGCAGAAGGTGGAGAAACCCAGGAAAGTCCCAGAATACATAGTATGAAAGCAGAAAACAAAAGGAACGTGCTAAATGGCAAAGGGCGAACCTCTGAAGTGTTTCAGTTTGGTTTGAAATGAGTTTTGGTTGGTTATATTGAGCTTTTCCTACAGTCAAAATTTCAGCACTTTATTTGAGTAACTTGCACCTTCCAAAATCGTTTTTCAGAAGAAGTGCCTTAAAAAATAAAATCATATTTTTAAAAGCTTAACAGGCAAGAGATACATGTTGATATGTGTATCTATATGACACCAAATGAATGAAAAGTGGAAAAAGGAAAAAATATCATCCTCCAGATGTTCCATCTAGGTAGTAACAGAATACACTTTCACTTTCCACACAGTTGTTTAGCATGTAAATGCAGACTATAGCTAAGGTATTGGAAAGCATTGATTGGTAAATCAGAAAAAAATGCCATTCTTGCATTATCCACAAATGGTCACTTAATTTTTTTCTCATTAACTTATTTTTAGGCCCCCTTTTAAATGCATAGTTAGTTACAAAATAACTTGTGTGATCTGTCAAGCTAAAACAGTGAAGTAATTTTTTTATCCTGTACAGAGTTTATCTACAAACTGTGTTCTCTTACATCTGGTCAAGGCAGTCCTCCCTTTTCCATACCTTAGAAGTTCCAAGACCAGGAACACTAGCTCATGCCCTTACCTGCATTTGGAAAGTTGAAGTGTGACAGACAGTAGCAAAGCAAGCTTGATGGGGGAGGCAGAACCTCTGTCAGTGAAATATTGGACCTAACACACTGTGGAGCTGGTGATGAAGTCCACAGAAGGTTGTTGTCTCTGCATATGGCAGCACCTCCAAAGTCACTAACAGGTTGGAAGTTGAGAAGACAAGGTAGACATAAAGCAAGTAGATGACAGTCAAACCTAGAGGCCAGAGCTAGATCTTACAGCCTCCAACCTCAGCCAACACACACGTCCTGCACAAAAAGTGGGTACCCTTTGCCATGAAGCTGCATGAGGCCCCTGTGCCAACCCAAGGCTCAGAGAACCTAGAGAAGACATTTCCTAGGAACTGCAGAAGCTGTAGACTTGGCCACTGCTTGACAACAAGGTGATCCAATAGTTGAGCAACAACATGCAGGAGCTGTAACTGCCATGGCTCCAGGCATACTCCCATCCACCCTGTGAGCACAATGTCTGCTGTTTCACTTTCACCTTCCAAATCTCATGTTAATTTCTCTTTTATCCAACCCAACCTAGAGTCACACAAGGAAGGAGATCTGAGTCACTCACTCATTGGCACAATATAAAACTTCCCAACAGTACTAGACAGGATTCCCTGCTCTCCCATTGCTAACTAGTGAGCATGGCAGGAAAAAACATCGCTAGACCTTTTCTTTGCCTCCATAAGGATATTTATTAATTAAATCAGAAAAGCATGTATCAAGTGCTCATCATATGATTGAACGTGAACTATTGTTTTTGGGTTGTCTGTGTTCTTATTGACCTTATCTGCATTGAAATGAGGCTTTTTGGATTTAATAGGACAATGAAAAAGAATGAAACACATAGGACAAGTTCAACAGACAAGGGTATTTAAGATAAAGTTCTTTTGGTTCAAAAAATGTGAAATACATGTTTTATAATATGTATTTTTATTAACTGTTTGAAGATCCTTCACCTGTGTGTATTTTAGGGGTGGGGAAGTTGTGCCAAAATAAACTTTGTTTTAATTTCATTTGTTATGAAGTTTTTGAAGTTCGCTCATTGCTCTATGCCCATGATCATGACAAACTCATTGTCAGAATAAGGTGACTTTCAATGTATCTAACGAGTTGATTTTCCTTCATTTCCTACAGATAAACCTGAATAAACAGGAACCACCAACTCATGAGTGCTCCCTAGTGCCATTTATAGTCATTTCTAACCTTAGAAAGGGCTTCCCTACGACAAGCAACTTCTATGGCCTTGGTGCTGCTGGTACTCTTCTTGGCCACATTCTGCAGAGAATATTCAAGGGAAAACAGAAAGGGTGCAGTCTACTGAGCCTGAAGCTTCAGGTGAGGAAAGTGTTCACTTCCTAAAAGGCCACTGCAGCACTATTGTTACTTCTGTTAGCACTGCCATGGATGACAGCACAGAGTATAAACAGTCCCTAGCCAAACTTGGGAGGGTTCAGAAGGAACTTCAGGAAAAGCATAACACCACAGACCCCTACCACTTACTTCACTTGAAGTCTTGTTAATACCATAATTTCCAACTGCAGAGCAACCACACCTGCCTCCGTTCCGTTTTCTCTGCCACTGCTGGTGGAAAGCTGGTGGCTAGATGCCGTAGGTGAATTCAGTACTGTGGTTTTCAATGTTTGGTATTCCAACACTTAGCTCTCCCTGCTGCATAGAACAGCTGTGGCTTAAAAGTAATCAAAGCAGGTGTGCAATTAGGATTATTGGAAGCAGGAAAGTTTCTCTGAAGCACAAGTCTATACTCTTGAATGAATGTACTCCAATATGATCATTCATGAACAGTTTAGAAGCAGAATGGTTATTAAGAATTGGCAGGTATGAAAATACATTGGGGACACTTACCTGACAAAATAAAACCTTTCCAGGAACAATTAACTGGCCATAAAAGTGTCCAACCTTGTCAGCTACATTGTCACATGTACAGATAATCTCTCTCTCCCCCTCCCTTTCTGCTATATGCAACTGTGATGCACACAACTGCTAGTTTCTGATCTGTAGTAATATTCATAAATCCAGGTCATTATGGAAGATAATTATACTCTGGAAATGATGCGATACTTAGAAGTAAAAAAAAAAGTCAACATTCTTCGAAACAGATGCCTGCTAGCTTTCTCAAGAATTCATTTTACAAACTCAAGTTAACACAAATGAATATATGTTCCTCTTTTTGCTTCCCCTTTTGAGCAATTTTATGATTGGAAAAAAAGGCACTTAACCACAATGGAAAATACCTCGGTTTTCCATTAAATGTACTCTTTTTGAACAGTTGTCCCATCTACTTCTCCATCCATTGGCTTAAGAGGGACCATTCTTAAGAAACAAACATGATTTCAGCAAGGATTTGGAAAGCCAGGTGCTTGGAAGGCAACTCTATTGATTCCTCAACACTACAATGACCATGGCATTGTCAGAAACCACAGCAAAGCAGCCAGTTGGAAAGTGAGAGCAAATCATGCTATTGACTGACAATTTAGTCTCCTCTATGCTGAATGAGATGCCAAGCTGATTTCTTCAACAGTTGGAGGATTTGGCTCAGTCAGATCTCTTTGAAGCCATCAGGCTCAGACTCAGACTACCTTTTGCCTAGCATTTTGCGTCATCAAAAATAAAAAAGTCTGCATGGTGCTAATATCTACTAGAAATTCCCTTTAAAGTGAAATTAAGCTTACTTATGAAGCACAAAACAATGTCCAATTATTTAAATTTTGAACTTGTGATAGAAGTTAAAAGAATTTTCTCTTGCTGTTAAATACAGACTTCTCCCCAGCTATGAATTCTAAAGAATGAAGAATTCAAACAAATGTGTTGATGTGTAAAATATGTGGACAAGTAGTTTAAAAGATTGGCCACATTGCTTTTCATTTGATCTTTCAATTAAGAAGTCACAATGCTTTCAAAATGAAAATGAAAATGAAGACACTATGAATTGTTTGAAACTGATCTCCATATGCTAATTTCACTCTCTTAAATTAAGATATTCTTAATCTTCCACATTGTTCATCTTGCTATAAGGTCCATGTCTTCCTAGGGACTGAGATATATCTGCAAACAACTTTGTCCCTATACTTACCTAAGGATGTGAACATGTTCATACAGAGGGTTATTAGCAACATAATGGGTTATACTCATCCTGAGTAGCTTAGCTCTCAAAAGAAAATTATGCAGAAAAATGCAACAATTTTCTGTTCCACAGAAATAAATTGGGCAGGTATTCATAAAGCCTACACAAAAAATTCAAATTTACATATGTCAAATGCTATTATCCAAAATTCCTAACTATAACTTGTCTGACACACATACAGGCACCGATATCACAAAATACATATACACACACACAAACACCTGGCCAGCATTTCTCAGAAGACCTGAATAATCAAATCCCTTTGATGCCTTTCACAGCTGTGTTACCAAGTAGTAACAACCACAAGGATGATGAAAAGAAACAAAATTTTGAAATCTTCATGCTAGGTTACAATTTAAATACTGAATAACTTGGATTTGGCTGAACTTTATTCTCTTTTATTTTTCCCAAATAAACTTCAATGCATGAAACTGTGGTGCTAAAACGAAAATACAGTAGAAAATCTTGGCGAAGCTCTAGGGGTATCATGTCGTTTGAAATATAACAACTGCACATAGTAAAAGTAACAATCTTCATAATGTGTCCATAAAAAAGTGGTTACCTCTGCTCCCAACAGTCAACACTGTACAACATTGAATGAATCAACAATCAGCTCAATAACTCTTGCCTTGCCAATAGCAGATGTAGTGTATTAAAATCTACATACCAGCATATTCTTTGTGATATATGAAATGTATTAAAAGTACACGAAGTTGTTCAAAGTGTGTATTTCATTTTGATGTCTGATCATTGGACGGTCACGTTTCCATTCCCACTAATTTAGTTACTTAGTTTTCTCATAACATTTGTCCTTGATAAGAGAGGTGTTGAAAGGAGAAGGGTGGGTGGGAATTTGGCGAGTCTACGAGTTGTAGCCAGGCCTTGTCAATTCTACACAACTACAGGGATTGTGTCTCATCAATCATCATGTCCACAATCTAATTACCAGGCTCCAACCACAAATGTACTAGCATCCCACAGAGAGCTTTCTGTTTGCAGGTGATGGTGCTGGGCCAGCCCTCACATAAGGTGCAGCTGACTAGAGTTTCCAAGTCACACAGGCATTCTCTGTTTGATTCCAGTTCTGTGGTTGCATAGCCCCAAACTCTCTGCAGTACAGTCCAGATTCCCTCCATTGAGCGCCAAATTACGGCACTGCAGTCAGACGCAAAGAAACATACTTGAACAGGTGGGAGATGCTCACATATTTTTCAAGCCTTTTTGAAAGAGAAAAGTGTCATGTCTTATATTTTTCCTTTTGATTGTGTACATTACGTAAGGTAATGAAAGAGATCCAGAGAGTTAGGAGACCAGAGATAAGGCTCTGGTCACTTCTTGCTTTTGAAATCTGAAAGGAGTTCCACGTCATTCCTTTATGTGTGATCCTGTGATGAGCTAATTTCAAAAGATCATTCCAAGTTTAGGATGAGGAGTGGCAAGAAGAGAAAAAAATGTCATTTCCACTCAGTATAACGGAGTTTAAAGAAAATTTAAGGCAGAAGCATCCATGCCTGGACACTAGATAGGTTACAAAATCTTTTGATGGAATTCAAATGATGAAGGTTTTATTTGAGACAGGGGTGGGAAAATAAATAACTTTCATGAACCCTATATGAGACCACAAGAGTCAAACAATTCAGTAGAAAAATGAAGTTGCTGTTAGCATCAGTGCTATGAAGACAAAACATGTGGCTATTTGAATATTTGGTATTTAAGATAATGTCACCAGGCATACTGTGACAGAATGTCTTCAGAGAAAGGAGGATGTTGGCAGAAGGTGGTGTCCCAAGTCCAGAATCACAAGACTCGAAATAAACTCAGCAGCAAGGGTATTTAAAACCCACAATGCATGTGCTATGCTTTTCCTAGGATCCAACTAAACAGCCTCATTTCCCTTCTTAAAAATATCATTTTCAAGTTTTGTTTCTCCAAAATGAAATCTTACTTCCTTCCAAATTGCCTTCCCCAATTCGACAAAATTGTCTTAGTGTGAAGGATAAAGCAATCAGTGCAGTAGAAACAAATAATCTAAAAAGCAGTTCTTTCAAATCACACATGGATACTCCTGTATCAATTGTTCATTCACTGTCTCATCAATCCCAACTTGCCAATGTTCTCACTAGTTCTGTCAATGGCCTTCTCTACTGATATTGAGTTTTGTGTTAGATCAGAAGTTCTGTGTACTTCCTCTGAATATTTTAATTTCAAAAACTACTGTGTTCAATTTTTCATAAAAAGTATATTGGAGGTTGGCATAGCAGGCTAATTTTTGCTTGTGGTGCTGGCATCCCATATGAGTGCCTGTTTGGCTCATAGTTGCTCCACTTTTGATCTGGCTCCCTGCTAATATCTTTGGAAAACAGTGGAGGATGGCCCAATGCCTTGGTCCCTGCACTCACGTGGGAGACCCAGAAGAAGCTCCTGGCTCCCAGCTTCATGCCAACCCAGCTCTGGTCATTGCAGACATTTGAGGAGTGAACCACAGGATGGAAGATCTCTGTCTCTCCCTCTCTCTCTCTGTAATTCTTTCAAGTAAAATAAATATTTTTAAAACATATTGTTTAAGTTAAAATATTAATTTTCTCACTGACTTACAGTTCACACAGTAGCATTGTTTGCTTTAAGGTTTTGTATTTTCCTTTTCATTTCTTTAGTGACACATTGATCATTCAGTAGCATGTTATTTAATGTCATGTTGTTGATTTTCTACTTTTTTCTCCCTGTTGTTGATTTTGTTTTATGACTTTTAATTTAAAGGTATATATAGTAACTGTGTAATAGAGACTAGTATATTGAGATGGGAAGATACAAGGCAATGTGCATCTCTACTTCCAAATCAAAGACAGACTCCTAATAAAACTGTTAACAGATCTTGACAATAGGATGTAGGACTCTCTGCCATTGTCCATACCTACAATGTCATGATACACTTAATTAGCCTAATGATGGACTTATGACTGTTTATGAAAGACTATACTATTGTAACAATAGAGAGGCAATCAATGTGGTGTGGTAGCAGGGGAGGATTTGGAGAAGGCGTAAGGAAAATCCCAGAGCCTATGAAACTGAATCATCTAATAATAAAATACATAAAATTTTAAAAATAGTTAAAAATACAACAATGTATAAGACAACTGTACCTCCCCATCAAATTATTATATCAACTTTATTAGAAATCTATTCTGTATCTCCTTCTTCCACTTCCACTTATTTTTTTTTAAGATTTATTATTATTGGAAAGCCGGATATACAGAGAGCAGGAGAGACAGAGAGGAAGATCTTCCATCCACTAATTCACTCCCCAAGTAAGCCACAATAGGCCGATGCGCGCCAATGCGCGCCAATCCGAAGCCGGGAACCAGGAACCTCTTCCGGTTCTCCCACGCGGGTGCAGGGTCCCAATGCATTGGGCCGTCCTCAACTGCTTTCCCAGGCCACAAGCAGGGAGCTGGATGGGAAGTGGAGCTGCCGGGATTAGAACCAGCGCCCATATGGGATCCCGGGGTGTTCAAGGCGAGGACTTTAGCCGCTAGGCCACGCCACTGGGCCCCACTTTCACTTATTTTTGCAAGCTCTTTTCATAACAGAACTTAACAAACTCATTGAAAATACTGGCTTCTCAAATTGGGTTTTAAAAGTAAATGAATTCTAGGGCCTGGCGTAGTAGCCTAGCAGCTAAAACCCTCACTTTACCCGTCCTGGGATCCTGTATAGGTGCCAGTTCTAAACCCAGCGGCCCCACTTCCCATCCAGCTCCCTATTTGTTGACTGGGACAGCAGTCGAGGATGACCCAGAGCCTTGGGACCCTGCACCCGTGTGGGAAACCCGAAAGAGGCTTCTGGCTCCTGGCTTTGAATTGGCGCAGCTCCAGCCATTGAAGCCACTTGGGGAGCAAATCAATGGACAGAAGATTTTCCTCTGTTTCTTCTCCTCTCTATATATCTGACTTTACAATAAAAATAAAATAATTTTTTTAAAGTAATTGAATTCTAGTCACTGAAGATTGTATATTTGCTTATAGATAGGTATATACTTACTGAATTAAGGTAAGTAGACACCAATTGTCCATTTTTTTTGTAACATTCATGACCTCCTCAAGATCTCTATGATCTATCCACCTTTTGAAATGTTATTGAAAAACACTGATAATGGCCCCTGAGAAACAGATTGTAGCCACCCTTACCTCATCACTAACATCCATAAGCATTAGGATAGTAAAATATTCTGGAGGTTCTTAGTTGATCCCTGAAGGACCTCAGGTAAGACCCCAGAGTATTTATGTGAAAGTAATTTATCAAGTGAAGTGGGAAATTATGCAGATAACAGTCTTTGGGATGAATAATATCTGACAGACAGAAGTAATAAAGAAGAGTGTTAGCAGTGCCACAGGACCTTGCTTTCTATTACCTATTCTGTAGAATAAAAAAAAAAAAATGAAAGAAAATGTTTTCCAAAATATGTTCACTCTATTGTGGTTATGTAGAATATACCCACTCTTAGGAGACATATAATGAGGTAATAATGGAGAAAAATAATAGTAATTACAGTTTACTCTCAAACTGTTCTGAAAGGGAAGGGAAAGAGAGAAGGGGAGAAGAGAGGGAGGCAGGGAGGGGTGAGGAAGGGAAGAGAAGGAAGAAAGTAGCAAAAGAGGAGGGGAGAGAGGAAGGGGCGGAGAAGTGGGGGGGAGGGAGGGAAAGAGGAAAGGGTCCTGGAGGGGTGGGGCAGGAAGCGGAGGGGAGAAAAGGAGAGGAGAAGGAAGATTCAAATAATAGTGACTCATTTTTTTTAAATTTTCTTTCAATGCTTGTTAGAAAAGAGGAAGAGAAGTCACCATAGAAAGTACAATAAACACCTATAATTAACATTTTTAACACTCCTTCATAAAATAAAATCATTCCATTCAACAAAGACATTGCTTTGCATATGATGAAATGCTTTTAAATGTTTTAGATTTTGTATCTATTTTTCAGCAAATTATGCCATCCTGAATATACATTGAGTTCTGAGCATTTGATTAACAGAATCTGAAAATTTGGTCTGATCTCAAATGAAAAGACCTTGGTATAATCTAATTAAGACCTAAATTATGCAAACAAGAATTTTGAAATAAATATATCCCTCAATCCTAAGAAGTGAAAATGGCTCCCAGCTCCCAGCTCCCAGCTCCCAGCTCCCAGCTCCCAGCTCCCAGCTCTGGCTCCAGCTCCCAGCTCTGGCTCCAGCTCCCAGCTCCCAGCTCCCAGCTCTGGCCCCAGCTCCAAGCTCCCAGCTCCCAGCTCTGGCCCCAGCTCCCAGCTCCCAACTCCCAGCTCCCAGCTCCCAGCTCCCAGCTCCCAGCTCTGGCCCCAGCTCCCAGCTCCCAGCTCTGGCCCCAGCCAAAGCAGAGTAGAAATGGTTTTCTCACTCCCTCTCTCACTGTCACTCTCTCTATCTCGCTCTCTCTGCCACTCAAGTTCTCAAGTAAATAAATAATTTTTGAAAGAATTTACTAAAACCTCAGTTGTTATGAGGCAGTTATTGACCTTTGACAATTTCCATATGCAAAGACTCCATAAACTGTCAAAAAAAGAAATTAGGAGGATGTATTGTAACACATAAAAGTTAGATCTAAATATCAAATTTGAAAGGAGCTCAAATCAAAATTCCCAATTTCTTGTCATAACTTTAAATTCTTGGAGCAGAGTTCTCCATCCTTCAGAATCAAAAATCAAGCACTATTTCTGATGCTGCATTGGACATATGGGATCCAGGGCCTCAGCCCATTGGAAATCACATGAGCCCTTGTGCGCCTCTTGCAGGAAGCAGAGGCCAGGATGAAACTCTCTGGAATGAGTTCCCCTTAAGCCTATAGCCTCAGTCACACAGGACAAACCCAACTGGTGCCATGCACTGCAGAAAAACAGGTATGCCAACCTCAGTAAGGAGGGAAACATCACAGAAGTGTTCATATTCTTGGCTGGGTCCACTGAGCTAACAGCCTCTTTAGAGAGGATGTCTGTATTTTCAATCCAAAACCCAGAAATTTGTTTTGGTTTTCTTGGAATAGAAAATAGGAATGTGGATGGGCTTACTTAATTTTCATTTTCTCTTTGCAGCTGCAATTGATTGATCGACTATTTGCTCTTCTTTGACTCCAAGTGTTTGCCTCTCCCTGGGGATGTTTCTCTCCCACCAGCGCCCTCAGAGTCTGTCTTTCTGAGTCTCTATCCATAAACTTTTCTCTCTTCTAGGTATAGTAGTGGTCTGAGCTGGTTCACAGCAACTCTAATTCAGACATCAGGATAACAATGGTAATCAAACAGCAGAACAGTTGCCTCCTTTTTCTAACATCTCAAGGATCAAGAGCAGTCCACTGTAGCAAAGGTAATTTGTTAGTTTTAAATGGCTCTTTGCTAACAGCCCCCAGTGCCTTTCCTGAAGAACAAGAAATGCACAGCATTTCTGGCAACACAGTCAGGTTTGTGTAGGTACCATTTCAGCATCCTTCTTTGCTTTCGACCTCTCTTTTTCCATGTAGCCAAAGGCAGGCATGCATGTACTGTGTAACGACATGTCAGTCAATGACAGACCACAAGACGGATGGTGGTTCCTTTTGTTTGTTTGTTTAAGATTTAATTTTATTGCAAAGTCAGATATACAGAGAGGAGGAGAGACAGAGAGGAAGATATTCCGTCCAATGATTCACTTCCCAAGTGACCACAACGGCCGGAGCTCATCCAAACCAAAGCCAGGAGCCAAAAAACTCTTTCAGGTCTCCCACGTGAACGCAAGGTTCCAAGGCTTTGGGCTGTCTTTAACTGCTTTCCCAGGCCACAAGCAGGGAGCTGGATGGGAAGTGAGGCTGCTGGGATTAGAACTAGTGCCCATATGAGATCCCGGCACATTCAAGGTGAGGACTTTAGCCACTTGGCAATTGCGTCAGGCCAAAGATGGATGGTGGTTCCTTAAGATTCCAGTGCAGCTGGAAAGATCCTATCACTGGTGACACTATAGCCCATGCCTCAGAACAGACATAATCTCCGTGTTTGTTCCGGCACAATGCAAACATACTTGCTGGGTGCCAGTGGTACAAAAGTTGTATAATGTACTATATAATTTGTATAGCTCATAATGTATATACAAGTTACATATACATTACATTGTATGGTTCATTATAAATAATTTGTATAGTACACTATATACAGTAATGATAACTACAGACAATGGTATTAGTTTATATATTTTTTTACACTATATTTTCTGTGCAGGAGTTGGGAATGCCTGACCCACGAGCCTTATAAGACCCACAAGATCATTTGGTATGGCCCTGCTAAGACAACTACTGGCAAGACTTGACGTTCAGTCATCTACAGAGCAGCATAATTTCTAAGTTGGGAATTTTTTATGTCCTACAAATGATGTTAAATATCCAAATGGGCTGTGGCAGAAAAAAAATGTTGCCTTACCACTACTTTGGAGTGCACTCATTACACTTATTTGAAAAATGTTTCCTGTTCGCAGGATGTCTTCCTACTCCAGCTGCAGTCACCACAGCCTCAAAGTCACGTATCTGTCTTGACTGCATCATTTTCTGTTATGTTTGATTTTAACCTCGTGTTATTCTTTGCCTTGGGATCCCTCAGCATGCAAAATTCATTGCTAATGCTGCCAGTAACAGGGCACATTAAGCGACTGGCCTGGAAATAAAACTAAAAATGCTTAAAACACTGTGAAGGTGGAAAACCAGTATTAGTTATTGCTTATCAGTTCCACCATCTGGAAAAACAAAAGCAAAATGAAGACCATTATGAAAGGATATGCTTTATTAAAGTAACGAGATTAACAAAAGTTAGAGAAGGGGGTGCAGTTGATGTCATGGTAAAACTACCTCCTATGATGTTGGAATCCCATTTTGGTGGCAGTTTGCGTCCCAAATGCTCCACTTATGATCGACCTCTCTGCTAATGGCTGGGAAAGCAGCAGAAGATTGGCCCAAGTACTTGGGCCCCTGCAATCCACATGGGAGACCCGAATGATATTCCTGGTTCCTGGTTTTGACTTGACCCAGCACTGGGCATTGTTAATTATCTACGGATTAAACCAGCAAATAGAAGATCTGCCCTCTCTCTCTCTCTGCAACCCTGACTTTCAAAATAAGTAACCTTTTCAGAAAAATTAGAAGGCCTGTACCACATTCAAAGAAACTTCCAAAAGCCTCAGTTGAAAATTCGAAAATCTGTGATGTTCAAAGAATAGCAATACCTTTCTTAGAATATACCCCATTGTTAGGCATCACATGACTGTACTAGGAGGATTTTTTTTTTGAAAACTCTATTTTTGTCCCTAAAATCTACAGAGGGAAAGAGGTTAATGAGCTAAGCCTATCACTAACAACAGTCTTCGCAGGGAACCAATTTCTCATATATCCCTTTCCCCTGCAATTTTTAAATGAGGCAGAGCAGAGAGAAATGATCTTTGGAAATATACTGTGAAAGCTCAGTCAAGTCATTTCCCCTTTTTGAGCCTCAGGTTCCCTGTTGTTAAGGCTATTCACATGTATTTGTCTTCCCTCCTTCCAGGTACATAGCAGAATTTCCCATCACCCATGCTCCCATAGCTAATGATTGTCATATGACTTGTCCTCTCCAAGGAATGTAGGCAGAGATGTGAAAACTTTAAGTAAAAACCTTCAGAGTCAGTTCACCAGATCCCCTATTTGTTTGCCAGGGATGGTGGAGACAGTTCAAGATGGAACTTTTGTCAGTTGGATTCCTAGATGATTTCCATGTCTGACATGGTGGAATTGCCTGTTAGATAACACATCTTAATTTATCCTGACTGACAAATTTCGTATTTATCAACTGGGGATGATGCTAAGAAGACCAGATAACACACAGTGCTGCTCTGAATACCAAATAGGTTGACACACATTTCACTTACATGAGTATGTGGCATACAGAAGTGCCCAGTAATTGCTGGATCCAATGTTTTCTATGGGGCACTCAGGCAGATATGCTACTACAAGCAGACCAATAGCCTACTCTTGCCATTAATTTTGAACAGCAGCAATGGAAATGTAAGGTGGCACCACTCGAAGTTACTCTCCCTGCCTTCCCACCTCTGCTTCCTCTCCAATAACTGCTTGTGTTTTTACGCATGCCTCTGTTCTTTACAACCTAGCTTCACAAGGCAAATGCCTTTCTTCCATATTTTTACTTGCTTGGGGCATCTTCCTTGAACAACCTGGGCTTGTACAAAAAAATCATGGAATATGTGCATTATAAACTACACAGGAATTTCAAAAAATGCCATACAATAAACTTTTCCTTTAGTTCCACTTTTTCACTATTGTTTTGAAATATACTTGTATGCATTTCTATTTCAGTATTCTCAAAAATATCATTCGTACTTTTTATAATTGCCCAACTTTCTTTTAAACAAAGCAACCATTTTCCCTGTTTCTGTGATGCTTTGCCTTTTCCATATTTCCACAGAGTCCTCTCCAACAATCACCCCACATGTAACCTTATCTCCACCACTCCATGGGAGACATGTACATTCTGTTACCGTACTTTCCTGGTCTAACCTGTATAAAGGCCCATTGGACAAGGGCCAAAGAGGTTTCATCAGAGATTACTACCATGACTGCTACTCTTTCTTCACCCCAATTAGAAATTCTTATAGTCTGAATATTTTGCATTATCTAAAAGAATTACTGTACAAATTGGTAAAGCTTTTCTCCAAAAGTCCAAAATTTTTGCTCAATAAAACACAGCAGTATCTTACTATCTTAGAACCTTGGCTACCAAAGCACCAGAGTTCCATCTAGGCTCACCAGAGAGCAAAAGAATCTTTTAATAAGAAATTCCACAATGTGGCAACTCCTCCTGCAGGAATTCGCTGTGTAGACAGGACATGGTGAGAATTTCCTGTCAAATGTATAAATCTGGATCTTGTCAAGGCAGGGAAAAGGCAGCTATGGGACAAGACATGACTCTAGTTTCCATAAATCTCTGTTTATGCCAGCAAACCAGCTCCTAACAATCCACCCAATGGTGGATATAAGCCTGAACAACAGCAGAAATCCACAGACAATTGCCAAACTGACTTAGTCTTGGACTTCTCCTTTCTCTTTTAAATAGGCAATGTGCTTGTTTGCGTTTGACAGCTCAGTGGTGGCTAAGCATGTGGGGCACAGAAACTTTTTCACTTCCACATTGTCTGGTTTCCCAGAAACCAGGCTTAGGTCTCTGAGCCACAACAAAGAAATGCCCATTTAGCAAACTGACCCTCTGTAACACCACAGGAGTGTGTCTTTATGTTCAAAATCGCTGTGTCTGAAAAAGATGAAGACATTATAGATTGTTTGTTTTCAGCCTGGAAATTGTCTCCTAGATTTGCATACTTAGTAATCAAAGGAGCTAGAAATAAACTGGGAAAAAAGCCACAGACAGTTCCAAACTCATATAACCCAGAACCCTCAATGTATACCATTGTGACTAAAGTGACTTAAAGGAGGCTCACTTCCATCCTGCTCCCTGGTAACCAAGGGAACAGATTACCTGCATATTGAAGAAAAGACGAAAAGATAGACAAGTGTTCCCGTTTTACATCTGTGTGAAATTGAAGTTAATCATCTTACGTCATAAAATTTAAAAAACATTGTATTATAGTTAAATCTAGCATATATCTAATCAAATTCCACCTTTCTAGAGACTTGCTCCTCAATATCTTTTTCTAAACTAATATCTATTTTTAATTTTTTCTGTGCACCACATTACTTTATTCTCTTTATAGAACTTCATATTACAAAAAATATTTCATATACTTTATTGGCTTGTTTACATATTAGCAGGTTGGGACTTTGTTAAGGTTGTGACTTTAGGGATTAGGACAGTTTCTTGCATATAGTAGGTGCTCTGTAAGAGTTAGTAATTTAAGATAGAAAAGGAAAAAGAGATGCTTACCTACATGCAGAAAATTCCAAATCAGTAAATAAGAAACTGTTGACAAGCGCTTAGCTCTGGGGAATTGCCCTAATAAGTCTAAAAACAGGAAGAATTTTTAACTTCACTCTGTAACTCTATGTATTTGAAATTTTGCCATGAAAATGTTTTTATTTTATAATTAACACACCTAAAGTAAAAAATAAGCTAAAATGTTTGACTAAATTAAAAAAAATGTTTACATGTTTAAAAATTTCATAAATAACATCAAAAGATAAATTATAGAATGAAAGAAAAATGAATCCAGCACAGTGACAAAGTAATATAACTGGTGTTATACAAAGTATGACTCAGCATTAATTGAAAAGAATCAGTAGGGATATTGGTATATAATAAGAAAATGTAATTCAGAAAAATGAATTCATGGTAGGAAAACAAATCAACAAAAATCTAGTCAATTTTAAGATAGTGACTGATGTGAGGATTAACAAGAAATACTTTTCCATCCACTAGAATGACAAAAATTTATAACCATCAGTGTAATGAGGAATTGAGCTCTTCCTTCCTATATATTGCTGAATGAGGGGCGTAAAAAACAGCGTGAATTCCTGTAATTTTTGGAAAACAATTATGTGATTCCTATCAAAATTTAAAGTATACACATCTTTCAATCCAGTATGCTTGTTGTTTGATCTCTTAGGTATAGCTACAGAAGTTTTTGGATGTTAACACAGCCTAGATTTTGATGGAATTAAAGCAGGAGATAAACCAAAAAAAATCTCAGTAATACAGGATTGATTGAGTAAATTTAAATATATTCACATAATGGAATACTTTAAATACATTAAAAATAATACATTTAATCCTTAGGGGCCAAAGGACATCTCAGGATATTATGAGAGAAATGCAGATAAAGTATTATATAGTTATTAATTTGAATTTCAAAAAATGTTTCCTATTCTCTCCCAAAACTTTATTTTTGTATATATGTGTATATATTGTACATATGTATATACATAAACACATATAAACTCACAGATACCAGTATGTTTGCATATGCATGAAGAATGACAAAGTATATATACGAAGCTATTGGGCTCGGCATAGTAGCCTAGTGGCTAAATCCTTGTCTTGCATGTGCAGGTATCCCATATGGGCACCAATTCATGTCCTGGATGCTCACTTCCCATCCCTGTTTGTGGCCTGGGAAAGCAGTGGAGGAACGTCCCAAAGTCTTGGGAACCTGTACCATATGGAAGAACCCGAAGAAGCTCCTGGTTTCTGGCTTCAGATCAGCTCACATCCAGCTGTTGCAGTCACTGGAGGAGTGAACCAATGGATAGAAGATATTTCTGTCTCTTCTTCTCACTCTGTAAATTTGACTTTCAATAAAAATAAGTAAATATTTTAAAAAGAAGCTTTAGCATTAGGACATCTAGTAGGAAATAAGAAAGAGATTAATCTTTAATTCCTTTGGCTTAAACCTATTATAATACTTTTTAAAAGTCATTCATCAGTTGAAGAAATTAAGCACTAGAAAATACAGAAAAATAGTTTTTAAGAAAACAAATATTGTCTCCTACTTATGGCAAAATCTTTCAACCTAGTTCTTTATGCTCATTTCCCCCTGTCTAGAAAAGCCAATCCTCTTAGAGAACTTGTGTCTAATAGAAAGATTTTTACTGGTCCTAAGTTTGGTTCAACTGAAAAATCTAGAGAAACAAGATTCTTGGCTGTCATACTATGAGGAGCTGAGTCTTGATTGTCACATCCACTCAGTGCTCCACTGCAAGCAGTGGCAGGCAAACACCGAGCCCAAAGTGTGATCCAAACATCATTATTGACCTTCTGGAGTGATCTTCATTTGCTACTTCAGTCAGGAAATGTAAGCTGCATTACACTCCAATCTTCTTGGAAGCAGCTCATAGATGTTTAGTTCTAAGTACAAAGATTTGAGTTGAGCCAGGATCCCAAGTCAGAATTTAATCTTTCCAGTCCTAAACTGTCAACCTCCTAAACTGTCTGAACACCTCCACTTCCATCTCCTTTTCTTCTCTCCAGAATCACTCGAGACAACATTCAAGTATTGTTTTTTTAGTTCCCAGAAAAATACCTTTGATTATGCAAATGAACTGGAGAAGCTAGAGAGGAGTTTTCTTTTTTTTTTTTTTTAAAGATTTATTCATTTTATTACAAAGTCAGATATACAGAGGAGGAGGAGAGACAGAGAGGAAAATCTTCCGTCCACTAATTCACTCCCCAAGTGAGCCACAACAGGCCGGTGTGTGCCGATCCGAAGCCAGGAACCAGGAACCTCTTCCGGGTCTCCCACACGGGTGCAGGGTCCCAATGTATTGGGCCGTCCTCAATTGCTTTCCTAGGCCACAAGCAGGGAGCTGGATGGGAAGTGGAGCTGCCGGGATTAGAACCAGCGCCCATATGGGATCCCGGGGTGTTCAAGGCAAGGACTTTAGCCGCTAGGCCACGCCGCCGGGCCCGAGAGGAGTTTTCTTAAAGAAATCTGAAGACCCCAGAAAACTCCAAGTGATTTCCTTTTCTCTCCAACTGGTTTCTCTGATTCAAGATCCAGACATAGTTATCAGACAAAATACAGGACACCCAGTTAAATTTATTATTCAAATAACAATGAATATTTTTTAGTGTTAGTACACCTCCAAGTTTGTGTGGGTACTATATTTTCATTTGCTAAATCTGGTAACCTGATCCACTGGATACCACTTACCTTCTATTCCTATTCTCGGGAATATGCTCATTTTCACGTTAACATTCTTCATTCACAAATACTTTAGCTCCTCTTAAGCAATAGCAATACCTCTACTCCCACTTAATTCTCAGGAACACTGAAATATATCTTTCATTTGCCTAGTAATAGGAATACCCAGTCTAAAATCCCCAGTTACTACTGACACTGCATTTAACAGTAACAAAACTTTCTCTCTGAGCAATATTCCATTCAACAAGTTTGCCATTGCTGAAATTACCTTGTGTCTAGAAAACCAGCTAACTTACAGACCATTTCCCTCAGCAACACTGGCAAGGATTTATTTAAATCTGATGTTACATAAATAAATAAATAAATAAATAAATAAATAAATAAATAAATAAATAAAGTGGTAACGGGCAATGAGTGGATTTTTAATGTGTATAAAACATGTTTAATTGAATCATGCATATGTCAAAGAGGTTTGGAAAACCTACGCTAGTCAGAGTTACACCAAAATGTGTTTCATTATCATTCAAGATATTATCACATCCTCAGGCCATTTTGGGGAGAATGTACCAGGAGCCATCATTCAGCAATGTTGGTACATTGCAATAAGTCATCTCCACTCTCTTGCTAGATTTCCCCCTTGCCAAAAACGCACCATTCTACAACTACAAGAGAAAGTTAAAGAAATTACCATTGTGTCAGGGCACACTTAAATAAGAGACTGATGGAATTGTGACTCCTTATGAAGGCCTATACTATTGTAGCAACATGGGGAAAATCTGTTGGGAGATGAGAGTTTGGGGTGAGAATCCTAAATTAAAAGAAAAAAGAAATTATCATTGTGTAATTGTTGCAGAGGTAGATTTGATTCTGACAATTAGCAAACTGATTATTTGACCAGTTGCCACTTGAACCACAAAAATTAATTAGACAGTCTATCTTCCTGTGTTTGATAAGGCTAGTTTATTTGTTGCTATCTTCCTTTAGCTAATAAGGCTTGTTTTTTGTTGCTATCCATTAATAAATCATATATTTTTAATATATAAAAGAAACATAAGAAAGTTATAAACTGAAGGAAGGAAAGAAATGATTAAGCAATGGAAAAGATGATACGTAAGAGAGAAAAAAAAAAGATGGGAAAGTTGAGCTTTAATAGTAAATAAAATAAACCTAACCATACTTAAAGCTCTGTTACAGAGCCTCTCCCTCTCCTCAGTGCTTTCTTGATGCCCCATATCTAAAATTTAATCTTTGTGTTAGCTTTAAAAACTAGTACTCAGAACTCCAACCATGGGGATAATCACAGGAGATATAGTCTGTCCATGGAGTGCATGTGTCAGAACTGAGTCACCTCAATGGCTAAGATGGATAACCAGATGGACTTGGAGGATATGGCAGCCCACTGGGGCCTGAAGAGGACATCTCGTACCAATGCAGAGGAAGGAGAGAACAAATTGTTCAACTATGACAGCCAAGTGTTGACAGCAATATTTGGGTAAAGGAGACTCTAAGGTGAACTATGTCAGCCAATGAATTTTGGAAGGATTTCCTCATCGTTGGATTGGCAATATCAACAACATTTCAGAACTATTGAAACCTCTTGAGCAGAATCCTTGGAGAATACTCCACATTGGGGACCCTGGCATGACAGCAGGTGGCTGCTCTCAAGCCCCACATACTGAGGCGGTTGGGAGTCTAGGTATGGCTTCTCTCCTTCTCTCTCTCCTTCCCCCAGATACAGGAAGGAAAGAAAATTTGGAAACAATGATCTCACTCATTTTCCCCTAATAATCGACCCTTCCCACCCTACTCAACTATGCAAACATCATCAAAATTTTTTTTAAAACGAAAGCATGCTCCTAATTTTTAAACAAAGATTGATCTAGATAGCAAAATGCTAACTCAATACTTTTAAATTGCAACAATATGAACTATTTCAATTTTTGTTTGTTTCGTGTTTTCTAAATTTTCCATTTCTAAGTACATAAATATTACTATTCCATTATGTATGCCAGTGTTTCAAAAAGTTCATGGACAAATTGGAATTAGAGAATAGTTTTACATTGGCACCAAAAAAAATGAAAGCCATGCCTAAGTTTTCCATAATAGGTTTTTCTACGAATTTTTAAAAATTCCTTATATACTTTTAATTTATTTATTTGGAAGGCAGAGATACAGAGAGATCTTTCATCTCTAGTTCACTGTCTAAATGGTCACAAAGACCTGGGTTGGATGAGATCAAAGCCAAAAGATAGGGGCTTCTTTGTGTCTCTCATTAAGATGGCAATGACCCATACACTTTCTGCTTTCCCAGACCATTAGCAGGCAGCTGAATCAGAAGTGGAGTAGCTGGGACACAACCTGGCTCCCATGTAGGATGCTGGTGTTGCAGGATGCAGTGTAAACCACTATGCCACAACATTGCCGCCTCTCACAAATATTTTTTGCTAGTTTTCTAGTGGTATTTCTGTTTTGTGTGAAGCTTTAGGAATCCCCTCCTTGAGTTTCCTCACTCTACATCTCCCAAGGCATTTGTTGTATAAACTGGTCTTATTCAGCAGCCTTCTGACACTTGGAAAAGCACAGGGGGAAACCCATGGAGTTCTCACTGGTTCAAATGGGAGAGATGTCCTAAATTTACTAAGATAAAGAAGGTTATGGAGAGTTGTGATATTCAAGAATGGCTTTCAATCAAGGACGACTTCATACAGGACTGGACAAGCTCAGATTTTGCCATCAATGTGTGTATTAAGTGTAAAATCTGATTATTAAAGAGCTCAGTAATTGAAATAGTTGGATTCAAACTCAAGCTCCACCACTTCCTCCCTTGGACATGATATAAATAATCTTTGTAAACCTCAATTTCCTCATCTATACAATAGTTAACAATCACACCTACATTAAAGGGACAAGTAGAAACTAACTTACTTGAAGTATTGTGCAGCACATAGTAAGTTATCCATGAATGCCAGTGTGATTTTATCAGGTATTACCATCTTTATTTCACTGATAAAAATCATTAGGTTTGCAGATGCTAAATAACACCTCTTGGAACTCAGTCTTCGAATGTCAGGTATAGCAGTTTTTCTGGTGGATTCAATAGCTCAATGCCTAAAGGCATTGAGTTTTATATAAAGTTTTATATGATACAATTAAGGCAGCATGACTAAATTGGATATAACCCAAGATAGGCATCTCTGGCACCAGAAACCCAACTGATAGTTTAATCAGATCTGTCATTTCACTGACCATTTCTGGACAAGACTCAGAACGAAAGAGGACTGTCATCTTGGTAAAGACACTGCAAAAACCACACAGAATTTCAGTCCTCCGACTCCCTCCCTTCCCTCATGTGCTGTTTAGGACTACAACATATGCAACATTACTTCCTGCCATGGAGCCAGTATCATAGGTTAGCATCACTAACTCTAATTGTGTTCCAGCAGGTCAGGAAAGACAATTCTCTAGGTTTCAGTTAGGAACTGGCACTATGTCACACAATAAGATCTCTCCAGACTCATCAAGAGAGATTAGAGAATGTCCCCGGAGAGCTTTGTTGTCCTACAGATTTATAAAACTGATTTTCTTGCCAAGGCTTCATGTACAATTCTTTCACAGAGGTGACCGAGTCTCTTCCAAAATAAAGCTCTTTCAGATGCTTCAATCAAGGATCCTGAAGCATTTTAACTGCCCACTATCATAGAAGACAGCTTGAGGAATGTGCAACTTCTTAACAGGAAATCTTTCATAAAACTTGGGTATCCTTTCTTAGCAAATGTGTCAAAAGAAGCTGAGCGAGGTCTTTCCTATTCCCACGACTACCACAGCTCAGTAAGCTTCAGGGTCATCTTTCCTGACCAATCATTTTTGCAATGAGCCTTTGAGTTGGGCAGGGTTTTATTTTTCTTTTATTGTATTAAAGTAACCATAAGCATTCACTATTGGCATTGCACTGTGAGACTCCCACACATCCAGATCCACAAGCACCAACATGTCTTTAAAATTCACATTCCAGGAGGTAAGAGAGAGATAAGTTCATGTCAAGCTTCACTGTTTGATCTAATCAAGGTATAGGCAAAACACTGCAGGAGCAGAAGCAGAAGCAGAAACAGGGCTACTCCATTATTATAGGGTCTCACCAGAGTTCTACTAAGGAGGAAACATTCAGGCTAAGTGATCCCAAAGACAATGGAAAACTGAGGAGTGAGAATATTTAGGGCAATTAACACTTCATGTGAAGGACATACTGAAGTAAAAGTACTATGAAAAAAGAAGGAGTGCTTTCAAGGAGAGAAAGATTATTGTTCAGACTTGGGGACATGGTGATAATGTACCCAGAGATGATACTTGTATAGTTCAACTTATAAGCTCTGCTGCTGACACTAGTGTGCTCTGTGTGTGCTCAGCTGAGGAACTTGGATGTTATATTCATGATTTCCTATGTTACACTCCTTTTAGTAATGATAACATAATGACTGATCAATATCAGCTTATTGATAACCTGTATCCGGAGCTCAAACAAAACTGTATATCATGAGGATATTATCACTGGGAAAGCATATTTTTCATACACATACAGCCTCATATGCCCTCTATTCAAAGCTACAGGTTCATCCACCATCCCTATTCCTACCCAATGATCACCACCACCCTCCCATCATCTGGGCTAAAAGCCTCACTCTCAACCCCATCACCACAGTAATAAAACTGCTTTGTCCTACAGCACAGCCATTGGGCGAAAAGAGGAGTGTTCTTGGTCCATCAAATTGGAATTTGTGGCACTCAGCCAGCAGCGCTGTGAACGTTAAACCTCTGACTGCAACACTAGCATTCCACATGGACACTGGTTCTACTCCTGGCTACTCCATTTCTGATCCAGCTCTCTGCTAATGTGCCTGGGAAAGCAGCTGAGGATGACGGTCCAGGTTCTTGGGTCTCTGCACCCCAGTGACAGACTCAGTGAGGTGCTGGTCTCCATTGTAGGCATCTGTAGAGTGAAGCAGTGGGTGGAACAAATCTGTTTGCATGTGTCTTTTCTTCTTTAACTCTGATTTTCACTTAAATAAATAAATCTTAAAACACAAAGCTTGAGACACATATCTTCCTGGATGCTAAATCCAGCATTTGACTCTCAGTCTGTATCTCAGCAAGTACTTATTCTTTATCTTCTCTGAAAATTCCCTCTGACTTGATTTCTGGATACTGTTCTCATCTGGCTTTTTTTCAACACCTCTGGTGGCCATGCTGGACTTGCCTCATCTAATTTTATGATCTTACTTCTTGCTGAATCTTGTGCCTCGGCTGCTTCAGTAGGCCGATGGCCCTCATCCACTCTTTTACAAATTAGAAGCGCACACCTATAATGAGTGCCTCATCCCTTCGTCTATTCATTCCTGCTTTAAAAAAATAATTATTATTTTTTCTACGTATCTCTGATGTTCTCTCATCAATTGTCCAATTCAGATCCTTAATATCTCTAAACCCATCTAATTTCTCTCTTTTCCCATTTAGCCCTTCAATGTTCCCTGAGATATTTCCAGAAAACTCCCCAAACTGTCTCACAACCCTATGCTGATAGTTTCTCCAATATACGATGAAAGCATTAACAAAGTAAGTTTGAAACATCGATATGATCTTAACAGTACACTCTTTGAAATCCCATCATCAAATGGAACATTCAAACCCACAGGGGTAGGCTTCACTTACATGAAAACCAATTTCCCCACTCATCCTTAATGGCCTAAATCATGCTGATGCTCCTCCCTATTTCCAGAGCAACTCCTACTTTATCCCATTCTTGGACTCCAGCCTCTCTTCCAGCAGAACAAAATTAACTCAAGCATCCTGTGAAAATCCTCCTCCCTGATCCTTCCACGTCCAGCTTTCTGTACTATGGGCTCATGGAACACATTGTGCTATATTTCACAAAGACATGTAGGCTAAAGAAAAGGTATTTACTGTCAGATTTAATCATCATATACTTACAGTTAGGGACCTATGGTGTCTACTCAAAATGAGCAGTCAATACATATTTGAGTAAATAATTGCATAGTTCCACGAAAACTTGGTGACCAAGTTCTTTCATACTAGTTTTCAGCATGTCGATTAAGTATGTTTGTGGGCAAGCTGGAAGACCTAACTACAATCTGTAATTTTGTTTCTATGGGAAAATACTGTGACAGTTTAAAATAAGTCTTACAGTTTTGAAAAATAACCTATTTGTAAATTGAGGACTGACTATATTTATCTTTGCATTGCTGTTAGTTACAAAATTGGCCTATCATCTTTCCCTTCTTGGTCACTGAAGTATTAGAATAGAAAGAACATAAATATATATGTAACACTGAATATTATTTGATTAATCTTGTGAGTGTTTAATAAACACTGGACTGGATATATTGGCACAAGCTACAGGAACCCTTCCCAAGTAGATGCTTAGCCATTTCTTTTGTTTCTGCCCTGTATTCATGTGATCCTATTTAGGAAAACCTGACATCGGAAAATCTAAACTTAGAAACCAGATATGTTCAAGGTTTATGACTCAGGTTACAAAATAGTTTTTCATTTTAGAAATGTAATAGTGACTCATTCTATTCATTAAAGAGCAATAAAATATCATCCTGCAACTGTGAAAAGAAATACGAAATTGAAGAGCAGAATTAAAGTTAGTTATATTTGCAGTTGTGAACATAGCTTTTGGAAACATCATAATTTATCTCCGTTCTCTTTGGGATTTCTTCTTACAGCATTACAACTCTGCCTCTACCAAGAAGCTCAACAAAAGACCATTTGAGTAGGAAGCAGATGTGCATCTTCTGAAGTTTAGCACCCCTGGCTCAATTATGACAGAAAATTTACAACTTCTAAAATATACAATACTGTGGTGGCTGTGACTGTGGGGCCTCTTCCTCATCTGAGGGAGTGTGGTGGCCAAGTGTGAGTGGCCAAAGGGGACTGCAGCACGGAGGAAGGAGACTCATTCTTCACTTGGGGGAAATGAGCCCAGAGATTATCAGTGGATGATATAATCAAAAACTCATATACCAGAATCCAAGTTTTATTACACAGCTGAGAAAAACAGCTCATTTGTATTGTATTTCCTGTCCCTTTTTTTTTCTTAATCGGGAGAGTCACATACCTATGAGTCATCATGATTATGATAGATTTGACAGGACATTCTGCTATTATCAATATGTGATTCTTTTAAAAAGAGATCATAAACTACAATAATCACATGCCTTATTTATTGACAGAAGAGTAACGAAAGAATAAATTTATATACTTCTCTCAATTGTAAAGTTTCTTGGAGTAGCTTTGACTATTTCCAGTAGGCACATATCTGTGTTTAACAATAACATTCAAAAATTAATAAATAAGGAAATGGCACTAGGGAATACAGTGTAATAAAGACAAATGGAATCCATATTTCAAAAGTTGGCAAGAGCTAACAGATATGCTCTCATTTTTTTATTTGTATTATAAAATGTTCTGTAGTCACAGTCATTGCTTGCCTTGTTATTTCTCTTGTCTTGAGTAGGAGCCATAAATGCTTCAACAAACAGAAAGTAAATTGAATGCTTAGCTAGTGTTACTGAAACCTTTTTATGAAGTATTACTTAATGCTCAAATTGCATAATATTGTTTAAATGGGAAGGTTTCGTTTGTGTGACTACTTACACAAATTTCCTCTGGAATATTACCACCATCAATTAGTCCTTACTGAATAAGCATTATTGAAAAAATAAAGAAGTCGAAGGAACCACGCAAGGATAAAGCTATTAGAGGATAGAAATGTACTTATGAGACAAAGTAACAACTGAGCATTTTCAAATATGTATCACCAAAGCAAATTTAAAACCAAAGATGGATTTCAGAGTCATGTACAAATGACTCTCCATCAATTAAACTCATATCCTTTGCACACACATCTACATTTTTTTACCAACTGTATAACTGTGGAATATTAAATACAACTTTAAAGAACAATGTCTTCTGAATAGAAGAGCTTCTAGACAACTGACGTTAGAACACAGACAATAATAGTGCACTCTATTAGCAAAAGGTCTAACAGCTCTGTTATCAGCAGAGACTGGATTATTTTTTCATAAGCGGTATGGATTACTCGAATCAGCACACTCTTCCTGGTTCAAGTTAGGATGATGTCACGTGTTGTTTGCAGGGAGCTGGCCAGTGCTGCCTATATAGGGTGAAGCTAAATAAACTTACTTGGAAGCTGAAAAATTATTATCCTATACTTTGTGGTTCAACCTATTGCTCATCAGCCAAAGAAAGAATCTTTGAACAAATTTTGATAAAAAGAAAAGCATTGTTCCAAATGAAATTACAAGTTGTCACTACTCAAAAAAATATGAAAAGATTGTCAACTGATGTGGCATGTATAAAAAGGATGACATGATAAATTCATGAGATATGAAGAAATACAGGCCAGGCCAAAGGAATTTCTCTGGTTAAGTCCAGTTCTTGCATCATAAAGCCATTTTAAAAACAAAACAAGCTATCAATGAACAAATAGAGGAAAACTATCAACAAAACAGATTGTTCCACTTGAGTTGTCAACATACGCTATTGTCAAGGTAAACCAATTGCCTAAGTGAGTCGCACTGCTTTCTTTAAAGTTGTGAATAACTACATGAAACAACAACTTAGCTTTCACAAATTAAAATAAATTTTGGGCACCAAAACTTCCTTGGCAATTTGAGTGAATACCATCACAGATCAGCACACACGATTGTAACTTTTTTCATCTACTATTCTTCAAAAGTGTATACAGAAATTGGTTCCACAGGGTCCAAATTGTTAGCCCTTCCAAAACTGGGTCCCCAAGGACATCAACATATATACCATATGTACATTTTGTGCAGTTCTGATTTCTTTTCAATGGACCAAACTATTTCAAATGCCTTGACCATGAGTGGAATAGATGGGGATGTGTCTTATATAGAGATACTTCAGCCCCTGGCTTCTCCTAATGAGCACAATTAACCACAACTATAACATTGGAATTATTAATTCTCCCTAATCGGGTGCATACAGTGCCTCTGGAGCAAAGTTGTTTAGAGTTCTGGTAAAGCTCATACCAAATTTCATCTGAAAGTTAATCTTGAAGAGAGACAATGCTGGCATTGTGTTACACTAATTTAAAACAAGTCTGCCTTAAGGATTTTTTTCATCCTTATCTGAAAGTAATAGAATATGAAAGAGGAGGAGGGCAGAATATCAAGTGCTGGAAAATATCTTTCTCAGAAACTATAGCAGACGGGTCACAACAGCTTTAAACAACGATAGTAACATTTATTATATCAAAGCCATTTTATGTTTTATTTGGAACTCTGGCGCCTTTTTTTTTTTCAGTTCCCATAACATGACAGTAATTATAGCCATCAAGATGTTCCCTAGAAGATAGCAGCCCAGATGCTGCAGCCTCGCTGTCCCGCTCACTGGAACTCACAGTGTGCACATTACATCATGGTGTAGTTTATTTTAAAAGTGCTTTAAGAATGTAATGATAGTAATTGTAGACAGGGAAAATTAATGGGAGCATTGCCGGTCTGCAAATTCCATTTATAAAACACTCCTGCTGCTCGAAAAGAGAGTGCTTTCTTGTTAACAGAGGCTTCAAAATACAATTTGGAGGATGTATTAAATAAACTCTGTGCTAAAGTCATTTTCAGCTGGGCCCTGTGTGTACATAGCTCCCTTTCACTTCACCCCTTGGCTACCACACGACTTTTCCTGAGAGGATACTAGATTCTGCAAAGCAGCAAAAGGTGTATGTTCCCTGGCAAAAAAAGAAAAAAAAGAAAAAACATGACAGTTTTGGGGCAAGGAAAGGTTAAGTAGTAGAGCTGGTCTCAGGCCAACAAATACACATACAGTGTGTAAAACATAACTGAAAAGGTGCACACATACCTACATGCATACCTACACCCACAGTGTTTGAACAGACCTTTCCTAGGTTTTAGAAGTTAGCAAACCTTCATGCTCTGTTAATGGGAGATGTGGACATCCAAGACAAAGAGCACGCTCTTCCCCCTGGCTTCAGAGCACACAATAAACACTCCTGCCCAACACTCTACTTCAATCCACGTTTCTTTTATCTGCCATCTATTTTCCCAAATCCAACTTCAGCAAAATTAAAACAACCACCTCAAGATTACTTCATCGTGGTCTTATTTGTGGTGGAACCAGCTGTTCAAATGGTGATCAATTTTGTCCTGTGAAATTACCAAAGAAATTTCTGTCATTTTCCAAGTTTAAAGAGAAAGCATAAAGAGTAGATCATTAGTCTTCCCTCCAAAATCAATAGAACAAATAAAAGCAAAAATGAAGCTTTTCTATGAACCTAGACATTAGGTGACTCTGTATCTATATCCAGAAGATGACTGCCTGGCTCATCACACCACAGCATGGAAACTCACAAAGGGCAAGCAGGCCTTGGTCCCTAACCCAACCACGGCGGACTAAAGAGGCAGTACTGGTGTTCAGTAGAAGTTGAGATAAAATGCCTATCTGCCTCAACCAAATACAGACAATGCTCCCTCACTTGTAACAATCATTGAAAATAATTATAACTTGCGAAAAGGAGAAATCAGGCAGTGTATATGTATGTATAGGCATATGAGAACATTAGTAGATGGGAAATAACACACTGCTCTTGCAGCACCACTGGTTACATATTCTCTCCTTAATTCAAACTCCAATACTACTATCTTATTTTAGAGCCCTTTTGCCAACTTCAAATACATGCATATCTGACTCCATATTATTGATAACAATGTAAGAGAAAGTAACTGCCACATCACTACCCTTGATTTGTACATGAAAATTTTGAGCCACCAAGAGTCTGTATTCATTGCCCATTCATTTGGTGAAAAACACAGGATTTGAGCCGAGATTTCTTGGATTTCTAAATAGGTAAATGGTCACTTAGGGTAATATGAAGAGATTGGCTTCCTTAAAAACTAAAGGCTCTGCCTATAAATTACAAGGGCTCAGCATACTTTTTTTTTTTTGAATCCTTCTAAATTTATTTTGTAAGACAAAAATTACCTTCATATCTAAGTGATACATTAAAAAGTTGAAAAACTATATTCTTCATGAATATATACATATATATTTTTTTTTTCAGCAAAGTGATATCAAATCAGGAAGGCAAGAACCATTCCAAGTATACTGATCAACAAGCAGGAAACATCACATAAAAAAAAAATACCAAAAATTAAAGTGCCATAATAAGAACATTAACAAATATTCTTAAACAGCATACTTCTTGAATCTGGAACTGGATTGAACCTTCCATCCATAAGTATCAACTGCCTTTCGACACACTTTTACAATAATTTAAAATAATAGAAGGATAAGAAAAAGTGCAATCTGGATGAATGCTAATGCATGTGAGTGTAACAGAGCCTATAGGGTACCAGTCGCTGTGTGATAGACTTCATCACTGATATCAGCTCTCACAACAATTTTGTAAGCAGATATTATTGGCACTAATTTTTAAATGAACAAATCAGGTAGAAATAATGCTAGTACTGTAGTAGCTATTACATGGTCCCATCTCATGTAACACATCACTGTGCTCTTTCATCCTGCTAAGTTTTCATGAGGATATGCATGCAGTCTTAATCATAGCCCTGTGGTGACAGAGCTATTGTCATCATTTTCTCTGTTCCTTAGGTGAGGAACAACAAAGCACAAAGGCCCCACAGATGATAAGTGATGGAGCCAGGTTGACACCCAGGAAGTATAACCCCACAATACCTGCTATAAAAAGAAATTCTGTGAACCATAAAGTAAAGATGCTGCTAGGGATGCCAGCATGCCTTATCAGAGTTCCTGGGACTGAGTTCTGCCTCTGTATCTAATGCAAATTCCTGCTCATATGCACCATAGGAAGTAGTAAGTAATGACTCCAGTACCTGGGTCCCTTCCACGCATGCAGAAAATAAAACAGAGTTCCTGGCTTTGGCCTCAAGCCCTGGATGTTAAAGATACTTGGGGAGTGAACCAGCTGATGGAAGAATTAAAGATTGCTATCTTTCTCATTCTCCCTGTCAATCTCTCATGTTTCAAATAAAATAAATGCACTATTTTTTTTAAATAGTGCTACCCCAACTACAGGTGACAAGTCCAGGAAATGTATGATAATAGAATTCTGCCAATCTTAATATGGGTAATAGAATTCTAACCAGCATAAATTACCAAGGATATATCCCTTAACCAAGCAAAAGTGAGATTTCAACAACTTTATTCAACAATTTCTTGGCTCTCAAAATAGATACATGGCCAATTACAGTAATATGATGAGATTGACTTCCTTAAGAACTAAAGGTTCTACCTATAAATTACAAGGATTCAGCATATTTCTTGAATACTTTTCTTCCTTAGCAGGCACCAGCAAAGAACACACCCTCACTCCTAGTTCATAACCCACAGTTTCTATCTCTGTCGGCCATGTTTCTCTCTCCTATGAGGAGTTTTATGTGCTCTCTCTAAATTCAACCAAGCAGCCACACATTTAATGAACATATCTGCATTAATTGATGTTGATCAAAAGAATTTTTAAAAGCTAGCATTAGTTCACCCATCCACTAATACTAGGAGCTGTTGGCAAAATAATTAGACAATTTATTATCATTCACTCATAAAAAATTCACCTCTGCCACTTAATTCCCTCTTTACAGCAACTGTGCAAAGTAGGGCTTACACTCATTGAACATATGAGAGAATCAGGGTCTACGTGGGTAAGTAATTACACAAGATATCATGCTAAGTTGGAGATGAGATAGGATCAAATATTGGATGAGTTAAAGTGAGTAAGTGAATGAAGGAATACAAAGTCTCTATTTGTCCCACTGCTTCCTTCATTCACTCACTCAAGAAGTAATTTTTGAAAACATACTATTTGCCAGGTATTCTTAGACATTGAAAACACATTGGTCACTCACTTCCCATTCTAGTGACAAGACGCAGTAAGTAAATATGCCTGCAGACCAAAGAAAATATTAACTGACTCTGATGTGAAGGAGTAAAATACAATATGAAAGACTGGGTGGCTATTTTCTAGTAGGCTAAGGGAGTTGGGGGAAAAACTGACCATGAATCTGAGGTGACTGCTGTTAAAAAGAAACAACTTGGTGAGGCTCATGGGGAAGCCTTCCAACCCATGGGAAAGACTATACAAACTCTCCAAAAAGGAAATGACTTTGACCAAAAGGAAGTCAGTGGAGAAGAGAACTAAGAAAGGGCAAGATCTCATAAGGTATGGAAGGCCACAACAGAAGTTTACAGTTTGTTCTAAGGGAAGAAGAGAACAGATAGAAGTTTTTAATCAGCAAGTTTGCATCACCTGGTTTCTTTTTTTCCCAAGTCTTCACTTTTTCATACATTTCTACCACTTCCCAAGTCTGCTGCAAACTCATCCAGAGTTTTGTATCTCCTATCAGATGACTCTGATTAGAATTCTCCAACATTCTTGTGAAACACCAAACAAGAAGCCTCCTATTATCTGAAGGCATTCCCTTAAGGCAACCTTGACTAACTCCCCCTTCCAAGGACTGAGTACCTGAAAATTCCCTGGACCCCACTCTGATAGATCACCATGAAGACTAGGGATTTCTTAGCACAAGAGTTATGTGGAGCCCGCGTGCTAAGAGAAAACTCCAGGCCAAGAGTATCTCTCCTGAATAAGATTTTTCTCTTGTGTGATAAAAAGGGAGAAGAGTGGAGAATAGTGAAAGGATAAGGAAAACCAAAAGAGCACAGGCCTCGAATACTTACTAGAGAAGATACCAAAAGCACAGGCAGTAAAAGTCAGAATACACTAATGGGATTACGTCAAGCTAAAACACTTCATTATAGAAAAGTAAATGGTCAACAAAATGAAGAGGAACCAATAGAATGGGAGAAAAATCTAGGCACACTAACCAACAGTAACCAAGCTCTACAAAAAGTTTCAGAGACTCAGCAATAGCAAAACAAACAACCTGGTTAAGAAACGGACAACGGGGGCCAGCACAGTGCTTCAACAGGCTAATCGTTCACGGATTTGGACTGGCATCCCATATGGGCACCAGTTCATGCCCAGCTGCTCCTCTTCCCATCCAGCTCCCTGTCTATGGCCTGGGAAAGCAGTAGAAGATAGCCCAAATCCATGGAACCCTGCACCCACATGGGAGACCTAGAAGAAGCTCCTGGATCCTAGCAAAGGGCTCCTGGCTTCAGATCAGCTCAGATCACACTACTTCATAACTTAGTTCATAGCGGAAATGAAGCAATGCTTGCGGAGTTTCTATTACAAGACCACCTGGATTCTTCCTCTTATTACGTGCTCAGTAAGTTGTCCTGGAGATTCTAGTGGGGGTAGTAATTATCGGGGAACCAGCTGCTGCCACTGTAGTTCTAACTAGGGATCAAATCATATCAAATCATAGATGTCTTTTTTTTTCATTTGATTTGCTGAAATAAGAAAATCCTTAAATCTTAAATACTCATAGAATATAAGAAAGCAAAAGCATGCTTTGAAAATAAGGAAGGCAGAGGATCTTGGTCTAGGGTTCTGGGGTTTCATCAAGCTCTTCCACCGTCCCAGGAAACAACCATCTCTTAGATGAAACTTCTCATCCCAGAATCCTCAGGGCAATTGAAGATACTGCCTGTCACGGTGTCTGTCTCCATCTCCATTACCTTCAGGTCTTCTCAGAAGGATCAGAATCTTTAAGCCTTTGGAGCAGAATTTAATCGACTACAAGGTTGGACATTTAGCCTAGTGGTTAAGAAGCTGATTAGGATCCCACATTCCATATAGGAGTGCCTGCACCTGATTCTAAGTTCCTGAAATGATGTAGTCAGTAGGAAGCAGAAATAATGCACAAGGAATTGTGCTGCTGTCACCCACATTGCAGACACTGGATTCCAAGCTCCCAGCTTCAGCTCTCTACTGCTTCCTACCCTTTTGGGCATTTGAGAAGTGAACCAATAGGTGGATGACATATATCTCTTACTTGTTCCCTTTCACATCCTCTGTGATTTTCCCTCTCGAATAAATAAATAAATAATATTTTAATACAAAGCTACTCATGTAATATGGCCTTATCTCCATGATTTTTTTTCCCTCACTGGTTTCTCAAACTTTCCCCTATTAGTCATTGGTTGGAAGAAAAATTAATTTTTTTCCCCAAGAAATCAAAAGAAGTGCCTGGTCTTTGACTTCTCCATTTGGCACACAGCCAGGACAGTTCTCAGTACACTGGCTACTACTTGGCCCAGCAGGCCCCTGAAATCAAGAGCCAGGAGAAAAAGGTGACGCACAATTTCCCTGGCCCGAACCCAAACCATGACTCACAACTCTATGAGTTCCCCTGGGACAATGTTTCTCCAACAGCAAAGAGCCCTTTGACCTAACTGCAACCACCTCATCCCGGAGACTGCTCAGAGTAACCCAAGGGTTCAGCTGAAATGTGTTCCCATCTAGCACCTCCAGTCAGTCTCTGAGGGGCTAATTTTAATATCATATGCAGATATATTATCCAAGAAATGAGCATTTCCTGCATAAAAAAGGAAGCCTAGGCATGACCCCAGGGATTTACCTACAGAGTGCTGAGAACCAATATGCAGAGAAAGCTGTCTTGTGAGATTCTCTAGGGGAACTCAACCTTTCCATTTTGTTATTATCAGGGAAGCACACAAAGTACTCAAGGAAATGAAAAGTCTGTAAGAGGATTCTTGGGAATTTCAATGCAGAGAAGCTTGTTAATGGTCTAAAAAAAAGACATTTTCCATTAGAAATGAATGGAAAATGGCCATTTTACAATTGTGAGTTTGACCATCCAGCCAATTCTGAATGAGATATCAGGCTTCATATCTTGTCACCAAAATACAAGCTTTGGTGAAAATACTTCATAAAACATACTACTTTTAATTCATTCATTAATTCATTTCACAAATATTTATTAAGAACCCATTCAGTTTCAAGTACCAGCATAAATGATTCAGAAATACCTATGAACAAAACATTAAAAGGCTAGCAATAATTGCCATCAAAGAATTCATATTTGTGGGGGAAAAGATGGAAAGATGATAGACACAATAGATGGGTAAATCATGTGGCAGCTTATAAGGTACTAGCTATTGGAGAAACACACAGAGAAATAAGAGGATCTGAAAGTCTCCAGAGGTGAGTTACAAGGTGAAATAGGGAGGTGAAAATGGGTTCCAGCCAGAAGATGGCACATGAGTAGACATGAGGAAGTTAATCAGGTAGGTACAAAAAGGGAGGGACTTCCAAGCATCCAGAAAACAGCCATGGAAAAGGTTCCCGGTGTCAATATACCAGACACTGAGAACCAGAAAGGGAGCAATGAAGATTCAGTAGGGAAAGAATGAAGGAAGCTACAGAAAGGAAACTACAAAAATAACAAGCGGAGATGGTGCCAACATTTTAGGGTCAAACAATTGCAAGATGAAAATGCTATTAATAAAGATGGAAATGATCCTGTGAGGGCTCAAATATAAATTCAACTGTGGAAATGTAAGCTAAAAATGTACATTTGAAGCAAGTGCTTGGCATCAAAGTTATGTCACTGCTTGGGTTGCATGTTTTCCATGTCAGAGTGCATAGTTCAGATTTTGGCTACTCCGATTCTGACCCAGTTTCTTGCTAATGTGCACCCTGGAAGGTAGCAGATGATGGCACAAGTACTTGAATCTCTGTCATGGGAAACTCAGATTGAGTTTCTGGCACACAGCTTGAACCTGGTCCTGACCATTTGGAAAGTAAACAAAAAATGAAAGCGCTTACTCTCTCACTCTCTCTTCCCTCCCCTACTTTCCAAATAAAACTGAAAATAAACAATGTCTTTAAATATTTTCTGATTACTTGGATATGAGGATGTGAGAAACAGGGGTGTAGATTGGATGCCAATGTTTTTAACCTAAACAACTACAAGAGTGTAGGTGACATCAACCAATATGTGGAAATCTCCGTGAAGATTCATACAGAAATTCAACCTTAGACATTTAAGTTTAAAATATATGGTTAACATCCACATACTGATGTAGAAAAGGCAGCTTAAATATGAGAGTCTGGTGATTCATGAAATACAAACTTGGTAGAACTGAGCACAGGTGATAGTTAAACCTTTGCGGCTGAATGAGCTAAGCGAACTTCAATTGTACAAGGAGAAGCAAAGATGTGTACATACTAAGCTCTGAGTACTTCAAAACTCAGCAATCAACACAAAGAGGACAGTTACGGGATGATTTAATGAAGTAACTGTTTGATTTCAGGCTAAATCAAGAAGATAGAGCTATCTAGCAAGAATAGTGTTTCAAGCAAAGTAGGCAGGGACTTCAAAGGAAGGAAGGAAGGATGGAAGGTAGAAGCAGTTTAAATAAATGTAGTTCCTTCAGGGCCATGCTGCATACAAGGGAGTCTCAAATAAATCTGAAATGATTAACTGTCTCTACAACTACAATTTTCCCAAGCTGCATGTGTTTGGGGTATAGTAGGAATTTTTGCAAGTTTGACTAACTGCAATAGCAGCTAGAAATGTTAACTAGACCCTTAGTTGTCTTAGAAACCTCTGATTTAAATGCATAAAAATACATGACATTCCTTCTCAACAATGTAGCAACTTGAGTATGGCAAAAACAGAGAAAATTTAACATTCTGCTTTCTTGTGGGACACAAGACTGTCACCGAGACTAGAAAAATGTATAGCAAAAAGGCCTGAATCCTCAAGGTGTGTGCGGGGAGGAGGTGGTACTCCCAGCCAGAGAACAGTCTCTGGGTGGTGGCAAAGTATGTGTTACATCCTAGGAATGGTGTGTGGGGAGTTTGCAGAGGGATTTATGCCTGCCCTGGTGCCAAATGTCCTACCAGCACGTCTGCACTCTAATATTAAGAACCAATCCAATTAAGGAAAATGTACCGCATTTGGAAACATCCAGCAGCCATAATTCATCAGCTCTCAGAACTGGAAGTAACACGGCAACAGCCCAAAGAACTGGGGAAGAATAGGCAAAGGGGAGCAAAGGTGACTGCAGCTCCAAATTGCTTAGAACTTGCCCTGTCTCTGTTTTTTTGTTTTATTTTGTTTTGCTTGTTTGTTGCCTATTCTTTATGTAATTCACACATCTGTGCCTTTAAACTTTCTGTGGCATTGACTGTCAACCACTTTGTAGCACAACCTCTTCCCTGGTCCCAAGGAGGATTCCAGAACAATCAGAACCTTGGTATCCTACACAATATTTCTCGTAGAACCTAAGTCCCTGATGCCTTCTCTTCCCCTGGAAAGGAATGGGTGGCAGTTGGGCTACTGCCAGTAGCTGATTCCCCACGTGGTCCTCAGACCACTTCTTCCATGTGTGCTCCTGGGTTCTCTATCCTGTCAGTGCTTACAAGAGAGCAGTGTCTAATCTCTTGTTAATAGAATGAAAAACACATTTTTAGTCAAACCAGATGGGCTCTCGTGAGTAGCGCCTAAACACGCTCCTGCCTTCCTACTGGGACTGGAGAAAGCTTTTCACTGACAATCTGCTAGTGGAGATCATCCTAATTATCAAATGAAATCATACTTCACAATCTGACACTCAGCCTCTCTCTCCCATCCTCAACAGTTCTAACCTCCCAAGTTCACATCCTCTAAATGCTACCCTTGCACATCCGGCTCCACCTGTCTGAAGCATTTCCCCAGCCATGATCCCCACCGTGCTGCCTCTGTTCACACTTACTGCTTACGTATCACTAAAGACACTGCCCAGGGCATCTCCTTGCTCACTCACACAAGCCCATCCTCACTCTACGCCATCTCTAAGTTGACTGCTATTTTTGATTCTCAGAACACTTCTGGCCTTCCCCCATTTTAGTGTGCATCAGATAGACTGTCATTGTTCACGTATTTCCCTCTCTCCCCCACCATATGGGAACACCAGGAAGATGAGCTCTACCTTTCCAGGCCTTGTATTTGCAACATTGTGTCATTTCTGGATACATACTAGGTGCTCAGTCATTGTTCAATGCATAGATTGAGAAAGGCTGAATATTCAAGTGTGCTTTGTAACATAATGTTAAAAAATACTTGTTCTGTGTTACAACTAGCATCACAACATAAAAAGCAAACATGGCATTCACACTATCACACACCACAGAAGTTTGAAAAGGTTATGCCCAGAAAAAAATTTCATTCTCTGTACTTTTGCCTGGGCAAGAACAATTTTCAGCTATTGTTTAAGATCCACAGTCCTTTTATCTATAATTCTCAAAGGCAAAACCTTGAACACAGAAAATATTCGTAATTATTTGGCCTCAAAATTTCACCTGAGATCAATTCATATGACAACAAAACTTAAACTGAAAAGGCATAACACTGCTTACAGTACTTATTTTACTTAGAAGAAATATTCATACCTTTTGATCAATAAAAATACAGTGTTTCAGAAAACAGGCATGTACACCAGATTAACTTTGCTATATTTATAAAGGTCTCAACACATCTTCTCCCTAGGTTTTTAGGATTAAAACTATGGATGTGACTGTAACATTACCTAGGAGACCAAAGGAACTTTGCATCCTCTAGGATGGGACCAACCAGATCATTAATTGTGCATATTAAACAACCACAGCTTGATAGTTAGATATGTGCATAATTACATAACAGCATTTCCCTCTATATATTCCTTCTAGTGGAGATAGGAGAGGGTTTGGGGCTTCAATTTCATTGATTAGTCAGCCCAGGTTGAATTTGTTGCTTCCCTCTCATGTCCTGCTAGGTACACAGAACACTCACTCACAAGGAGAACTAGGACTCATCTCAACTTCCCAATTCAGGCCACTTTTGTTGCAGCTTCATCATGATCTTAGTGTCTGCACTCACCTAGTGATAACTTATGTACAAGGATAATTCACTAAATTATAAATATGTTTCTGTTACCCTCTATTTTTCCTCTTGTCACCATCTCTCTCTCTCTCTCTCCATTTCAAGGAGGTACATATGCCCTGTCAGTTTTCTTGATTCAGAGATCCAGTTCCCTTGAAATAGCAGAACTCCAAGCAAAGCAAGCTGAAAACTGAGGTCATACCACAGGTCCCACAGAGCATCAGTGGAAGGAAAGTATGCTGGGTCCCAGAGTCAATTTGCTAGACATGGAAAAGGATGGGGGCTGCCACAGAACTGGAAACAGTGTGGTGCGTGAAGGTGGGACAGGACCTTGAAAGGAAATCCATGCAGGATTCTAGGGAAAAGGGCCCTGGACGTTCAGGATTCCAGGCACACAGAAATCCTTTAGCCTCCTATCCAGCAGGGAAGTAGAAAGAATCCGGATTCCAATGGCACTTGCCTTTTACTTTCCTTTTGGTCTCACATAGACTCCCCAGATACTGCACCTTCTCAAAACAGGAAAGGATACAAGGATGGATAAATGGAATTCAACCAATGAAGTAATTTGGGAACCTTGATGTGAGGATATTAAAAAGTGAATATTCTTATTCATCTGAGTCAGTAAACTGATACCTGGATCCATTATCTATATCCATAATTTGACAAAAGAGCTTTATGCTGTAGACTTACTTCCTCTAGTTGTCTTATCCTGCCTGTTATAAATTCTCAAGAAAAAATTCCAAGTAGGTTGCGGCTGCTTGGCTCTTGGTTAGAGCCTGGAAATGTCCCCAAATGAAATGATTTTTTTTCAAGTACCAACAGAGCATAAAACATGCAAGCACAATACAACCTATGAGTGCGAAGCAGAATTTACACTTAAACAATGTGTATTTATGATGTCCCTCTCCTTCCTCCATTGGGGAACAGGACCACTTCTGTATACTTAATCAGAACACATTTTAAATCACACCATGTAGCAGGTCTGTGGCAATCCATGATGGCCAAAGTCTATAAAATATGATGAAGTTAAGAAGTTGCAGCTGAACCAACAATATATCCTCCTGGACGGGAGACATTAAATAAATCTTCATTGGTTTTTGATAGCCTATTAAAGTTCCTTAAAAGCTCTAGTACATTTGACTACACTTTTTTAGCCATAATACTTTAAACAAGCTTTTATAATCATAAATATAACACGAGAAAAGCAAAAAATTAACAATTAAATATATCTTTTGTCAAGACTAACCAGTGACTAGGACCTTCCTACAAAGGGAAGTGAAGGATTATATAGAAAGCCAAGCTATATGGAAGTAGTTTTTTATTCCTCTATTTGCACAAATTGAAGGTATCGTTTTTATTCTTATTTGAGGGGGTAGGAAAACATCACATGAACAGGATAAATTTTCTTGATTAGATGATATCTCCCACAGAAATATTGAGGGAGGAATTTCATCTCATTAAGAAGGTAAATTCTATTTGTTAAGCATATGAGTTGATTAAATTAACTTGTAGTTCTTAAGAATCAAGATGGCAGAATAGGGTAAGGACACATTTAAATGGACGGAAAAACATTTAATCACGATGAAGAAGAGAGGACATATTCCAGGAAATAGGAAAGGACAGAACAACAGCAGAGGGGTACCTGGAAACTGACAGACACAGGAAAGCAACGGACACAATGGTGTGGTGTTGCAGTGACTGATACTCCAGCGGCATTAAGCAGCATTCAGCGATCTGAACTCCACCAGCAGCCAGAACGCCACCAGCAACCACGTGGGAAGAGACTTTCACTGGGAGCTTGGGAAGTGAGCCCAGACAAAGAACTGTCCATCCTGCTGCTCCGTTTGATTTCACCAAAAGCAGAGACAGAGCAGCAGATCCCAGATGGACAGTGTGAGAACAGGGTGGATTTCACAGCCCAGTCAGCCCCCTAGAGCTGAATTGGGAGCCATTTTGCATAAGAAGGAAATGGCAAGGGAGAGGACTGAGTATGCGCTGAGCTGGGAGTAAACTCATTTCTGACTCAGGGAACTACAACGACGTGGCTTTCTACAGGTTCCACCAAAGACACGTCTGGGTAGCACTCAGACCTGATGCCCAGCAGATCAAGAACTCTAGTAATGGTACATCAGGCGTGATTTTGACAATGTGGCAATAGCTTTAGGACTGCAGGGGACAACAGTGAACTGCGCATGTGCTGAGCTCGCAAGAACACACTGAGGTCCATGGATTACACTGGTCCCACAGGAAAATAATACCAACTGTGGCATCGTATGGGTCAAAATAGGTCCGTGGGGCACCAACACCTAATGTCCAACAGGTTCCAACAAGATCAGTGCTACCAACAACCTAACTAGATAGGATACCTGGTATCTCCCGAATCCTGGGATCTGCTCCAACCAAAAGTGGGAGAAAGGTTGCAGAGACAACGGTGCAGCCTCAGCACAGTATCACAGCAAGTGGAGAGTGGTGAGACAAGAGCTGAGGCTGTGGAGACCGTGGTGGAAATCTAACATAAGAACCCAGACCTGGAACTCGCTGGAGGTTGTGGCACAAGTGGCTGCAAGCAAAAAGTTGTGTACCAACTGCAACAAGTAAAAACACACTGTAGACCTGTAGGTGACACAGCCTAGAAACCTGCCCCAAGCAGAAGACTCTGCTAACCAGAAGTACAATGACCAAGAGCAAAAGAAGAGACAAAAGCACAATGGATATTACTGAAAACTCCCCTGCAAAGGAGCAAAATCCTATGCCAACCTCAGAGTTAACTGAGGAAGACATCAAGAAAATGGGACAGACAGAATTCATAAGACTCATTTTAAAGCTTCTGATCAAAAATGAGAAGCACATACAAGGGCTCAAAGAATTTAAGAAAGCAATAAAGCAAGTCAAGGCTGATATATCAGAAATTAAGAACAAAGTAGAGCAAATTAAAAGTACAATGGAGAGTCTCCAAAAGAGAATGAAGCAAGCAGAAGAAAGAATCTCAGAATTGGAAGATATTTCCTGTCATCAGGGGCAAACATGCAAAAAGCTGGAAGCAGAGCTGAATCAGGCTAAAAAAGTATTCAAGAATTGAAAGACACTATTAAGAGGCCAAATATAAGAGTTATGGGAGTCTCAGAAGGTGCAGAAAGAGAAGCTGAGTTTGCAAATGTATTTAATGAAATAATAAAGGAAATTTTCCTTAATCTGGAGAAAGAATTGGAAAACAAGATCCAGGAGGGGCACGGAACTCCCAACAGGCTTGATCAAAAGCGATCTTCACCAAGACACATTATCATCAAGCTCTCTTCAATTGAACATAAGGAAAAGATCCTTATATGTGCACGGGAAAAAATCAATTGACATATAAAGGAATGCCAACTAAACTCACAGGAGATCTCTCACAGGAAACTCTACAGGGAGGAAGAGGATGGAGTGACACATTCCACATTCTAAAAGAAAAAAAATTGTCGGCCTAGGATAACATATCCAGCAAAGCTTTCTTTTGTCTTTGAAAATGAAATAAAATTCTTCTACAGTAAAGAAAAGTTAAAAAAATTTTAACTTGATGCTTCAAGATGTTCTCTTGACAGAGAAGAGGAACAGCACCTACCAAAACCAAGGGCAAACGGGAAGAACATCCCAGTAAAATGACAAGAGCAGACTAAACCAATGAACAACCCATTTCTAAAATGACAGGAGCAAAGTACCATCCATATATATTAACCCTGAATGTAAATGGCTTAAGCTAAATCAAATGTCATAGATTAGTAGACTGGATTAAAACACAAAACCCATCTGTTTATTGTCTGGAGGAGACCTACTTCACCAACAAAAAATCAGCAGAAACTATATCACATGGGTTTTGTTGTTTTCTGTTAGTTTCATCTCTTCAAAACACTTTCTTCTGATTAAATCATTCAATGACTTGTAGATCATACAGTAGCATCATTTTCTTCAAGAAGGTTACTGATTTTCATTTCTTCAGCTACACGTTAGTCATTTAACTTCATGGGCATGTTATTTAACTTCATGGTATTGTTAATTTCTTTTTTCTCCCGGATGTTTATTTTGTTGTGTGGCTCTTCATTTAAGGGGATGTATAGTAGCTGTGTAATGGAGACTTTCATATCTAGCAACATGTCATTTAACTTTATGGCACTGCAAATTTCTATTTTTCTTTCTATTGCTGATTTTGCATTATGACTTTTCATTTGAGGGGATATACAGTACTTGTGAAATGGAGACTAACATCCAGATGTGAGGATGTAGTGTGATATGCATTTCTACTTCCAGACAAAGATGGACTTTCAATGAAACCGTTCACTATATCTTGACAATAGGATGCTGGACTCTGCCATTGTCCATGCCCGCAATGAAGGACATATGACTGTGTATGAAGAACTATATTTTAGTAATGATATAGAGGAACTAGGTGGGGGAAGGAATTGGGGAGGGGATAAGGGAAATGCCAGGAGCCTATGGAATTGTATTATAAAATGATAATAATAATAATAAAATGTAAAAAAAAAATTTTTAATTAACCTGTAGTTCTCAAAGTGAGGTTATGCCACAGTGGTTTAGGCTGTCATATCTATATGGGACTACCTGGGTTAGAGTGTCACAACAAATTCGGACCCAGATTCCTACTAATGTACAACCAAGAGGTGTGCATGTGAATGGCTCAAGTACTTGGGTCCCTGAGGCCCACATCTGGGTGGGGTTCACGGTTTCAGACTTAGACCTTATCCAACTTTTGCTGTTTTAAGTTTTAGGAGAGAATAGATGATAATATCTCTGTTCACCTCTCTGTCTCTGTCTCTTTCAAAACTAAAATAATTCAAAGTTATATTTCTATAATTGTCCTTTTGTCCTAGCCTTATTAAGACCTGAAATTGAAGATAGAAATCTCTGTAACTGGTAAAGAAAGAAAAGGTAAGCAAACACATATAAGTACATAAGAATTTACTTCATATAAAGTACTTCCTGTAACATGTCACAAAAACAATTCCTCAGCTAAGTAAGTAATCAAAAAACCCATGGAACTGGAGTCATGGCCTAGTAGGCTAGGCTTCAACTGATAGTGCTGGCATTCTATATGGATGTTGGTTTGTGTCCAGCTGCTCACTTTAATCCAGCTCCTTGCTAGAGGCCTGGGAAAGCAGAGGATTATGGCCCAAGTCATTTGAACCCTGCACCCATGTGTGTGACTCAGAAGAAGCTTTCTGTTGCACCTATCTCAGAAGTAAACCACCAGACGGAAGATCTCTCTCTGTGTCTCCTTCTATCTGTGACTCTGACTCTCAAATAAAAATAAATATTTTGTAAAAATTAAAAACAGATATCCATCAACTGATGATCGGATAAAAATATGATGCATATACATGATGAAATAACTGCTATACCACTAGAAGGATTAAATCCTCTTTTGCAATAAAATGCATGCTACTGGAGACGATTATGACAGCGAAAGAAGCCAGTCCCAAAAAGACAAATATCATTTGTTTTCCTTGTTTGTGATAGTGAACATGCAGAGTCCAAAAAAATTTTTTAGTATAATTGGCGTTTTGAAATTTGATTATTGTTGTTCATGTCACCTTTCTATGCTCCTCAGCAACATATTTTTTATTCTACTTACTACTTGCTGAATTCTGTATTTAGTGGAGGGTTAATCTTATGATTATAAATAAATTAAAATATGGCACTGCCAAAATTAAAAGAAAATAAGAAAGGAATGAGACTGGGAGTGAGGGGGAGAAAGTTTTTGTATATGAAATATATTAAATTTGTTCTCTTTTTATAATTTTTAAAAATAATCACAGTAAGGTGAAGTTGCTAAAATAAATACATTGCCCAGAAAACTGCTGTTCCAGTCAACATCACACAACATTTTTAATTAAGCAGATAGATACTAGGTAAAATAAATCATCCAAACTTTCTTCTTGGCATCAACAAAAATCTCATTGCCAACTTTATTTTTTCTGTTTATTGCCTAGTTACAGACAGGTTTTTATGACTGCTAGATATAACAAATTAATAGCATTCTCTGGTAGCCAAAGGAGATCAAAGTAATAAGGCAGCTCCTAACAGAGTTAAAATGGAAAAGAGTGGTTAGATGAGAGAAAGTCCCTCATAGGGCAAACAGAAAATCAACACAGAAAGATATCATTCAGTGTAAGCACCATGTGCTGATTGAAAACCACAAATTAAGCAACAGTAATTTCAAATAAGTGTAATCTGACTGATGGAGCTAAATAGAAAGACAGCACATGGAATTAAAGGAGCCACAGGGGATTCTTGCCTATAATAAAATAACAGCAAGAATTGAGGTCAAAGTTTTTCCCAAAACAAGGTAAGGATGAGGGTATGAAGTCATTGCTGGTTGAAATGCCCCACTTGTGAGTATTGAAGGAAAAATGATCCAATCTGAACAAGAGGAACTGAGAGCCAATTTGAGCTACTCCAAAAGGATGTATGTGCCATGGAAAGCACAAAGGAATACCAGTAACCTCAAGCTATTGAGGTGGAGAAGAGGATTTTTTAAAGTAAAAGAAGCAAAAAACAATAGTAGGCCAAACTGGAGGAACACTAGCCTGACTGGAAAAAGTGGGCTCTAATGGTAGCAGCTTTTCAATGCCTTTGGACCATTCAGCCAAATGGTCTTGAAGTTTTCTGATCTCCAAAGTAGGAGCATGGCATTACTTAAAACTACTTCCCAACATGAATTCTAGATTCACAAAAATGCTTCAAAATATTCTTTATACACATATGTGGCCAAATAGGAAAAATATGCAAGCATGTCAGCATTTAAAGATTATGAAAAATCCATCCCTAGCTAAGACACTCTCATCCAGAAATCCCCAAAGGTCTTTGACCTCAGAATACTTTCAGCATGACTTACCTATTGACATAAATCAGACCCTTTGCAAAACACACAGGATTATATGACATTTTTATGATCTCTAAACATTGAAATACAGGAAATGCTTGAAGTACCAAACTGCAGTTCCTACATTAAGTCCAGGACTGTCAAGTTAGTAATAATAGGATCTTAATCTAGATCTCCCATGAGGAGATACAACAGGGGCAATTTCTAGCTAAGGATTATGCAAAGTAAATATAACCCACTACAGCTTGTTTAGAACTATTCCAATTTAAACGGTCAGCGTGGATTCACATATACCTTACTAGGTGGGACACAAAGATTAGTTACTCCTCAGTAGGGTATTGAAGATTTCTCTGCACACCCCTCCTAAAACTGTTCTGCACCTCAACTGTTGACATCTGCCTTGCCAGAGTTATAAGCCAGTTTAGACTATCCTAAAATCTGCCAAGTTCAGCAAAATTATGCTTCAACACTATAAACTGCTAAATGCTAAAATGAAAATAGACATGAGACAGCTGAATAGTACCCTATAGCCATTTTTAAGGTGTATAGCAGCCGGTTCTGTAGATAAACTAAAATTGAAATGTCAATGTAGAAGTCACAGGATGTGGTTAAGAACTTGCATTTTTTGAGCCAATCCCAAAAGGTTAAATACCACGTTTGCCTTAATTTAACATGATATGATGTTATGTATAACATGTAATGTTATGAATGTTATATGTTGTGTATAAACTAAAATTGAAATGTCAGTGAGGTGGTCACAGAAGGTGGCTAGGAACTCACATTTACTTTTAACATATTGGTTACTCATTACTATGTCAATTAATTCCATAATGATATAAATTTTTGCTGATGGTATGTTGGAGCTTTCAATTGACTGGGATGATACTCTGCTGGTTCTGTCTTCAGACCAGAAAGGGTATACCTAAGAAGTCGTTGAACTTGACTGGACAAAAAGATGCTGGACTGTATGTTTGGTATACGCTTGCAATGGGGGAATCTCAACTGAACTTGAGCTGTGGTTATGCAACAAGGTGGAGGAAACCACCATGGTGGGAGGGTTTGGGGAAGGGTGGGGAGAACCCAAGTACCTATGAAACTGTGTCACATAATACAATGTAATTAATAAATTAAAAATAATAAATAATTTTTAAAAAAAGAACTTGCATTTTTTTAATATATTGGTTACTTAATACCATGTCAATTAATTCCCTAATGTTGTAAATTGTTGTTAATGTTGTGTTGGGGCTTTCAATTGATTGGGATGATATTCTGCCAGCTCTAACTTCAGACCAGAGATGTCTCCCCAGAAACTGTTGAATTTGTCTGGACAATAAGATGCTGCTTGGTATATGTTTGCAAAGAAAGAATCTTGACTTAATTTGAACTTTGGTAATACTGCAACAAGGTGGAGGAATCCACCATGGAGGGAAGGAACAGGGAAGGGTTGGGTGAATCCCAAAGCCTATAAAACTGTGTCACATAATGCAACGTAATTAATAATAAAAAAAAAAGAACTGGTCATAAACTGAGAAAAAAAGAACTATTACAATTTAACAATCATTCATACATATCAAGAAAAGATTCTAACATACTCCTGCAATACTGAGTCCTGACATGAAAGACTCAATTATTTCTTAATACAAAAGAGAGGAGAATGAAGATGGTGGAATAGGGTGATGACACATTTAAACAGATGACATCAGGGCCCAGCGGCGTGGTCTAGCGCCTTAAGACCTCACCTTGAACGCCCCGGGATCCCATATGGGCACCGGTTCTAATCCCAGCTGTTGCACTTCCCATCCAGCTCCCTGCTTGTGGCCTGAGAAAACAGTCCAGGATGGCGCAAGGCTTTGGGACCCTGCACCCGCGTGGGACACCTGGAAGAGGTTCCTGGTTCCTGGCTTCGGATCGGCGCAGCACCAGCCGTTGCGGCTCACTTGGGGAGTGAATTAGTGGACGGAAGATCTTCCTCTCTGTATATCTGACTTTGTAATAAAATAAATAAATCTTTTAAAAAAAACAGATGATATTAGTCAGGGCAAAGCAGAGAGGGCACATTCCCAGAAATAGGACAGGACAACTGACAGCAGAGAGGTACCTGGAGACTGATGGACACAGGAAAGCAGCAAAGTCAGCGGTGTGGTGCTGCAGTGACCAGACATCCCAGTGGCACTCAAGCAGCAACAATAGGAACTGCACTGGCAGCCGGAACTCAACAAGCAACCAGGTGAGAAGGGGAGTTCACCAGGAACTCAGGAGGTGAACCCAAAGAATTGCCCATCATACTGGTTTGTTTGATTTGACCAGAAGCAGAATCAGAGCAGCAGATTACAAACAGGCAGTGCAGGTACAGGGTGGATTTCACAGCCCAGCTTCCCCCACACAAGTTGAACCAGGCATCATTTTGTGAAAGAGATGAAGGCTATGGAACAGGACTGTGCATGCACTAAGCTGGGAGCAAACTCATCTCATGCTCAGTGAATTGCAACAACATGGCATCCTATGGGTTCCACACAAAATAGGTCCAGGTAGCCCCTAGACCTAATGGCCAGCAGATCAAGAACTCTAGAAGTGGTATATCATGTGCCATTTTGTACAGTGTGGCGAAGGCTTTGAGACTGCATGGACAATAGCAAGCTGAGCATGAACTGAGCTTGGCTAGAACTCACTGAGCTCAGTGCATTGCACTGGTCCCACATTGAAAACAATACCAACTTGGCACCTTACAACTCAAAACAGGCCCGGGTGTCCCTCAGACCTAATGGCCAGCAAGTTCCGGCAAGATAAGCACTGCCAACAACGTAGCTATTTAGGACACCTGGTGTCTCCCTAATTCTGAGGACTGCTCAAACTGGAAGTGGGAGAAAGGTTGTACATTGTTTGTACATTGAAACGTCAGCACAGTATCACAGGAGGTGGAACGTGGTGAGCCAGGAACTGGGCTATGCAGACCATGGTGGAAACTTGCTGGAGGCAGTGGCACAAATGACTGTAAACAAAGAACCCTGTACCAACCACAATAAGTAAAATCAAACTGTAGATCTGTGGGTGACATAGCTTAGAAACCTGCCCCAAGGAGAAGAATCTGCTAACCAGAAGTACAATGACCAAGAGCAAAAGAAGAGACAAAGGCATATAAATATTAGTGAAGACTCCCCTGCAAAGGAACAAAACCCTATGCAAATCTCAGAGTTAACTGAGGAAGACATTGAGAAAATGGGGGATACAGAATTCAAAACACTTGTCATAAAGCTTCTTATTAACAGGGAGAAGCACGTGCAAACATGTAAGGAATATGTCACACAGCAAATAGCAACACTGAACAAAGTGAAGCCGAATTATTGGAAAGAAAGGAAGCAATAGAGCAAATTAAAAATTCAGTGAAAAGTCTCAATATTAGAATGAAGGAGGCAGAAGAAAGAATCTCAAAATTGGAAGATATTTCTTGTTACCATGGGGAAACAATCAAAAAGCTGGAAGCAGAGCTGGGTCAAGCTAAAAAAATGTTCAAGAACTAAGAGAACAGGCACTATTAAAAGGCCAAATATAAAAGTTATGGGAGTTCCAGAAGGTGCAGAAGGAGAAACTGGGTTTAAAAATGTATTTAATGAAATAATAAAAGAAATTTTTCCTAATCTGGAGAAAGAATTGGGAAAAACTCCCAACAGGGTTAGGAGGGGCACAGAACTACCAACAGGGTTAACCAAAACTGACCCTTACCACAGCACATGATCATTAAGCTCTCTTCAGTTGAGCATAAGGAAAAGATCCGTAAATGTGCTCATGAAAAAAAAAATCATTTGATATATAAAGGAATGGCAATTAAATTCACAGCTGATCTCTCACAGGAAACTCTACAGGCGACATATTCCAGAGCCTAAAAACAAAAAATGTTGGCCCAGGATAATGTACCCAGCAAAGGTTTTCTTTGTCTTTGAAAATGAAATAAAATTCCTCCACAGTAAAGAAAACAGATAATAGGGCCTGGCGGTGTGGCCTAGCGCCTAAAGTCCTTGCCCTGAACGCCACGGGATCCCATATGGGCGCTGGTTCTAACCCCAGCTGCTCCACTTCCCATCCAGCTCCCTGCTTGTGGCCTGGGAAAGCAGTCGAGGACAGCCCAAAGCTTTGGGACCCTGCACCCGTGTGGAAGACCTGGAAGCGGTTCCTGGTTCCCGGCTTCGGATCAGTGCAGCACTGGCCATTGCGGCTCACTTGGGGATTGAATCATCAGACGGAAAATCTTCCTCTCTGTCTCTCCTCCTTTTCTGTATATCTGACTTTGTAATAAAAATAAATAAATCTTTAAAAAAAAAAGAAAAAGAAAATAGTAAAGGAAGTTTAAAACAATACGCCTCTTCCAGACCTGCCCTACAAATGCTACTTGAAGATGTTCTGTTGACAGAGAAGAGGAACAGCAGCCACCAAAACCAAAGGCAAATGTGAAGAACATCCCAGTGAAATGACAGAAGACTAAACCAATGAATAACCCCTTGCTAAATGACAGGAACTAACTGCCACCTATTTATATTAACCTTGAATGTAAATGGCTTAAGCTCATTAAAAAATGTCACAGATTATTAGACTGGATTAAAAACACAAAACCCATGTATTTGTTGACCACAGAAAATAACTATATCTCATGGATTTTAATGATTTTGTTTTTAGTTTTGTTTCTTCAAAACACTTTTCTTCTCATTAAATTCTTCATTGACTCACAAATCACACAGCAGCATCATTTTCTTTAAGCAGGTTCTTGATTTTCATTTCTTCAGCCACACATTCATTCAATATGTTATTTAATTACATGGCATTGTACACCTCTATGTTTTCTTCCTGTTGTTGATATATAGTAACTGTATAATAGAAACTGTCATATCCAGTGGCATGTTGTTTAATTTCATAGTATTGTAAATTTCTGTTTTTCTTCCTGTTGCTGATTTTGTTGTGGCTTTTCACTTGGGGGGATTTATAGTGACTGTGTATTGGAGACTGACATGTCCAGATGTGAGGATATGGTGCAGTGTGCATCTCTACTTCCAGATTGAGGATGGACTCCCAGTGAAACTGTTGGATGTTTCTTGACAATGGGATGCTGGGCTCTGCCATTGTCCATGCCTGCAATGATGGACTTAGGACTATTTCTGAGGAACTATGTTGTTCTAACAATACAGGAGAACTCAGTGTGTGGTGGGGAGGTGGGAAATGAGGAGGCAGTAGGGGAAATCCCAGAGCCTATGAAACGGTGTCATAAAATTAATAATAATAATAATAATAATAACATGGAATAAAAAGCCAAAAGTGAAATTTTTTAAAATAACAAATAAATGGGCCCAGTACAATAGCCTAGCAACTAAAGCCCTTGCCTTGAATGTGCCAGGATCCCATACGATAGCCATTTTGAATCCCAGCAGTCCTGCTGGATTCCCATCCAGCTCCCTGCTTGTGGCCTGGGAAAGCAGTCGAGTGAGGATTGACCAAAATCTTGGGGACCCTGCACCCATCTGGGAGACCTGGAAGAGGCTCTGGGCTCCTGGCTTTGGATTGGCACAGCTCCAGCCAATGCAGCTGCTTGGGGAATGAATCAGTGGATAGAAGATCTTCCTCTCTGTCTTTTCTCCTCTCTGTATATCTGATTTTGCAATAACAATAAATAAAAATCTTTTTAAAAATTACCAAAGAGATAAAAATATATAATCTCAAAAAAGATGCTAATTCCTGAACAAGAAATTGATTCTTTTCATATCTTTTTTTTATTTTGTCTTTTAGTAACAATTACATGGTTGATCAGGATGGGAAGGATCGAGGTTTAGAGAAAACTGGGTGAACTCATTGCTTCCAAATTCGCTATTTCTTCTTATTGCTCCTGTGGGCAGAGGAGAGACAAAGCAGGAACCCACTCATGACTTTCCACATGTCCCAGTACCCAGGGATGAGGAACTACCACCTTGTATCAACCCAGAGTCTCAATGTGCACATTTTTCCAAGGGTTCTTTCCAGGTGGTTTGGATAGTTCCAAAATGCTGCCAATTTCACTGATCCAAGGATGATGTCACCATCCCAATGTCCATTGACTACATTCACCAAAATTTGGGGTAGTTTTCCAGTTTGCTCCATTCTTCTTCCACTACAGCACCAAATGTGCTGGCATATTCTCCTTTTACAACAAGGTCTGTGTCCATTGCTCCACCTTTTTCATTACGGAGAAAATGTTCTTGCACGTGAGTCCAAGTAACCTGGGCCAGGCTTCCCAAGCATCACCGGCTCCCGTCCCCTGGGGCTCACAAACCCAGCATCCACTAGGCCACGCTATCCAAGTCCAGCCAGATAAACCCAGCACCCACCATGCAAGTAAACTGCAGAACCCAGCCCAGGTGACCTGAGCCCTGCCAAATCCCCCACCCCTGGGGCTCATGAACCCAATACCCACCTAGAAGATGGACCTCAGACCAGGCCAGGTGACCCAAGCCCCGCCAAATCCCCGCCCCTGTGGTTCACGAACCTGATACCCACCTAATAGGCAAGCCCCAGGACCTGGGCCAGGAGACCCAAGCCCCATCATATCCTCCACCTGCAGGGTTCATGAAGCCAACACCCACCTGGAAGACAGGCCCCAGGATCTGGGCCAAGCAACCCAAACCCCACCAGTTCCCCTGTTCCCAGGGCTCGGGAACCCAGCCCCTCCATACAAGTAGACCCCAGCACCTGAGTCAAGCTGCCCAAGCTCTATCAGATCCTCGCATCCCTGGGACTCACATACCAGGCCCCCACTAGGCCCAGGCTGGCATGACTCACCTCATCTCAGCGTCCACAATCTTATTGTGCAGCCTAGCCTAGTCTGCCCACTGTTCCAGCTCCTGCTGGTGGGTGCTGCAGCCTAGCCCAGCCCAGCCTGATTGCTGTCCTTGTCCTAATGTGAACTGGTTGGTATTGTGGCCTGATCTGGCTCCTTCTGCCCCCTTCCCTGGTTCTCAGATCTGCCAATTATGTGCTGGCCCAGACTGGTCTGTCCCCAGACCTGACCCACATGTATGCCAGTGAATACTGTATCCTGGCATGGTCTGGACTACTCCTTGCCTTGCTTTTTTGACCACTTGCAGGGACTGGATTCCATTGAAGGGGTTTCATCCTGTCTCCTCCCAGTGGCAGTTCTTGCACACACCAGTGAGTCATTGGCCCAGGTTGACTTTGTCCATCCCCTGTTCTGACAAGAACAATTGCCTTTCTCAACTGGCCACAACCATTCTGGTTCTTGTTGTTGGGTGTTACAGGCCAGCAATACCTGGTCCACACCCAGACAGCTTTCACATATTTCAGTGGGAGTCAAGACCTAGTCTAGCCTGTTTTACACTTAACCTGACTCTTGTAAGTACCAGTGGGGGCTGGAATCAAGCCCAGTCTGTAGCTCCATAGTCCCAGTGCACACCCGTGCCAGTGCAGTCTGCAGCCATGTACAGCCATGTCTGCCTCCCTCAACCCTCTCTTGTTCTCCCCAGTGGGAACCCCAACCCAGCTGGGGTGCTCCATTGGGTCCCCAGCAAGACCTAACCCCACCCACAGTTCTTGGACAAGCCAATAGAAACTGCAGTTCCACAGGGATGAGCCCACATTGCCCCCACAGATTCTGCTATCAGACCCACTTCTCTCACTCTTGTTCTCCCCTCCAAACCAATTTGCTGTCAGTCCCCTACTTACATACACATGTAGTGGACTTACATATGGAATTCCCTCAGCTGTAATTTCTAACCTGGGCATAAAAACCACAGATCATCTCTCACTACCATTTGTGTGATCCCATCATTTCCCTGTAAATCAAGACCCTCTAACCTTGAGGGTGCGTTACCAATGTGCTCAGCTATACATACTTGTGCCAGGTTTGAAGAGCTTCCAAGCAGGGGATCTGCCAGTGGCCCAGCTACAGGCACCTGCGCGGATTAAAAAACCTAACCTCCATGATGGGTTGATCTTGAACTTCCCTCCCCCAGGGAGCCAGTGTGCTCAGCTGTACATACATACATATGCTGGGTCTTTCCATATCTTGAAACTATCCCTAGTTCCCAGTATAATGCACATTTATTTATTTTTGCATCATTGAATGTTCTTATACACAAATATCTATTCAGATACATTAAGTATTATGCTAACTTTAAGGAATTTAAATTTTGTTTAAAGAAATTGTGGAAAGCTTTTATGGGCTGTCAAAGGCAATAATAACTAACATTTAATAATAATAAAAGCTTCTTGATTTTCACCCAACATGCAGTGCACATATTGATTATCATTGCAGTACATGGCTGGGGACCAAAAATTTAGATATAAAGATAACATGTTAAAATGAGATTACAGGCATTCATTCTAACAATATAATGCAGAATTTAGAACAAAGTGGCATGTTGCCTATATAACTATGACTACATGACAACATCCACAAAATAGTCACCAAAAAAAGAAGAAACAAAAACAAAATACATTCTTGAAATTTATTAAGAAAAAAATTGAGAATCCATTTCAAAATTAACAATAAAATTATCATGGGTCATAGAAAAATCAAAAGGAAAATGTTTCCTAGAAAAAAATGAAGTTGACAAGAAAACATCAATAAACTAGATACAAAGTAAGATTTAAAGGTAAATTTATAGCAAACAATGCCTACAACAATAAATGGGAAAGACATCAAATAAATTATCTAACAGCATGCATCAAGGACCTATAAAAGCACAAACAGAACAAGGCCCAGCACCAAGGCACAAGCCTCTGCCTGAAGTGCAGGCGTCACATAAAGGTTGCCTTTGAGTCCCAGCTGCTCCATTATTGGTCCTGTGCACCATTAGTGATCCAGTTCCTTGCTAAAGACCCTGGAAAAGCAACAGAGGATTCCCAAGTGCTTAGACCCCTGCATCTACATGACAGACCCAGGAGTGCCTGACTTTAAACTGGCCCAGCACCACAGCTGTGGCAATTTGGGGAGTGAGTGAGTGGATGGAAGACACCACTCTGTCTCACTGTATTGTGCTCTCTCTGTAACTCTATCTTTAATATATATAAACTAGGGACTGAAGTGATAGCTCAACTGGTTAATCCTCCACCTGCAAGTGTTAGCATCCCATATGGGCTCCAGTTCATGTCCCATCTGCTCCATTTCTCATTCAGCTCTCTGCTTATGGCCTCAGAAAAGCAACAGAGGATGGCCCAAAGACTGCTGGAAGGATGATCCATAAGAGTCTCCTGGCTTTGGCTCTGGCATTGTGGTCATTTGGGGAGTAAACCAGTAGACAGAAAAACTTTCTTTTTCTCTTTCTCTCTTTGTAAATTTGCCTTTCCAATAAAAACAAATCTTTTAAAAAGAACCCTGCCTTTTTACCCAGGCATTGTGTAACTAAATCAGTAATAGAAGACCCTTCTGGACCCAGTGTCTAGTGGTTAAGTCCTCACCTTGTATGCATCAGGATCTCATATAGATTCCCATATAGACTCCAGTTCACTTCCCATCCAGCTCCCTGCTTGTGGCCTGAGAAGGCAGTACAGGACAGCCCCAAAACTTGGGACCTTATGCCCATGTGCGAGACCTGCAAGATGTCCTGTTTCCTGGCCTTGGATTGGCTCAGATCCAGCTGTTGCAGCCACTTGGGGAGTGCACCAGTGGATGGAGGATCTTTGTCTCTCCACTCTGTATATCTGCTTTCCAATTAAAAACACATAAACCTTTTTTTAAAATGACGCTTCTAACAAATAAAAACACAGGACAAGAATCTTCACTGCTAAATTCTACCAAACTTTTTAAAAACTAATTTCCAAAAAAGGAAAGACTCCTCCTAAATGCTATCTATGATACCAGCATCACCTTAATTTCAAAAACAGTAAAAGATATAACAAAGAAAGAGAACTGTAGTCCTACATCTCTGAAAACTATAGATGGAAACTCCTCTACAAAATACTAGCTAATTAAATTCAAAACAAATCAAAAAGATCATCCAACAGGAACATGTGGAATTTATTCTTGGTAGGCAGGGATGGTTCAACATACTCAAACAATAAATGTGATACATCATATTAAAAAATTATAGAATAAAAACTATATGATTATCTCAACGAATGCAGAGATAAAACCTTTAAGAAATTTGGGTATATAAGGAACATATTTTAACACAGTTAAGGTAGTGTATGACAAAACCAAAATCAGTATCATGCCAAAAGAGGAAAAGTTGCAAGTATTTTCACTAACAACCAAGCAAGAAGTTCCACCTTCATCATTGCTATTCAATACAATTCTGGAAGTTTTAGCCAGAGCCAAATCAAAAGGGCACAAATTAGAAAGGAGGAAGTAAAATTATCCCTGTTTGCAGATGACATGTTCTTACATAAATGAGAAACCAAAAGATTCAACTAAGAAACTATTGAAATTCATGAGAAATTTTGGTAAACTTTTAGGATATAAATGAACAAAAACAAACAAGAGCCTTTTTACAAACAATGTCACAGCTGAGAAGGAACTTACAAGATCAGTACCATCCACAACAGCTACAAAAAAATAAATAAATAAATACAATGAAATAAAATTAACCAAGAGTATGAAAGATCTCTACAAAGAAAATTTAAATATGTTAAAGAAAGAAATATAATACACAAAAAAGTTTGAAAGAATTACTGTCATCAAAAGTCTATATTATCCAAAGTAATTGGCAAATTTAATTAAAAGTAATACAAATCAAAGGAGCAAGGACATTCTCAGTTTAGGAAAACTTACGTGGAAACACCAGAGACCCTGAATAGCCAAAGCAGCATTAAGCAACAAAAATAAATCTGTAGATATTGCAATAACAGATTTCAAGACATACCACAGGGAAGTTAAAATCAAAACAGTGATGTTTTTGGGCCCAGCAAGGTAGCTTAATGGCTAACGTTCTTCTCTTGCATGCACCAGGATCCCGTGTGGTAGCCATTTTGAATCCTGGCAGTCCCGCTTCTCATCCAGTTCCCTGTTTGCAGCTTGGGAAAGCAGTCGAGTGAGGATGGCCCAAAGCCTTGGAACCCTGCACCTGTGTGGGAGACCTAGAAGAGGCTCTGGGCTCCTGGCTTCAGATCGGCTCAGCTCTGGCCATTGCGGTCACTTGGGGAGTGAATCAGTGGATGCAAGATTTTCCTCTCTGTCTCTCCTCCTCTCTGTATATCTGCCTTTCCAATAAAAATAAAGTAAATATTTTTTTAAAAGTCATGTTTTTGAAAAATCGAGTTGAAACATGAAAAAGGTGGATTTGGGGAAATGGGAAAGGAAGATGAGAAATATGGTTACCTTCTTAGAATTATATCTTTGAAATGTATTAATCTGTACATTTCATGTTGATAACAATTAAAAGAAGTGTGAATTATCTCTTCAATAGGCCCTTTTATTTTGTTTTGCAAATTAAAAATATGTGTTTACAACATACAGAATACATGCATAGGAATCTGATACAAACGCACACAAATAATCGTCAAACATTACCAAAAATCATTAGCCAATAAAACTCTTCCTCCATAAAATAATACTGAAAAAAAGCTAATGAAAAGGCAGCTAAAACTATCTTTCACCTCATATCTGTTCTTGGGTACCACATGTTTTCTCAAAATGAAGGTGTTAAGCATAGAAGGATAATAGGAAATGCAAAACAGGTAATCCTATACAAAAGCCTGGAAGCAGGTGGTAGAACTATTGTGCTTCCAGATCTAGTTAATATTAGGGTACAAATAACTTTTTCATAGTTTTCCATAAATGTTTAATTTTGTCTGAGTAAATGTCCAGGAATGGAATGGATGGGTCATTTGGTATTTGTATTTCTGAGAAAACTCCATTGTTTTCCATAATGGTTATACAGGTTTACATTTCCACAAACAGAGGACTAGGGTATCTTTTTCTCCACATTCTTGCCAGCATTTTTTTTTAATAATAGTCATTGCCCCCATAACTTATAGGCCAGCCTTCCAGCACTTGACCTATTACAAAATGGCTTTCATTTGCTTCTATCAAAAAAGCCATACTTAGTGTTTACATTAAAGGTTATAGAATTAATTTTATGTATTTTTAAGTTTCTTGACTTCTGTAGTTTTATCATTTACATGGGGACCTGTAGGAAACCCTCATTTCCTAATTCTCCAACTTCACTGTATTGAGTTGTGCTCATACAAGTTTTCATTACATTCTCAACTCTATCTCAAAAGAAGCTTCATTTGCTCTCTGGCCCTGTTAAGCATGCTGCTCCAGATACTTTGCCAACTGCAAAAGGGAAAACAGAACAAATACCCTATAGAACACTATCATCACCATGTAAGGCCTACAGTCTGGAACATAAAATATCTCCAACATCTCAGTTATCTCTCAGCCTAAGTGGGTTACAAGTAGGGCACTTAAAATGAAAAGCAAAAAGGAACCAAATGATGCTGCTGACGAAGTAGCAGAAGAAACTGTCAACCGTTTCCAAAAATTGGGAGTTAATATAGTCAAAAGTAAGTGACCTAGAAAAAGCACAGGTCTGATAGAATGTCCCCAAATAAAACAAAAATGACTTTTGAAACATGACTTTGTAATATATAGATTTTTGATAAATAAAACAAAGTAAAAGCAAAACAGTCTTGGAAGAATTATTCTACCATCCTTTTTTTTTTTTCAATACTGGGAAATACAAAGTATTTCTTTCTTCCAACTTTTCCAGTGATAACATTCAGTATCAAGAGATTCGAAGTTCCTATTTCACAGAATGCTGCAGTCTCATATGCAGAACGAGGTTTCCCAAGCCACTCCTCTACCCCATGGTACTTTCCTATAATACACATTGGAGAACCCAATTTTCTTCTTCTTCAGCAGAACTACCTAACAGTACATCATGAAATTTTGAAGACATTGCTTCTAAGAACTGATATGATTTTTCCTTTAACATACTGTTTTCAAGTCATGTCATATCACTGTAGCATCATGTCACTTTCAGGGTATGGAAGAGGGTCTAATTTTCTCTACCACTCAGTGTTCAGATAGAGGAACAATGGCTCACCAACCACTATCTCTCTTGATTCTTAACTGATGCAAAAATCAAAACTAATGGTCTTGAAATTTTCAAAGCTCTCTGAGTTTGTAAGTCAATTTAACAATCAAATTTTGACTGTCAGATAATTTGTCTTTTGTATCTGTCTTCTCAGAACTGGCAATATATTTTAGTCATATGGAATTCACTGTCACTCAAATCCTTCCAACTCCTCTACCATTTCTTTTTCCATTAGGTTCTCAATTGTGTTCACCAAATGTTGTCATCAGTCAGTTCCTGATCTGCACAGCCTGCTTAAATCCCAGCTACAGAATTGTAGAACCTAAGATCTAAGACGAGGTCCAAGAGTTGCCTCTGATTATTAATAAATGTGGATATTCATCTTTTCTTCATACCCTGATGAACAGCCAAAAGGCATTCCAAACTGGTAAAAGTCACAAATCTTTCTTTAATCTGTTTGATCCTTTTCCTTTCTTTGAGAATACTGGTGGAGATGGACAACAAATCAGAAAATATAATCTGCCTGGCCAAACTGCCTTCCACTAGTCAGACCTCACAAACTCAGGCAGGTCTGGCAGTGAGTGAGCAGAATAGATACAAAATTGATCCAGTGGTAGGGACTGTGGCAAATCAGTAAGTACAGAAATGCTGCTACAGCTGAACTATCTGTACAATTCCTGCTAAATGGTGACTAGAAATACAGGTCCAGGTTTTAACAGCTTCAGATTTTTCATGAAACACCCAAAATCTGGGTTCTTAAAGTGAAATTTCCCAGCATGTAAATATTGGCAACTAATTAAAGACATTTCAAAATGGAGAGAAGGCCAAGCAAAGCATGTCCATAGGCCAAATGAGACCTGTGAGCCATGGTTTGCAAATGCGGTGATAGGCTCACGAGTTATTTAAATTCACTAAGGCTGTTGAGGTGCATCAAGGAGGTAAACGGTATAGCTTTCTGGCTTAGGTGAAGTTTAACAAACTGTGTGCAGGAAAGAGGACTCACTGGGGAAACATTTTTGGGCAGACAACCAGCACTGGGTTGACAAATTTTTTTTGTTTTTACTTTGCCCAAAGAATAATCTCTGTAGAATAAGTTAAGAGAAGTCAAATTTAAAGAATATACAGATAAACATTAATTATATATGCTTCTATTATGGCATAAGAATGTACAAAAGAAAATGCAGTTGAGATTAAAGACCCAAGTTTTTCCAGGAAGAAAAGGAGAATACAGGGAAATGGTTGGACAAAGTACACTTATCTGGATGCTGTTACAGCCAGATGGGAAGAAAGGCTCAGTCAGCAGCACACAGCCTGAGATATGACAGTAAGCGCCTCAAGAGACACAACTCCCCTGGCAAACTTCCTTGAGTTCTATCAAGGATCCATCCACCTGAACTGTTCAATCAGTAAAAACAATGAGAAAGGTCTCTCTCCTTCCCTCTCTCAATCTCCACTGGGCAGCTGTCCACACCCTCATCCCAAGGGAACACACATTTAGGGAATGCTGGGGTGGAGCCTTCCTATACCAGAGGGAGGGGCCGCAAACCCAGAGCTAAAAAGTAATATTTGTTAATTTATAACCATCAATTAAAAGTCCCGTCAATAAGCCAAGCATGCCAGCATAATTTTAACATTTCTCTCAAAGGTCGTTTTCAGCATTCAGGAAGGGAGGTGCAGAGAACACAGGGTAAGTGCACAGAGCTTAGGCAGGCATGCTGGGGAGCAGACAAGGTCCTCAGACTTGGGACTTGCACAAACAATCCTGCCTCCTCCAAGTGAAGACAATGCCCTGCATTCACTTGGACCTCAGGCGCTCCAATATAGTGCTGAGGAGCAGGGAAAAAAACTAGACTTGAATTGAGGATAAATTAGTATTCACTAAATGGCACTTCTGAATTTACTGCAGCCTTCACCTTTGGAGGGAATTGCCAAGGTGCTCATAAAAGGAGAAATGATGAATATTCAGGATGTCTTGAATCCATTTGGCAACAGGGGATGAGGTCTCCATATGTAGACTTCTGGTTCTTGCCTTAGATTCTTAAGGAGACTGCCAAATGGCCATCTGTAGGGGGAAAAATGAACCCTGCATTTGCCAATGGGGAGAAAGTCTAAATGCTGAAGGTCAAATTTATGGAAAAAAGTTGCTTAGGAGGTTTTGCAAGGGAAGAGATCTATAAATTTTGGGTTTCTGAACTTAATAAATGAAAGAATGTATCTGTTTGTAAGAACACTAATCAAAATCTAGGAGCAGCCTATTCCTTGTACCACCAGCCTACTTTCCAGAATCAAACATTCTAGAGATCTAATTGCATCCATCCCACACACGAAAATCCAAATATATAGAGAGTCCTGCCTTGGTTTTGTCAGTTGGCTGGACTTATCAGAAGCAGATTGGTTGGTCGGCTTGAGTCCTGAGTCCTTGCCCTTACAGACTACACCAAAAGGAATCTTGGGTCCTCAGTTCCAAAACAAATATGAATCAATAATTTAGTATAGACCCTCAAGTCCCAGGTGTGGTGAACATAGATCAATCTCTCTCTAGGAAAAAGAAAATTTCTGAAAAAAAGGGATGAAATAAAACATTTATCACCTGTTTCCTTGCCTTTAAAATAGAGTGATCAATAAAGAAGTATCCCTGTAAGTTTCTGTTAACTCCCTAGCATGAAGATAACTACCCTCATCCTCTAGGCCCTGATATGTTAACAGAGGAGACATATGTGACAAATAGCTTTAATACAGCTGCCTTTGTCAAAACAGCTACATATAAGTGCCATGCCAATTCACATGAGAAGAGATTCAGAGGTAGGAAATGACACAGGCAAAACAAACAAACAAACAAACAAAAAACAGTTGAGCTGGATCTTGAAGCATAAGATCAGAAAGAGCAAACCATGAGAGAAGGTATATTCCAGACAGAGGGTCCTGCCAAAAGCAGGAAAGCACTTGCAGAAGTAAGTGAACAAGCAAAGCACAAAAAGCCTCTAATTCTTTTGTAGAAATCCACACATCCTTCAGGGATATCCTGTGCCTGTCCCTGAATTCTAAATCAGGAATCAAAAAATCCAGTCATGGATCCCAAATTTCCTTCCAGAAATAATATTACATGATTTTTATAATTCTAAATGATTGGAACAAGTTGACCAACAACCCAAGAGTATCTATATACCAAGTGTTCACTATTCTTGGCTATTTTGTGAGCAAAGATGAAATTGGTCTTTATAGATATGGTTAACACTCAGCACCAGGTAAACTTTCTAGAACATGACCTTCCAATATTGCAGAGAACCAGAACCTCCCAGGAAAAGCTAAGGTGGGGTTCTTGCAAAGTGATTTGGGCAAAAGTCACTGGGTCAAGGAAGGCACAGATTTCTTGGGCACCAGGTTCTGCTCCTGCAGTGTTAACTCCTGAATACTCCAGAATTTTCTGTTATTCTCTATTTTTTCCATGATCTCTGTGTTCTCGTGTATTATGAAAAATGAAAAAATACGTATGTGGCGTAACTATTATATAAGCTTACCTTGAGGTGCCCACATCCTAGGTTTGGACTCTGACTCTGGCCCATGACTCCAACCTCCTATTAATTTACATCTTGGGAGGCAACATTTCTGGATCAAATAATTTGATTTCTGATATCCCTGCAGAAGACCTAGATTTTGTTCCCAACCTAAGCTTCCAATTACAGCCTGACCCAGCTCTGACCATTGCAAGCATTTGGGGAATGAATCAGTAGTGGGAATGCCGGCTCCATCTCCCTTGTTAAAAAATTAATGAAAAGATAATTCATGTGTTACATTCTGAAGAACAAAATAAATATGTATGTAATGCTACAAATAATTACTAAAGTAAATAAATAGAAGGAGAAAGTTTAAACTTTCCTGACAGATGAACTCAAATTAATACATGAAGAGGAACATAGGTAACAGAAAATCATCACTAAAATATACAAACAACTGTTGCAAGACAGGTCCACTGATACATACTAAAATTAACCACAGAGGCAGACGCTTTCATAAGAGTTAAGATGCCCCTGTGATGTTCACATCCCCTCTCAGAATGTCTGGTTTAAGTCACAGTACTGCTTCCAATTCCAACTTCCTACTAATTTGCACCCTGTGAGGTAATTGGTAAAAGCTCAAGTATTCGGGTCCCAGCCACACAATGGGAGACCTGGACCAATGTTCAGGTTCCTGGCTTTAACCTGATTCAGTCATGGTCATTGTGGGCATCTGGAAAGTGAATCTGTGCATAATTGCTTTTTCCATCTCTCATCTCCCCTTTTCCCCCAGCATCCTTCCTCTTTCTCATCTCTCTCTGTCTCACATAAATAAAAGCTGCTCTTAAAAAATAGTGAAAGATAATATTTTCCAACATACAGCTATAGAAAACATCATAGGACAGGAAAGAAAACAGAACAAAAATGCTTGGAGAAACAGAATAGACAATCAAAAAGTACTAAATAAATGTGAGGAAAAAAAAGAAAAAATGCAATAAATGGTACTGTTTTCTACCATGGGCCCCAACAAGCCACAAGCACCTTGCCTTGGCATTGTGGCGTCATCCTCCACCTCTGTAGGAATCTCTCCTATCACTGAATTAGTGAAGGTACATGCTAAGATACTATAACAAAAACCCTCACAAACACCAAGATTAGATAAGATTGGATCTATGCGAGGGCTGAGTATGTGCTGGGCAGAACCAGGCTGGACTGCAACACCCATTGGTTCCAGTGCAACACGGGACTGAAAACAGAACCAACCCAGCAATTGCAACCACCAGCTGATCAGGGCAATGGACTGTGCCCGGCCTTGTACTTGCTAGTACATACAACAATCTGATCTGAGAACACCTCAGACAAAGTTTCTTTGGAGATCTCCCCAATCAAAATGCTGGACTCAGAACCTTTACCAAGAAAAGACAGAAGACTGAACAGGTCAATCAACCATCTCAGCTATCTATATGTTGGCAGTGAAACACTGGGCAAACGGAGACTCTATGATGGACTAGGTCAATTAGTGGATTCTTCAACGACCTCATCATGCTTAGAGTGGCAAGAATGGTAGCGATTCATAACTGGTGAACCATCAAAACCACTTGAGCCTCGGAGCATGCCCTACATCTGGGACCTGGGGTGGATGGGAAACTGGGTGGGACTTCTCCCTTAGTACCCTCCTTTAAACATGAAGGAAACAATATAGAAATAATAGTCTTTTAAAAATAGATAAGATTGGATCTGATTTTCTGCTCATTCCACAATTTAGATGTAGGCAGCCCAGCACATTTAAAATGATTCTGATATCCTCTACAAGGTTTCTGTTTCTGGGTACAAGCTAGCTGTTTCCAGCTCTGGTTATCTTCCTTTCAACCACTGGGAAAGGGGAGAAGGGTGAGGCAGCTCAGGCCACTTTCTGAACATACTTCTCTTTTGCTCATAATCTATTGGCCAGAAGTAAGACACATGAACTGGCCGTAGTTACAAGGGATATTGGGAAATGTAGCCTCTGAGCCATGTGCCCTACGAGTGAAGAGAATTTGGCTTTAATGGACAAGAAACTGTATAAACCACAATCCATTCATGAAATTGTGCTATATACCATTGAAAATTTTTCTATTTGATGTGATGGCAATAGCACAGTTTGTCTTCAATTTGGCAGAAGAAATTTATGGAGAAGACAATGTATGATACAATGAAGTATGGAACATAAGAAATACTGTGTCATGGATTGAATTTATCTAGGGAAAACATTTGAGCAATGGAAGGTAGAATCCTAGTGGGCCACGTTTATTTGGACAGATGGATCCTATATATACCTCCAATCCTTTGCAATGTGGCCTTACTACTCTTCCTTATATTTGAATCTGCATCACTCTTAAGAAATGTTTTAACAAAATGCAACAAGATAGACATTGTACAAGGTCCAAGAGCGGACTCCACGAAGCCTGGCACTTTCCTCCTCTTGGAATGTTGCATTACAGGAACCAGCTCAGGCTCACATGTTAGAAGATGTCAAGCCATCCTAGTTCAACCAGCTACCAGCTGAGTGGGCAACTGATGACAGGTAGATGAGGAAGCCAGCCCAGATTAGCTATGCCTAGTGCAGATCAGCAGAACTGCTCTGTTGATCCATAGATTCTTGAGTTAACTAAATGGATATCATTTAAAGCCACTAAATTAAGTGGCCACTTGTTCCACAGTTCCAGTTACCTAGTAGAATTGGTAGAGCCCAATTTTTAACACTTGGGCCAATGGAAAAGAGACTGTGGCTGAGAATCAGAGATCTGTAAGAGAAGCAGGAAAGAGCATGATTCAGAGAGATCAGAGGCTCAAGATGCAGGAAGTGCTTCTAACAAGAAGTTCCATTTTGATGGAAAACACACAAATGGAAGTAATATGAACTTCTTATCAATGGAATATTAAGTTCCTCCTTTTGGAGATACTGCGGCATACCTTTCAAGTGAAAGAATTTAATTTGTAACCTATGCTCAACAAGAGACTTGAACTCATGTAAACTTCTGGGGGACACATCTACGTAGCTCTTGCTTCCATTTGCATGATGAGTTAATTATCCCATTTCTTCCTAACTTCTCGTGCCTCCTAACGCCTGCTTACAACCTCATTGCCCAGTCTTACTAACTCCCCTGCTCTTTCCTTGTTTACTTTCATTCTCTAATGCCTCCTTAGATTGCTACCTTTGTGCTTGTGAGCTCCACGCTAATCTCTCTCCCTTCTTCAGTCTACCATTTATCCCTCACCCCTTATGTATAAACTATTTGGAGAACCAGGATCTTCCTGTTCCAATAAAAAGGAATGGCTTGAACTGTCAATACTTTTTTTTTTAATCTATTTTATTGTATTGTTGTTGACAATCTTTACATAGTTAATTACAGTTAAAGGAAAAAGAAGAAAAAAAGAAAAAAAAAGGTTCAGGGGAATAGGGAAGTGGGTAATACTATTATGTCAATATTGTTTCCATCATGTATCTGAGGTAAAGGGGGATATTGAGGGAGAAGCCCCATCTGGTTGCCCGCCCACCCCAAGTCCCGGATGTAGGGCATGCTCTGAGATATGTGCTCAAGTGGTGTTAATAGTTCTCCAGTTATGAATCGCTGCCAGTTTCATTCGATGAGGTCATCCACTGATTGATATGGTCCATCATAGAGTCTCCGTTTGCCCCATATTTCGCTGCCAACATATAGCTGAGATGAATGATTGACCTGTTCTGTCTTCTGTCTTTTCTTGGTTAGAGTTTTGAGTCCAGCAGTTCGATTGGGGAGATCTCCAGAGAAACCTTGAGGTATTCCCAGACCAGATTCTTGTATGTTCTAGCAAGCACAGGGCCTGGCACAGTCCATCACCCCGATCAGCTGGTGGTTGCAATTGCTGGGTTGGTTCTGTTTTCAGTCCCGTGTTGCACTGGAACCAATGGGTGTTGCAGTCCAGTCTGGTTCTGCCCAGCACATACTCGGCCCTTACATCAACCAGTGGGAGCTGCAGCCTAGTTGGGGCGACCCACAATAACCCCCACCAGGCCCGCCCCTTACCCTGGTTTGCCAGTATGTGTAGCAGAAGACCAGTCTGTCCCCCATCCCATTTGGCTCTGGTACTTGTCAATGGGTATTAAAGCTTAGTTCTATCTAACCAACTCAACCATCCAGCCCTCATAGATGTTGTTGAGTGCCTCTCTATCTAGCCATCCCAGCCCCCGTCCTAGTTTTCATGTCCTCCCACGGGAATAGTGACCCATGGCTGGGCTGAAACATCCAACAACAAAAACCAGAATGGGGTGAAAGCCAGCCAGGAAAAACCACTGTTCCTGCTAGGACAGGAGGTGAACCGAGTAGGGTTGGCTCAAGAACCCCCTGGTATGCGCAAAATCTGGCATTGGGAGGGGTTCTGATGGAGGAGCCTGGGCAACTCCTCTGGCAGGACACAGTCCCTGCAGGTAAGCGCAAGAAGCATGAAAGGAAACAGCCCAGAATAGGCCATGGAAAGTTTCGAACTGTCAATACTTTCAAAGCCTGATCATTTCCCACAGGCTTTCAGAGGGAGACTGACAAGCCGGGGTGCTAGGCTGCTTTTCACATGAGTAAATTTTTAACCCTCTATCCAAGTACATTGAATGTATGTGTGTGCACATGTGTGCAGCGGGAGGAAGAACAGTCTTTGCAGTTAGCCTTGGATTTAACTTGTACTCCTGCCACTTAATATCTATGTGACCTGAGACTGACTGACTTAACCTCTCAAAACTTTGTGCTTTTTTTTGCATTCTTAAATCATGTTAATAACATCTTTACCTTAAATGCTTCGTAAGAACATTAAATGATACTCAGTTTGCTAAAACACTAGTTGTAATTCACAGTCATAGATGCTGTAAAGCATCCATCTAACTGTCTGGCACATAAAGGAACTGAATAGATGCCAGCTATGGTTGCCACCAAGTTCTACAATCCCCCCAATCCACTGACCTGGCAAGGCTCTGTCACTTTGTATTGGGTTTTTCCATGCCTAGACCTGCCAGTGTATCACCTAGCCTTCCTACTGCACTCTATTTCCTCAATCTTCTCTTTCCCAGCCAGGTGGACAGAGGTCAGTCCATGTCTTAGACTCTCCTGGTAGTTGCATCCTGCTAGAGTGAAGCAGCTAGGTCTATACATGCCATAATGAAAGCATTCACTCTTCAAAATGATTCTCTCAATAAGTGGAGAAAAACACACTGGCAATTGGAAACAGGGAAGTGCGCAAGAGGACATGGCATGGTGACAAGCGTGCTCAAAGCCATAGAAATGTGGCAATTGCTTTTCTCATCCAGTTCTCTTCTTTTGAAACTTTCCTGGAAGAGACTTGGTATTATGGGCCATAATGATGCGGCAGAAGCTTTTATTTGCCTAGTCACATGAGGATCACATAGGACTGTTATCCAGAGAGGAAATTACATCATTTCTGGGAACAGAGAGAGGAAGGAGCTCTGAGTGAGGACAGAAGGATGGGGGATGGCTTCAAACACCTACCACTGAATCATTGCGCTTTTAACAACTTAAGTGAACACTTAATGGAAGCCTGCCAATAACCAATTATTTCATAAGCTGCAAATTGATACTGAAATCCTACCTTTAAAATTCCTAACCAGCTCAATAACTGCAAAATCGGATTACATAAGGGCCAAGAGGAAACACGTAGGCAGTGTCACCACAGAACACTGCATTTGCCCAACATCCCCTTCTTAGCTTGCAAATCTCTGTATTTGCACTTCACAGTTAATTGAGGTTTTCAGAGGGTACAAAGAAAAGTCACATTTATTATTATTAGATATTGGGACTTCTACAAAGTGGGAGTGTCAATCTAGCCTCTGCAAAGTCCCCACACTGGCTAATTTCACCCCTGTTCACTACCATCAAAGCTACAGCCATTTCTTCCCTGTGTGACTCAATGTCTGACACTCAGATCTAGAAGCCACCTACATGCTTCAATCCAGAGTATGATTCTCCTCTTTGTTCATCTTTTTGAAGAGTCAGTGATTCCCAAAAACACACTGAGGGCCAAGGCTTCAGGACAGGAACCACCTGCACTTCCCAGGCCGATGTCTTCCCAACCACTGAAGGATTATTCATTTCCCTTTTGCATTCAGAGATGTAGGTTTTGATCTTTAAACCATCAGAGGAAAAAATACCACAATGTTGCATTATAACAATCATCCTTACCACCATCTTGCAGTAATTTTAGTGACAGACCAACAGGGATTTCTCCAGTACTTCACAGCCAACAGAGATTAAAGGATGTGGAATGTGTGAACATAACCTCTTAACCAATACAAAAGAATTCATACTCAAAATAGACAACATATTTCTTGCCAGAAACAGAGGTGGGAGACCCTGCTCTTCAGACTCATGTTAGAAGTTAGCACTGGAGAGAATCAAGATGGCGAAATAGGGTAAGGACACGTTTAAATGGACAGAAAAATACTTAATCAGGATGAAGTAGAGAGAACATATTTCAGGAAATAGGAAAGGACAGAACAACAGCAGAGGGGTACCTGGAAACTGACAGACACAGGAAAGCAACGGACACAATGGTGTGGTGTTGCAGTGACTGATAACTCCAGCACAGCGATATGAACTCCACCAGCAGCCAGAACTCCACCAGCAACCACGTGGGAAGAGACTTTCACTGGGAACTTGGGAGGTGAACCCAGACAAAGAACTGTCCGTCCTGCTGCTCCGTTTGATTTCACCAAAAGCAGAGACAGGGCACCAGATCCCAGATGGACAGTGTGAGAACAGGGTGGATTTCACAGCCCAGTCAGCCCCCTAGAGCTGAATTGGGAGCCATTTTGCATAAGAAGGAAATGGCAAGGGAAAGGACTGAGCATACACTGAGCTGGGAGTAAACTCATTTCTGACTCAGGGAACTACAACGACGTGGCTTTCTACAGGTTCCACCCAAGACAGGTCTAGGTAGCCCTCAGACCTGATGCCCAGCAGATCAAGAACTCTAGTAATGGTATATCAGGCACGATTTTGACAACTGTGACAATAGCTTTAGGACTGCAGGGGACAACAGTGAACTGCGCATGTGCTGAGCTCGCAAGAACACACTGAGGTCCATGGATTACACTGGTCCCACAGGAAAATAATACCAACTGTGGCATCGTATGGGTCAAAATAGGTCCGTGGGGCACCAACACCTAATGTCCAACAGGTTCCAACAAGATCAGTGCTACCAACAACCTAACTAGATAGGATACCTGGTGTCTCCCGAATCCTAGGACCTGCTCCAACTGAAAGTGGGAGAAAGGTTGCAGAGACAATGGTGCAGCCTCAGCACAGTATCACAGGAAGTGGAGAGTGGTGAGTCAAGAGCTAGGGCTGTGGAGACCATGGTGGAAATCTGGCATAAGAACCCAGACCTGGAAATCACTGGAGGTTATGGCACAAGTGGCTGCAAGCAAAGAGTTGTGTACCAACCGCAATAAGTAAAATCACATTGTAGACCTGTAGGTGACACGGCCTAGAAACCTGCCCCAAGGAGAAGACTCTGCTAACCAAAAGTACAATGATCAAGAGCAAAAGAAGAGACAAAGGCACAATGATTATTGCCGAAAACTCCCCTGCTAAGGAGCAAAACCCTATGCCAACCTCAGAGTTAACTGAGGAAGACATCGAGAAAATGGGGCACACAGAATCCATAAGACTCGTTTTCAAGATTCTTTTTTTTTTTTAATTTTATTGTATTGTTGTTGACAATCTTTACATAGTTAATTGCGGTTTAAAAAAAAAAAGGTTCAGGGGAATAGGGAAGTGGGTAATACTATTATGTCCATATTGTTTCCATCATGTATCTGAGGTAAAGGGGGATATTGAGGGAGAAGCCCCATCTGGTTGCCCGCCCACCCCAAGTCCCAGATGTAGGGCATGCTCTGAGATATTTGTCAAGTGGTTTTAATAGTTCTCCAGTTATGAATCGCTGCCAGTTTCACTCTATGAGGTCGTCCACTGATTGATATGGTCCATCATAGAGTCTCCGTTTGCCCCATATTTCGCTGCCAACATATAGCTGAGATGAATGATTGACCTGTTCTGTCTTCTGTCCTTTCCTGGTTAGAGTTCTGAGTCCAGCAGTTCGATTGGGGAGATCTCCAGAGAAACCTTGAGGTATTCCCAGACCAGATTCTTGTATGTTCTAGCAAGCACAGGGCCCGGCACAGTCCATTGCCCCGATCAGCTGGTGGTTTCAACTGCTGGGTTGGTTCTGTTTTCAGTCCCGAGTTGCACTGGAACCAATGGGTGTTGCAGTCCAGTCTGGTTTTGCCCAGCACATACTCGGCCCTTACATCAACCAGTGGGAGCTGCAGCCTAGTCGGAGCAACCCACAATAACCCCCATTAGGCCCGCCCCTTACCCTGGTTTGCCAGTATGTGTAGCAGTAGACCAGTCTGTCCCCCATCCCACTTGGCTCTTGTACTTGTCACTGGGTATTAAAGCTTAGTTCCATCTAACCAACTCAACCATCCAGCCCTCAAGGATGTTGTTGAGTGCCTCTCTGTCTAGCCACCCCAGCCCCTGTCCTAGTTTTCATGTCCTCCCGTGGGACTAATGACCGAGGAAGGGGGAACCCAATTTTTCCCTCCCAGGCCTCTCCCACTGCCGGTTTATGCACTCTTTAGGTGGTTCTGTGATTTGACTTGACAGAATTAGTGCCCAGTGCCAGCTTCTGCCAGTTGATGCTGTGGCCAAGCCCAAACATCCCTTGCCTGTTCTAATTTATGCTTGCACCCACAGAAATAATCAGCCCAGCCTGGCTTTTCCCTGATCTAGTCCACATGCAGCGCACAGGTGTTGCAGCCTTGCTTAGTCTGGTCTGTTCTCATCCCAGCCCACGCTCTCCAGTGGGAGTAGCTGTCTGGCGAGGGGACCAGCCCCTTAATCCCCCTGCCAGCTCTGTCCCTCCCTTCCTGGATCTCACGTGTGCAGGTTGGGTGCTGCAGGCAAATCCAGTACAGGCAACCTCACCCTGGCATTCTATAATGTATACTGGTTCTGTCGCAACCAAACCCAGCTCACCCACACTCTGTTCTGGTGTTCGGATTTGCCAGTGGATGACATGAACTGATTCAGCCTAGTCTGCCCTGACCCATGCCAAATGTGTGCCACTGGGAGACTTTCCATGGCCTATTCTGGGCTGTTTCCTTTCATGCTTCTTGCACTTACCTGCAGGGACTGTGTCCTGCCAGAGGAGTTGCCCAGGCTCCTCCATCAGAACCCCTCCCAATGCCAGATTTTGCGCATACCAGGGGGTTCTTGAGCCAACCCTACTCGGTTCACCTCCTGTCCTAGCAGGAACAGTGGTTTTTCCTGGCTGGCTTTCACCCCATTCTGGTTCTTGTTGTTGGATGTTTCAGCCCAGGCATGGTTCGTCCATACCCACATACAGCTCACACATGGCTCAGTAGGGGGTTGAGACCCAGCCTAGTCAGTCCTACATCTACCCTGGTTCTCCATGACACCAGATGGTGTTGGGGTCATATGCATCCAATCCCAGCCCACACTATTGCCTCGGGTAACTACAACTGTTTCCTAGATAGAACACAGCCCCCGTTCCAGCACATGCACCCCTTGGTGGGAACCTCAACCCTGTTAGGGTGTCCAACTAGGGGAACTTGTATTTCCACAGGGTTGGGCCCACACAACCCCATAGAGTCTACCCCCAGACCAAGTTCTCTCACGTGCTGGATACAGTCTTGACCCTTCCAAACGTGACCACTCCACCATTCCACCAAACAGTTGGGTAATGGTACCCATCACTGCCAAAGAGGCCCCCATCCATAGTATTGGTGTGGGCTGGTGTGTGACAATCAGTGATGTTCTAGGCAAACAGGCCATTTCTGTATTCCGAATTGGGTTGGTGTATCTGACTAACCATAATTGTCTCCTGGGTACTTTCCTCCAAACCACCAGGTCTCAGTCCCCACACATGCCTAAAACTTCCATGACCCTGTCACTGGGAATCACCCAAGATTCACTACTCACCTACACTAAAATTGGACTTAGTCATGGGTGTCCCCAGGCAGCAAACATATCTTAAAAAACACCAGAGCAGGCCGGCCGGGCGGCCAGCAGGCAAAGCCTGGCACCACATGGTGCACTGGCCGCCCTGGGTGAGGCCGAGGACTCATTCACTGCCTTGCGGCAGTGTCTTTGGCGTGAGCCCCCAGCATTGGGTCTGACCTGGCAGGGGCACCCCCCACAGCCGCCACACTGTGAGGAGCGGCACTTGCCCCCAAACCCAAGGCCCGAACCCCTCCGTTTTCAACATTCTGATCAAAAATAAGAAGCTCATGCAAGAGTTCAAAGAATTTAAAGAAGCAATAAAGCAAATCAAGGCTGGTATATCAGAAATTAAGAACAAAGTAGAGCAAATTAAAAGTACAATGGAGAGTCTCCAAAAGAGAATGAAGCAAGCAGAAGAAAGAATCTCAGAATTGGAAGATATTTCCTGTCATCAGGGGCAAACATGCAAAAAGCTGGAAGCAGAGCTGAATCAGGCTAAAAAAGTATTCAAGAATTGAAAGACACTATTAAGAGGCTAAATATAAGAGTTATGGGAGTCCCAGAAGGTGCAGAAAGAGAAGCTGACTTTGCAAATGTATTTAATGAAATAATAAAGGAAATTTTCCTAATCTGGAGAAAGAATTGGGAAACAAGATCCAGGAGGGGCACGCAACTCCCAACAGGCTTAATCAAAAGCGATCTTCACCAAGACACATGATCATCAAGCTCTCTTCAATTGAACATAAGGAAAAGATCCTTATATGTGCACGTGAAAAAAATCAATTGACATATAAAGGAATGCCAATTAAACTCACAGGAGATCTCTCACAGGAAACTCTACAGGGAGGAAGAGAATGGAGTGACATATCCCAGATTCTAAAAGAAAAAATTGTCGGCCTAGGATAACGTATCCAGCAAAGCTTTCTTTTGTCTTTGAAAATGAAATAAAATTCTTCCTCAGTAAAGAAAAGTTAAAAAAAAATTTGCCTTTCCAAACCTGCCCTACAAATGATACTTCAAGATGTTCTCTTGACAGAGAAGAGGAATAGCACCTACCAAAACCAAAGGCAAACGGGAAGAACATCCCAGTAAAATGACAAGAGCAGACTGAACCAATGAACAACCCATTCCTAAAATGACAGGAGCAAAGTACCACCCATGTACATTAAACTCTGAATGTAAATGTCTTAAGCTAAATCAAACGTTATAAATTAGTAGACTGGATTAAAAAACAAAACCCATCTGTTTATTGTCTGGAGGAGACCTACTTCACCAACAAAAAGCAGCAGAAACTATATCACATGGGTTTTGTTGTTTTCTGTTAGTTTCATCTCTTCAAAACACTTTCTTCTGATTAAATCATTCAATGAATTGTAGATCATACAGTAGCATCATTTTCTTCAAGAAGGTTCTTGATTTTCTTTTTTTTTTTTTTTAAAGATTTTATTATTATTGGAAAGCCGGATATACAGAGAGCAGGAGAGACAGAGAGGAAGATCTTCCATCCGATGTTTCACTCCCCAAGTGAGCCGCAACGGGCCGGTACATGCCAATCCAATGCCGGGAACCAGGAACCTCTTCCAGGTCTCCCACGCGGGTGCAGGGTCCCAAAGCTTTGGGTCATCCTCAACTGCTTTCCCAGGCCACAAGCAGGGCGCTGGATGGGAAGTGGATCTGCTGGGATTAGAACTGGCGCCCATATGGGATCCGGGGGCTTTCAAGGCGAGGACTTTAGCTGCTAGGCCACACCGCCGGGCCCAAGAAGGTTCTTGATTTTCATTTCTTCGGCTACACATTAGTCATTTAATAGCATGTTATTTAACTTCTTGGTGTTGCTAATTTCTTTTTTCTCCCGGTTGTTGATTTTGTTTTGTGGCTCTTCATTTAAGGGGATGTATAGTAGCTGTGTAATGGAGACTGTCATATCTAGTAACATGTCATTTAACTTCATGGCATTGTAAATTTCTATTTTTCTTCCTATTGCTGATTTTGTATCATGACTTTTCATTTGAGGGGATGTACAGTAGCTGTGAAATGGAGACTAACATCCAGATGTGAGGATGTTGTGTGGTATGCATTTCTGCTTCCAGACAAAGATGGACTTACAATGAAACTGTTTACTATATCTTGACAATAGGATTCTGGACTCTGCCATTGTCCATACCCGCAATGATGGACATAAGACTGAGTATGAAGAACTATATGTTAGTAATGATATAGAGGAACTAGGTGTGGGGGAGGGAATTGAAGAGGGGATAAGGGAATATGGAACTGTATCATAAAATGATAGCAATAATAGTAAAATACATATTAAAAAAAAGAAGTTACCACCTGTATGGTTATTGCTGAAGGTGGGGTAAGGTGATTAGGATACTTCACATCTGCATGGTGTAAAAACAGAGAAACTTCACAAATAAGAGTCTCAGAACCCTCCATACAAGAAGTCTCCAGTTACAGATGAAAGAGGGGGACCAGCTACTATAGACTGAAGTCAGTGTATAAGAAATACCCAGTACCTCATTCCTTTCTCTTCCAAGATGCACTGCAACACTGATTGAGAGATTAGATAAAACTAAACTGCAGTTTACTCTTTGCTTGTTTATACTTAAATCTGGAAGGCAAAATATCTCAGCTCTGAATTCTGAGAAACGACGTTACTCATAACCCAGACATTTTCAGGGCTTTTGTGCTTATTGGGGAGAGGGTGTTGATACTAGAAGACAGCCAACAGGAGAGAAGATGGAGACTCCAATGAGACAAAAATGGTTTTTCCAAACTACAAATCCAGATATATTCAGACCAGGGTTTCGCACCATCTCTTGTCACTCCCACCACCATTAAGATACATAATAAGTCTGCCCTTGCCATATCTTCCACATTTTTACAGGCTTACTGTGGTTTCAAAAGAGCTCTTGATTTTAATTTTCACTTTATTTCATGTATAAAAAATTGAGAGAAATTTCTAACAATGTTTAATATTTCTAATAGCTACTAATGTTTTAACTTTGAAGGGCTAGCACCACTTCATAGACTTCATTCTTCTTCAGACTCTTTTTAAAACTTCAGTCTTGTGTACTAAGGGTTGTCCCCCTGTGTTCTATATCTCCATTTTCCAAAATGAAAAAAAAAAAAGAGGCTTCTCTATCCACCAACTTGCCAAGGGTTTTATAGTAATAGGTAACAGTTGACAGAGCTTTCAACTCAGGATTCATGGAAAGAAATCTGACCAAGCATTTCACTCTCATTATGTATTTGTCACCTTTCCATTACTACAGGGAAACACCTCAGACAACTAACATTATAAAGAGAACAGGTTTACTTAACCTATAGTTTTGGAGGTTTAGGTTCAACATCAGATAGCCCCATTGCTTAGGAATCTGGTGAGGCAAAGAGTATATATGAAAAAAGAATATATAATGAGACAGGAAGCAGAGAAGGATTGATCAGAAATGCAGCCTTTCTAACAACCCTCTCTCAAGCACTTTTGGAGTGCTCACTCTCAGTGATGCAAGGACCTTCTGCTAAGCTCCACATCATAAATATCCCCCATTTGCAAGAGTTACACTACAAGTGCCATGTCTTTAACATTGGATCCTTTGGAGAACAAGCAACATCCAAATTAACATCATCCAAAGCACTGACTGAGTACAGTGATCCTGTGGACACTTTCTCAGAGGCTCATACTCAGAATGTATGCCGCTATACAGCTTGTAGCTAATTAAATAATCTCATTCTCTTTTAGAGAAATAAAACCTACCTTCTCCCCACCACATTCAAAGCCCACTTTCTATATTTTTCAGCTAGGATGCTAAAGCCTGAGCTCCTAGAAAAAGAAACACAAATCTTTACAGGTCAAAGGGACCCACACCCAGTTCTGTCTCCTGAAGTTCATTCAATCTTTCCTGGGATTTTAGTTTTGTGTAACACAGAAATAGCTACAAATACAGACATAGCAGTTAACCATAAGCAGAAAAAAAACTGAGAATCTTCTAGGGTATTTTCCAGCGGAACCAGGTCAAAAATGAATGAAAGGCAGCCAGCCATCGTGTCTGCCAAATTCAGTTTTATAAAAATTGCTCATCAGGACATCCTCTCCTTCTGACCCAGTTCTTACCACACTCCTTAAGGTTTATCACTTGGGTTACTCTTTGCTTCCACATCTTCCCCTTATTGTTCTCCTTCCTTACTTGGACATTGATTTCTTGCTCACAATAATTTCATTTTTTATTTGTTTTACAGTTTAATCTAACGTATGCATGTGGAAAGGCTGTTTTTCAGTTGCCCACTAGTGGATTATATCAACCAAAGAGAAATGGACATCTAAGTGTATTACTACCCTGACTTTGAAAAATATGTATTTGTAGTGTGAATTGCATGTCTGTGTAACCTAGAAAAAGCCCTTCAGCAACACTCTAAACTCAACTGAAGGAACATAATTTAAAAATACCTTAAAAATGAATGATGAAGAAAGATGATGTAACATAATATGAATATGTTTTCAAAATAGTAGGAGCTATAAAATGTAAAACGCTCATTATCTTGTTGATGTCTCAGTCTCCCTGCCAGTAAGATGGTGGTATTATATCATACTTGTCTCGTAGGATTATTACGAAGATGAAAGAAAATACAGAAGCTGTTTAGCTCTGTACTTCACACACAAATGTCAAACAACAACAGCAATGGCACTCCCAGCTCAACAGCTGCAGTTCCATTTTATATCTGACAATACGGAGACTCTGATAGGTCAAGCAGACTCAGACTGAACTTGAAGCTTTAAAGTTTTATGACTGATTAAGGTACCATGTTTATATTCTGGTGACTGAGCGGCTGATGGGTCACTTTAGCAAGTTGGGTAATTTTGAAAAAGTAAATGCAGAATAGCAAGACTCTGGTCCTTCTACACGCATAACTAAGAATCTATGTTTTAAAAAAAACTGCTTGCAGCTGCAGGTCAATCACATATTCACACAAAATTCAAAATTAAACGACAAGACTAGAGAAGAAGGAGATAATCATCACTCACAGTTAAAGAAAGACCAAAAACAAAATTTAGAAATGGACACTAAAACCCAAGACCATTAGTACAGCCTTAACAGGTAAGGAACTTTCAAAACTTTGGAAAATCTCAAATTATTTCATAGTTGAAATCTCTTAGACCCTAATCCTAGTACACAGCTGGTAGTTGGAAAGAAATAGCAGCAGACAAAAAGCTCCGACTAAAACTGTGTACACTATTATCCACACGGGTGCAAGTCTCCCCAGGAAAATTTCTTACCATACAGCTTTAATTTGCTTCCCCCTACACAAAGAAAATAGCTCAAGTCTTCAGCCAAGAGCACCAGTAGGGGGATTAAAGAGCTGGGCACACAATAATTTCAAGTAATGTCAGAGGAGATTTAAATAGCACACATCAGCAGAAAAGAATGGGGAAACCTCCAGTGCACTGACTTCATTGATACCCCATTTATCAGCAATTACTGACTCCATTAAAGGCTGAGTTTACAGCAGAAAGAGAAGCAGAGCCTAAAATATGTCCCAGCAGATGGACAGAGAGTGTCGGTGATGCCGTATTTCAAAGGCATCTGCAGTGTTGTTATCATGGAACATGGAGTCAGAGAGGCAGCAAAAAAACAGCGGCCCAAGAGCCAGCAAATGATTTACTTGACCCTGGATGGGTAGAACTGACAGCAAAAACCTCATTAATTCCTCAGGTCACTCTGGAAGACATTAATTTGGTTTGGACTCATGACGAGGGGAGATTTTCCAGACATACAACAGGAATTATGAAATCTCCATGGCTAGAGAAAGTATGTCCAAATCACTTTTTGCATAAATCAAGCTGACTTTCTGCAGAGGGATAATATGCTTAATCAAGGGAGTTATGGAACTTCTTGTGCTTATTAGACAGAAAATATAACAGTATTTTATTTGGTTATCAGTTCTGGGAGAGAGATATTTTTTTTCCTTTTTAAACTTAAGTCTACTCTTGCCAACATGGAAAATAGCCTTTGTAAGAGCTGAAAGAAACTAGATGTAAAAGTAATTTGTTCACACAAAGAAAGCCTAGCTTTTCTCTTTGTATTTTCAGTGGACACAATCATTTTGTGAGCATCTCTTCCGAGTCACAGCCAAAGTGTCAACCTTTTCCCCTTATCTAGCACTTCCTCAATCCTGAACACATCCCTATAAATAATAACCACAGAGACTGCTGCTTTATCCTGTATATGTTGAGGGTCTGGGCCAAAATAAAGAAGATTGGGACTAAGGCAATTTAGGTTAAATTACTAAGTGTATAATTCCAGCGAGGAAAAAACCCTCTGTTGTCCTTCCAACTCTGTGTGAGTTTGATCACAAACACAAATATGGAGAACAAAAGATCATTGCCCAAAAAGAAGTTCCATCTAATCTCATTTAATTTAATGACTTCAAAATTCTACAGTTTTCCAAGGAGCCATACTACTCATTCTCGTTGTTAACTGGGACAGAAAACAGAATATTTTGGAGGAAAAAAAAAGTTGATTAAGTCCAGAACAAAGTTGGGTTACTTCCTCAGTACATCAATTCATGTTAGGAACATTGACAGAGAGATTGAATTATTCAAAATGATTAGGAGAGATACAGAGACAGCATATGATATTGAGATTGAAATACTGCGAGACAACGAGCTTATACCTGAGTGTCTGATGCATAAGCTGCAAGCCCTTTTCCTGATGATATCTTTCTTGTAAAAGTTGCATTCATCATGTTTAAAGCAAGGTTATCTCTGGCTGAAGAGAACATGCATTAGTATGTTTTACTCATTCAACACTGAACACTCCCTATCAACAACCGTCTGCTTAAAGGGAACCAGGAGAACAAGAATTAATCACAGGAAGAGACAACTTAAGGGAGTAGGGCTATAAAATGGAATTCATTAGTAAGCCATAAAGTATTACAGCCTTAACAAGCCTTCTGCCTGGCCTCTGCTGCCTCTGCTGGACTGCCTTGGCTCACTTACGGACAGTAAAATCATGCCCACCCATTTGCCACTCCCTTGTCTCTTGGCTCTGGGGACAGAGAGAACTGAAAGTTTGTCACAGGGATAAGCACGGGACCAAACGGTCTCAGATCACACAAACTCCGGGGCAAATAACTGATCAGAACCCAGAAGAATCTGTAGACAATAACCCGTACATCCCTGGTCCTCTTCCCATCCCAAATGCTGCATGGAATGATATACACTCTTCTCATACGAGACTGCCACCTAAGAGACAGAAAAATGTTCTGGTTGAAAACTCAGGTTCAGGAAATTGCCAACATAGGTTCACCAGTTCTGGCACTTCTCAGTTGAAAGAACTTGAGTGAGTCACTTAACCTTTCCACAGCTGAGTTTCCTCAACAGTAAAATTGAGATAGAGATAGTACCAGGTCAAAGGGAAGAAGAAGAAAATGAGCTAAAAGCACTATTTCAGGTCCCTCGGTCGGGAATGAGCAATATACCCCTGAACACATGCAGCTTTATTATATTGTTCTGTCCTTGTTTATTTCTTTCCAGTAACATATTAAAGTTCCTGTGTGTGTCCTATCTTCTGATTTGATTAAAAATGTGTTTATTCTGGGGAGGGCAGTTAACCAAGCAACCCACATCAGAATACCTGGGTTTCATTTGATTTTGTCCTTTCACTCCAGCTTCCTGCTCATGCAGGCTCTGGGAGACAACAGGTCAAGCAGATGGATCCCTGCAACCCACGTAGGAGATCTAGATTAGGCTTCTGTCTCGCAGCTTTGGCCTGCACAGCCTTGGTCTGTGTGGGCTTTAAAGAAGTGAACCAGTAAAAAGCAGCTCTGTTTCTAAGGGTTTTTTTTAAAAAAAAAAAAAAGAGAAAACTTATTCTTTGTGTATTCTACTCCTCTAAGCATTATCAGCATTCACTTTTACCAGGAACAAATCCATACTAGTTTCTTGTTTATGTAACATACAGATTTGAAGAGCCACTATTGAAAATGGCAAAAAGTACTTAATATTTTCATTTCTTAATCTCACGTTTGTAGAATGTTATTTCTCATAGTTGTAGAATTAATATTCTTTTGAAATAAAGCAAATAATGGGATTGATAGTACAGTAGAATACTTCTTCACAGCTTGATTTCTTCCTTAGCAAGCATTAATTTATCCATCCAATGACATTGGTTATGTAGGATATTGAAAACTGCATTTTTCTCTCTATGTAATTTGGGGGAAAGTAAAAATATCCATGATTCTCAATAGCCTTCTCGAAGTTCCTACAAAAATGATCTCCCAGCAGCCACCTTTTAAAAGCAGTATATCCAAAATAAAAAAGTTAATTAGCTGCACAATCTGAAGAATTAAAATCAAGAACTTAAATAATTCAGGAGTAGCTCCCCCCTTAAGGCTAGCATTAAAGTGATCCAAAAGTACTCAAAAGCCTCCTAAAAAAGTGAAATTAAAGGATAATTTTTGTGCAAAAAGAATTTCAAATCCATGCAGTTATATTGTAATACACATTCTATGAACTTCTGAGGAGCTTCTGCAAACACATTAGTACATTTTCTTTTTATAAATTGAAAATTTATCAAAGTATGTGAATTTCCCTCCATATGAGGTTGCTCAGAGGCTCAATCAACTTAGCATTCTCCCCACTTAGGTGAGGTAATGCTTATAACACCTTGAGGTAAGCCAAGCTGAAGTCAGGTTTCAGAAACTCTATTCCGGTCTTGCACATGGGGGGCAAGCATCAGGTACCTGGGCCATCTTCTGATGCTTTTCCAGGTGTATTATCAAGGAGCTGGATCAACAGCAGAGTATCTGGGAGTATATGGAGTAGCATTCTCATATGACATGCTGATATTTTAACAGTTAGCTTAACCCACTATGCACACGGCCAGCGGTTTTATACTATTTTGAAGTTTCATATAGTATCCCTTATATCTTTATTTTCCCCCTTACACTTAATCCTTAATAACTGAGTTTTTTAGTGTGATATTTAAGATACTTTGGCTTCTAAATCTTTGTAATTCTGTGATCATATATATGAAAATCCCAAGAGAAGAAAAAAAATTGAAACAGGCTAAATCGTTATTTTAAAAAAGAAAAACACCGTTTTTAAAAAGGGTGATGATATCAGCATCAGCCACTCCCAAGTTCTCCCCTTCCCAGAAAATGGATGACATCTGTGATCACACCCAACTAGTGCCAGTCAGCCAGCAACCCAATACTCTTCATATAACCAGGATCAAAATGCAGACCACGTGAGTCTAGGGCACTTCCGCAAGGCCTTTCCTACAGATTAGGACCCGTTCTACTAAGGCCTTGTTCCCACTCTTAATAACTGACCGTATTGCTTTGGGAGTAACTTCATAACCCCACTGAGAAAACCAAGGGCCAGAGGGATTAAACAACATAGCCCAAGTCAAACAGCTAATAGTAATCAAATAAAAGAGTAAATTCAAGCTTCCTGTGACACGTGAACGATCATGTAATCTTATTGATAAGGAAGCCAACACTACTCATCCAGGAAAAACCAGGAGCCAGTTTCAGACAACTTCACTAGTGCCTGTTTCATTGTTTCTCTTCTCCATTACTGGACAAACCAAATAATTAAGAAAAGTTTTGCTGAAGGTGGCAACTGTATTTACATATGACAGTTCCATATGTTTATTAATGACAAAGACTAATGAAAAAACGCTATGGCTACGGAATGGTTGTCTGGTGCCCTGCCTAGGATCCAGACACTAACCTTTCTGATTCATTCTTTGTGATCATTTGTGGCCACTTCCAGAGAGACTGTCCTCAGTTCTGCTCCGAAAATGATGATTTCTGCAACATTAGTCCTGGCAAAAATCACTCAGTGGAGTCATCTTAACTTTTATTATCATATGGTTTTAGCAGCAATTAGGCCAGAGCAATTTCAGAGTAGCACATGAATCCAATTTGCAATTTCTCCCTGTGCTGGAAATCCCAGTTATTGCTATTGGCATTTTGCAACCATATTATTCAAGTGAGCATGAAGTGTTGCTCTTTAAGGTGTCTGGTCAGGCAATGAGGGGTGTGAGTTTCCTTATTCCAGTCAGTTCATATCAAAGACCTGTCAAATTCCATCTCTTGACTTCTGTTTCTAACCCAACTGTGGATTTTGCTAGGCAGATTAATCCTTAAACACAGAAAAAAACATCCATTCATAATTTTTATTTTGTTTTACTCTAAGTTCTACACAATGTCTAAGTCATCTGAAGGATGTAGAAGACTTGATGGTATTTTTATTTTTGACAGTAGAGAGGACATGCAAGCTATTTATTTTTTAATTATTAGAATCAAGTGGGACAACTCCAGATTCCAAGGACCCACTCTGTTGGACCACACCCTCCCCTTTAGCAAAATGTTCACCACATTTCCTGCTGCATGAATCCCTCAATGGGGTAGCACAGCTTCAATTCAACCTTCTATCCTTCCACCATGTCAAATGGACCTTTTACTACACCTTCATGTCTGAATCCATGACATTTGAGTTTTTAAATACATATCTTTTTTATTCTGACAGGTATTCCGTCTCTGGAGCCCTTCATTCCTAGGCCTCAAGATCCCCCTAAACTGAGAACATTAAAAAAGTGACAACTCCACCGACCAGTAAAATCCCCAGCACTGTGACCTGGCAGAGCTGTGGGGAAGAAAGGGAAGCAGACCCAGAGTCAGGACCCCAGTCCTTCACATTGCAGAAGAAGCAAGGTAGTAAATAAAGTGGAAGAAGACACACTCTACTACAGCCGAGGGGACATGTGTTTACAGGACTCCAAGAAGGGCAGGAAGGCAGGTCTCTGTAAGCTGAAGAAAACATAAACAATGAATAAAAAGGCAAAGGCCAAACCACGACTTTCTTATCAGGCTGATTTGGTCTTGCTTAATCCTGGATCTCATCTGATTCAAGCCCTCCCTCAGTTGCCTTAGGAAAAATTCTTCCCACATTGCTTTGAAATTCTTCTCTATTCAGATAGGCAGAAACATACAGATATGTAACAATCAGAAAACTTGTATTTTTTTCGGAATATGTGTTGCTTCTGAGACGCAGATATACACACAACACATCAACTATATCTGTCATCATTCCTGTGTTAAACTGGCAAGAGGATGCAGCATTATCTCTACATTCCTCTATTGAGTATATAAAATATTTTATAGATTTAATATGTAAATAAATATTTAATAGATTTTTTAAAAGAAATAAACAAGCAAAGAAGTAAACAAATTCATCACCAAAGCTGAGTATTTAAAACTTCCAACCAGGAACATCACAGCGAATTTCATGTGCAAGCACCCTGTCCAATTACACATAGTTCCATAAGACTACATTTAGGAGAGTGAATACTCTCAAAACAATTTCAAAATTTTTGGCAACTGTTTAACAAGGGGCGCATGTTTCCACATTCCAGTGGGCCCTACATTCATGCAGCTGGTGCTAGGCAATATTTACTTGGTCAAAAGACCCTGCTCTGTTTCAGAACTATGAGTATTCAAGCTGAGGAACCAGGAAAATATTCTTTTCATCATCCCATCACACCCTGTAAACTGTAGACCCTGTTGAAAGAGGAAATTTTGGGGGGACCCTTTACTTCTTATCTTGGCCATCTTTTATTTATATTCCCTCATCTTCCACCTTAAATACAAGAGTCAAGATGCAGAGAAGGAAAAATGGTTAGGTTGGGTGGCAACTCTCGGTAGTAGTTAGAGGAAGTGGTTCCCACTCCCCTCCTCTTTAGCACCCATCAAGGGGGAAGTGGCTTCGACGTACCTCTACTGCTCCCCAGAATCTCTCCTGTGTAAAATTATGGTTAGGATTTAATCTCCAAATAAGGATTAAAGATCATCAAATCTAATCATTGATAAGTATGCTTTCACTCATAAAATGATGACTGAGCACCTATTATGTGCAGCCCATCTTAGAAGATGAAATGCTGATACAAAGATGAAATGTTGATGTCCCTACCCTGCAAATGTTTAGTCAGTTTGAAGAACGGGGAAGTTGCAAACAACAACGATGTAGAATGGTGGTCACTGCTTTTCCGGAGGGTATTAAGTATAGTTGAAGCAAAGGAAGCATATCAGCCTTTGTCTGGGCCAAGAGAGCCATCCCTTAAGATGCAATCAAAGAGTGCCATGGAGAAAAGCTTTCCAGGCTACAGACACAGCATGGGGATGGAAACGTGGGAGAATGTGTGGTCTGTTTACTTGGGGAGCTGCTCTCATCGACTCATTTTTTCTTTGTAAATCATCTGCAAGGAACTAAGCTGAAAAAATAAGATCAAGGGAACTGATGACATGTTACTCAAATAGGCAAAAGAACATGAAAAACATTTAGGTATCATGTTTATGGTATAGGAATAATTGGAGAGTTGGGGAAGAGAAGTAACATAAAATTGGTTTGTTGGAAATAAAATTCTGGCTTTGTATGGTAAAAGTCATGTGACCAATAAGTAGAAGTTATTGTGGTTCTATAGAATTAGGATGGTAATGATAGCAGAAATATTTTAGGAGATAGAGAATTTACTGGATTAGAAATCGGATGGGTGCCTGGTACAATAGCCTCGTGGCTAAATACTTGCCTTGCAACCATCAGGATCCTATATGAGCACCAGTTTCTGTCCCAGCTGCTGCACGTTCCATCCAGCTCTCAGCTTGTGGCCTGGGAAAGTTAATAATGGCACAAAGCCTTGGAACCCTGCATCCACGTGGGAGACCCCAGAAGAAACTCCTGCCTCCTGACTTTGGATCAGCTTAGCTCCAGACATTGCAGCCACTTGGGGAGTGAACCAGCAGACATAAGTTCTTTCTCTCTGTCTCTTCTGTTAATCTGACTGTCCATTAAAAAATTATTTTAAAAAAAGAAAAAAATGGATGAGTACAAGGCAAAAGAGGAATGCTGCATGACTCTTATATTGCCATCGTGAACAATTAGTCAGTTTGAAGAACAGGAAAGTTACAAACACCAAGAAGGTAGGATAGTGGTCGCTGCTCTTCCGGAGCATATTTCTCTAAGTGACAGAGCTAGAGAAGAAAAGTAAAGTCGGCGAAGAATTTAAAGTGTTCAAATTGGATACTGGCAATAAGAGAAGTCTGTGGGATTCCCAAGTCTGTTGTTTCTAATACTTCAATATATGTATTCATTGGAGGTCAAAACAGATTTTGAGTTAAAGATAGACTTGAGTTGTTTAGGTAAAAGGAGTAATTGGAGCCACGGGTCTATGTAAATTGCCCATGAAGAATAATACATAAACAAAGATGTACTCTAACAACAGGAATCCTGGAGCTGGAAAATAAATTTGAACCTGCAAAGGAGACCAAAAAAGAAACCAAAACATGAAAAATGGACCTAAAAAGGGCGATATACTTAAAAGATTGACAGAGTCATCTCAGTGGTGAATAACAAGCAGGTAAAGTCAAGAAAAAATAAAATCTGTGGAGAGAAACTGAATTTACCAACTGGAAGATGTTTTTGACGAATTCCACAAAAATACCTTCAGAGGAGTGGTGAGATTATTTAAGATGATTTTCTTCTCTTGTCTTTTAAAAACTTGCCAGTGTGTTCACTTTCTTGTCCAGCCCTGTATAGAATCTACGATAGATAAAACTTCTCAGCTAGGACCAATGTAGCATGTGTGGATGGCACAGGTTCTATTTACCTCTCCCTTAAACAGGTCTCAGTCACTACAATCAAATGTTTTGATGAGATTAGGCAAAAAAGCAGATGTCTCAAGAACTTAATCTCACATTTTTCTAACCTTTACACAAAGGCTATTGATATGCCAATGACCAAACAGACTCCTTTTACAGGATATTTCCCCTGATCATACCTACATTATTTCACATAGTTTCTGAGAAGAAAGTCCAGTTAGAATTGTACATATATCTATCACAGATCCAAGTTGAAGAGTATGCCCTACTAATAGAGATAGAGAGCCAGGACTATATAAACTTAGGCACAAACAATTGGGAGTGTTCAGTTGTTCCAAAGTGGGAAGCATTTTATGCTTAAAATATTTTGTCTGTGTTGTAGGCATGACTGCCATCTCACAGATTCAGAGGTGGCGAGAGAGACTCCCTAGTCATAGTAACAGGTTCAGGACACCACTGGGTGCAAATCATATTTTCCCATGGAAATATTCTCCTTAGGAATATTCTACTCAGGCCTAGTACCTACAATTTGACTAGTCAGAGCAAGATCAGAGCTGACCATCTCTACATACCAGGTCCTGTACAACGAGCAGCAAGAACTAGTTGGGAAATTTCCTCCATTTGATCAGCAAAACCTGGAAATTAGTGGTGAAGTCTTAAATATCGTTATGCTTCCACTTCCATGGTACAAAAAGCAAGTTTGTTCTTTGAATTCAATAATCACTAAAAAAAAAAAAGAACAAAGTTTGAGTTTTTCACTGAATCATCCAAATGGCTTTTTCCAATACCGTGAAGAAGAGCAATTTGAAGCACTGAATCAGAACATGGACACAATGGCTTGGAATGCCATTATACCATATTATAGTGCCTGGTTCAAATCCCAGATCATCCACTTCTGCTATAGTTTCCTGATAATAATACACACTCAGAGACAATAAGTTGGTAGTTCACGCACTACTCTAACACTCTTGTTGGAGATGTGGAATGAGTTCCAGGCTCCTGACTGCCCTGCCCAAGTTGTTGTGGAATTTATTATATGAACCAATAAATTGGAGATCAATATTGCTTCCTTTCATATAAATAAATAAAACGTTAAAAGCATAGAATTTAAGACACATTCATTCAGTTTCCCCTCCCAATATCAAACTACCGAAGATTATGAAATCAACAATTTCATTTCCACAATAAGAAATATCTTAATTTACAATGATCAGCACAGGTCACAGAGAAAGAATAAACAAACAAAATGGAAAATAAGGAAAAATAGTATACAGTATTTTAGCTCGGGAGCTAAGCAAGTCAAAATTTACCACCAAGAAGTGATATTTGACTAAGTATGACAGCTGCTCTCTTTCTATCAGCATACAGCTAACTGTGGTTTAAGTATAATTAACTTTGGCTTCCAGCCAAGATGAAATAATAGTTAATACACTTAGATTCTCACTGGAAACACCTAATAAGAACTAAAATCTGAGATAATAATTTCCAAATATTGGACATTAGGCAATGAAGGAAAATGATAATAGAGAGGTGAGGAATGAAGAAAGCAAGACTGACAATTGTTCAACTGACCATGCAAGGTATTGTGCAGTCTATTAGCTCAATGAGACATACCTGGGAATTGTGTGAAGCCAAGGCATCTAGATTTAGCACAGCAAATCGTCACAAAGATAGCTGCTGCTCGAAGAGACTCAGAGAGCTTTACAAAATACACCACAAGCAGTCAACAGTTTCAAGCTTACACGTGAAGAAAGATCAGAAAGAAAATACCTTCCAAAAGAATTAATACAATCTCTAGAGTTCAGATAACACTGGGAAGAGTTTGTGTTCCTAACAGCCAAAATACAGAACTCTCATAATTGTAAGATTTTGTTTCATCTGTGGTCCTAGATGAAATGTAGCAGGTCTGGACCTGCCTAACAAAGCATAAAGGCAAGACCCAAAATGGTCAAACTGTTTCCAAACAACTTAACTACAATCCTGAACACATGTAGAGAACATTTTTAGGAAAGTAAAGTGTATAATATCAAGTCAAAACTACCAGATGTGTAAAAATTCAGGGAACTATGACTCATAAGGAGAAAAATCAATCAAAACTAGATAATTGAATTTTTAGACATTATGACAGTTGTTGTAAGTATAGTCCTTGTGTTTAAGAATCTATAACAGTAGCTCTCAATCGGGAAAAATTTTGTCCTCCAGGGGACAATTAGCAATGTCTGGAGATAGTCTGTGTTATCAAAACTTGGAGACCGAGGAGGGAGAAGTTCTTGTGTCTAATTGGGTAGAGGCCAGGATGTTGCTTAACATTCTACAGTGCATAGGAAAGCTCCCTACAGCAAAAATCACCAAGCTCGAAATGTCAATCGGCTGGAAGCTGAAAATTCTGTAACTAAAGGGAAGATTAAGCACAAACTGGAACAGTACAAAGGAATGAAAAATTGACTTCTATACAGAACTAAATCATCCACAATTTAAAATATGTAGTAGATAAAATTAGGGACAGATTAGTATTGCAGAATATGTAGTAGATAAAATTAAGGATAGATTAATATTGCAGAACAGGATAGATTAATATTGCAGAATATATAGCAAAAGAAAAATGTTCAAAATAAAATGGAAGAAAAATAGTTAAAAGGAAATGAATACAACCTTGGTGATCTGGACCCAGTTTGCTAGCCTAGTGGCTAAAGTCTCGCCTTGCATATTCCGGGATCCCATATGGGTGCCAGTTCATATCCTGGCTGTTCAATGTGTGTGGCCTGGGAAAGCAGCAGAGGATGGCCCAAAGTCTTGGAATCCTGCAACTGCACAGGATACCCAGAAGCACTCCTGGCTCCTAGCTCCTGGCTTCGGATCAGTACAGTTCCAGCCATTGAAGCCACCTGGGGAATGAACCAGCAGAGGAAAGATCTTTCTCTCTGTCTCTCTTTCCCTCTGTATATCTGACTTTCCAATTAAAAATATATATATAAAGCAAAAATAAGAACATTGGTGGTCTCTGAGTAAACTTTGAAAAGTCTAATAGATGTGTAATTTGAGCCCCTAAAAGAGAAGAAACATAAAACAGAATAAATAGGGCCCGGCGGCATGGCCTAGTGCCTAAAGTCCTCGCCTTGAACGCCCCAGGATCCCATATGGGCGCCGATTCTAATTCTGGCAGCTCCACTTCCCATCCAGCTCCCTGCTTGCAGCCTGGGAAAGCAGTTGAGGATGACCCAAAGCTTTGGGACCCTGCACCCATATGGGAGACCTGGAAGAGGTTCCTGGTTCCCAGCTTTGGATAGGAAATAGCATCGGCCGTTGTGCTCACTTGGGGAGTGAATCATCGGACGGAAGATCTTCCTCTCTGTCTCTTCTCCTCTCTGTATATCTGACTTTGTAATAAAAATAAATAAATCTTTTAAAAAAACAGAACAAATATTTGAAAAAAACAATAGCCTAAGTTGCCCAAATTTGATTGAAACTATAAATTCACAAACCCAAAAACAGCTCTGTGAACTCCAAGTACAAGAAATATGAAGAAAAACACATCAAAACATACTACAATAGAAGTTTTTAAGACAAGTGCTGGTTATTTTAAACACAATCTCCCCACCAAACAAGGTAGTTCATACCCATAAAAAGGTACAAAAGACAGCAGACTTCTTGTGAAAACAGACGCTTGTCATAAGAGAGTGGAGTCACATGTGTAAATTAAAGAAAGAAAATAATGCAAGAAGTCCATATCTGACAAAAACATTTTCAAAAAAAATGAAATTACAATTTTTTAACACATCAAAGCTAAAAAAGTATTCACAATACAATGTTTCTACTGTATTTTCCTGGATTAATCCAAAAATACTTTTCTTTTTTCTACTCATTCACCATTATAAAATTATAATTGTTCTCTCTCTGGAAGGCTTTGAATCTACCATCACAGGGAGTAGGAAATGAGGGAGAACCTATCCAGCAGAAAAACCACCATAAATTTCTGAAAACTAACATTTGTATTCTATACACAGAGAAAAACTTGGATGTGTTATCAATGAACATTTTGACCATTCGAATTGGATAATTAAAGCTTGGTTAATCTACTAAACTCAAACATCAACAACTACATTTTTATGATTAAGAGTGTACTGCTTTCCCAAAGTCATTTTCTATTGCTGTCCATCACTCAGACATTGTTATATCATTCAGACTTCAGTAAACTACTTCCTTAAGTTTGGCAGTTGGCTTCTTATTATGGCCTTTATTGAGTTTTTTGTAATCTACTAGATCTGTTACCATCTCACCTTAACATCTAGCACAGAAACTTGCTCATAGCTTGCAAATGTAATTAGATATAGAAAGACATAAGTAGATAGATAGATAGGCAAAGCGATTATACATTTATTGTGAAATAAAGTTCACATTTTTTTCTTAAATGTGGAGTTATTTACTTGAAATGCAGAATAGAAACAAATACAACAAATGAGATGGAGTTGATGGAGATGGAGACTGAGGTGTTAGAGAGTGATTCCCAACTGCTATTCATTGTCTAAACACATACAGAAATATCAGGGCTGGGCATAAGCCAAGAGCTGGGAGCTCAATTAGGATCTCCCAAGTGTGAGTCAGGAGCCCAATGCCTTGACTCATTTTGACTCTCTCCAGGATCCATACCAGCAGGAAGATGGAATCTAAAGCAGAGCTGGAAATCAGACTTAGGTACTGTGATGTGGGACAAAGGTTTGTCAACCAGTGTCTTAATTGCTAAAAAGCCACCCCTGGGGCTGTTGTTTTACTTCTTTTTACAGTAGCAAATGATTACGCACTCATTTCTGGTAATGTCTTACACTTTCACTCAACACACTTATGCTCCAACTAGCTTATCTGACATTTGTCATAGATCTTAGATTATTTTAAACTTTCACACATTCTCCACCAAATCAGAATACACTGACTCATCCAAAACAGAGTTTATTTCCTTTTCCAGATTTGATTATTGTTTGTAGACCTTGTCTTGGCTCATAAGGAACAGTGATCTTTCTACTTTCCACTTGCTGAATTCTTTTTTAGTGTAGGATTAAGCTTATGATTATAAAGTAAGTAGAAATCATGTAATTGCATAAGATAAAAGGGAAAAAGAAATGAAGGAGGTAGAGGGGAAGGGCGAGAAATATTGCTATGTTCTTAAAATTATATATATGAAATACATGAATTCTGTTCTCATTACATTAATATATTTATTCTTACAGACAATATTCCTCAGAAAATTCAAAGTTGGTCTACCATATGACCCAATTATTTTGCTCCTGTGAATATAACTAAAAGAGATGAAATCATTAAAGGGTTATCCATATCCCCATATTTATAACAGCTCAATTAATAGTTGAGATATGGAATAACTAATGATTAGGTAAAGAAAATGTGGTATATGCATCTCTTAGCCATAAAAAAGAACTAAACCCTGACATTTACAGAAAATGAATATAACTGGAAAACATCTAAAGTAAAATAAGTGAGTCCCCAAAAGGCAAATATTAGTTTTCTTATTTGTGGTAGTTAATATGTAGACAGAGTTAAAAATTATGTGGATGTCACATTATTTGGTATAGTTATAAATACCACTTCACTGATTTATCTCATATAAATGACATTATACTTATTTCAAAAGTTAAAAAAAAAAGAAGATGACATGAGTGATGAAGTTTCTTGGGGTATTAGTAATGCTTTGTTCTTAATCAGGGTGTTGGTTTCAAGTGTACTCGAATGACCAAATGAAAAAAAAGAAAACCCTGATTTTATCTGTACAGTTATGTGTATTTCTTGGTATATATACTGCATTTCAATAAAAAGGTTTTTAAACAAACAGACATTATCCAAATGGACCTGACGAAATCACATGAGTCCTTTAGAAGCAGAGTTTTCTCTGGCTAGAAGCAAAGGAAAATGAAAGAAAAATACATCTCGGCTAGCTTGCAATAGAATCAGTGAAAGAGAGCTAAGAGCTAAGAGCTAAGAGCTAGTCAACAGTTAGTAGGAAAAGAAAAACTTCATTCCTACAACCTCTGGAAAATTGTGTCTACAAACAATCCCAATGAGACTAGAATTGGATTCCTTTACAGCATCCAAAAGGAAACACAGCCCAGATGATTAGTTGATTTCAACCATGTAAGCCCAGTTACTCTGCGCCTGAACTTCTGACCTACAGAACTATGAACAAACAGGTGTTTTCTCAGACTACTTCATCTAACATAATTTGTAACTCAGTAATGAAAAATGTATACAGTAGTTATGTCATGCTTTCTATCACTAGGTAGTATTTGTAATGTTATGAATGTATGAATATTTTTCACAGGAAGTCCCTTTAGTAAATTGCAATTATATTTTCATTTGTGAACAATGTTGTTTCCCTGGAGTCAGTAATTGCTTAATTTTTCTCCTTCCTGAGTGGTGTATTTTTCGCTAATTCTGTTTTTTCAGGCAAACATGCCAGGTAATCTACTAGCTTAATATTTTTACTCAAACATCTCCCTTCTGGATCCTCCCAGCCTTCTGCTAAGCTCATTGATTCCTATCTCACTGCAGGACTGTGTTGAGTCTCCCTTCACAAATATCCTGAAATTCCCTCTCTCCCACATTTCTTGAATTCTTTGCTTGCTTTCTGGGGTTACTCTTGTTTAGAAGAATACTGCCTGCAACAGATTCCTGTGAGAAGAATCAGTGGAGATCATTCATTCTGTTTCTTTCCTGTTAAATTATTGTAACGATGCCTACTAAGACTTAACCTCTCAACAAATTTTTTAAGTGCCATTGACTCCAAGCACAGCACACAATTGGTCTGGAGAACTAACATCTTACAAAACTAGTCTTTATTCTTAATGAATAGAAACTCCCCCATGTTCTCTTATTTTTAGCCTCTGATAGCTACCATTTTACTCTCCGCTTCCATGAGCATGGCTCTTTTTGAAAACATTATATCATGAAATCATATTTCTTTCTAGGACCAGCTTATTTCATTTGGCATAGTATCCTTAAGGTCCATCCATGCTGTTGCATAATGACAGACTTCCCCTCTTTTAATACTAATATTCCATTGGGTTTGTATTACATAGCACAGAAAAATGAAAACCAGAATGAGAATGAGATATCACCTCAAACCTGCAGAGGGTGTTTCAGTGTATTCAGGCTACCAGGTAACAAAGAATCATGGATTCAGATGGTGGTTAACTGCATGAATTTATTTCTCAGAGTTCTGTACCCATAAACTTCTATTAATTCTTAACCTGATAATTCAATTTTATTCTCACATTTTTCAACCATTTATTTTTTGTTCTCTTTTGTGGATTTCTTCAACTTTGTTTTTAAACCTTGATAATACATGCTTTGTCTTGTTATTGAATCTACATAAGTTCTCCCTGTTCTGAAACCTTTTTAAAGCTGTTTTTCATTGTTTTTGGTATCTTTTTAATATATATATTCTAAGGATATTATTTGCAAAGGGACTTTCAGAAGGTAATGGAAAATTTGAAAGTCTTTTCATTCCATTTATCCAAGTATCCTTTCTGAAGTGTCCTCATACTTGAGAAAAATGTATTTTTGTTTCTGTCCCCAGCATTGCATTTCCTCCCTGTGAGTTCCACTTTTCTATTTTTATTGTGAGGGTTTTGATTCTCACCTATAAGGCACCCTTTACATGCCTAATGCTCCTTAATTATCTATTCCTATGAAAGACTGATATATTGAAATATCTAATTTTTTTTCCCAGTGTGCAATTTTCAATTTGTGACCTTCCCTGAAGGTAGAGAGAGACCTGATTATTTCCTTGAGGACTCTCAAAAAGTGTCTTTTGATCGTTTCTCTTCGGCAAGTTTCCCTAGGGATAATGCATCCAGTCTGTTTCCAGGAGGGTCTAACCCTGGCTGTTCACATTCCACTTGCTTCTTCTGGGAATATCAACACTGGTATGTAAATCTTGTCTTAATCCTTCTGTTTTCTGTGTGACTCGCCTTCCTCTGCTGGTGGAAGAACATTACGACTGGTATTGCTGAATCCAGAGCCTCTGTTTTGCTCTAGTCACTTTTCAAATATTTGCATCTCTTCTTTGGTACATTTGTACTTTTGTTTTGTTTTGTTTTGTTGGTTTATTTTCACTTCGACAGAATTTCAGGGGGAAAAAGTGACCACATTTAATTAGATCCTGCTAAATATCTATAGATCAGACATTTCCCTCTATTGTAAAATCAGCCATCCAACTTGAAGAATCTGACAACATAAAGTAACATAACTACTAGGTAATGTTAGTATTTGCACTGCAAGCTTAAATTTTTCTTGAATTATGGCTATGAACATTTTAGAAGCTCTGAGATTTTAATATCTACTAAGGTAAAAGAGATAAGGTTATAGGTACTTTTCACATTCACTCTCAAGGTAAAAGCCATGCTAACTGTTTCATTGGGAGTTAGTCTCCATCATGTAGTTTATCTATGAAAACAAATGTACATACTTGTTTATCTATACATCTATTTATTATATATTTTACATGAAGGTTGTCTTAGAATGCATGATGCTTGTCTTTTGAAACTGGCTTATTTCACTGAGCATAACGATGTCTACTTGGGACCATTTTGTTGCCAGTGATACCACAGAAAATCATTATTATTATTATTCAATGAAAGCCATATTAATCCTAGCCTCATATGCACTTATACCATGTAGGATAATCACAGTATTACAAAGGTACTTCCAAAAGTTCATAGAAAATGGAATTAACACAAATTTATGCTGGTACAAAAAAAATCTGGAAATCCACAAATATTTTCATAACATACATTTTCTTTTTTTTATTAATTATTTTGCATTATGTGACAGTTTCATAGGCTCTGGGAATCCCCGCACCCTTACCCCTCCCCCCCCCCCCGGTGGATTCCTCCACCTTGATGCAGTATTACAGTTCAAATTCAATCAAGATTCTTTCCTTGCAAACATATACCAAGCATAGAGTCCAGCTACTTATTGTCTAGATGGGTTGAACAGTTTCTTGGGGAGACCATTTCTGGTCTGAAGTTAGAGCTGGTAGAATATCATCACAGTCAATTAAGAGTCCCAATATAACATCAACAGCAATTTGCAATATTATGGAATTGACATGGTTTTGAGTAACCAGTAATAACATACATTTTCAATGAAGTGTTTGAAGCCCCTTCAGATGCAGGCCCATACTCCGACTCCTTAGCTTTACCCTCTTTGAAATGACTGGTTCATGTAATACTGCAACAAGGTGGAGTAATCCACCATGGGGGGAGGGTACGGGGAGGGGCTGGGGGAACCTCACAGCCTATGAAACAATGTCATAAAATGAAATGCAATAAAAAAAATGACTGGTTCAAATGCCCTGCTGTGTTGGGCCTGCCCGCCTTCACTCTGCTCTAACCTCTTATTCTTCTACCTTTAGTTACTCAATCTTCTTACTGAAATTGCTCTTTGATGAAGAGAGATTGAAGAAACCTCAGTTTAGCATCAAACTAATATTCCTTTTTTAAGATTTATCTTATTTTTCTTGGAAAATCAGATATACAGAGAGGAGGAGGAGAGACTGAGAGGAAGATCTTTCATCCACTGATTCACTCCCCAAGTGGCCACAATGGCCGTAACTGCACCAATCTGAAGCCAGGAGCCAGGAGCCCGGAGCCTCTTCTGGGTCTCCCACATGGGTGCGGGGTCCGAAGGCTTTGGGCCACCCTCGACTGCTTTTCCAGGCCACAAGCAGAGAGCTTCATGGGAAGCTGGGCCGCTAGGATTAGAACCAGTACCAATATGGGATCCTTGTGTGTGCAAGGTGAGGACTTTAGCTGCTAGGCAACCACACCAGGCCCCAAACTAACATTCTTAGACGTTGTCTAATTCTACACCTGTCCTCTGATAGTAATAAAAGGAAACCTACCCATACCTCATACATGTGAGCCTCCACCTTGTAGGCAGATTCATACCTAGGTTAGGATGGCCTTGTGCCACCTTGTGGCTTCTCCCCAGTGCCTCCATACTAACTTCTGGACCAGCTTCCAGATCTCACTTCCTCCTGGATGACCTCTTCAGCAACTCATCTATTCATGTGTGAGGATGTTGTCTGCCTCAAAACTTCCTACTTCCCAGTAGCTGAAATTTCCTCTTCAGAAAGGGATTCCTTCACGTCCTTTGAATGTTTCTGCTCTTTTCCTGAGGCTAGCATTGACTGGGAAGGAAAGAGACCATTACAGCTTGAAAGAAGGGGAGAAGAAGTCCAAAGACTCCCATGTCATCACATCTTCGTATGATTTAATGCCAATCCTGCCACCACCTCCTCCTTCACACATGCCCTGTTGGGATGTATCCACCCAATCCCACACCCTGCCTAGCTTTTACATGCTTTGCTGTACTTCATAAAGTCTTAGCTTATGACTTACTCCTATTGTACCGCAGAAAATCTCAATTTTCAAGTACAACTCACTTGATGACTGTAACATCCAATTCACTTGCTTATTATAGTCCTATCCCAGAATGTTCCTGCCAATTGTCAATCTGAATCTCTAACCCATTGGTTCAGTCACCCTGTCAAAAATTTCATGAGGAAAAAAAAGTCTCTCAAGCTAAGTCAGAAAAAGTTGTTATATCATGTCATATTACTGCTATAGAATCAAGGGGGCAGGGGGAGGGCAGTTGCTTGACTGTCCTAGAAAAAAATACTATTGATTCCTTTAACTGAACCAGCTTTTATACTCAGTTTTATTTTTTGGTTTTTTGGGGAAGTTTTTTTTTTCTTCAAAAGCAGAGAGATACTGAACTTTCCTGTGCTCTGGTCACTCCCAGGTGCCCTCATCAGTCAGAGCTGGGCAAGGCAGAAAAAGGAGCTGAGCCCTCTACCCAGGCCTCTCACAAGGGTTGCAGGGACACATCTACTTGAGCCATCATCTGCTGCTTCCCACAGTGTACAGTAGCAGGAAGCTGGAATCAGGGATGGAACTGGGGTTCTTGAACTTAGGCACTCCCATAGGAGACACAGGCATCCCAAGTACAGCCTTAACGACTGTCCCAATCTCTTCATACATCAAATGGGCATCATCAGGCCTAGTTCACTATGACATGCAAAGAATAAAAGGAAAAAAACTGATTACCCATCCCATGTCCAGTTCATATTTGATGAACAGCAAGTGTTCATTTTCTTCCTAGGTCTCCCCTCGCCAGGGAAGGAGCAGCAGGGGTAGCCCGTGAAGCAGCTGCCACAAGACTGAGTAAGAGCCAGTAAAGCACCTAGTACCATGACGGGTAAAGATTGTTTATTCCAGACAAGATCTACCCGTGCATTTCCATCAGCCCAAATTCCAAAGCCTGTAAAAGCATTAAGGGACCCTCTTGCCTGGAGCCACGTTGGAGCTTCCTGGACTAAACAAGGAGGCGCTCTGCCCCCGCAGGAACGTCAGTACTAGGGTGGCCATATTTCAGCAGGCCTTCCGACCCCTGAGTAAATAAATGTGTGGAACAGATACAATAAACATTTTCTCCCGCTCTGCAATCAGATCTGCAGATTCCTCAGGCCCTCTGTGCTTGGGTAGACTGTAATTACAGGATATGTTAAATTTTCTTTATAGCTAGTCCTGATGGTTGTTAAGTGACCATACCAGTCAGTACTGCACCCCACTCTGGTCTGCTACCTCAGGTAATGAAAACCAGATGTTTGTCTGAAGTTAATAATCAATACAACTCTTGGCAGAGTCAAGTAGGGCTCACCATTTGCTTGGAAGAACCATGTAAAGTGGTGATAAGCCCCTGACCTACAACCTGCCATCAGGGCTGCCACTCCAGAGCAAGATAAGCCATTTGACACTGGCAGAGGTGACGGGGGTGGGTGTGGGGAGGGGAATAAGCAATTGACAAGAATCAAAAACTTACTCAACATGCCAAGTATCTCCAGTGTCAGAGCCCTTCCCTCAGGCGCTATACGAGTGCTTCTAGAAATCTGGCAGTTGAAACAGAAATTGGCATCTTGGGGAGATTCTAATTGTTGTTTAGACAACTATTTGGGATCTCCTGAACAAAACCCTCTTCCATTTAGAAACAGTTTTACACCCTTGTTCAAAGATATTCATGCAATATGTAACTGAATAAAAGACTTTATGATTCTGGTTAGTAACTCACACTATAGATCTCAGAGGTAGAATTGACAAGCGAGGCATTGGTATTTACAGTCATTAAAAGAAAGTGATGACAGAGAGTCTAAGGGATGAGGTGCAATCATGGACTCCCCAGATTTTTTTAGGGAACTTTTTTTAACACATGACATTTTGATTGACAAAAAAAGAGGAGGAAGAGAAAGAGAAGAGGAAGAGAAGGAAGAATAGCAACAACAACAACAAATCCTAAGGATATGCTCAAAAGACATATCTAAAAGGGCTGGCATTGAGGTGCCACAGGTTAAGCTACCACCTGCAAAGGTAGCATTATATATCAGAGACTCAGTCAATGCCCTGGCTGCTTTGCTTCCAGTCCAGCTTCCTGCTGATGTGTCTGGAAAAGCAGTTGAAGATGGCGTAAGTGCTTGGGCCCTTGAAATCTACATGGGAAACCTGGATGGATTTCCTAGCTCCTATCATTGTCCTGACCTAGCCCCAGCAACTAAGGACAGTAGGGGAGTGAACCAGAAAGTGAAGGAGATCTCCCCATCCCTCCCTCTTCTCCCTCCTTATGGCTTTGCCTGTCAAGAAAAATAATCTTTTTAAAAATGAGAGATGTTTGGCAATAATAACTAAGTCCAACAAGGTTGCAGGATAGTAAAACAACACCCAAAATAGAATTGCATTTCTGGATCTGGAACCTCCTGTTTTTATGAAATCATGAGGTGATTCTGATACATACATTTTAGGAAGTGTTGACAATAGCCAACTTTTCGCTACTGTGCCAGCTTGTTTTGAGGCACAGAGGAGCAAACTGTGGGTTCTCTGCCCTAGTCTTAGAACTGTAGCGACCTCATCTGAACCTGAGCAAAGCCTCTAGAAGCAGCTGGAGGAAGGAAGGAGGGGGATCAGGTGAATGGCAATACAATTGTTTTAAGCTCCCACGAGGCGAGGCAGAAAAACAAGCCACATCCTAGTTTTCAAGGTACTTGTAATAGGACAGGTTAGGATTGTCCTGAATGAAAACACTGATATAAAGGAAAAACTACTACATTGTGACAATATTTTATTATGAAACTCTCTTGAAAGCAGAGAAAGATAAATTCTGATATGCGGAGTCAACAAGGAATATCAGAGAAAGTGGCATTTGTGAATTTTGAAGAGTAATCAAATATTTTGGATGAAAACAGAGAAAAAAAAGACACTGGTGAACAACAATATTTTTGACCACCCAACACCATTCTCCTGTCTTTAAACCAGCACCTCATTCCCCTCCTGGGAAAAAGCTGCCCAGATTTCTAAGCCCCACTCAATATAAACTTCACTTTTTCCAAGAAGTCACCACATCCTTTGAGTGAGGGATTATAAATGAGGTTGGGGAAGATACAGGAATCAAGTTTTTTGTTTCTTGTTTTAATGAAATAAAAAAGTCTTGCTTTCAAATGCTCAACTCAGAAGCTTTTGAATACAAAGTATGTGCTAGTTTTTGAGAACTGTAACTCACAGAGATTACAGTTACTTTCAATGTTTCATTAAATACATTTGCTTCATATAGAAAGTACTTTTCCATTTGATGGACACCTGTTTTTTGTAAGTGTTCAGATTTGAAAGAGTAAATCGCACATTCATGAGGGGGGATATTTCAAGACAGAATATGATACCTTAATCTTAGATCCAGATCTCAGGAGTACTAAGTACTGTTTCAATCTGTAATATTATGTTTAATATAGCCAACATCTTTATAAATATGTATAGAGCATGTCATTTGGCCAAACCAAATGGCAAACCCAGTGTCTTTTTTTAAATTTTTATTTTCAATTTTGAATTTTATGGTCCAATTTCGTAGGGTCTGAGATTCCCCTCTGCCAAATTCCCACCCTCAGGCTGATTTTCCCCATATTGTTACAATAATATAGTCCTTTATAAGGAGTTATTAACTCCATCAGTCTGTTATTTAAGTGTACCCCTACATTGCTAGTACAGACAATGTCAGACAATCCAGCATCCCATTGTCTAGATATGTCCAACAGTTCAATTGGGAGTACATCTTTGATTTGAACGTAGGGATGCATATTGCAGTCTCTTCACATCTGGATATGGTAGTCTCTATTACTCCATCACTATATATTCCCTTAAATGAGAAGGCGCAAAATAAGGTCAACATCAGGTATGAAGTTAAAACAAAAACAAAAAGAGGAAAAAAATACAATACTATGGAGTCGGAAAAATGTGCCACTGAATAACCAATGCATGGATGACAAAAAGAAAACACAAAACCTCTTCGGTAAAATGATGCTACTGTGCAATCTATGAGCCAGTGATGAATTCAACAAGAGAAAAGAAAGTATTTGGAAGAAATGAAAATGAAATCAAAAACATCAAAACATATGGGATGCAGCAAAAACAGCATGGAAAGAGTTATTGAACTTAAAATCTGCATGATGGTTTACTTAGAACATATGGCATACATTCTTTTGGGATTGACTTATTTCACTGAGCATAATGGTCTCTAGCTGGGACCATCAAGTTGCAAACGGTACAATTTCTTTCTTTTAAATGGCTGAGTAATATTCCTTGGAGTAGATGTACCAGTTTCTTTATCCACTTCTCTTTGGATGGGCATCTGAATTGTTTCCATGTCTTTGCTATTGTAGATTGTGCTGCTATAATTACAGGATTATAGATCCCTTTCTCATATACAGTTTTCATGTCCTTTGGGTATATTCCCAGGAGAGGGATAGCTGGGTCCTATGGCAGGTTTATTTGCAATCCTCTAAGCACTCTCCATGCTGATTCCCATAGTGTTGTACTAGCCTGCACTCCAACCAGCAGTGAAGGTGGGTACCTTTCTCCCCACATCCACACCAGCAGGTGTTGTTAGTAGAGTTCTGAATGTAGGCCAATATCACTGGAGTTACACACCAAAAGAAATCTAAACAATTCAAAAAGCAAAATAAATGGAAAGTGCAAGTTAATCACGAATAGCCTGAGAGAGTTGGAAGAATAGAAAAATAGCCGCAGTGTAGTAATCAAAACAAAGATTTCACATTTTAAGCAGGACATTGTGGTACCATCAACGTGGCTGTCTTCAAGCAATTTATTTATAAATGCTATAGACTGAATTGTCTCCTACTCCATTTTGAAGACCTAACCAGGAATGTGACAGTGCTGGAGAGAGGGCCTTTGGGAATTAATTAGGTTCCAGTCAGTGCGTGACAGTGGGGTCCTCGTGATGAAATCAATACCCTTATAACCAGGCTTCCTCCCTTTCTCTCTCCTCCTGCTTCCTCCCCTCCTCCTTCCTCTCTCTCACCTCTCCCTCACTGCACTCCTCTCACACATACCCATCTCCCTCACCCTCTCATTCCTGCTCTCTTTCCCCTCAATGCACACCTCTCCCGCCACTCCTCTCCATCTCTCGCTGTGAAAGGACACAGGGAGAATAAAATGGTGGGCAAGATCAGGAAGCAAGTCACCGATTCCTTTATGTTAAACATGCTAACCTCCAGAACCATGAAAAATAAATTTCAGAAATGTCTGCTGTTTAAGCCACCCAGTTTGTGACATTTGGGAATTGCAAATTGAGCAGACTAAGATCATAAAAATCAAAATCATTCTCTAACACAAGCCCTGGACTCTTGGGACTCTTCTCCGCTTCTCTGCTTAAATGTTATCCATTGTTTTTAATGATATATAAAAGCACTGTATTCACTGCTATACTTCCAACATTTACAGCAGACATAAACTAATTATTCAATAAACATCTGTTAAATGCTGAATAAATAATTCTAAAGCAGGCACTCTCTGCTCTGAGGTGTTGTTGATACCTGTTATTCTTGATTTCAGGATGCCCAGAAAATCATTCTCTCTCTGCATATTTCTATTTCTGTTCATATCCAGTTACATTTTCCACAGTATGCTGACTCTACTTACCACTGGGAATTCCTTGAGGACAGGGTCAACACTCCACATATTTTGGTCTCTAGTGCCCATTTTTATTGCTAGTGTCATGAATAAGAATTTATTTTTAAAATGAGTGTAAACCATAAAATTATTGATTTTATTGGAAAGGTACCAGAGCAAAGTTAAGCCAAAAACAAAATCTTTTGAAATGAGATGGGATTGGTTATCATGCAATTATCATGCTGGTCCTACTTTTTAGACACAATGACAAGTATAACTCTATTTCGATCTGAGATGGAAGGTGGTTTGTGCCGGGCCCTAAATCATATAACTTTCAAAGATTTGTTTATTATTTGAAAGGTAAAGTTACATGTAAGAGAGACAGAAAAGGAAGAGAGATCTCCCATCCACTAGTTTACTCCCTAGAAGGCTGCCATGACCAGGAAGGACTGCGCTAGGCTAAAGCCAGAAACCTAGAACTCCATCCAGTCTCCTATTTGGGTGCCAGGGGTCTAAGGACTCCTTCAATGCTTTCCCAGATGCATTTTAAGGAAGCTAGTCAGGAATGGAGTGCCCAGAACTTGAACTGCCGCTCATATGGGATCCCAGTGTCACAGTGGAAACTTGACCCACTGTACCACCAACACCAATCTCTAAGGCTTAGAATTGAGAAGAGTATTTATTAAACTAATATGTGATTTCTTCTGCTTTTATGGGTGATGATTTTGTACATGACTGGCCACTTAACTCAAAGCATCTATGCTGTATACTATTCCACCTGGACCTACTTAATGTTTATCTGCTTCTCTAGGACAAAAATTCAGGCTTAATGTTAGATTAGTCATAAGCTAGGTTGCATCTTCTCTGACTGCCAAATTCCTATTCATAAAGTGAATCAAGTTAGGTTCAAGTGCTTCTTAGTAACTTGCTATTTATAGTACCTATCACAGTATCTCTTTTATTATACATAATAACCAAGGTAAGCATTATGGTTCCCTTTTTTATCTATGTGAAAACTGGCTCAAAGGCCTTAGTAAATTCTCCAAGATTGAATAGCGAAGAAGTTCCTGAAATATCAGTAGTATCACAGTTATGGAAAGAAAAGTCATTAGGTTTCCTCAAGAATCACAATACATAATTCTCTGCATCCTTAAAGATTCTTCCTGTAGTATGATATAGGTTCATTTAAAGCAGAACATTCATTCAGCCCTTTCAAATAGGTACAAGCCACTCTGGTTTGGGTGGTTATTTTCATGTGCATATGAAGCTAATATGCTATCCTGGAGTATTAAGTGCAGCCAGAAAGGATGCCATCCCACTATTGCTGGAGTAGAATGTTCAATTCTCTCAAGCCTGATTTGTATCTTCAGTGTTAAGATCAGAATGATCTAAATTCCCAGAACATTAAGAACACTTGCATTCTAATAAAAATGCAAACATTAATCAAAATCAAATGAGGGTTGTATGTCATCTGTATCATCCACACTCTGCTTGCTTCTATCAAGGAAACAATGATTAAGAGTTGATTACAAGTTATTTTTAATGATGTTGCTAAAAACTGAAAAGTATCATCCCTTCTCTTCACAAGACAGATTATATTGGGTAACATGAAGTCATGATTACACTGCACTAATTTTCGCCAAGTCAGACATCTTCACAAAAGCATTGCTCATTCTTGCCAACCACTTTTAAATAAGTCAAGGTTCACCCAGCTTTGCACAAAAGGAGACACAGTCAACAACTTCCTGTCTGGAGAGGAAGAGTTCTGTTCATTTCTAGATCCCATGACTTCTGCTCCTTCTGCTGGGTTGCTCCCAACAATCCCACCAATCATCAGGCTTCTCAGTAGCACAGACAATATGCAGAAAGGGTTAGGCAGTTTTTGTTCCCCATACCCATCAATCTGTCAGTAAAACTCCTGCTTACAAAAACCCTTGATGCTAAAACTCGCTTCTATCAGGGACTTCATTTCTCCGAAATCGGAGTGGGTCTTCTTTATAACCTGTTGTGAATAACCCTGAAGTCCTGGATAACTTCCCGTAATGTTTCATGAGAGCATCACCCCTAGGTCTTAGAATCTCAATGCTGGTAGGTCTGTCTGGAAGTCGGCCCAGTTAATTAGCTGTTTTTCAATTGCTATTTACCAAGTCTTCTCAGAAGTTTCTCCCTATCCTATTTCTTATTCTTTTGATTCTTATCATTAATTGATTTGCTGTGGGGTTAAAAAAAAGACTCAATTGTTTTTATAGTTTATCATGGTCTTCAATATCTGCCCTTCATGTAGTTTCTAAACATTTAAGAATACCAACATGAAGTACTAAAATGTTCTGAGTATCTCCTCAGCCATGCAAAATTTTTTATGTAATGGGAATAATGGAAACTCACTTTTATCTTTACTCCCTTCAATTTTTCAGATCTTCTGAAATCTAAATAAAAGTTCCACTGGCTGATTTTGAGCCAGAATTTATACTAATAGAGAGACCCAGAATTTGCCACTTACTACGTATCTGTATGTGTCCTTTGCCTTATCCCATAACTTTGTTGGACCTCAGTTCCCTAATTTCCAAAATGCAATTAGGAGTGGATGTTTGTCCTAACAATTACGATGCTCACATTCCACATCAGAATACCCTGGTTCAGCTATTGGATGGGACCCCAATCCCAACTACCTGCTAACATACACCCTGGGAGGTAAAAATAACGATTCAAGTAACTGGGTGCAATGACCAGAGCTGAGCTGATGCGAAGCCAAAAGCTAGGAGCTTCTCTGGGTCTCCCACATGGATGCAGGGTCACAAGGACTTAGTCTGTCCTCCATGTATTTCCCAAGCCATAAGCAGATACTTGGATGGGAAGTAGAGCAGCCAGGACACGAACTAGTGCCCACATGGAAAGTGAAATTGGAAATTCTCTAGGATTAGCCAGTTGAGCCACTGTGCTGGCCACCCCCAGCATTCTTTCAAAAATGTAAATGAAGATCAGAGAGATCATAGATTGGCCTGTGTCCCTTCAACCAATCTGGTACAAACAGCTGCGAAGAAATGAATATAGACTGGTAGAACTGGTCCTTTTTCCTGCAAGCATCATGTAGCACATATTAGATGCCTGTTCTGAATATCCCCTTTGGAGAAATGTCTTCGGATGTCACAAGCTCCTAAAATTTGACCCAAATAATTAACTGTCTCACTAGCCCTCCTCAAACATGTAAACATCATCAGGTCTGCCAAGGTAAAAGTGGTATTGACATTGCTGCTCTGTAGAACTCTGACATATGAATAATTTGATGGTTGTCTTTCCTTTCAAGATAGCATTGAGGTGTCTTATTGTAAGGTGGATAATAACAGAAGATCAGCATCTCATAGGAATAGAAGAATCAGGCCCCACCAGAATTAGACCAGAGGTTAATCAGAACTGTCGCATGCTCCTCACTAAGTGAGTTTCCATCAGTGTTACTACTCATTCTCAATTCCTGCCTTTTTCATGGTCCATCCCAGACTTCAACACCATCCTATATGACAGCAAGAAGACCTTTATCAGATGCTGGCACCTCGGCATTGGACCTCTCAGATCCCAGAACTCTGAGGAGCAAATTCCTGATGTCTGTTAAATCACCTCTGCAATGATTTTTCAAAGCGCATTCTGCAAAGGGACAGTAAAAGCAAAGGTTTTGAGCATGAAAAGCTTGATACTTACCAGGGAGTGGTGAAGCGGAGTAGACACAAGATTATTCAGAAGCTAACCTCACAGTCTCTGTTGCAACTATGGGAACCTGGCGCAAGATCCCATGTACCCTGGAACACCCTAAGAATCCTTCCTACCAGGAAAGAAATTGGAAATTATCTCTCTCCATCAATCAATCAGTCTCCCTCCCTTCCTCTTTTTCACACACACACACACACACACACACACACACACCTGGATGTGACTAAGCACTAACTTAACCCTTCCTACAATGCAGCAATGGTACATTTCATCAGAAAGTGTTTTTGTTACAGATCTGTTGTGTTTCTGTGAGTCTCTTCAACATTCCTTGTCCGGTTCCTTGAGGGCAAATGCTTTGGAGTTTTGTAATACTTAGTTATCTTTGCAGGTTGTTTATAAATGAGGTTTTATTTTTATCCTCACCCACACAAATATAAACAAATGGCTGGTCAGGGACTGTGAACACCCATGTGACTGCATCTGAGCCACTGGGACTCAACAAGCCTTTAGCTTGGAGAAAGCTCAGCAGACAGCTATTGTCTCCCCACCTTTCCCCACCTGGAACTAGGGCTCATGTTCCCTCATGCCTCCCCTCTCTCTTTATTCACAGGCAACCCACAAAACTGTTACACAGCAAATGAAGCATTTACCCTTTAATTTTCAGATGTGAGTGATCTGAAAAAAGGAAAATGCCAGAGAAAATATCCTGAGGACGTCAGAGAGAAATGTGCACAGCATATGCTGCTACTTGTTTCTGTCCCCGTTTTATCTTTTAATATGCATAAAACATGAATAACTGGCAAACAGTTCCAGCTTGGGGTAAAACCTAAAATGGGGGGTGTTTTATACTTTGAGTTGAACTTATATTTTAAGTTCTCTTGCTACTCAACACACTTCATGGCATCACAAAATTCTAAAGCAAGAATGGATGGAAGACATCTTATTCCAGTTCTCAACCTTTAGTTGGCGAAAGAGCATCCAGGATAGGAAAAGAATTCTTTTCCTTCTGTTATTATGTCTCTTCACTCTGCCATGCTGGCACTTTTTATTATTCATATTCAAAAGGTTTTTTTTCCTTGGAGGTACAATCATTCATTCACTTTATTTCACATCTACCTACTAAGCATCTGCCAAATGCTAGCTACCCTGTAAGGTATCAGAGATGAAACATCATGACTCCTGAATTGTGTTTGCATGTACAGTACAGAATACCATACAAAGGATACCTTTAGGGTATCAGTTGGGTTGGGCTGGTAAAATAAGGATAAGCCAGACTGATGATCCATGAAACTTGATTTAGGACATACATCATTTCAAGCTCAATATATAACCATTTCAGTATTTGTATAGGATTATTCAGCTGTAAATTGTGTTCATAACAATATTCTCAGGAAACGTGAAGTAAGTCATTGGTATGTCAAACATTCATAAGTAAATGAAGTTCTGAGGTTTCAAAAATTGGAGGTGACTAATTTGGAAGCCAAATGCAGGTCTAGGGGCTCTGGATTCCTGGATCTCTTCTTGGCTTGGTACTGCTTTTCCATTATCATTTCAGAAGGTTAGCTAATAATATATTATATCTGTTACCTTTGCAGTGGTATATTTAGTTTGGAGGCAACTAGGAGATGGTATGGAGACATTCAATAAGTTTCTCGGCTGAGAGACAAAGAACTGCATAACCATAGAAAGGCAGTTATGTTTTTTTCAAAATTGTATATACCAAGTAGAAAAGACAGATAATAAATGGCACAAGCATCTAGGAATGGAGAAGTCTCCATACAATAGGCTCATATATAATATTCATAAACCTCACAGAGAGAAAGCAAGACTTCTCTGTTTGAGAAAAGAAAAAAAGAAAAGCATTAATGGTATAAGAACCCCAGCCCTGTGATTATTTGAGATTTTGTCTCTTTCTGGTGACTTTGGGTAAATCACTTCACCTCTGCAGACCATGTAAGCATTACATGAGATAATATGGATACACATTTATCAAAGTACCTGGCACATATTGCATCTCAATAGATGGTAAAGATGGTGGTGGTGGTTGTAGTGATTTTATTGCTAAGTCGTCACTATCTGTGCCCATTTTATTAGTCAGCTTTCTGTTGCTTTAACTTAATCACCCAAGAGGAACTTCTTAAAAAGGAGAAGGTTTATATTGGCTTACAATTTTAAGGCTCACAATTCAAGATTGAGTGATGTCACTATTCTGGTGGAAGCTGGTAGCACAGAGCTTGTGCAGGGAGACAAACATGAAAGGAGATACGTTGGAAATCCACTTTGCTGCGGTCCACACAGCAGGTGTGGAGGACACGAAGGTGTGAAGAGAACTGTTCCACTGCAGGCAAGGTGGCAAGGAATTTGCTGCTGCATAGCAGGGCCCGGCGGATGTCTCTGCAACCACCTGAAGGCAGTTCTACCTCGCTTTGCATGGACACGGACCACCCGGCTAAGAATTCTATAATCTATTGCATTTTTTGCCACGGCGTTGGTTTTTACTATCAATGTGAGCTTGGAAGTTGATGTTGCTGATAACATCTTGCAACACCACTTAGCCAATAAAACCATGTCACTTTCAAAAAAACTTTCCAAAGGCAAGCTCCCAACATTCTACAACTCCCACCAGGCCTACTTCTCAGATAATATCGTTAGATCAAGTCTCCACCTTTAAACCAGCAACTGTTAACACAAAACTTCGGAGGATCAAGTGTCTCCACAAGTTTGGGGCACTAAACCTGTTAAACCTGTACTCTCCACCCTCTAGACAGCACATAGTCACCAGCTCCAGCATTATTATCTTAGGTACTGATCTACATACCCCTTAGGAACATGTGACTCCCCACCCAACTCCCCTCTTTCCTTCAGCCCACATCTGCCTCTCACACATTAATTTACACAAAACTACTTTTCTTCTGGATACCTCTGATTTCTACAATTTTTTTTTTGCCAGTTACACTCCTGGAAAAGGCAGACTTTCCTCCCATGGACCTGAACAGTGCCAGTACAGCAGTACAGTTCTCAGGTGAGCCCTCAGCAGGTGGGAGCTGTACTCTCATATTTGTCTGCCCTCCCCTGGAGGCTCTCTCTGGATCTGCTATTACTTACTGCATAACTCTGGGATGTGTTTTTAACAGCCCAAGTCTGTGGGGGACCCAGCTGCCATAAACAGACACATAAAGAAAAAGATGTGAGGCCAGAAATGAAGGGCTGGTGCTGCTGAAATCTGTGAGCAAAGCAATGTTTCTATTTAGAGTCTGGCTGCCTCCCCACCAGGCCTCTATGAACTTCTCCACTGCTTCCACCCATGTTCTCTCTAACCCCCCTCCTATTCTCCAACCAGTCACCAACTCATCCCCCCGCCAAAGGTAAGACCAGAAGGAGGACAAAAAGACCATGACTGTGAGTTAGATCTTCATGCCAAGTTGGATTAGACCTCATGAGAGCTGTAGGAATCTAAGCAAAGTACTGAATATTTCCAAACCTCCCGTTGAAAATGCCCAACTATATGTCTCTCCAGCTCACACACCTTGTGCTACTTTCCAGCATATATATACCAATGCACTTATGAGACAGTCATTCAGGAGTGCATTACATTGTTTCCAAGTTTCATAACAGTAATCCAACACTGAATTTCAAGTTAGGAGCAAAGGAAGATTTTTAATAATACTATACATAAAAGCTAAGTTCCATACAATAAAATCTGATTCTAAAGTAGAAAATGCCCAAGATCTTGAAACAGAAATGGGCAGAAATATGAACAGATAAACCACATAAAAGTCAAAATAATAAAGAAACTTGGGACAATATTTCTCTTTCGGAGTAAAAACTTAAATGCTAAATAAAGTACCATTGAACTCTACCATATGCAGAACCATTTAGAAATTCTCAATTAATGAAAACAAAAGCTGCTTCAAGGAACAAAGAAGTAGATCATTGGAACTAAATAGGGAACATAAAAGTTTGTGTTTTGTCTGCATGTCTTTGTGTATACCCAACAAGTGATAAAAGTGGCACCACAAACCAATGAGGGAAAACAGATCATCTTGCAGATGGTGATGAAGAAGCCAATTTCATATATAATAAACACTGTTAGAGCCCTAATTTGTATCACACATGATAGGATTAAAGATCTGCATATGAATGGCAAAATTATAAAACCGATGCAAGACTGTTTAGGAAAATATCTTTGAGCCCTATAGACAAAAAAAATTTTTTTCATTACTAAAGCCTCAAAGCAAAAATATATACATCTTAAGACAAAGACTCTATTCAGCAAAGAAAATCATACGCAGAAAAGACAGTAATGACATTAATAGATACTGCTCTTACTTAAATAGATATATGTTATATATATTTAATAACTCACACCAAGAATACAGAGACATAAAATTTAAAAGGCAAGATGGGAAATAGAAAACTCAGTTGACAAACAAAATGAATCATATAAAAATAGTCAATTTACAAAAGCAGTAACAAAAGTAACATTTGAAGTAATGTTCAAGCGTATTAATTATCAAGAATGAAAGCAATAAGATGTAAAGTGTAACTTTTACATTCATCACAAAGGAATATCAGCTAGTCAGACTAAAAACTGACAGTAAAACTGACTTCTTTTTTTCCAAAACTACATTTTTTTCTACTTATCCAGTGCATCTACTTCTAAATACAAATCCCTGAAATTTTCTCCCACAAGTCTACAAGTGTGTACGCACACACGTGAAAGTTTTCTATGACATTGTCACATTGTTGCTAGGCATAGGTAGTTGGAAGCAAGCTAATACTGATCACTAGAAAAATAAAGAAGTTAAGTGCAGGAAACTAATACCCTTGCATGCAATGCAGAAGTGAGTTTAAAGGTAGATGAGAAATCTCAACAAATACATTAAAAATAGGAAAATGAGAATCACAATACAATTTCTCTAAAAAATCTGATACATATGTTAAAACCATAGTTTTTACATATAATACATATTTAACTTGAACATAAACTGAGGGACACATTAGCCTGGAAATTACACCAAGACTGTATCACTGAGAATTCTACCAAGAAGACAGAAACCTAAAAACTAGAAAGAATTTAATATAGGGATTAAAGTACTTCTCAAATTTGTAAAAGGGCAGAATTAATGACAGTGAACTAGTTCCCAAATTCACTATCAATCTTAAAAAAAAAAAAAAAAACTCAGGAAGATGATACTGACACTCACAAGCTTGAAAGCAAGCAAACACTACCAATGATAACAGTTACTTCAGCACCAAGGCTGACAATTAATGGGAGAATGTACAAAGTTACTGCAAGTCCTCACATCTGTCGAAGCCCACACATCTGGCTGCCACTACAAAGCAATAATCACTGCCTTCTCTTCTGGGAAGGACATCTCTCACTCATGCAGTATAAACTGGAATCCTCATGACAGGGAAAATAGAAATCTGGAATACGCATTCCCAAGCTTCTAGCTCAGGAACTTCAAGGAAGTATCGGAAACAAGTAGACCTGATATTGAATGTCCACAAACTTTCTTCTGACTCCGCAGGAGCCATACACACACTTCTGTTTTTAACTTCCAAACAAGACTAGTATCAGTAGCATGTTTTTGCCTAGCATGATAAAATTATCCTTCATATATAGTGAAATATTCATTTTCTCCACAGAAAGGTTCCCAAATTTCAAGTCATGACTATACCATCATCTAGTTTAGCCACAACCTTCCTTCCACATCTTTACACCAATATAAAGAGTGTGTATGTAATCACCATCAGAATCCCTTAGAGAATTTAGGAATGAAATTTTGTGCTTAAAATAGGCAAACATACAAACATTCTTAAAGCAAGAAAATATGAATAGATATTGCAGTCATTATTTCTATAATTGACCCAAAAATCAGAGTGGGTACTTCCAATGCATATTTACTACCTATTCTGTGTCTTTTTTGTCCTCAGTGATCACTCCAGCTGACAAAGTTCCTTGACACTGGCAAGTGACCTAACACTTTTCTGGAGAGTTTAACCATAAGCAACTCAGACAGGTTTAGCTGGTAATATCTTCCATTAAATTTTGCCCTGGCATTTAAGCTCTGACCACATTTTAACACAGCAGCCCTATTTGAGAATTGGTCATTTTTGATAGCACAGTAACCTTCTTACTCTGCCTCTTAGTGATGTCAGGAAAACAAAATGCAAAACTTTCATTTCATTGGAATGTTCTCTAGAGTAAAATTTTCACACTTAGTTTCACACTTGGAAATGAAGATTGCTAAACCAACAGAATACAAATAAGCAAGCAAATGAATACTCTTCCATGAGTAATAATATTTATTAGAGAAAAATGTTGTAAGAAGTCACCAATCTTTCCCTATCGCTTAGGTAAGGGTACTCTAGCTATAGAAGAACATGCATCATGGCTTGATCACCAGTTTAAAGTATAGCATAAATTTTGTATGACATCTCCCCATTCACACAAGCTTTATTCCTCTGCTGGACCAATAATTGAGTCCTTACTAATCCATGCTACCATTCTGTAAAACCATATGCTTCTGTGACACAGAGTATAAGACTAATTAATTTTGTGGGCATGAAAGCATTACCACACTTCTTCGTTGTAAAATAAGCTCCTTGGTCAGAAACAATATTGTATGGGATGTCATATGGCAAGTAAAGCATTTACCAGATTCACAGATGCTAAAGCTGGCAAAAGCATTGTAGGCAACAAAGAAATTCTCTTTGGAAAAAATATGTATGCTGGTGAAGGCAAACTACTGAATTTTTAAAATAAGTGGTCCAGTATAACCAACCTGCCAACAGATATCTAAAAAAAAGACTTTTATTAGGCTTGGACTTAGCTTCCAAAATTAGTATCTTAAGTATCCAGCAATGGCAGGTGTTAGATTAACCTTGTTGTTGAGCTTATGCATAGTCTCTGATGCTACCACTATGCTGACTTTATCCATTAATCCATCAAGTCAAAATTACACTGGTTTTTTAAAATAGTGAATAGAATTCATGATAAGAGCCATTGTTTCCCCTCTTGAGCCATCCATACAGTGTCTGTTAGTTAATTTTTACATGGGAAACAAATATCTTCTCATTCTAATCCTTCTGGGGAGGTTCTCATTTCCCTTCTCCACACATATAACTCACCAGTGCTACCAAGATCCTGTCTGAAATACTAATGTCTGCCCAGAATGGCATGGCCTTATTCCTGTAGTCACCTTTCCACCCAGCCACAGTAAGTCACCAAATGTATTTGTTGAAGTTATGTAAACTAATATTCTTCTCATTTACTGTTGTCCTTTACTTATTCCTTCAACATCACTGTGAAGCAGGACTACAACACTGCCACAGTCTATTTTAGATGATGGTAACCTGCCATGTGAACCTAGAAGTAAGTCAAACTTAGTTTTGCTTTATCAATTATCTTGAAGAATTTATTGTGTGTGCATGGAACTCTACTCAGGGTGAGGTGAAAATGCAGTAGAGTTGCTATTACTGTCTTAGCCATTTGCTTAATGCAATATTCTTGTCCTTTTAGGAAAAACAATGTGCTTGGACATCTTGACTACTTCAAATGGATAAGATTCATGTTGCATATATATAACTATAATTTAGGATCAGATTCTTCCTAGCTCATGCTGAACAGTCAAGATACATGGCTAACAACAATGGCAAAAAAAAAGTTACATGGCTAAAGTGTCAAGGATATTATGATTACAGATTGAAAATCAATCATGACCCAATAGCAAGATAGTATTTTCCTCTAGAGAAACCTATTTGTTTCAGCGTATAGGACACTATTCCAAAATGCTAGGCATTTCTTTTAAAGTATTCTTCTCCTACCTTCTCTTACTGTGGCATGCCAGAGATTCCATCCAGTATCAGTACCTACTTGACCTCAGTTATCATTAGATTTGCTGAATCATAAAAATCCAAGGACTACTTGTACTGAAGCCTAGACTAGCTGAAGAGCCTTCTCTGATTCTAGACTACCATAAACCAATAGCATTAAAGTTTACTAATTGTCCATACGGATATACCAAATGTGATATGTGTAAACTTTAAAATATAAATAGGCATAAAACATAGTATTTTTTGAGCCTGCCACAATAACCTAGTGGCTTAATCCTCACTTTGCATGTACTGGGATTCCATAAGGATGTTGGTTCACATCCCAACTGTTCCACTTCTCTTTCAGTTCCCTGCTTTTGACCTGGGAAAGCAGTGGAAGCTGGCCCAAAGCTTTGGGATAGTGCACCCACACGGGAGATCTAGAAGAAGCTCTTGGCTCCTATCTGGATTGGCTCAGCTCTGGCCATTGTGGCCACTTGGGCAGTTAACCAGTGGATGGAAGATCTTCCTCTCTGTCTTTGTAAATTTGTATATTTGACTTTTTAATAAAAACAGATTTTTTAAAAGATGTATTTGTAATGGTGGTGCTAAGTGTCAAAAAATATTTTTTTTTCAGTTTGGAGGAGAGAATCTTTTTGACATACTGTGAACCACTTGGCTTAGAAATACTATCTACTATCATGAGCTAGAAAATGGGTTTGTCTTACATGTTCTGATAAATGTATGTTAATGCATGAAGCATACAATCATCAGGAGGCCGTTAATATGGTACACATATGGAATGTTCAGTGGGATGGGGAAATAATCAAGATCCTTAGAGACTAACTGAGGACTGAAAGAACTCTACAAGTCAAAATAAATAGCATATGGTGATTTCCATTAAAACAGAGGGACACTTTGGGAGAAATCCTATAGTAGCAATTTTTGCCAGTTTTCCTGCTATGCACAACTAAAGATCCAAGACGCTACACATAAAAATATTCTGCTTGAAGAAAAAATCTAAAAGAGAAAGAAGAGATCAGATAGCTACCTAAGGACCTCAGGAAATGAACATTGGCTTATGATAGTTTTCTAGGATCTCCTTTTGCTTCATTCCATAATTATATTTGAACAACTCAGCAACTCAGAAATACCAAGGCATGCAAGCCAAAAATTCCTTCAGGGGTCGGCATGATGGTTCAAATAGCTAATCATCTGCCTTGTGGCACTGGCATCCCATATGGGCACAGGTTCATGTCCTAGCTACTCTATTTCCCATCCAGCTCCCTGCTTATGGCCAAGAAGACAGCAGAGGATGGCCCAAAGCTTTGGAACCCAGCATTCATGTGGGAGACATAGAGGAAGCTCCTGGCTCCCGACTTCAGATCGGCTCAGTTCCAGCAATTGCAGCGATTTGGGTAATGAACCAGCAGATGGAAGATCTTTCTGTCTCTCCTTCTCTCTGTAAGCCTGTATTCCTCATAAAAATAAATCTTTAAAAAAGAACCAGAAATATAATACTTAGCAAGGCAGAACACTTTTCAAAAAGAGTTTCCCCCAATCATACAGCACATGGGTGATTAAAAAAAAAAAATAAGACAGCCCACCACTACCCAAAATAGCAAAGGCTGAATTGAGAGTCTAGATATGCACATTCAGGTGCAAAATATTCCTACTAGGATAGAATCAGAGGATGCTGAACAGTCCCAAGAATTTTCCAACCCAACTGGATGGCGATGAGACATTCCTGCTACTTTTCTTTGTGCTAGGATATTAATAGATGAAGCTATCATTCATACCTACAACAAGGAGCTTTCCTCCTTAAATGTCAATAAAGGCTACATGAAGAATATAGCTTTTTACTTCCAACTATCAATAAATGGGCAGTGCTATCCTGATTTTCCTGCTGGAGCTATGTCAAAACAAAATTACTAAATTGGAGTGTTACATTGAAATCCAGGCATTCATGGTACCAAAAATATCTAAGTTTCAATTGAAAATATCATCATGCTAATAATCGCCAGGAAAACCCACTATAAATGCACAATCAATAAATATCAATCTCAACAAGAAATTACATGAGTATCTGACATATTTAAAAGCATTTATTATAAAAATGTTTCAGTGAGCAATTATAAACATACTCAAAACAAGTGAAAAACACAAAGTTTCAGAAAATAAATGCAAAGTTAAAGTAAAAGAATAGAACCAAAAGGAAATTTTAAAATTGGAAAACACAACAACAAATAAAAAGCTCAGGAACAGGCACTACAACAAAAATTGGAGGGAAAAAAAGTAGAGAATCAATGAACCAGAACTAAAAGAAGTACCTGAATTAACAGAAACTCAAAGAAAGTTATTAAAGTTTAGAGACCAGTGGGACTATAGGAAAGCTCTCACATTCATGTTATAGTTACAGAAAAGAACGAAAAGAGAGAAGGGATAAGTACTCAAAGAACTGGCAGCTGAAAAACTTTCAAATTTTGTAAGAAATATAAACTAAATATTCAATAGATTGAATGAGCACCAACGAGAACAAACTTAAAGAAATCCATGTCAAGACACATTATACTTAAACTTGCAAAAACTAACGGCAAAGGAAAAACCCTTAAGAGTAGCTAAAGAAAAATGGTTCTTCCTACATTAGAGCCCCAGGATACAGGAATTAACCTACAACAAAGTTATTCTCCTACATGGCTGAGAGACACTCCAGTAGAAGCGTGATCGACTTGGAAAAATTCACGATTGACACACATTATGAACCTAGAGGGGAGAACAGAGCAGAGGGGAGAAAATTTGGGGAAGCGGAGAGGAGAACTCACTGCCAACCAAATTTTATCAAAAAAAACAATTAGGGCCCGGCAATATAGCTTAAAGGTTACAGTCCTTGCCTTGCAAGCGCCCAGGATCCCATATGAGCGCTGGTTCCAATTCCAGCAGCCCCACTTCCCATCCAGCTCCCTGCTTCTAGCTGGGGAAAGCAGTCAAGAACAGCCCAAAGCCTTGGAACCCTGCACCCATGTGGGAGACCCAGAAGAGGTTCCTGGCTCCTGGCTTCGGATTGGCTCAGCTCCAGCCGTTGCGGCCACTTGGGGAGTGAATCATCGAACATAAGATCTTCCTCTCTGTTTCTCCTCCTCTGTGTATCTGCCTTTCCAATAAAAATAAATAAATGTTTAAAAAAAAACAATTTAGGGCCCAGTGCCGTGGTCTAGCGGCTAAAGTCCTCGCCTTGAACACGCCAAGATCCCATATGGGCGCCAGTTCCAATCCCAGAAGCTCCACTTCCCTTCCAGCTCCCTGCTTCTAGCTGGGGAAAGCAGTCAGGGACGGCCCAAAGCTTTGGGACCCTGCACCTGCGTGGGACACCTGGAAGAGGTTCCTGGTTCCCAGCTTAGGATCGGCACAGCACCGGCCGTTGTGTTCACTTGGGGAGTGAATCATCGGAGGGAAGATCTTCCTCTCTGTCTCTCCTCTCTATATATCTGACTTTGTAATAAAAATAAATAAATCCTTTAAAAAAACAATTTAAAAAAAGAAAAATGGTACTTCCTTGCTGTGGAATAATGCTTTGAATGACAACAGGTTTTTACATCAGTAATCATTTTTAAATCAATAACATAATAGTTGTCAATGATGACAAAAAAAATGTAAACTCAACCCAGATTTTTAAAATCTTTTTAACCAATATTTTGCTAAGGATTTAATTAGGTTTTTTTTCAAGATTTATTTGTTTTATTGGGAAGGCAGATGCACAGAGAGGAGGAGAAACAGAGAGGAAGATCTTCCATCCGATGATTCACTCCCCAAGTGGCCGCAATGCCCCGTGTTGTGCCAATCTGAAGCTAGGAGCCAGGAACCTCTTCTGGGTCTCCCACACATGTGCAGGGTCCCAAGGCTCTGGTCTGTCCTTGACTGCTTTCCCAGGCCTCAAGCAGGGAGCTGGATGGGAAGCGGAGCTGCCGGGATTGGAACCCGCACTCACAAGGGATCTCGGCATGTTCAAGGCGAGGACCTTAACCACTGAGCTATCGCGCCAGGCCCAGGATTTAATTAGTTTTAAACTCAGAGTTATGGAAAAGGGGGGATACAGAGAAACACCATCTATCTGCTGGGTCGCTCTCCAAAAGTCTGAAGCCAGAAGCCAGGAGCAACTTTTGGGTTTCCCACATAAGTAACAGGGGACCCAAGCATTTAGGCCATACTTTGCTGTTTTTCCCAGGTCATTGCCAGAAAGATGCATCAAAAGTGAAACAGGCAGGACACAACCTGACTCCTATGCAGTATGACAGTATTGCAAAGTGGAAGCTTTACCTGCAACACCATTATGCCGATCTCAACCCAGAATCTCAAAACAGTGAAAATGTCCTTTTAGGTGTGACAGAAAAACAAGACATTCTGAAATGATGGAAAATTGAAAAACCTAGTCACTAACAGGTCAATCTTAAAATGATATCTAAAAAAAATTTCCTAAAGAGAAATGAAACAATTTAAAAAAGGAACTTTGGAACATGAAGGGGAAAAAAAACAGCAAGAAAAAACATGGGAAGGGCCCGGCGGCGTGGCCTAGCAGCTAAAGTCCTCGCCTTGAAAGTCCCGGGATCCCATATGGGCGCCGGTTCTAGTCCCGGCAGCTCCACTTCCCATCCAGCTCCCTGCTTGTGGCCTGGGAAAGCAGTTGAGGACGGCTCAATGCATTGGGACCCTGCACCCGCGTGGGAGACCAGGAAGAGGTTCCAGGTTCCCAGCTTCGGATCGGCACGCACCGGCCCGTTGCGGCTCACTTGGGGAGTGAATCATCGGACGGAAGATCTTCCTCTCTGTATATCTGGCTGTAATAAAATGAATAAATCTTAAAAAAAAAAACAAGGGGAAATACAATAGACTTTCCTTTTCTCATGTATTTCTTAATTACATTTGATAATTAAAGTAAAAAAAAGGACTATCTGAATTAATTCTAAATAAGAATGATCTTCAGAAAGTTAATGGAAATGCATAGTATTAAAAATTATGCTAATATTTCAAAATTCTGGCATGGAAGCTAATCCTTTGTGATGCCAGAGGTTCATGTCCCAGATGCTCCACTCTGAGCCATCATCACCTAGACAACCAGCAGAAAAATAGCTGGTAGAGCCATTCCCAGAGCTCTGTCACACTGAGGCCATAAATTTCTGACAGTATACCCATATCAATATATTTGGCACATCCCATGTTTGTTTCATCTCTCTTATAATAGAGACATCTTAAGTGAAATTGGTCACTTCTCCCAAAGAATTGATGCCCTGGAATATGCTAAGGATCGACATTAATTACAGGTCTATAGGTAATGAAGAGTGGTAGAAGTAGATCTTCAAAGAAACAGAACCACTTGTTAGAGTCTGTTAGTAGAGACAGTGGCAGCTTCTTTGAACAAGAGAAGGCTGTTCTCAGACAGGGAAGGATCAACTGCTTCTGATGGCAAGAAAGCACCAGTTAGAGATTCTAGGTACATGGATCCATGCAGTCCAACCATCCAACATGCACAGTGGAGATTTATGTCTCACTCTTTGTGAAGCAATATGTAATTTTCAAATATGACACAGCAAGGTAGAACCTTACTGTCAAGCGATTCTGAAAATTGTAGTTCTCAAGATAAAAAAGGGGCAACATACAGAAAAGCTAGAATTTTGAGAGTAAGTTTGGGAATAAAAGCTGAAAAAGAAGAACAAGAAAGAGGCCTGGTACTTACAATGACAATATGCACTGAATTACAAACTAAATAAGTCAAATTCTATTTACCTGAGGTCAACTGAAGTGGAAAAACAGGGAAAAATGAGGAAACTAATTGGCTACCTATAGATTCAGCTCTCTGGGAAAACAGCATACACATTCATTCCAAAACAACGCTTTTAAAAAAAGAGTATATCCTGTCATTTCTTCTTCTTGATGAAAACTAAATTATTCATGAGGTTAAAGCCTTTTCAAATGTTGTGTATATATATATATATACTCACACATATACACACTCCCAGATACATGCACATTTGATTCTTCATGATTGTTCTTAAAAGCTGCATACCAAGAATGTCATTCTTCCAAAATCTGTGGTTTGCTTTTCCTTTCAATTTGGTCAATTTTATTTGTTTTGAGGTCGTAATATAAACTACATACAACTTTGCAGCTGTAATGCATTATCCTGGGTTGACATATTACCATTATCAAATATCTTTGTTTAGCTATAATAGTATTTCTTGATTTCATATCTGATTTGTCTGTGTTTGTACCTAAACGAGCTTACTGTAGGCTATAATTGTGTGTTACATTTTTTCCATCATTTGATTTTCAAATTTTTCATATCTTGTACTTCAGCTCTGGTTCATGTGAGCATCAGGTGGTTAGTTTTATTTTCAGGAAATATTTTTAGAGGAACAATTTGTCCTCTATTAGTTTGTTAGGTATGCACTTCATTATTTTTAATAGCTACTATAAAGATTAAAATATATATCCATAACTTAGCAAAGTGAAGAATATGGTACAATTTTTGCTTTCCAAAAGGAAATATGGATTTGAAAATATTTTAAGTCCCATCTATCAGTTTGAGATTTATTATTTGTTATATACATATATATATATAATTTTAAACCCCAAAACACATTACTATGTTCTATGAATAATAATATGCATTTGTCTATGTATTTACCCATTCTATTGTAGTGTTTTTACAAATCTAGGATATTTTTATTCTGCTTAATTCATTGCAGTTCATTTACTATTCTGTGCTGAAGAAAAATTATGTGCTTACCTGTTTTTGTCTAAATATGACCCCATGGCATCCTTACTTTAAATAATATTTTCTCTGAATATAAAATTCTAAGTTGACACCCTTTTGTTTTGTCTTTAAGCTGAGTCAATTACATTGTGTCTCCTGTTTTGTGTTATTTCTCTTGAGAAATCAGCAGCAGCAAGCCTGATTGTTGTTTCTCTAGTTCTCCTTTCAAAATTCCATCATCTGAGTTGAGGTTTTTCTCATCTTCGCTTTTCTTAAGTTTTACTATAGAACGCCAAGAAGTGGTTTTCTTTAAATTTATTCAGGGAGGCATTATATTGCCGCATGAATCAGCAGTCTGATGCCTACTGCCAATGTGGGAAATGCTGCAGCCATTTGTTTTCCTGAAACATCTATTCTGCTCTATTCAAATTATTTTCTTGTGAGGTTCAGATTACATGGGATCCTTCAAAAAGTCCAAAATGCTTGTTACATTGTTTTCTGTTTGTTCCACTTGTATATGACAAAGTTTGATGTTTAAAATGATTTTTAGTTCTCAATTTTCCATCTGTCTTTTTTTGTAGATTATATTTCAGTCCTAAAATTTTAATAACAGAGTGTTTTCTTGGATGCATAAATCATGTTTTTAGGCACATAATTCCAAATCCTGATTTCCCTGTGTCTCTCTATTAACTGATGTTTACCATGTACCTGTCAACCTCACATCACCTAGTATATCTGGAAATCATTATTAAATACTAGACATCAAAAATGAAAATTTACTGAGATCATCTGAGGCTTCACTGGTGTTCCTCAAGACAAGATTTAGCTTCTCAAGCTAACCTTTTGCTATGGGAGCTTTCGAATATGCAAAAATAAAGAATGGAGCATAGTAAATCTATGTACTTATCATCCCCTAGGCCCAACAGTTGCATCAACTCTTGGACAATCTTAAATTAGTTATAGCCTTACACAACTTCCACCATGACTTTCAGAATATTGTGTAGGAAATCCCATAAGAATTCAAGACATAAATGTTTCATTATATATATTATATAATAAATAATAGAAATAGAAATAGCAGCACATAAATGTTTTGTTGTATATTATATACATATAATAGATAGACAGATAGATAACTCAGAGGATTGTTTTTTAAGAACATAACCAGAACATCACTGTAAATAATGCAGGTACAGCTTCAAATTCAAAAAGAAAAATCTAATATACTGCAATGACTATAGAAAAAATTATTGTTTGAATAGGTGGGGCAACAGCATGTGACAAAACTCAACATACATTCACAATTTTAATACAGGTACTCTTAAACAAGAAGCAAACTGTAACTTCCTACTTATAAAAACCATCTTCAAAATTTATACAGAAATCATCAACTTAATGGTGAAATATTTGATTTCCCCTAAGATCAAGAATGAGGTCAATATTTTTTTTAACCTCATTTCCACTTAAGTATATTGGAGATCTTAAAATACAGCAAGGTAAAAAAAATGTTATAAAGGTAGAAAATAAAAAAGTAAGCTAAGCATCACAACAAACATTCTAATGAATCCTTAGATAATGAAAATCAAGAAGCAAAATATAACAAGAGCATGAATTAAAACACTAATACATAAAAAGTATATTTCTTCATATCAGCTACAATTATGAAATTAAAATTTTGAAAACATAACTGCAAAAAATTAAGTACATAGAAATAAAAACACTAAAATTTTTTTTAAATCTACTTAAAATTTTTAAACATAAATTAAAAAGTTTCATAAATTAGTGGATACACCATGTCCACTGATGGTCAGTACTACAAAGATGCCAATTTTCTCCCAATGTATACATCAATGTAATTCCAATCAAAACAATTTCAGTACCTCCAAAAGAAATGATCAGTTTGTTTCTAAAATACATGAAAATATAAAATATCAAAATAAAACCAAGATCTTGCAAGTTGAAAAATTAAACTTTAGACAATATTTTTTAAAACTTCACACTTCAGTCGTGTGAGATTGTCAAGGTAAATATAACAAAATGTCTAGAGACAAAACTGTACATTTAAGCACTGTTATCTCTATCAATACAACATTCTGTTGTTGTTAATATTTTATTTATTTGAAATTGAGAATTGCAGGGAGGGGGTGAGAGAGAAAAAAAAATCTTCCATCCACTGGTTCACTCTCCAAATGCCAACTAGAGAATAAAATACATGTAGAAGAAGTTCTTGTAATATTTGTTTCTGTGTGCCTGGCATCTCCACCTATGATTATAGTACATATGGCCGTAGGTAGATTATGAATCTAGTGAATGCTTTTTCATGTTGATTTCTTTACTTTCATCTACTTAAAAAGGAAATAAAGAAAGAGAAATTTTTCATTCTGGCCCACTCCCCAAATGTCTGCAACTTCCAGGAGTCTGTTACTCCATTAAGGTTACCTACGTAAGTGGCAGAGACACAGCACTTGCACCATCATCTTTAGCCTCCCAAGAGGCATTTGTAGGAATCTGGATCAGAAGCAGAGTAGACAACATTTGAACCAGCACTCTGATACAGGATATGGGTATCCAAAGTGGCAACTAGACCTGTTGTACCACAAACCTACCTCAGTCAACATCTTAAAAACTAAAATAAATGAGTACATTTAATATAGTGTCAAATTATTGAAGTTGATAATTACATCTTGTTGGTATTCTTTTAACCAAATTTTTGAAAGATATTTGAGGAGGAAAAAAAGATGAACCAGGCAACTCCTGAGCTTCATTCAAAAATTTGGTATGGATTTTGGGTTAAACAAATTCAGGTGTTATAACACAGAATGCAGATCGTCCATAAATCAATTTTTTAACACATACCATCTAAAACAAAGATTGGACTTTCTGAGAGTCAGACTGCCATGAAAGTGCTCTCCATGGGAGGTAACCAATGTAAAAACTCCTTTTTATAGATTTATTTTTAGTGGAACAGCAGGTTTACAAAGAGGAGAGACAGAGAGAAAGATCTCCGATCTGCTCATTCACCTCCCAGGTGGCCATAACAGCCTGAGCTGAAGCAATCCAAAGCCAGGAGTCTGGAACTTCTTTGGGGTCTCCCATGCAGGTGCAGGGTCCCAAGACTTTGCGCCATTTTTCACGTCAGGGAGCTGGATGGAAAGCAGAGCAGCTGGGACATGAACCAGCACCCATACTGAATCCTGGCATGAGCAAGGTGAGGATTTAGCCACTGGGCCATGGCACCGAGCCCTAAAACATTCTTTATGCACTGATCCAAACCATTCTGTTATCACTTTCCTATCTACCTTCAGTAAGTAGCACAAAGATTACCAGCTGTGGTGACTTGGAGCAAATGAATTCTTGCTTAGAACAATGTTCGGCACACTGCAAACTTTTCTACATACATCATTGTTCCTTTACCAGTCATTGAACTGATACATAATTATTGTATTATACATAACTGGCACAGGACATAAACATACACAGGATTCATTTTAAAGCATCTTGAATGTATATGGAATGATTTCTAACATAGTTTGCACAGCTATGACACAGTCCTAGGTTGTAAAATTAGCATGAACAGAGGACTTCCCCTTTATGAAATCCTGACAGTTGCTCTGTTTGGGGAACTAAAGAAAATGGCCCAAATAGACTCCCAAGAGAAAAAAAGCTGCCTCAGAAGAAAGATGACCCTTAGATAAACAGCCATAAACAGATTTTAGAATCATCATTAGAGCAGCAAATCACCCTTCAAAAACGCCAGCTGACAGCTCTGTGATCCAGGACTGATGGGAAAGTAAACCCTGCTGGGGTGAAATAATCAAGGGAAATACAACAGGATTAGATGTCATCCGATGAGTTTACATTCTATAATAATTTCTACAGTCAGTCATTGGATCCCCCAATCCTACTTACCAGCTATGCAATACTTAACATTTCATGGCTGCTCCCCAGTTGCTTTCCCTCAGTCCTTCCTCCTGGCGTACGCTTTTGTTTAAATAAACTGGATTTCCTGGGTGTGATTTGAAATAAATTATCCATGTGGATGGCTGCCTTCCCATCGGGTTCCCACTGGCTTCTTGTACAGACTGCTTTATTCTAAGTGCATATAAGCACATTTTCACAGCAACTCAGTTGCACCAAAAGAAAAGAACCACTCACCATCATTCAGCTGCTGGCCCAATTGACCAGGAATATTCAATCTGATTACCAACTGCACCACTGACAGGAGCGTGGAAAAATAAGCCATACTCTCAGCATTGGAGTCGGGCATCAGAAGGTAGCCCCTAGAGGGCAAGAGTACATGGGTGTAAGCCAAGGACATATGGGTGTTTCTATGATTCCTTGGGTCCCACTCCAGTCTGGCCACATCACGGAGTTCAAGCAGCAGCACTTCCCTTCTGGCTGCCTGGATTCATTCATGAAACCCCACTTTCACCTTAAAAAAAAAGTTTAGTTTTCATTTGCTCTCTACCAAGCACCGGAGCTCTTCCCATCTGTTTATATTTAGCAATCACACAAAAGGAGAAAATAAGAGTCCTTAAAAGCTAATTCGTTGAAGAACAATTCACTGTCTCAGCCGCACGTGAGAAGATCAAAGAACAAAGATTCAAGAAATCATACTTGAAAATGTGACAGCTGCCAAACACACTCACTTGGTGTTTCGGGTCCTAGGTGGGGGTGGTGGATCTTATTTTCCAGGACCCAAATGTTATCCTTCTGCACAACAGGGATATTCTGAAGGATAAACCAAGTTTACTAAGTGTTCACTATGAATGTTCAAACTCCAAATTTAGGAAACTCACTATTTCCACTGCCTTTGGGAATAAGAAAATGTTGGACTTTAAAAGTAACTTCCAAAAACAACCACATAATTTTGCAAAGCCAAAGAAGAAATTAACATCTGTACTCATGTATAGGTAACCAGAGCCAAGACTACACACCTCAGGCAATCTCCACTCTAGTCTAACAGATTTTGACAATGAGGAGCTGTAATCCCCTGCATGCCAATTTCATGTCAGTCTCTAGGATCAAGCCTGGAATGCCCCCAAGACATTCAAAAAAGACATTGCTTCTGGATCTTTAGATTTACATACTCTTCCTGGGATAGCATGATTATTCCCTTGAATCTAGAAAAAAATTCATCTCAATATATCCTAGAAAATTGAGGCATATGTAAGTCTGTACATAAAAATACCTTAGCAATGAAAAATGTAAAAGAGGCCAAATATCAAAATATGGACCTATTAAGTAAATTATGAAATGCTTATGTAGGGAATATGACTAAAATATTGGAATAACTTCTAAGGATTTATTAATTTGAAAGGCAGAGTTACATACAACAGAGGCAGAGACAGAGTGCGAGCAAGAGAAAGAAAGAAAGAAAGGTCTCCCATCCACTGGCTTGTTCCACGGATGGATGTAACAGCTCGAGTTGAGCTGGTCTAAACCTGGAAGCTTTCTTCAGGTCTCCCATGTGGATGCTGGGACCCAAGTATGTGGGCTATCCTACACTGCCTTTCCAGACACTTATAAGAAAGATGAAATAGAAGCAAAGCAGGCAGGACTCGAACAAGGGTCCATAGGGTGTGCCAGTGTCTGAGGTAGTAGATTCACCTACTATGCTCCAGAATAATTTTATAAAAGAATGAGCTGGCATGGAAAAAGAAAACAACCTCAAATTAGATATAGCATCAATTTTTAAACCACAGAGAGTTCTGAAGGACCTGTGTCTACAGTGAACACTGTTTATTTCTAGTTAACTGATCATGAGAGGCAATTTCCTCTTGCTGTTTTTCTATAAGCTTCCTTTACTCTATAAACACTGGTTGTCTTCTGATTTAACTATATAACTGGGAAAATGACTTAAAATATTTTGATAAACATACTTTTATTTCTTTGACTACTACATACAGAGAAGTTCTCTGAACAGTTTTCTAGTTTTTTTTTAAATAATTGAACTCACCACCACCACCATCAAACTCATCCATCCCCATACCCTGACCCAAGAGTGTGTATCCTGTGAATCATTCAAAATACATGTCCTCAGATCTGACAATTCCTATTAGGAAGATTCTGATACCAAAAGATCATGGCTACAGTGACTGGCATGATGTTTCCATGGTTAAATCCTCAACCTACAAGATACCAGCATGCCCTATGGGTGCCGGTTCATGTCCAGTTGCTCTGCTTCCATTTCAGTTCCCTGCTTGTGGCTGGGAAAGCAGTAAAGGATGGCACTAAACCTTGGGGGCCCTGCACCCTCGTGGAAGACTGAGAAGAAGTTCCTGGCTTCTGGCTTCAGATCAGCTCAGTTCCAGCCATGGCGGCCATTTGGGTAGTGAACCAGTGGGCAGAAGATCTTTGTCTTTCTCGCTGTGTGTGTAAATCTGATATGCTTTTCCAATAAAAATAAATAATTTTTTTAAAAGACCATGGGTTCAGTTCTCAGAGTTACAACACCTTTTGATACCACAAAGAATCATGGTGCTAACTAGCCCTGTAACTGAATTAACCACCCTACTGCCCAATGACTTGAACTGTTCCCAAATCTGATGGCCCAAATATATGTTCAAGTTTGGAACTTCTTTTATCCTTTTTGAATCAATTTTTTTTCAGCTGAGCAATTTTCCCACAACAAAACTCCTTCCATTTTTATTTCCTCTGGTGGCTCTTCAAGTCCAGTTGTTGAGAACTTTACACATCTTAAAAATGCATCTCTTGTAAAGAATCAAGACAGCAGAATATGGTAAAGACACACTTAAACAGATGGAGAAACATTAGTCAGGGTGAAGCAGAGAGGGTACATTCCCTGAAACAGGAGAGGACAGGCTGAGGGCAGATGGGCACCATGAGACTGATGGGCACAGGAAAGCAGCAGAGAATGGTGTGTTATTGCAGTGATGCGACACACCCCAGCGTTCAGCAAGTGGTGATCTGAACTCCACCAGCAACCAGATGGGAAGAAGCTTTCACCAGGAACTCAGGAGGTGAACCCAGATGAAGAACTGCCCATCTTGCTGCTTTGTTTGATTTGACCAGGAGCAGAGACAGAGCAGCAGAACCCAAACAGGTGGTGCAGAAATATGATGGAGTTCACAGCCCAAACCCCAAAAAGCCATCTCGTGTAGGGAGGCAATGGCTATACTTCACATGCACTAAACTGGCAGCAAGCTCATTTTAAGCTAAGTTATTTTCAACAATGCGGCATCCTTCAGGTTCCACCAAGAATAGGTCCAGGTAGCCCTCAGACATAAGGATCAGCAGATCAAGATTCCCATGAGTTTTACATCAGGCACCATTCTGTAGTGTAACAAAGACTTTGGCAATGCAGGGACAACCTGTTTCTCCATCTGTGAATTGCACATGCACCATCATCCTGGGAACTGCATGAAACAGAACTGAGAGAAACATATAGACAATACTGTAAAAACAACACATTATCACAGGGGATGGAGTGCTGAGCAAGGAACTGGGCTATGCAGACCATGGTAGAGGTCTAACATAAGAGCTCAGACATGAAAATTGCTGGAGGGAGTGGCACAAGGGACTGTAAACAAAGAACTATGTACCAATCACAATAAGTAAAATCAAACTGCAGACCTGTGGGTGACACAGCTTAGAATCCTTCCACAAGGAAAAGAATCTGCTAACCAGAAGTACAATGACCAAGAGCAAAAGAGACAAAGGCGGATAAATATGACTGAAGACTCCCCTGCAAAGGAGCAAAAGCCTTTGTCAATCTCAGGGTTAACTGAGGAAGACATTGAGAAAATGGGGGATATAGAATCCAAAACACTTGTCATAAAGTTTCTTATCAACAAGGAGAAGCACATGCAAAAATGTAAGGAATATGTCACACAGCAAATAGCAACACTGAAACAAAATCAAGTTGAATTATTAGAAAGGAAGGAAGCAATAGAGGAAATTAAAAATTCAGTGGAAAGTCAGATTATTAGAATGAAGGAGGCAGGAGAATCAAGATGGCGAAACAGGGTAAGGACACGTTTAAATGGACAGAAAAACATTTAATCAGGATGAAGAAGAGAGGACTTATTCAAGGAAATAAAAAAGGACAGAACAACAGCAGAGGGGTACCTGGAAACTGACAGACACAGAACAGCAGCAGATACAACAGTGTGGTGTTGCAGTGACTGATACTCCAGCGGCATTAAGCAGCATTCAGCGATCTGAACTCCACCAGCAACCACGTGGGAAGAGACTTTCACTGGGAGCTTGGGAAGTGAGCCCAGACAAAGAACTGTCCATCCTGCTGCTCCGTTTGATTTCACCAAAAGCAGAGACAGGGCACCAGATCCCAGATGGACAGTGCAAGAATAGGGTGGATTTCACAGCCTAGTCAGCCCCCTAGAGCTGAACTGAGCACCATTTTGCTTAAGGAGGCAAAGGCAAGCAAAAGGACTGAGCATACGCAGAGCTGGGAGTAAACTCATTTCTGATTCAGTGAACTGCAGCAATGTGGCATTCTACAGGTTCCACCAAAGACAGGTCTGGGTAGCACTCAGATCTGATGCCCAGCAGATCAAGAACTCTAGTAGTGGTACATCAGGCGCGATTTTGTACACTGTGGCAATAGCTTTAGGACTGCAGGGGACAACAGTGAACTGTGCATGTGCTGAGCTCACAAGAACGCACTGAGGTCCGTGGATTGCACTGGTCCCACAGGAAAATAATACCAACTGTGGCATCATATGGGTCAAAATAGGTCCGTGGGGCACCAACACCTAATGTCCAACAGGTTCCAACAAGATCAGTGACACCAACAATCTAACTAGATAGGACACCTGGTGTCTCCCGAATCCTGGGACCTGCTCCAACCGAAAGTGGGAGAAAGGTTGCAGAGACAATGGTGCAACCTCAGCACAGTATCACAGGAGGTGGAGAGTGGTGAGACAAGAGCTAGGGCTGTGGAGACCACAGTGGAAATCTAACATAAGAACCCAGACCTGGAAATCACTGGAGGTTATGGCACAAGTGGCTGCAAGCAAAGAGTTGTGTACCAACCACAATAAGTAAAATCACATTGTAGACCTGTAGGTGACACGGCTTAGGAACCTGCCCCAAGGAGAAGACTCTGCTAACCAGAAGTACAATGACCAAGAGCAAAAGAAGAGACAAAAGCACAATGGATATTACTGAAAATTCCCCTGCAAAGGAGCAAAATCCTATGCCAATCTCAGAGTTAACTGAGGAAGACATCGAGAATATGGGGCATACAGAATTCATAAGACTCATTTTAAAGCTTCTGATCAACAATGAGACGCACATACAAGAGTTCAAAGAATTTAAGGAAGCAATAAAGCTAATCAAGGCTGCTATTTCAGAAATTAAGAACACAGTAGAGGAAATTAAGAGTACAGTGGAGAGTCTCCAAAAGAGAATGAAGCAAGCAGAAGAAAGAATCTCAGAATTGGAAGATATTTCCTGTCATCAGGGGGAAGCAAACAAAAAGCTGGAAACAGAGCTGGATCAGGCCAAAAAAAGTATTCAAGAATTGAAAGACACTATTTAGAGGCCAAATATAAGAGTTATGGGAGTCCCAGAAGGTGCAGAAAGAGAAGCTGAGTTTGCAAATGTATTTAATGAAATAATAAAGGAAAATTTTCCTAATCTGGAGAAAGAATTGGGCAACAAGATCCAGGAGGGGCACACAACTCCCAACAGGCTTAATCAAAAGCGATCTTCACCACGACTTATGATCATCAAGCTCTCTTCAACTGAACATAAGGAAAAGATTCTTAAATGTGCACATGAAAAAAATCAATTGACATATAAAGGAATGCCAATTAAAATCACAGGAGATCTCTCACAGGAAACTGCAGGCAAGAAGAGAATGGAGTGACATATTCCAGATTCTAAAAGAAAAAAATTGTCGGCCTAGGATAACGTATCCAGCAAAGCTTTCTTTTGTCTTTGAAAATGAAATAAAATTCTTCTACAGTAAAGAAAAGTTAAAAGAATTTGCCTTTCCAAACCTGCCATACAAAGGATACTTCAAGATGTTCTCTTGACAGAGAAGAGGAATAGTATCCAACGAAACCAAGGGCAAATGGGAAAAACATCCCAGTAAAATGACAAGAGCAGACTAAACCAATGAACAACCCATTTCTAAAATGACAAGAGCAAAGTACCATCCATACATATTAATCCTGAATGTAAATGGCTTAGGCTAAATCAAACATCATAGATTGGTAGACTGGATTTAACAAACAAAACCCATCTGTTTATTGTCTGGAGGAGACCTACTTCAACAAAAAATCAGCAGAAACTATATCACATGGGTTTTTTTGTTTTCCGTTAGTTTCATCTCTTCAAAACATTTTCTCCTGATTAAATCATTTAATGACTCATAGATCATACAGTAGCATCATTTTCTTCAACAAGGTTCTTGATTTTCATTTCTTCAGCTACACCTTAGTCATTTAACTTCATGGGCATGTTATTTAACTTCTTGGTATTGTTAATTTCTTTTTTCTCCCTGATGTTGATTTTGTTGTGTGGCTTTTCATTTAAGGGGATGTATAGTAGCTGTGTAATGGAGACTGTCATATCTAGTAACATGTCATTTAACTTCATGGCATTGTAAATTTCTATTTTTCTTTCTATTGTTGATTTTGTATTATGACTTTTCATTTGAGGGGATGTACAGTACCTGTGAAATGGTGACTAACCTCCACATGTGAGGATGTAGTGTGGTGTGCATTTCTGCTTCCAGACAAAGATGGACTTACAATGAAACTGTTCACTATATCTTGACAATAGCATGCTGGACTCTCTACCATTGTCCATGCCCTCAGTGATGGATATGACATATGACATATGATATAGAGGAACTAGGTGGTGGGGAGGGAATTGGGGAGGGGATAAGGAAAATGCCAGGAGCCTATGGAATTGTATCATAAAATTATAATAATAATAATAATAAAATGTAAAAAAATAAAAATAAATAAATCTTTTAGAAAAAAAGAATGAAGGAGGCAGAAGAAAGACTCTCAGGATTGGAAGATGTTTCTTGTTACCATGGGGAAGCAATCAAAAAGCTGAAGCAGAGTTGGGTCAAGCTAAAAAGGTATTCAAGAATTAAGACACACTATTAAAAGGCCAAATATAAGAGCTATAGGAGTTCCAGAAGATGCAGAAAGAGAAGTTGGGTTTAAAAATGTATCTAATTAAATAATAAAAGAAAACTTTAATCTGGAGAAAGAATTGGGAAACAAGATCCAGGAGGGGCACAGAACTCCAAACAGGGTTGACCAAAAGTGATATTCAGCATGACACATGATGATCAACCTCTCTTCAATTGAGCATGAGGATAAGATCCTTAAATGTGCTCACGAAAAAAATCAACCAATGTATAAAGGAATGGCAATTAAATTCACAGCTGATCTCTCACAGGAAAGGGGATTACATCAAGCTAAGAAACTTCTGTACAGCAAAGGAAATGCTTAAAAACAGCAAAAGACAAGCAACAGAATTTAAGAAAATATTTTCAAAATGTGCACCTGATAAGAGATTAATATAGTTACACAACGAAGTTAATTGTTGCTGAGGGTATGTTGGAGCCTTTAATTGATCAGGTTGATAATCTGATGGTTCTGCCCTTGGACCGGACAGGGTCTCCCCAGGAAGCTGAGGAACTAGATTGAACTATAAGATGTTGGACTCTATGTTTAGTTTATGCTTGCAAAGAGGGACTCTCAACTGTACTTGATCAGTGGATATGCAACAAGGTGGAACATTCCACATGGCAGGAGGGCTGGAGGAGGGGTGGGGTGATTCCCAGTTCCAACGAAACTGTGTCACATAATACAATGTAATCAATGAATAAAAAAGTAATAATAATAATAATAATAATAAATAAAATACATAAGGAACTCAAGAAACTCAACAAAACAAGCAATCCATTTGAGAAATGGGCAAAGGACATGAATCGGCATTTTTCAAAGAATAAAATTCAAACAGCCAACAGAAACAAGAGGAAAATGCTAAGGGTCACTAGCCATCAGTGAAATGCAAATAGAAACCACAATGAGGTTTCACCTCACCCATTAGAATCTCTCTCATTCAAAAATCAAAACTGCTGGCAAAAATCTGGAGAGAAAAGGTGCCATAATCCACTCTTGGTGGAAATGTAAACTAGTACAACAATTGTGGAAGAAGTCTGAATATTCTTCAGAAATCTAAAAATAGATCCACCACATAATCTGACAATCCCACTCCTGGGGATATGCCCAAAGGAAATGAAATCACCACATTCATTATCTCGATCTCTGTATATTAGCAGTTCAATTCACAATAGCTAAGATATTAAATCAATCCATCAACTTTATCCAGATGTCCAGCAACTTATAACCAGATAAAAATATGTAATACATATACAAAATAGAATCCTACTCAGTCATAACAAAAAGGAATGAAATGTGCCTTTTGTTACAAAAATGAGTACAACTGGAGACCAATATGCTTTGTAAGAAAAGTCAGACTCAAAAAGACAAATATCATGTTTTCTCTGATTGGTTGTAAACTAATAATGCAGAGTGTCATAAAATAATATATAGTGAGATAAACTCATATCTTGTGATTTGATTTTTGTCTGCAACCCTTGCCTATACCCCTGCAGATTATGATCCATACCAACATTTTATTTATAGAACTCTTTATTTAAGGAAGTATTGAGCCTGTAATTGTAAATTGAAATATTATCACAACTAAAAAAAAAGGAAAGAGGAGTGAAAGAGGGAAGGAGAGAGAAAGGAGGGAAGAAGGAATTGTACTGCTAGAATTGTTTCTATGAAATTCATGAAATTTGTTTTTTAGATATTAATAAATTTAAAATGCAACAAAAAAAGTATGAAGAATTAGGCAAGCAGTTAGCTCAAAGGGCCTTATGTCTAATCTCAGATGGTTTTAGTTTTTCATAAACGCAATAGAGAACCTATTTATTTACAAATATTAGAAGGACCATCCTAGAGTGATTGAAAGTCCCTTGTCTTGTCCTTAGGTCATCTCTGATGCAATAACAAGCATGTTCATGATTCCAGGGGTTTACAACAGACAAGCATACGTCTGTACTTGTCAGCTGTAGATTCCTTTTCCTGTACCACGTGTCACCTTAATTTCAGAATCCCAGCAAAAGGAGCATATGTATCTATTCTTACGACAGACCTGACATTTTTATCCTAGAAAAGTAACATAAGTAGCAGAATCACGAAACGCTCTTAAAATTCCCACAAAATATGGTGTTGCTTTCATTCACTTCCATTGGCTAATACAAATCAGATGACTTTACCTCATGGCAATTGTGCAAGGAAATATCCTTCACATGGTTCACCTTAAACTGCATGGGAATATACAACCCCCCTAAGGGAAGAGAAGAACATAAAGTTGGGGATGTAATGTAACTTTTCCAGATGTCACATAACAATATAAATGAAAACATTTCCATAGCTGGTTCAACAGTTCAGAGATATCATGGACTCTTCCCATCTTTCTGCTCTACTCTTCTGATAGTGGTATTTGTCCTCTGCTTTGTCATGTTGTGTCACAAAATCGCTGTAGTAACTCTAAACATATCCTCATGCAGTCACAGACAGGAAGGGAGGGCTTCTATTTGTATGTGTGTGTCCCTCTCAATATTTTGTTTAAGATTTTTTAATTTTTATAGGAAGGCAGATTTTACAGAGATGGAGAAACAGAAAGATCTTCCATCCACTGATTCACTCCCAAATTCCCACAACAGCAGGAGCAAAGCCCATCCGAAGCCAGGAGCCAGGACCCTTGTCCAGGTCTCTCAAGCGGGTATAGGGACCCAAGGCTTTGGACCATCCTCCACTGCTTTCCTAGGCCATAAGTAGGAAGCTGGTTCAAAAATCCAAATGGGGTGTTCGTGCTTACAGGTCGAGGATTAGCCAGTTGAGTCATTGTGCCAGCCCCATGTATCTCATTCTTTTGAAATAACTCCCAGTAGTGCTTAGCCAACTCTGTGTGATTACACTGACCAGACCTGGGCCACTATTCCATTTCTAAACTAATCACTGGCAGAGGGCAACATATTTGCCTTGATTGGTTTATATTGGCTGGAGCAGGATAACAGATTTACTCTCCTGAGCACAGTTCTGTGTCTTAACAAAATCTGTTACCAAGAATAGAGGGCTGGCTTTGTGATACACTGACATTGTGTCTGACAAAGATGTTTGTAAGCAGGGGTCTTAAATTTCATAAAATGTATTAGTTAACAAGGGAAGGCCTGTTTTTAACAGAAATGTAACTGAAGATGGCAAAACACCCAAGTCACTAAGAAGGCCAGATACAAAGACTGAGTAGAAAGAATTAAAGTTGCTTCAATACAGCCTGGAAATTTTTGGACTCCTTCAAATATGAAGGAAATTGGATTGCAGCAGCACACTACCTCCAGGCTCCATTTGATAGAGGAGACAAGATCTGAGTGCTGAGATGGTAGGTTCAAGACCCCTTGGCCCTCAGATATTGGCCACCATGTGGGCCTTGCACCTGCAACTACCAAAGCGGGAAACTCAACACTGCTTCTAATAGCGGAGTCCTCGATCTGTATAAAGCTAAGTAAAAGGGTATTACAATTAGTCACTAAGTATGAATCAGGAAATAAACTGATGTGAATGTCTAATATATAATAAAGATGCTCAAGTGAGTGTCATTCCTTCTTCACAAATTTTTATGAGGTTCTACTCTTTCTTTCTGCTGGTTCTGTTTTGGGATTTCTGCTGAGTCTTGACTATATTAAATGTCTTAAGGAACATCAAGTCTCTTTCATAAGGACATTTTTGCTTTTTATTAAATGCCAAAATGTAGGCTTACTTATATCACAGTCACCCATTAGAACTATGGTATAAGATCAAAAATGAAATGGAACAACAAAATCAGAAAGTTCTGGTACTTTAACGATAGAAATATAAAGATATAAGAATGCAGTTAGAGCATTATTTCTTCTTCTCGGGCTGACACGGTAGTGTTGCAACAGCATCCCATTTAAGCACTGTTTTGTGTTCCTGCTTCTCCACTTCTGTTCCAGCTCTCTGCTTATGACGTGGGAAAGCAGCGGAGTATGACCAAAGTCTTTGGGACCCTGCACCCATATGGGAAATCCAAAGAGAGTTTCTGACTCCAAGCTTCAAATCAGCTCAATTATGGCCATTATGGCCATTGTGGCCATTTGCATAGCGAACCAGTGGATAGGTGACCTTCTGTATCTCTCCTCTCTCCATAAAATCTGCCTTTCAAATAAAAATGAGTGAATCCTTTAAAAATATATATTGCTCCTCCTTGGTTCCCCAATTCAGTTTGCAATAGATGCAATCACCCAAATTGTGTCTATTCAATATTTATAATTCACAAAGTTCTTTAACATATATCTCACCTTATTTAATTCTTAAAAACATTTGCCAGGCAAGCAGCACAGGAATTATTTAACCATTTGACCCTTTGTTCATATGAAAAAAAGTGATTACAAAATAATCGTACCCATTTACAACCGTTTTTAGGAAGATCAAATGAGTTCATATGTCTGCCATAATGAATCACAGTCTGGACAGTCAACAATACATGCAACAATGACAGATACTATCTCCATTGTTCAACTAAAGAAACTGAGCTCAAACAGATGAGCTTTACCAAGGCACCAAAGTGGTCAGAGGCAGAGCAGAAATAGCAGCAAAGGTGATTGATGCTAAGTCCTGATGGTCTTGAACTTGGTCTCCTTCAATTGTCCATAAGTGAAGGAATGGTCCCAGCACTTTTTGGGAGCCAAGTCTAAATGAGGAAGAAGCAGCCACAGCCAGAGAATGTAAATGTGAAGGATCCAAATTCCTTCTAGTTATTGGGATCACTGCTCTGCTAAGGCACCTGAGTGTCTTAGCAATGTATTAGGCATTTTCTTTCCTAACACAGAAGGAGAAATGCAGTACAGACCAGACTTACAACACTGTCTTTTAGGTACTCAAGCCAGCCTGGTGTTGCCAGGAGCTGGGGATAGAAGGGAGTAGATGAATCTGATAAGAGACCAGCTAGGGGAGTGTGCAGCCTCCTGAAGGCACAAAGTAAAGCAAAGGATTAACCTACAGCACTGACCCACAGGGAACAGGGTAGAAAGCAACAACAGATGTATTGTGAGGGCCAGTACTGTGAACAGGTGAAGCCAGGAAACTAGGTCTCAGAATAAAACCTACTATTCTGGTGCATTTGTCTTGGACTTTCAGCTTCAAGAACATTGAGAAATAAATTTATGTTGCTTAAGCAGAAAAGAAGAGGGAGGATGAGGAGAGGGAGACAAGAAAGCAAGGCTGGGAAACAGAGGTTTAAACAGAAATTAAAAAGAAAAACAAACTCTACTAAAGGTATCCATAGATATTGAAATAAAGTCTACAGAAATTTTTTAAATATTTTAAGCTAATAATCATTAGTACCACCAAATTGAATATTTATTTACTATCTTTTTTCTCACTAGACTGTGGTTTCTCAAACTCAGCACTAGTAGCATTTGGGGACTAGATAATTTCCTTTTGTGTAGAGTTGTCCTGTGCAGTGTTAGAGCTTTGGCAGCATCCCTCGCCTCTCCTGACTATGTGCCAGTAACACATTCTGCTGTGGCCATCAAAATTGGCTACAAATATTGTCACCTGACTCCAGGGATGAAGTTGTCCTTGATTTACACAACTGGCTCTATCCTTCTCCCAGTGTTTCTTTCTCACCTGTTCAGTGAGACACTCGTTTTGCTTTGTCCTGGGAAATTCACCCATCAACAGGAATTCTACATCATTCTACATCAACTCTGTGCCCTAGTGCTCAATATTGCTCAAATGTCTTGCTGTTAAATTGTTGTGTCTGCTCTTCCATGCTGAAAAGAACATAGAAACCTGGGAGCATGAGTCAGAAAAAAAAAGTCTTTTCTGAACTTATTCTGCTCAGCTATTTGCTTACATCTCTGTAACTGCCCTCCTCACCCCAATTCCAATATCTAACTGTTTTTCCTTTGACCACCCTCTGCAATACATGGTCACTCTTGATGTAAACAAGAGCAGCTGCACAGTTCCTGACACCCTAGAAGGATATTATAACCCATTTAGTAGATCCTGCAAATCTAGCAGGATGTGATAGCACAGGAAGTGTCCTTCAAAAAATAATTCTTTGGTCCTCTATGGATATTTCAATAGCCAGAAAAAAAGACCTGTGGGTCACTAAAAAGCCGTGACAGTCACCAATCCCTCCCCATGGGAGCCATCCATCCAGGCTCCAAATGAGATGGTATCACTAACTGCGCTTGCTGATAGAAGTGTTGAAGTCTGTCCAGGCTTTGCAGCCACTCCTCTCCAAAGTACATTGCTCTACTGGGTCATAGGACGACAAGACTTCTATTCCAATAACGTCATAAACACTGCACAGGAATGTCCCAGTTACAGTGACCTCCCACACCCCAGGAGGAGCACCTTTTATCAACACTCACTGTAACCTGAACTGTGTTGTTCTGATGCACATACTCCATTGGACAAAGAGCTCTGTGAGAACTGGGGGATGTGTTGTTCACTTTTGATTTCCTAGTTCTGAGCACAGTACCTAGAATAGAGGAGGTGCTCCACAAATACTTGTGATTAGAAATGAAAAACAGTGGTTTCAAGAAGATCTGAATCCTGCAATCCATTCTTACCTGCCAGGAGAATCAGGCAGAGGGAAATAAGAGTTTAAAATATTTGCTCCAGGCATTTGCCCTAGCTTAATTGTTGTCTTATCCTCGATAAATCTAACAACTGTTTACATAACCCAAACATGTGCTTCCAGGACCAGATCAATGAAACTCAAGATGATTGACTTTTTTTCATATATATTTCAGGTCTTTCACACCTCCCAAACAGTCTAGCATCTAACTTAGATCCCATGTTTTCTAGGTCACATTTTCAGGTACCTTCTTCATTTGCCAAGTCACCAAAACCCAACTGCAAACTTGAGCACACTTTAAGTTCAGACAGCCCAAAACTGAAGAAAGATTTTATTTCTTCTATCAACATCAAACAGTAAGATTTCTAATTGTCATCCAATACACTGACAGTAAGTCAATGAAATGATAGTGTATTTCAGCTGGAATTTCTACATGGTTGGATTCTAAACCTCTTTTTAAAACTAAGCTTCCTTGCAGGCCTTATAAAAAATAACAGAAAAATTCACACACGCGGATAAAACTGATAAAACGGGGCCAGCATGGCAGCTCAACAGACTAACCCTTCACCTGCAGTATTACCATCCTATATGGCTGCCGGTTCTAGTCCTGGTTGTTTCACTTCAAATCTAGCTCCCTGCTTATGGCCTAGGAAAGCAGCAGAGATGGACCAAATCCTTGGGCTCCTGAACCCACATGAGAGACCTAGAAAGAAGCTCCAGGGTCCTGGCTTTGGATGGGCTTTGCTCCTGATGTTGTAGCCACTTGGGGAGTAAATCAGCAGATGGACGAGCTTTTATCTCTATGTCTCTCCTTCTCTGTAAATCTGTCTTTCAAAAAAAGCTTTTTAAAAAACTGAAAGAACAACTCAGCAAGTACCTATTAGAACTTAAGTGATTTTATCCTATAATATAGCAATTCATCTTCTCCCTTGGAAAGCATACATGTAAATAAGATAATGATAAATAATCAACCAAGTGCATTATGGTTTACTACAATGTGGTTTAAAATGCTGAAAAAAAATGGAAATAAACTCTGTGTGCTCGGCCACAAAGGAGAGGTAAAATAAACAGATGTTCACATCAAGCAATATTTGTTACAAGCAGCAGTGAAAATGAAGTTAGCCACTATGTACTAAGACGGCTAGATTTCCGAAGCAATTATTAAAAACACAGAAAGATCTCATTTGTGTAATACACAACCCCCCCCAAAAATAGGTGCCTTCCATTTAAACATTAGGCATGCAAAGTGAAATAAAAAAGTATAGAGTGATACATACCAAGTGATTCATAGTGTTTACCTGGTTTTGAGACCAAAGAGAAAGGGAGGCAGAAGAACTAAAGGTCTCCATCAAGGAAGATTACAATGCTTTGCATAAAAATATAGCTTTGCAAGAAAGAATACCCATATGTATACCTTGTATAATTAAAATTTTAAATTAAAGAAGATAAACAACACTTTACCCTTCTCCCTCACACATTCCCTCCTATTAAATGGAGCTTCTAGGAAATAATTCTGGGAACTAGCTAGATGATCCAGAATAACACTGTCCATTTGAAGAGTCAGGATGACGTGACTTGGTTAAGACTATTCCCAATACAAAATTGTCTCTTACCACAAGAACGCTTAAGCTAGGATGGGATCTCAAGTGTATCAATGGCCTTCAGTGTTTGAGTCTAAGAAAACAGTGTAAGCCACCAACACATAATGGTAGCAGCCAAAACCTACTGATCCTCAGTTGTGTGGCTCACACTGCTGTAAAGAATTTACACACAGCCAGCTGCGGTGGCATATAGTTACTGCCATTCTGCAAATGAGAAAACCAAGTTCAAAATACGAGAAAGTGGAGGACTCTGTCCAGAGACATCCTGCACATCTTGTGCTTAGCCAAGGAATGGGTGACCCTTTCTATTGTGTTTCTCAAAGCTCCAAAACGGTTGTTCTTTTTGTTAGATGCCATGGAATACTCTCTGCGTGCCTAATAAAATGAAGTTGCCTCACAGCAACTGTGCAACAGTGAAGTTCCATTGTCATTTGCAAGAAGTTGATGAAAAAGGGAAACAACTCCCAGGTGAAACAGATCTGAACAGTGTAGCAGAGGAAATGCTAGCCCATGAATACAAGCAGCTGGGTGTCTGGATGCATCATAAAATTTTATTGGGAAATTCACAGATGATGGACCCAGCTGCAAAGTATCAGGAGTGTTTATCATAACTTCCCAAAGTTTCTGGGTGTTCTCCTTTGACACAATTTTGTGGGCTTCATCTAGTTGAAATGAAGATATCAAAACCACTTCAAGGTACAGTCCTGCTTGGAGACACACTATGAACTTCCCTGTCTGAATACCACTTGTCTTGACATGCTAGATTCCTATCAGGGAAGAACAAAATTAGTGTTAACATGAGAAAAAAGCAGGACCTGCAGTTGCATGAATGTTTATTGGTCACATCCCTACTTGACCGACTTCCACCTTACCCAATTTACACAGAGGCCATCCTAACATACAAACTTTACCAAGAATATCATGAAAGTATATCATGCTATACAGTTACATATAAACATATATATATATAATCCTATATGTACAAATATTGTATATACATATGTATTATTCACATACTTACATATTATTATATATGCATTTTTGTTTCACATCTCAAGCCTAAAAGCAGTTTGCTCTCTCCCTCCCCACATTCCTTGAAAGCAATTCTATCCTTCCTAACAATTCCTCTAGATAAAACTTTGACTTTTTCCTTAAAGGCAACACATGACACACAAAGAGCAGAAAGCTAGAATGGAGACTGCAGCTGAAAGACCATATTATTATAAAATACAGGAGACAATGGGGAGGGGAGAAGAAGGGGAAAATAGCAGGAAAACGATGAAGCCCTTTACCTACAGAACCATAAAATGGGCCCAACACGATAGCGTAGCATTTAAAGTCCTTGCCTTGCAGGCTCCAGGATCCCATATGGGTGCCGGTTCTAATCCCGGCAGTCCCGCTTCCCATCCAGCTCCCTGTCAGTAGCCTGGGAAAGCAGTTGAGGACGGCCCAAAGCCTTGGGACCATCCACTCACATGGGACACCTGAAAGAAGCTCCTGGCTCCTGCCTTTGGATTGGCTCAGTTCCAGCCATTGCAGCCACTTGGGGAGTGAGCCATCAGATGGAAGATCTTCCTCTCTGTCTCTCTTCCTCTCTGTTTATCTGCCTTTCCAATATAAGTAAATCTTTAGAAAAAAACTGTAAATTGAAAAGTGAAAAATTAAAAATTTTAAAAAGATGAAACATTCCTTATCAAAGGCACTTTTCCAAACCACACAACACAGAGTATTTTGTTAATATTTTCCCTTTTCCAAGGATAATACTCTTCTGGATACACAGGAAAGAACACAAATCATTGCCTACAATAGATAACTTCAATATCCAGGCTTAACAAAAGAATCCTAGTTGAGCAGAGTTTATCAAGAGATTTACAGAAGTTATGAAATCTTACAACAGAAAAATCCCTTAGAAGTTGACCAGTTCCAATCCCCTTCTCAGACATGAATTCCCAATGAGATCCTGAAGAGTAGCCAAGTCACCCTTACCCAAAAACTCATCCATCAGAGGCAGCAAAACTCAACAAGTAGAGCTGGTCTTCCTCTGGTTATGGCACAAAGGGACCAGATTATAGATCTTAAATACCAGTTCAGAACATTTGGACATCTTGTCACTTGCCAACTCCTTGCAGGATCAAGGAAATTCCTAGCATATTCTCTCCTTCTCCCTGGCACCATTAAATATTTTCAGGAGAAAGCATCCACAGACCTGCTGACAAGTTTTTAAATCTAATACAGAGCCAGAGGGCAGAATCAACAGGTAGCACCATTCATCTCACAGCAATTTGCCTAGCAGGGTAAACAGCACCCAAAGGAATGTTATTGCTGCCAATAACTAGCAATATTTCCCTATAGGTCTCTGGATAACTTTAAAATACTTCATAGTCTAGTCATATGCCTTATCTTGTTTTCTCACATCAAGCCTGGACTGAGGTTTCAGGTGTCGCTTTGCAGCCAGAAGGGAGATTTATGATCCTGTTATCAGCTCCAGACAACTAGAGGCTGTGGTCACACAGGGAAGGAAACAATAGCCCAACAGGGAAAGCTACAAGCAGCATTTCTGATCTGCACCTGGAATTACCTGTGCCCACACAAGCCCTCTACAATGGGTGGCCTAGATTGAGGATTAGAAATAGATCTGTCCTGTGTGTCCTGGCAAAACAGCCACCACCACACAAGTGGTATGGATAAAATCACTTACCAGTTAAGACAGTTGTTGCTCACTAAATCCACTGTCACTTCAGAGATGTTAAACCACTCTGGTAAAAATAAATATAAAAAATAAATGGAAAACCTATTGGGGCTGTTTGGGTTTAAGGAGGTCATGATAAATGGAGTAGGGGTGGTAGGACCCCTTGAGGGATCACTCATGCCTATGTTTAAACCATGGAAGGACATCTTGCTGCCTTGACAAATGACAAGTGATATGGACCCACCCTTTGTGGTGAAGACAATTATGAGATTTTGACAATGCAATTTCTATTAGTTGGGCATGTGGAAGGGGCAGTAAGCAACTTCAATATTACAGCAAACACAAGTGTTATCCAGTCAATCACATAACATTGCATGGACACCCAACCTTTGTTTCTAATAAAGTCTCCCTTTCTTGGATCATTTTGTGTTATTATACAGACTGGTTGGTTTATAAAGAATAAACATGTATTTATTCTGGGTGTTGGGAAGTCCAAGACTGAAGGGTCACATCTGGTGAGTTACCTTATTGCATCAAAACTTAGCTGAAGGCATCACACGTGCAAAAGAGGGAGGGAGCCAAATTCATCCTTTCTAAGAACCACTCTCTGTGACAATGAAGTCACTCTGGAAATAACAGGATTAATCCATGCTTGAAGACAAAACCTTCATGACATAATCATGTCTTAGGACCCCACTGCTTAACCCTGTTGTGCTGAGGACCAACTTCCTACCTCATAAACTTTGGAGGAGGTATTTGAATACAGTACTCCTCAGCTAAATACATCTCTTTTCATCATGTAGATATTTTTAAACACATCATTTTCCCTGTATTATTATTATTTCCCTCTATTACACAGCTATATTACAAGCTCCTAAAAGTCAGCACACTTATATTTTACAGAATCATATAAACTACAGAACTACAAACTAAATTAATCAAGCCCAGCTTTCCCCATCCCTAACTCTACCCTCATGTTTTTGTATTCTGAACACTCAACCTATGCTACCTTCCCCATTGATACTATGATTAGGGTATGCTGGGAAAGGCTCTTCCTTGTCTAGATGCCACTCATAGCTCTTTTAGCCTGACTTGGACGGAAAAGGTGAAAGCAGACTTCAGTTGAGTTTAAGCAAAGAACCATCTCACTTTTTCCTGTTACCTGATTAGGCTGCCAGAAGAGAAGTTGGACTTGTTAAAGCATTTTTTTTTCACATTAGGCTCAATATTAAAGTCTCCATTTATTCCTCTTAAGCTGCAACTCACAAGTCCTCATCTATTGAATCAGGACCTGGGTTTGGAGTTGAGCTGCAGAATCTGGAGGAAATGATTCCGATGTGCCCAAGAGCAGCTGTATCTGTCAGAGCCATGCCCAAAGCTAAGCCTCTCCTGAAATTCTTCCGTGGCTTACCAGAGTAATTGAGCAGGGACTGGATGCCATTTAACAAATATTTACTGAGTGTCTATCCCGTGAAAAGCATAATGTCATGGAGTCATTCCAGTTCTATTCCATCCAGCAAAAGTTTACTACGAAGCTTTCATTTGTGAGAGGTGGAATATCATGTGCTTAAGTAGGAATTCTGAGTCATACCTTCTTGTTCACAACTTGTATCACCATCTCTTCAGATGTTGTAAAATTACATGAGTTAATACATCACAAATAATCAGAAACTGGGCATTATACACAAAATCATATTGACACACACATACACATACACACTCAATATGTACTCACTATGTACTCAATATGATTACACAGTGGGTTCTTGGCTAAGTCTTGGGGCACAATGAGGAATAGGTTACTCTCCCATCATGTAGAAAAGTACAGTTTGTGGAAGAAGACACCGTGCAGAGCATCTTAATGCAGTAGGTTTTCATAACTCATCTGCAACACACTGATATGCCTCAAGCAGTCCACAGGCAAACTATCCTGTTGTGAACTACAGATACAGAAAATGTTCCCACTGTAAGAGCTATAGTCAATTAAATTAGAAGCAGAGTAAAGAAACAATATTATGTATAGACATGCAACCTTGTCAGTAATGGAGGAAATTGTAAGAACATTTATTATCTATTGTAAGAACATTTATTATCTTTCATAACAAAAACTCAGGAAGAAGGAAATTTCAAGATTGGTTCAACAGCTCATTACATCATCAAATCCAAAGCTTATTCCATATTTCTGATCTTCAAACCTCACCCTATTAGTCTTTGAGCAAGTATCCTCTGGGTACATAATGACTACCATAACTACAGTCCTCATAGGTAGACATAGTAATATTCAGCATAGTGTTGCCAATATCGAACCACAAACCCACACCCTAGTTACAAAGACATCCGGGAAAACAGGTGACTGGTGCTTTTAGTCTTTTAGTGATGAGAAATGAGTTGCATCACGAACTAAGGAATGGAGACTGTCTGTATAATTCATCAGTAAAGTGTCCATGAACTGCGATGCTTATTCAAACTAAGTCAGGTCTTCATTGCATTATAGCAGTGACTACATTTTGATTATTGTTAGTGCGTATAATGTCATTTTAAAGCATTTAACCTTCAAGTGTGCAGGTAATTACTCTAGCATTTCAAAATGGACTGCAAACAAGGAAAGACTCAGCAGTAGTCTGGTACAAAGTAGAAAATATTATTCACATAAATTAAATACTATGGAAGAGATTGAAGAAATCAACCAGTAGATCCATAAATATTCACATACTCAATCAGTAATTCTGAGCATCTGTTCTATATCTGGGACCATTTTACATTAATGAATAAGACAAGATTCTTGCTTTCATGGAATTTAACTTCTGCTGATGTAACCACCTAGTCTTTTGTCCCCAGGACACAGTGACTTTACTGTTCTAAGTTTGCAAGTTTCATTACTCCTATATTCTGTGTCATTTCTGCCAGCACTCACATCTACTATACTCCGAAACTTGGCAATTACATTATTTGTGAATATTCTCTTACTTACAGAAATATTTCCTATTTCCTTCAGCCTGCAAACTTTGTAGAATAATAAAACTTTTTCATTTGATTACTGTTCATGGCCCTTTCTTATTTTCCTAATGAAGTATGGTCTTTTGTACTTTTCATTTGTTGAACTCTTTATTTACTAAAACCCCTAAGCCTTTGACTATAATATAAGTTTGAAATGTTGTCTCCAAAATTAGTAAACTATTGGGACCAGCTCCATAGTTAAGCAAGTTAAGCCCATGCCACCAACGTCAGCATCCCATATCAGTGCCAATCCAGGTCCCAGCTGCTCCACTTCCAATCCCTCTCCATGCTAATAGCCAACTGGGAAGGCAGAGAAAGATGGCCCAAGTGCTAAGGTTCCTGCATCCATGTGGAAGACCTGGAGGGGGCCTCTGGCATTGGAGCAGATCCTCTCCAGCTATTGCAGTCATTTGGGGAGTGAACCATCACATGAAAGATACTGTGTGTCTCCTCTAACTCTGCATTTCAAATAAAAAGAAATATTTTTTAAAAAATAAACTAATGAGTTGAAAAGTGCTGAAGTGCAAAAAAAATAGAAAATAAGAATTTATTAATTTGGGCCAATCTTATCTTAAAATGCCTAAGAAAATACAGGTCATTTGGCTGATTTACAGCAGCAGTGTGCCAGGATTTTTTTTTAAAGTGTAAACTTGATTACTTGTTGCTTGTTAGCCACATAGCTATAGGCAAATAAATTCTGCACTTCAGTTTTCTCATATGAAAATGGGTATGACTATAATGCATATATTGCTCTGTATTATTGTAATAGCAATGTCAAATTTTGTTACCAAGCTTAAATAAAATGACAGTACAATAGCTAACCTAGCACAGCTACTTGGTAAATAAGAAACTGGTACTCATCCTCACTGCTCTTTCTATTCTCATTAGCTGTTTGTCAGATAAAGTAGACTCTAAGCAGCAGGTGTCCAGGGCAACCAATTAATGTCTGCAGATGGCATGTGATCTACTAATTGCTCCAAGGCTTCCAAAATCTAAATCGGTATGGTAGCCCAGCTGCCAAGGACATCAAGTCTTCCTCTTTCTCTGCCTGCCTAAGCCCTGCTCCTGAGAATTCCGATGAAAACTCTGATTCTCTGGGGACGTCAGCAGTTTCTGCTGGTAAAAATAAGTCATTTGGACCCTGACCTAACATTAATGTAGGAAGAAAAGGCACCTGACACCATCTTTGATTTAAGTCTACCAATCACAAAAATATATAAGGCATTTAAAAACTTTCAGAGATTCTGACATCGTTCTCATGATTCAGATTTTTACCTATTAACTAGAGAATTCCCTAGCCAAATTAAAAGTCCAGGAAAGATACCATAAAAATTTTTAAAAAGCAAACTCATTCATTCAAGTGGTAAAGCACAGCATGTACTCACTGTCATGAGCTGACACTTTTAATATCTGAGCATTGCTATACAGATGCCTGCAGGACATTTTTTTTCAAATAAATAATCAACTCAATTTCCCAGCAGCTCAAGAAACCATCTGCTTTTTTGTGCTCTATCATCACAGATGGCCTTCCTGAGTTTCAAACCACGACCCCAGCCTGGGCTTCCTGCTAGGAAGTTTGGGTAGCTTGACATTTGTGAGGGAAGAGCTCAGTACACGTTTTTTTCTTTGCTGTTGTAAAAACCTGTCACATTACCCATACATCAAAGCATGAATGCGTCTCCAGCACAATCTCACCTATGTGCTTAATAGATGGCTTTGAATGTCATTGAAAATAGAAACAGTGGCTAGAGTTGGAGGAGAAACTAAAAAAGATACTCTGTGCAGCCCAAAAGGGTGAGAAAAAGCAAGAGAAAGGATCTGGGAAAAGCAAACGAAAGGAGCCCAGGGCTACCCATTGTCATCTGTGACCAGTACTGATGGGTAGAAGGCTTCTCAGAATCGAGACATTTATGACAACTTCAGCAGAAACCAAGATCTATTATCTCACAGGCTTCGAGGCAAGCAAATCCAAGATCAAGGTGTCAGCTGATTCCTTTCCTAGTGAGGGCCCTGCTCCAGGCTTGTCATATCAACACATTGTCAGGAAAAAGAACTCTGCTGTCTCTTCTTACAAGGACACTAAAATTATCAGAACAGGTCCTCTTATTCCTCACTCAACCTTATTATTCCCTTATAAGTCTTTTCTCTAAATACTGTCACAATAGGGATTATGACAATTCAAGGCACAACACTGGCAAAGAACTTGCTCCATTGGAAGTCCCCTTCCCAAATCCTAGACAGAGTCATACTTATTACACATTTCCTTCTCCCGTGATAGTACCTCCAGGGCCTCTGGCTCCCTGCAAGTTTTCAATCCAACTTTGTTCCTTCTCTTCTTTATTGCCACAAGCATGCTCCACTTTTACAAGATCCCCTATCAATTTTCAAGCTTATTATCTGAAAGAAATTGTTATTCTTTCAAAGGATTCCTCTGGTAACACATTTCATGAATTAAAGTATTTGAGTGGGAAAGATTTAGAATTCCTGCCAAATGCAAACTTACTTGAACTAAAGATAAAAGGGAATGAAATCATATTGTAGAACAATGGTGAATGGATTTTGAGTTTCACCTGCTTTTCAGGAAGTCCTCCATTACTGGAACACAAGGGCAACATATTCCTCATCATTGATAGTTTTCCTAATGTTGTTATAAAGCCCCACATTTTCTTAAATAGCATTACAAGGCTATAGCAGAGATGAAAAGTCTAGGGTTTACCTTCCTCTCAAATTCCACTACATCCTATTCAGTTCAGCTAATATTTATTAGGCAGCTACTATGGGCCAAAGTTCATTCTAGGCACCAACAAAGTCAAGGCTGAGGAAAATTTATCACTTGCCACATTCCTGGTTCTTTCCCCTTTTTTCATTCCCTCCATACCCTGTGGGTCTTCAGATTGTGCCGTGACCTGCATTAATGCATCCAAAAGACTCCCCAGCCCATCCCCATTCTCCTCCTCCCCATGCACAGAAAGGACTGTACAACTGTTTCATAACTTTGTATCCTGTTTCAGGTCATTCTCCATCACTATCCCCACTGATGCTCTACAGAATACTTTAGGCTTTCCTCACTAGTTGCGACATTTCTACACTGAGCTATGCACACCACCCCTGCTGTTGACCACACAACCACACTTACAGGCTAATTGTCTAGAGCAGTAATAGGGCAAAACTCACAAGCCTATAGAGGAGTCAGTTACAAGAAATGGTGAGGTCTCTGAAGAAGCCCACCTAAATTTTTCACTAATCCCAGGTCACTCCACTTTTTTTTCTCTCAAATTTCTCCCCTTTATTCTCCTTGACTATTAGGGTCTGTGTGCCTCTGTTAGAGACAATACACCCAATAAGAAAGCCTGCAATAAAGAAAATTTACCTAATCCAGTATTTCCTAAATGCAATTCTTTTCTTGAAGCAGTACTTAGCTCTATGGTGCCTTCCAGGGGATGCTGATCCATTTCAAAGGATTTGAGCCAGGTCAATAAACTGCTCTAATTATATGTAAATATAGACATAAGTAGAAATAATTTTACATATATATATATATATATATATATATATACTCACACACATTCATAGAGCTAGTACTTGTTCTCAGTTGTCCTCAATAAATTGCCAAACATTGTCTAATGTTTGCTCTCAATTCCCTCCAACCTCACCTGGCTCACTTTTGGCACCCTCTGCCCACACAATCACTCTACCTCCTGCTACTTTAGGTTCAAGAGCTTCATGACCCCTGGACACAAAAGAACATCACCCCCTGTGCTTTCCAAGCAAAACTGTTACTGATGGACACTCTCCAATTGTGAACTCAAGAATGTTTTTCCTTAAGACATTGCTAAAAAGAATTGTTCACAGTTGAACACAATTGTGTAGTAGATCTTTTTCCTAGAGATTTATGTGCCATACTGCTTTGGTAAAATGCCAAAAAGTCCTGTATTAGAAAACCTATGTGATCTTACTTTTCCAAATGCTTTTGATCATAGCCCCCTGTTTTTTTTTTAATAATATCTAGCAAAGGTACAAAGAACTACTGTTCTGCAAAATATATTTTGAGGATAACCACTATAGCACTGGTCTCCCTTTGAACCCCTCTCCCCTCACTTCTCTCCTATACCATGTCTCAATAAAGTTAGATAATCGAACTAACCTTAACATGTCAAGTTAATCATAACAGCATTGTTTCATCAATTGCCTCTTTGATTCTAGCCCCTACTCTCTAAAATACTGTAAAGACAAAAAGAGGCAACAAATTTAAGACTTAAATAGGGAACTGTCTCAAGTCTCTCCTTTGTGTTTTATAGCACACAGGGGTTGCAGGGAAAGCTCTATTTGGCTGAACAAGGAAACTTTCCACCTTTTTCCAAGCTAAGGTTGCAAAGATCTGTAAATAGCCTCACACTTTTATGAAGGTACACATGTGGAATGGAGCTTTATAAAAATATCTTCACATCTCTGGATGCTTTGATTTGTGCAACTCACATTGCTACCCATTAATAATTTGGGCTGAACAGAAGCCTGCTTCCATTGTATATGGAAAGTTTCTAACAAAAGGAATATGTCCATTTATGCTAGCTGCATAATGCCAAACATGGTATCTTTCAAGCTCATCTTGAGAAACAAGTAACTATTGTCAGTATATATTTGCTGCCAAACAGACAACAAATTCACCCAAGTTCCCAAATTAAGAGCTTGAAGTGAGCTTCAGCTGTGATTTTCTGAGCAGCTTCCTTCTAAGTATGGTAGATACAAATGCATTGTTTGTTGTGACAATCCTGTCTGCAGAGAAGCATCAGTGGAATTTCCCCTGGCTGCCCGCTGGTCATCTCATTAGCCTCCAGTCCCATTATGTTTGTACTTCTCCATCACCTTTATTTGTTTAAGAGGCCTTACAAGGCAAACACTCCTGATGTAATGTTTACATTGCAGCTTTCACTGGAGCTTATTAAACTCATCGTTACTTCATATAAGCTGCAGATATGTGGTGAGGGCCAGTTAGTGTTGACAGTAAGTAACAGACACCCTGTCACAAGGTAACATGTTTATATACTCCATTGGATGCCTGGTGGATTTTGTCCCTGTAAAACTATCACAGATAGTGAAGCTACTATCAGATAAGTGACTATAATAAATGACCACAATTAGGTCTCTGGTTGATGAGAACACTTGGTGGTCTCTGCAGTCTGACTTGGACAAATCCCAGGCTAAGTTCACTTGAAAAAGAAAAGGGATCAAGAAAAAAAATCAAATTTCATCCAAATTTTAAAATTTATTTAAAACCTAAAAGGAGCAAAATACAGAAGACAATGAGATTTAATCTCCCTTAGCCTTCCCATTTCAAAAAAAGAAAAACTCTGAAGGAGAATCTTACAAAATTCAAAGGTGTTTAGTTAGCCTTCTTCCCACATGTCCCCGATGAAATCTAGACAGGTGGAAAACACCAGCTCACATGTAAACAGAAAGAAGCTTCTCCAAAAGGAAAGGCCTGGCTTGGGTAGCTGCTGTAACCAGAAGAAAAACTTGGGACAAGATGAGATCACTCCCAGGAGGCTGGTATGGATTTCAACATGGCTGAATGGCCAAGGATCCATTCGGCAGCTCGCTAGGCAGCGCGGTAATCACTTCTTTAAAGGGGTTTTGTTTACACCGGGCAAGCTCTCATTACATGGCAGAGAAATCATAGCACAGATGAAAAGGTCTTTAAAAGACATTTATTTTCTTGTACGGAATAGTCATTTCCAGCATGACTTACGGATTTACAGGGAGGCTTTTTTATTTATATGTAGAACTTAAGAATGTACTGAAAGACAATTTGTAGAGCTCTTCTAGAGACTTTAAAAGATGATACCAACAAAGTGGACCATGATTGGCAGTCAAACATTCACTGCAGTGCCGCGTGGAATTACTTCTCATCAGTGACAACTACTTTATTTATGTTGTGTCACTCTAGCCTGCTCTATTTTCTCCCCACTCTCCGCTCTGCCACTCTTCCATTCGATTCCTGCTCCTTCATCCCAACATTCAACCTCTTCTTGCTCAGCATTTTTGAATCATAGCTACATTTTTATAAAGTTCAGTTAGAGAGAAATTGCCTTTCTGAGAAGTACATTTACTCCAAGGTTTACATTTTCTTTTGACTTCATATTTCCTAATAATGGTTTGAGGGGAAATTACCCTGAATGGCAGAGCGATTCCTCCCCTAGGAATAAATGCTTTGGGGGCCTGTGTGGGGGTGGGGGGTGATGGATGGGTTTTTTGTATATCCCTGTTGCCAGAAGACCTCATAAACTCAGGAAAGCTGCCCAGGCATCAGTCTGTTTACCTTTTCACGACTTTAAAGGTGATTTATTTGACCTTTGGAAACCGGGATCATACTTCTTGCTGAAAACGGTGCACATTTCAGCATAAACGGTGACTGTCAAGATGGTGAGTCTCCAGTTGGAGGTCCTTTATCACTTTTTCCCTATTCTAATCAGAATGAGGAGTGTCTGCTGCATTCTTAATACAAACATATTTGAGGGACACTGTCTAAATATACAGAGATAAGTGTGTGTTTATGTAGCACATGTACATACAGTTTCTATAACGATTTTTGCAATGATAAACACCCTGGATATTGAGTAAACAAGAGGCGGTATGGAAAGAGAAAATAACCTGAGAATTGATATAGGATAAGAGTCTCTCATTCACTGCTTTACCCTAGTTATATAACTGAATATATTACAACTGAGAACTCTAGAACCAAGCCACCTGCCCAGGATTCCCAGCTCTACATCATACTATATAATCTTGGACAAGATTCTGAATCTCTCCATGCCCTGATATCCTTAACTGTAATAACAATAAGAATACCTATTCCTCATAAAGTTCGCAAGAAGATTAAGAATGGAAACTAATTTGTTTGTTAATGCTTGGGAAACTGAAAATAATGTCAGTTGTTTTCTTCTGTAGAAGTAGCAAAATAAGTATGCCTATTGAAATACAGCAAATGGGACCAGTGCAATGGCTTAACTGGTTAACTGTCTGTCTTGCAGCACCAGCACCCCAGCTGGATATCAGTTCATGTCCCACCTGCTCCAATTCCAATCCAGCTCTCAGTTTCGGGCCTGGGGAAGCAGTAGAGGACAGCCCAAAGCCTTGGGACTCTGAACCCACGTGGAAGACCCAGAGAAGCTCCTGGCTCCTTGTCTTGGATTGGCTCAACTCTGGCCATTGCAACCATTTGGGGAGTGAGGTAGTGGACAGATCTTTCTCTCTGTTCCTCCTTTCCAATAAAAATAAATCTTTTTTAAGAAAAATGCAGCAATTAAGATCAGACATGTGTTAGAAACTTGTTTGAAACACCTTATCAATGCAATATGTTAAACTAAATGCTATTCATCTACTGAACTGAAGACTGCTCTTTATGATCTATTTATATCAATAGTCCTACATCCTGTAATGAAGTGGGTTTCATAGGTTTTGTAACTAAACAATGAAGAAATTTAGTATCTTCATTTTTACAGTAAAGAAACCAAACATCAACAAAGATTGAAGGAATAAAAGGACTTACTCAGGGTCTCAAAATTCCTCAGAATATAGGATCATTTATGTTCTAATTAAGTCTAGTAATATATTCTATATTTGCTGATAAGTAAAAAGCAAAATTACTTACAGTTGTTCAGGTTTGTGACACCTAATTTTCCACAAGAGCCAGTTTCTTCAACCAACAGAAAAAAAAAAAAAGAAAAGAAAACCCTGATTCCCAGAATAGAATTAAGTCATTAGCTATGGCCAATACCTTGGACCTAACAATCAGGGAGGAAATGAGACAAAAATCTTCAGCTCTACTCACAGGGTTAAGAGGGTTGCTTTATCAACCATACTGTTGCTTTTGCTTCTTAAAGACATCAGGAAATATTTGGCACCAATAAGGCATCCATCTGTAAATGTTTTACTTCTTTTTAGAACTTAATCCATCAATAAAACAACAAACAACTACAAAGCAAGTCTATTCTATTAAAAGAGAATTGGATTTCTTCCCACTGTTGACTTTTCAAGCTTTCCTCACAACTGGTCAGTGAGAAAGTGCAGGGATGCCCAAGCACGAGAGGACATTGACATTGTGATCACCATACGTTTTACAAGCCCAGGAGTTGCTTATTGGTAGTGATTTTTTGGGACACTCCCAGGAGCCTCATGATTCAATATGATCTAGAAAGCCATTATTCATGTCCAGAGAGGACAAGCCTTTCAGAGATTCAGGAGAAAAATCCTTGGGACAGCCAGAAATATTTTTCCAGACAACAGAGTGGCGGCAGCAAGAGTAACTACCCTCTAGCTAACCAGTTAGAGGGCATCCCTTGTGGGAATAGGCCTGCCTGCTTCCAATACTCCTAAAGCCTCACAAGAAGAAACAGCTCACTGCCCATGCGCTTCCTCGGTTCACAAAATCCCAGGTTCCCTGCACCTCTCTGAAGCATTAACAGCTATGGGTGCTGCAATAAGGTGCCCACCATACACATGCCCAGCTTAAACCCCTGTAAACCAAGGACTCCAGAGCTACCAACCATCCTCTGTGATGACAGCCCATAATTTATTAGCCCTAACCTCTCTCTTCAGAACATGTCAATTACATGTGTTCTAAGAAGACAGCTGAAGACCCATTAATCTTCACCCTGGTGGGAAAGAGACTGATGGCAATTTAATTTAACTGGATGAGGAAAGATAGATACAAAAGACCACAAGGTACAAATGACAAGATTATTAACTACATCCAAAGCCATCTGTTTAGCAAGCTGCCTTAGTAGATGGGTTGGTTAAATGTGGACCAAGGTTCAAGCAAGGTTTAAAAGAGTCTCTGGCAGATGTGGGTAATGGCAAGGCTCCATATTTCCAGGGAGAAAGCACAGGACTTTTGTGGTTAGAAGAGGAACTTGGGCTTTAACCAGTTTAGCAAGCAGGCTAAAGTTTAAAAGGTCAGAGCACATTCAGAAATCTTTCTCTCCCACACCCACAAAAAGGAAACGGTTGAACTTAAACACCAACGTCCCCTATAGAGTCACCCCCATTGCAACTCTTTCAATTTCTAGTTGATTTTAAAAGTGAGAGAGAGCGCTTTGCCTTATGGGAACTGAGTCTAACATCATCCATTAGCAGGTTGTGGGAATTCATGAACCACACCCCGCAGGACGAGTAAACATCAAGCAAGAGGGAGCAAGTTCACCATTCCTCCCGATCAACATTCACCATAGATACTCTCCACTTAGATTTCGAATTGTAGATTTCCCAGGCATCCACCTTCCTGCATGAAAATCTAAGAAACCCCACACTGAAAACACTGTCCTACAACACACTAGTAAGAGAAGAAAGCCTGCTTTTTCCATACTGTTGGTCTAGCTTGGGATACGTGCAGACACCCAAAAGGAGTTACCAGGATCTTTTCAAGACTCATTTTGTGCCTGACCTAATCCTCATCCCCACCCTGTCTCTGGCCTGTCCTTTGCCACATGTCAAAATTGAACACACCAAACTTGGAACCACACAAGTTGTATCAAAAATGACACACACCATTTGCATTAAGTAGCTGACAGGTGTTAAGTGTTCACTGCCTTACGGTCTACATTTACCAAGGTAATAAGGAGAACATATTGGAATCTCTCTGTAAGGACCTATTTTACTAGACATATTTGTGTAAAAAGATATCTCTGTGTGGCAAACACCATTCTTTGCCTCAAGAGTTATTTCCTCTTTCACCTTACTCACAGAAGCAGAATCTTCCTCATAACTAGCAAGAAATCCATTAGCCTCCAGGAGTGGACCCACCCTCCGATCTATGCCTGAGTATGTGACTCATTTTTGACCTACAAGATAAAAAAGAAAGTCGCTTAGATAACTTCTGGAATGTTTTTGTTCCATGGTTAAAGGGTGGCACAATGAAAGAAAACTCTTAACTAGGCATTGTCTTTGTCCCTTTCTTTTGACCATGGTTGGATGAGGATGGAATGATTGGAGAAGTTGCAGCTCTTTTGCAACAATGAAGGGAAAGGCCTATAACATCAGAGATGACAACCCAAAGTCTTTTGATCTTTCAGCTGATAAATTAAGATCAGTATTTGCATACCACCATGGTTCCAGATTAATCATGTTTAGTTACACATTTTGTTCACAGGGACACTGAAGTTTAAGCAACCACCTGCATCACTAGCATCCCACATCAGAGTGTCTGTTCAAGTTGCAACTGTTCCACTTCCAATCTAGTTCCCAACTAATACACCTGAAAGAGAGTGGATGATAACCCAAGTATCCATGCGGAAGGCCCACATGGAGTTTGTTTCCTGGCTTTGGCCTGGTCCACCCTCAGCCATCATGGCTACTTGAGGAGTGAACCAGCAGATCGAAGATCTCTCAAATCAATTGATCTTTAAGAAAAAAATAAAAAGTAAAGAATTGAAGAAAGAAGGTAAGTAAGGAAAAGAAGCAGCAGGAACATCTATACATGGTAAAACTCGCAAAGAGCAATAAAAAGTATTCATGTGACAAAGGTAAAATATAAACGTCATATGTCCCCTTTATAATGATGGTACTTTAGGATAGAATCTCTTTCTAACCTAATTTGAAGTGACCCACATAATAGAATTGACTATGTACCGATTTTCTGTAAACTCCAAACACAAATGTATAAGTTGGATACTATACTAAGCTCTTAGGAGAGTTGAACCTCAGTGGAAAGGAAATGTCTCATGATGTTAGATCAATCTACACACTGTACCTCCTAATCATGAGTTGATTTTAACTTCATAATATATATTCTATAAATATTGAAATTAGTAAGAATAAAAATACATATATATTAGAAATTTTTACAATATTCTCAGCCAATATGATCTCCCACCAGAGGGATAAGGGGATCTATGAGACTATCTTTGACTTACATGTGAACCCACAGATCTAATTCTGGATCTGAATTAGATCCAGAAGTGATAATTCAATGAACATTTTCTAGCAGTAAAGGAATAGGGATATGCTTCTCATCCTATTGCAATGAATTTGTCTAATCCAAAAGTAAAGATCTAAGGCTTTGTCGTTGCTGCTAGTCTTCCTGGTTCTGCAATGTCATCACCGCCCCCATCATTCTGCTTCTTTCCTGAAACTTCTAAAAATAGAATCAACTAAAAGTAGCATTTGAAATAAGTGAAGGAAAAACAATTATTTAATATATGGTGAAATAATAAGAGTCCTCACGTTATATACCAAAATAAATTTCAGATCAATGACAGATCACTACATTACAAAGTAAGTAATTATAGAATATTCTGAAATCTTTTGAAACATACAAGCGTATCTAATATGGTTCAAGGTGAAATGGAATTAGAAGATAAGCTTATCCCCCCAAATTTTTAAATCAAGGCAGGCATTCTGGTACATCACATTAAGTTCTCACTTGCGATGCCCATATTTCATTTGAGAGTGTAACTTTGAGTCTCAGCTGCTTTGCTCCCCACTCAGCTTCCTGTTAATGCATTATGACAGGCATCAGATGTTACACACCAAAAAAAAAAAAGACACCCAGATGAAATTCCTGGCTCGAGGCTTGAAGGCAGACCACTGCTGGATTTCCTAGGCCTTTGGTGTGTGAACCAGCCTATGGAAAAGCTCTTTCTACTTCTCTCGCATTCTATCTTTCAAATAGACGATGATTATACACTTTTAAAAAAGACTTGAGGGTGTCAGTTGTAGCACAGTTCATTAAGCTTTCCCTTTCATGCCATTTTAGCACCGGTTTAAGTCCTGATTGCTCTGCTTCAGAGCCAACTCCCTGCTAATGCACCTGGGAAAGCAGTGAAAGATAGTTCACATCTCTGGGCCTTGCCGGCCACGTGGGAGACCCAGATGGAGTTTCAGGCTTCTTAGACATGCTCCAGGCCTGGTTGTTGCAGCCATTTGTGAAGAGAATCAACAGATAGAAGATCTCTGTCTCTCTCTGTAACTCTGCCTTTCAAATAAATAAGTCTTTGAGGAGAAAAAAAAAAGAAGTGAGAAAAAGCAGAAAAAAAAATGATATCCATGTTCGAGCTAATATGTACAGAGTATAAAAATTATGTGGATTTTATAGATTTGGTATATAATTATATATTGCTTGACTGAATTATACCACATAATGACAATTTATCCTATGTTCCCCACTACATGATCATTGTCATGTAGCCCTCATTTTGTGATATTAACATTTCTGTTAAGAAAGATATAATATCAACGACCTCATTGTGCTCGGAGTGGTGAGACTGGCAGTGATTCATAACTGGTGAACTATCAAAACCACTTAAGCAAGGATCTCAGAGCATGCCCCACATCCGGGACTTGGGATGGGTGGGAAACTGGGTGGGGCTTCTCCCTCAATATCCCCCTTTACCTCAGATACATGAACCTTTTTACTGTAATTAACTATGTAAAGATTGTCAAAAATATAATAAAAAAGGGAAAAAAGATATAATATGTATATGTATAATATGTAAATATGAAATGACTGGAAAAATGTTTACAAATGTTAAGTTATTAAATTTTAAAATGTATAATTAGAAATAGTTTCAAGGTCTAAATATTCAAGAGGGCTTCAAAGTTTTCACAGAAAATATGTATTATGAAACCTGCCTGGATATTTTGCAAAAAATAAACATCTTTTAATTTCACTTTGTGTGAAACATTTAAAGGACATTTGTAAAATGTTAGTTTGGGAGGAAAAAAATTGAAATCTTTGCTATATAAAGATTTACACTTTCTGGGCCCAGCACAGTAGCCTAGCTAAAGTCCTCGCCTTGCACATATAGGGATCTCATATGGACGCCGGTTCTAGTCGCAGTGGCCCCATTTCCCATCCAGCCCCCTGCTTGTAGCCTGGGAAAGCAGTCAAGGACAGACCAAGGCCTTGGGACCCTGTATCCACATGGGAGACCCAGAAGAGGCTCTGGGCTCCTGGCTTGAGATTTGCTGCAACTCCAGCCATTGCTGCCACTTGGGGAGTGAATCAGTGGACAGAAAATCTTCCTCTCTGTATATCTTACTTTCCAATGAAAAAATAAAATCAATATTTAAAAAATTGACATTTTCTGAATATTAAAAAAATCACCAGGACTAAAATTAAAATAAATATTACCAGGGAAAAATATTTACACACAAGTTAATACCTCTGCCTATGTAAGAATCTGATGAGAAATCATGAAAGAAAAAAACACTCCAATAAAAAAATGTGTCAAGCACATTAAGTTCTAGTTAATTACAGCAAAAATAGCAACAATCAATAAATATGCCAGGGCTAGAATGGGGTGCAAAGATTAAGCCTGCACCTGTGACACCCATATCTCATATCAGAGTATTCATTTATGTCCTGGCTCTTGCACTTTTGATCCAGCTTCCTGCTAATGCTCTTGAAAATGTGGCAAATTCCACACATGTATAGTCAACTAATCTTTGACAAGAAAACTGAAAACAATCCAGGTAAAAAACCTGGTCTATTCAATAAATGCTCTTGAGACAACTGGATAGCAGCTTGCAGAATAAAGAAGCAAGACCTGCACCTGCCGCACTATACAAAAATCAGCTCTAACTGGCTCAAGGACCTAAACCTACACCCAGAAACCATCAACTATTAAAGGAAAACATAGGAAACACACTCCAAGATATAGGAATAGGGAAATACTTCTTAGAAAAGACACCTAAAGCAACGGCAATCAAATCCAAAATGAACAAATGGGACTACATCAAACTAAAAAGTTTCTGTACAGCAAAGGAAACAATTAACAAAGTGAAGAAGCAACCAACAGAATGGGAGAAAATTTTTGCATTCTACACAAGTGACAGGGGACTAATATCTAGGATCTACAGGGAGCTTCAGAAACCCAGGGACAGTGAAAAAACAAACCCTGTAGCAAAATGGGCAAAGGAAATGAACAGACATTTCTCAAAAGAACAGATTCAAATGGCTAACAGACATATGAAAAGATGCTCAGGCTCTCTAGCCATCAGAGAGATACAAATGAAAACCACCTTGAGGTACCACCTAACTCCTGTGAAACTGGCCTACATTCAGAACTCAAAAACAACACATGCTGGCATGGATGTGGGGAGAAAGGCACCCTTCTTCACTGCTGGTGAGAGTGTAGGCTAGTACAATCATTGTGGAAATCCATATGGAGAGTGCTTGGAAAATTGCAAATAAACCTGCCATATGACCCAGCAATCCCACTCTTAGGAATATACCCAACAGAAGTGAAATCTGCATATGAGAAGGGGATCTGTAATCCTATATTTACAGCAGCACAATCTACAATAGCAATGACATGGAAACAAACCAGATGTGCATCCAAGGAAGAGTGGTTAAAGAAACTGTGGTACATCTACTCAATGGAATATTATTCAGCTTTTAAGAAGAATGATATTATTCTACTTAAAACCAGGTGGTCCCAACTAGAAACAATTATACTCAGTGAAATGAGTCAATCACAAAAGAACAAATACCATATATTCTCTCTCATATAAGGAAGCCAACATGGAAAGGGTAACTCCAACAGTCCAATCTGTACTGTTTTTTGAGTGTCTGTTTGCTCTTTTGGCTGTATCTCATATGTTTTGATATTTTTATATCGGTTTGCTTGCTTCCAAATAATCTCTTTTCTCTAATAGAATTCATCAAGTGCCCATGAAGTATATGATGGCATCATAGTTCCTAAGAGACTTCTGTGTTTCCTTTTAGTTAAGCATGTGTTGCTTACTCAGTGGCACATTATTTTATCAGGGTGCTACAATTTGTTATTGTTGTTGTTGTTGTTATTGTTGCTATGATCGATGTGGCTATTATGAAATGATGTCAATCCAAAAAATAGTAAAAAAAAAAAAAAAGTAGTTTTCTTTGATGGTTTAATCATATTATGTCTCGTTAATAGGAGTATTTTCTTTTTTAAAAATGATGTGTTCAAATTGTATGAAAGGCCCTTTCTTTGATATGGTCAGGGTTTTTGTTTGCCAATTTGTTATAATATTTTTGTTGATTAGATAGGTATTAGAAGATGAACTAACCTTCCATTTAAGGGATATAAAATATATTGTCTTGATGTATTATCATTTAAAGTTTTGCCAGGCAAGGCTTAACAACATTTTGTCAAGAATCTTTCTATCTTTATTTATGTGTTAAGCTGCTTTATAATTTTACTTTGTATGTTGCTTCTATCATTTTTGGTATTTGAGGTATAATAATAAAATATGTTAAATAAAAAAAAAGAAAATGTGGCAAACGACAGCCCAAGTACTTGAACTGCTGCCACCCATGTGAAAGGTCGGGGTGATGCTACTAACTTTGCCAGGATGAAAGTTCACTCTCTCTCTCTGACATTTCAAATAAGTCATTTCAAAAAAAAATTTTTTTAAGCCAACATGGTGGCATAATAGGCTAAACCAGCATCCCACACAGATGCCAGATGCTAGTTGGTGTCCTTGTTATTTCACTTCATCAAGCTCGCTACTGGTGGCCGGAAACACAGCAGAGGACAGTCCAAGTGCTTGGGCCCCTTTGTGCCTGTGGGAGACCCAGAAGAAGCTCTGAGCTCCTGGCTTCAGATCATCCCAGCTCCAGCCATTGTAGCCACGGAGAGTAAACCATCAGATAGAAGATCTGTTCTCTTCCTCTCTTTCTTTCCCTTCCTTTTTTTCTTCTCTGTCTTTCTCTCTCTTTGTCTTGCTCACTTTCACTCTTTCTGCCTTTCAAATAGAAGTAAAATAATTTCTTAAAAAATCTGTAAATATGTGAAAACTCAAAACTTCACTGGAAACCAAAGACATTCAAATTAGAATGAGACTTTTTGCCATCTGTGTCTGGTATATAAGGGGTGTTTGTTTTCGTCTTTTTGTTATCGAGTGTTTAGGAGCACTCAGAAAAAATACACTGTTTATAATTTCCTACTACAATCAAAAAGTAGAAACCAAAATTCAAAGAAAACCAAAAACCACAATGAGCAGACTATCGTGCTATTTTACAAAATTTTCCATAAAATAGTGCACCAAAGATGAATTCAAAAATTTTTCTATAAATATGCCTTATAAGATTCTGTGTAAGAATTTGAAAATAATTTATCTAAATGCTTGTTAAATAACAACATATCTGCTCGGCATTGCTACAAAACAAATACTGTTACATGTTCACCCCACTGTGTTAAGTCACAGAAACATTAGAAGCAATGTTACAGAGCAAAATAATCAAGCTATTTGTGCTTACCTTTAGATAGCCAGTCACAGGAGAAGGGTTTGTTTCCAGAAACCAGCAATCCTGGAGAAGTAGTGCTTGCTGGATCCAAAGTGCGCTCTTCCCTACCCAGCAAGCCAGCGGAGTGTTTTAAAGAGAAGGATAACTGCAGGTGTAGGTTAGAAAAAAAGAGTCCAATCAATGGCTAATTAAGCTTTGCTCTGATGAGGGTCTGGGAGGAAGCTCAGGAAGCTGTCTGCAATTGAAGGTCGCAGCTTTTCTTCTCAGCTGGGTGAGAGGTCGGCCCTTCTGAATCATCTCCTTTCCATAGCTTCTGAAATTGTTACACAAACGTTCTTATTCACAAGACTAGTTAAAGTAAATTTGCAATTTTGGTTTTGGTTAAAATATGAAGAGGGAAAGGAAGATACCTTCATTAGGATCACGAGAAGACATGAAATAATGCAAGCACCTTACTGTGAAGTGGAAGTGGGTTGTGAGGAACGGCAGCATAAGTTTTTCTGTGTGTTATATACATTATTTTCATCATCAGAAATGCTTATTTCTACTTAATTTCTATGTAAGCAGAATAAACACAACCTTTCCTATCCAAATATCATAAGCCCCCAAATGGAGGTGTTCCCAATTGCCTCACAGTGAATTTACCATATTGGCACATATTCAAAGAGAGGACGACAACAAAACATTCATACTCCCAGTGCATCAATAATACTCCTCCTTGAACAAATGCTGTTGATGCAGTTTAAACATAAATGCCATTTTTTCATTCTAAGTACTTTCAATGAACTTTTTTATTTTTTTATTATTATTAATTACATTGCATTATGTGACACAGTTTTATAGTCACTGGAATTCCCCCTACCCTCCCTGTGCCCTCCCCCCATGGTGGATTCCTCCACCTTATTGCATTACAGTTCAAGTTCAGCTGAGATTCTTTCATTGCAAGCATATACCAAGCATAGAGTCCAAAATCTTATTGTCCAGATAAGTTCAACGGCTTGTTGGAGAGACCATCTCTGGTCTGAAGGTAGAGCTAGCAGAGTATCATCCAAATCAATTAAAAGCCACAACATAACATCAGCAACAATTTATAACGTTATGGAATTAATTGACAAGGTATTGAGTAACCAATATGTTAAAAAAAAATGCAAGTTCTTAACCACATCCTGTGACTACTTCATTGACATTTCAATTTTAGTTTATATACAACCGGTTCTATACACCTTAAAATGGCTATTGGTTACTATTCAGCTGTCTCATGTCTATTTTCATTATAGTATTTAGCAGTTTATAGTGTTGAAGCATAATTTTGCTGAACCTGGCTGTTTTTCGGGTAGTCTAGACTGGCTTATAACTCTAATAAGACATATGTCAACAGTTTAGGTGAACAGTTTTAGGAGGGGTGTGCAGAGAAATCTTCAATACCCTAGTGAGGAGTAACTAATCTTTGTGTCCCACCTAGTAAGGTATAAGTGAACCCTCGCTGACCGTTTCCTGTCTGATTCTAAGCTTTCCTTGTTGTTCTCTGTCTGTCTATTCTAGAGTTTTTGTTTGTTTGTTTGTTTGTTTTGAGGGGTTTCCTGAGCGATCCCGATGGTCATTGCCAGAGAGGGTGGGGACCCAAAGTTGCAACCAAACAAGGACCAGAGAAAGCTCCCCTCCCTAGTCCCGAAGGAAATTTACTGTTCTTCTGTTTTTGCGGACTGCTCAGGGCTCTTGGCTGTTGTAGTGATGCCCTTGGATCCTGCGAGGAAGGATTTGGACTTCTTCCATCCCATGTGGTAGATCCAAATGGGAGTGGATAACCTCAGAGTTCTTGGCCTCCGAAGGCACTCCAATTCCCCCATGGCCTTAATTTAAGATGAAATGATGTCAATATGAAAAATAGTACCTGTAAAATGTAATATTATCTCAACCTCAAACAGCCTATCTCACATGCAACAAGATATTATGAAGTAACCAATGAACCAACAATCAATGTGAGTCAGACTGCTTATGATCTACATCAAAGAACTGTAAAACCTAATATACTTTTAACACTCTATGTTATTCCGTAATGGGGCGAGAGAGCAGAGAAATCTTCCACCTCCCTAGAATGTGTGAGGAAGACGTGAAATATAGCCTACCAGGATCATAACTGGTAACTCATAGACAACAGACTCGAATCAGCATTAGACAATAGTTAAACTACAAACACATATAGGGGAAATCAAGAGTGATCCTGACAACCTCTTAACAGGAGGTCATATGCACACAGCAGGGGGGGACCCCAGAGCAGAGAAGGGGGCCAAGAGGAGGCTTGTATCCCAACCCTGAAGACTCCCAGATCCTCACCAAGGACTATCAGTACGAGCACCAAGGACTACATCTCATGAACTTTTTGAAGACCCTCATGTAAGGTTTTAAATATTTGCCTTGCATTGCAATAAACTTATCTTTTCATTCTTAAGCTTTTTGAAATAGCTTCAAACATACATGTTTGTTGTGGTCTGAGAAAAGCCAAAAAGAAAGGAGTGTGTTCCTTAGAGATATAATTTGTTGATGGACACAAGGCGCAGAAATGGTGGGAGGGTTTGGAAGCTATATTCAGGAAATCACCTCAATCATGAAATTTCCTAAGCAGCAGCTTGATTATTCTGATTGTTGAAACGCTACTTGAATCAACCTCTGAGAAGGAGTGCTTGGTGATGCCATGTGCCTGTAGCTGCTGAATCAGTTGAATGGCAGCCATGCAACAGCCCAATTATCAACCCAACTGGAGAAGGAGGGCTGAAATGGCCTTTATGGGAAATCTGTGCCAGGAAGAGAGAAAGAGCTATCCTTAAGACATATTCACAGTAACATGGGTCAAATACCCACATCCCCCAGCTCCCACGTCATTAGGAAAAGAGGTTCTCCCCTCAAAGTCAAGCAAAATGGGTTTAGTTGTGGGGAAGTACATACTTTGGGACATCAGATGCTTTAAAAGCTGCTTTTTCCTCTACCAAGAACTATAGGTTTTTTGTTTTTGGTTTTTTTTTTTGTTTTTTTTTTTTTGTTTGTTTGTTTGCCTATCTACAAACTTTGTATCATTACATTAGAGGAGTTTGTAAAGAAGACATCAAATGACACATTGCTGGAACAATTGCACTGCAATGACAATTGACTTCATTGTGTGTGTGTGTGTGACCACATGGAAAAGATGTGTTTCTTCACCTTGAGACAAAGCTGGAGAGCTCAGCTGCAACAACTACCAGAGTTTTAACACGAACAATGGTTAAGTTAGAAGTTACTGTACCTCTCCCCAGATTCAGTTGCCTTAAATATAAAATGACAACAACGGTATTTACTGCCCATAAATTAGTTATAATGACTTTAGCTATTGTACAGAAGTCTGGCCCATGATAGATACTCAAACTTATGTTTTCCTCTTCCATGTTCGTCTTCTGTGAACTATTCAGGATGTATGAGAGGATGAGGAAACTACCACCACCTGGTGTACAGCTCTCAAAACTGCATAAGCAGCAGCAAAGGTGAAAATACAATCTCAACTGAGGAAAACACAAAATGAAAATTCAGAAATCCCTGAAAACAGGACCAGCCATCTGGCACATGAGTTAAGTTGCTGCCTATAACACAAGCATCTCTTATGAGCACTAGTTCAAGTCCTGGCTGCTCTACTTCCTCTTAAGCTCCCTGCTAGTGTGCCTGGAAAACTAATTCAAAAACTTGAGTTGTCCTCCTCTCCTTTTCCCTTCCCTCCCCTCTCTTCCCTTCCCTCTCCTCTCTTCCTCCCTCCTTGTGTTTCTCTCTTTGTGTAATTCTGCTTGTCAAATAAATAAAACATTTCGACAGCCTTGGCCACTGGACCACAAGGCTGTCCAAGAGACTACAGTTCAGGCACAATTGTCTTTTAGATTCAGTATATTGAAATGAGATAAGCACTTACTCCAACTTTAACTTTAACAAAAAGAAGACATAACCATCAGGAACTTGAGAGAAAAGGACTAACTTTACTATGACCTAGAAGCAGAACCCCAAAAATTCATAGTGGGCAGGACATTAGAGTATAGAGAGCCTCAAAAGTGGTCCAGGAGTAACAAAGACACAGGAGTGACTCTCGGATGAAGAAGAGATGAAAGATGGGACAAACGGCCAGCCAACAAGGCAGGGGCACGCAGCAGCTGTTGAGTATTTGTACATGGACCCAAATGTTTCTAACACCAGATGACAAAGGTAACTACTTCTCATTCTTGTAAAATCACTGCTCTGGGATAGCAGCATAATATTCCCCTAGGAAGAATGGTCAGCACCGTCCTGGAATGATGCCCTAAAAATAACCTGAATACAGGGGTTTTCTTTCTGTCCCCAACTCCTTCCTCTCAGCACCATGAAGGAAACCATTCCTATTCCCTCCAAGCTAGAGGATGCAGGATAGTGTTGCCCAGAAAGGAAATCTATCTTGGGGTGCTTGATGGTTGCCACAGGCAAGTAACACAAGCAGGAGGACACGGTAGGGAAGTAACCTTGGAACAGTAGCACCTACCAGCTACAAATCGCAACACCAATTGTGTTTTTGTCAAATGTCAGTGTTTTCTGTCTAAATTCAGCTCAGCTGTTCAGTGAACATGATTTCACTCACCATGCATCTCCCTTTCAGCCACTGTGACCTAGATGGCCTCACTCTTTTAGGTTCCTCAATTGATCTGATCGTTTTACCCCTTGTCAACACTAACGACAGCATCACACAATTCTGCTTCTTCCTAACTTTCTTATGTGGAGGCTGGACTTGGCAAAAGCTGGCTACCATAACATAGTGTAGTCTTCTTGAATTCCACATTTCCATACCCTCACTGCTTACAGCCTTCTACTCCTCAACTACAAATGTTGCCTTCAAATCTGGACCATGGCCTTGGCTGAGTTCTGCCCATAGAACACTTATGACATAATTACTCTTGCCCTGTGACCACATTTCTGGTCAAGCCTGATCCTCACTCTACAGATTCACCTTTATTTATCAAGAAGGTGGCTGATCCCCATGTCTGGGTAAGCATGGGAGGTTTTTTCCTCAAGACATTTGACATCTTCCTTTGAAGGGTGGACAGAACACATGAATGTCTCTGATTAACATCTGAAGATGGGCAGACTGCCCTGCAACGGGCAGGCTGTAAATCCAGCAGGTTCCCACTTCAGGGAATTCTAGCATTTCAACTCATTTATCAGCAACTTCATCTGCTTCAGTTTGGGACACTCATGTGGCCTTGGTTCTGTCCTGCCTGTGGCTGCTCCCTCAAACGTTTCTGGCCTCCAATGTGAGGCCTAATCCAGGCTGTCATCCTTCCCTGTGATATAGTTCGGGCAGCTGTTGCTTCTTCCTCGATAGTATGGTACTTGCCAGAAATCCTAAGGGACCCACCATCTAATTTCCATGCTTGGAGCCTAATCTGTGTGTGCATGATCTTCTCTTGAAACTGTAGGAGGGGACTATGTCCCTCCACCTTTTACACCGAATTGATTTAATGTCTTCTTAAGGAGTGGTGAGCTCACCCCTGCTCCCATTCAACTTCAAAGAGCCAAAGTTCTCATTAACCCCATTGCCTGACTTTAGGGAACTTGCTTAAATTACCAATTAATGGATGGCCATTTCTCTCCAAACAAGACATTTTAAACCATTCCTACTGAAAAGAAATTGCTTTCAACCATGACAGATGAGTGTCTCCCTTTAGAGGAGTATTAGAATAATTACACTTGATATGCTTCTAAGCCCTGAGAAATCTTTAAAAGAAAGGTACAAATGGCAAATTTATATAGATTATAAACTGCGGATTCCCTTTTTAAGGATGGCATTTTGGAAAATTAGTCATTCAGCCAATCCATCCTAAATTATAAAAGCAATTAAATGTCAGTGCTGTAGTACATTTTTCCTTTACGAAAAAAAAATGCCGCAGGAAAAAGAACACTAAAACTATCAATAGCCCCTGTTGGCTACATTAAAGCTAATAAAATTACCAATGATAAATTTGTGGTCAATGAAGGGTCCCTGCTGTGCTACTTCTGCAGGCTTTAGTCACAGTGAATGAGCCAGGGAGATTGAATTATTGGCTGGATTCATTTTATTGGTTGGGCTTTGGTTGGGAGAGTGGAGTTGGTTATATGGGAGATTCTTTTCATGTTTTGCTTTTAGCTCTTCAAGAAGCAGCTGGTTTAGTCTTTAGTTTCAAATGTCAATTTTAAAACATCAGGGCAATCACTAGAAGGCAAGAATTTGAACATGGGTGCTTCCCAAATCACCTGATGTCAATCCCAGCCAGTTTGCCATGAAGAACCTCTCAACTCTTAACTGCAAAAGGTCTGAGGAAAAGATAAATGACCACATTTATAGCCACAAACAGACTAATGGGTGATCTCTGGTAGAGGCAAAAAGCAGGTACCTGTTAGGAAGTGGTAGCAGAAACTGAGGAATGCGTAGGCACAGACTGTGGGACCTGGACTTGCAGCCCCACAGGCTTACTTACACCATACGGATGCCAGACTTCTGCCCTTGCTGACCTAAGCTGGGTTTTAAATTTCTATGTGGAGTTGGAAGCTGTAATATGCAAGGTATCATAGCTTTACTGCAAGTCTCAGGAACAGCATGGGGTTCGAGAAGGCAAGACCTGCAACCTGACAGCCTGGGACTGGAACCTTCTGATGAGAGACTGGCTCTGATTTCAGAGGTGGTTTTCTGAATGCCTGGGATTCTATAACTTTCACAGCAACCAATCCTTTACAGTTTAAACTAGGGCACTGGGGATAACAAAAAAGAAATCTAAATCCTGAACTGAAGGTTGGCCTAAAATTTCGTACCACCTCCTCCCAGAGATGGCATGGAAACTCTGGAGTGTGTGTGTATGTGTGTGTACATACGTGTGTTCACATGTAGCTTCCTCTAGCACAAGAGACTGCTCAGAATCCGAGACTATAATCAGGCCCACATCTTGACAGAGGTCTGCATTGATGCTATCTGCTCTCTGGTTTCCTTCCAGAACCACATTCTGCTCTTATCCTGTACCCAGGAGACTGACCTGGACACAAATCACCTTCTGCCTCTGCTGGTGGGATGCACTGGCTGGAGATCTGGCATGGGGTAGAGAAAGAAAGGTCAGGGTTTTTCTTCCTCCCAATTCCTCCCTACAAAGACAAGGAACTCCATTCTGATGGTGGTTATTCTTTCTCACCACAGCCACTGCTGCATGCCTGCCTTCCCCACTACCAAGCTTCAGCAGTCCCATTCCCTTGGGGATCCTCAATAACAGCCCCAAGGATGCAAGTTTCTGATCCCTGGAACCTGTGTGTATTACCTAATGAGGCAAACAGGACCTGGCTGAAATAGGACTAAGATAGGACTCAGATGGGACATCATCCCGGATAGTCCGAGTGGGTACTAATTGCAGCCACTATGGTGCTTATCAGAGGAAAGCTGTGGAGAATTTGATGCAGACAACAAGTCTCTGTGACCAGAGAAGCAGAGATTAGAGTGACGTGGACACAAGCCAAAGAATGCTGGCAGCAACCAGAAGCTGAGAAAGGCAATGACTGGATTCTCCCCGGAGCCTACAGAGGGAACCAGCCCTGCCAACACTGTGACTGGAGCACAGGGAAATTCATTTCAGGCTTCTGACCTCCAGAACTGCAGCAGAGTAAATTTCTGCTGGTTTAATCCCTAAATCTGTGTTCATTTGTGACAACAGCATAGGGAATTCATATGGCCCCCAGCCTGCTGTTGCTAATAGCAACATTTCTTGCTGGTTCCCACACTTCTGGAAATAATCCTTCATGAAAACGCTCCTCAAAAATCCCACTGAGTGTATCTTCTTTTGCCTGCCAGAATATGATCTGATACATTCAACTACATTTCAAAAAGAGTTTAAGATAGTATATTTTGAAGTTGATATAATAAAATTTTATTCAGGGAGAAAAGTAGAGAGAAAAGAAAAGAAAAGAAATACAAAGCCAAAACAAATGTTAGTTTCAAAATTCACGCAATCCAGGAGCAAGCAATTTTCAAACATTAATCTACAGATAACAACACAAAGCTCAAATGGCTCAAAGGGGAACTGCATGATCCAATACAGTTCACTACTTTGTAAACAAGCCTGATAATAGAAACCAACTCTATACCTTGTTAAACACCCAAACATCAGTCATTACCATATTCAAGATCTACCAGATCAGAATCTAGCAGAGAAGCCACAAGAATCTTGATTTTAACACACATTTGAGATGAGTAGACAAGGTGCAGAATCTAGGGTAAGAACATAAGATGGGGAATGTTCATAATAGGAACAATGTTAATGATGTGGCGGGGGAAGAGGAGGAGCTGTCATTCAACACTAGAATGTTTCCACAATTGTTCATCCTTCCAACATTGACCAAGAGCTGATTTCAACGCCCATGAAGCACGCAGGTCTTGAAAACAATACAAGGGAAGTGCTCCAATCATGAAAAATGAAATCCCAACTCAACTGTCCTCTCAATGAAGATAACATTCTATACCCTCCCCCAACCAGGGACAAGGGACATTAGTTTTGTATTGCCTCTTCATTTTCCATTCTGTTGACCTTTCCAAATAGCTCCTCAATATTCTTTTTAGGATGTTTATAATTAAAGTGAAGAAATAATATCAGCTCATTCAATTAGTGTATTCTATTCCCTAGCCTTAATTATGGGAGCAAGGGGTTGGCACCATGGCTTGGCAGGCAGATCTGGCTACACCTTTAAGTGCCAGCATCCCAACTAGACACTAGTTCATGTCCCAGCTTTTCTTCTTCCCACCCAGCTCCCTACCTGTTGCCTTGGAAAATAGGAGAGGATGGCCCAAACCCTTGGGAAGCTCTTGGCTCCTGGCTTTGATTGGCTCGGCTGGCCATTGCAGCCATTTGGTAAATAAATCAGAGGATGGAAGATCTTTCCCTCTATGTTTGTCTTTCTACCTGTAAATCTGACCTTTAAATAAAAATAAATAAATTTTTTTTAATGATGGAAGTAACCAGAGGTATATGAATCATGCCAATCAGTTAAGCTGGTTTTTTTTTTTTTTCTAGATAGTGTAGTTCATATAGATGTGAGACCTTCAGGGGATGGCCAGGCTCAACATAAAATGAACTTAGAGAGAATGCAGGGACAGGAATCCCACAGAAAGCAAAGCTAGAACTCAGATCCAAACGTGTATAAAATTGGTTCTATAGGTACTACCCTTTTTCAATCATATAAAGCCAAAGATTTCCTTCATGAAGTATGCCACATTTAGTTGGCACTCCTTCATTTGCATCTTAACTCATCCTAATTAGTACACCTGTTGTATTTGTCTAATATTTTCAATAGAAAATCCATCTACAGGAAAAAATACAGAAAACTTAATCCAGATCAGGTGTTTAGCACAATGATCAAGATGCCACTTGGGGTACAGGCATCCCATGTTGTAGTACCTGGGTAAAAGTCTTGGCTCCCTACTAATTCCACCTGCCTGCTAACATGCACCCTGGGAAAAAGTAGTGATGCTCCAGCATTAGGTTCTTATCACCTACACAGCAGACCTGGGTTATGTCCCCAGCTCACAGACATTTGAGGAGCAAGCTAGTTGAAGTCTCTCTCATCTTCTCCCTCTCCCTCTCTCCTTCCTTCCCTTCTCTTTCTTCCTGTTGTTTTCTCTAATTCAAAAAGCAATTTTTTGAAAGAACACTAAACCCTTAGAAAGATATAAACTCTACCAAAAACAGAAATTTGATTATTTTAGTGACAGTGCTGTTAAGAGCTTTCTGTCTTTTACAAAATCTGAAGCATTGCTAAGAGTGAGGAACCCAGCTGATTTACACTGATTTTTTTTTCTGCTGCCCTGTCCTAATTATACCTATTTTTACTTATGGCATAGATTCTGAAACAACAGAGGCAATCTGTGTCTACTGTGCTTTGGACAGCCACTAGTCATTTGTGGTTATGGAAGAATTGTGTCTTGGTGAACGAGGCAGTCAAGTTTTCATTTTCACCCCATATTGAATTTAAATATGAACACACACAAAATGCAGGTATAGCTATAAAAATAAAACATTTGACAAGCATTTGTATCATGGTAAAATACAAAAAACAAAAACATTTGTGAACTGTTTAGGATGTGTGCACTCATTCTCTCAGCCACCTGAGCCATGACTTCACATTCATGCGGTCATGCAGCCTCTGGGAGTCACCAACGTTCAGTTGTGAAAAGGGCAATAAGTTCTAATTATGAACATAGCCCTACTTCATGGTCCTGGGCAGCAGGGATCCTCAGAGGCCCAGGACCAAACCTAGAGTCTCCAGGGACTGACAGAGCCCAGCCCCCTGTGCTCAAAAACAAAGGCATCTCTAATCCACCACTCCTTCCTTCCACCTTTTGTGGCTCTCTCCCAGCCCCGCACCACCCCCAGATTCAGCTTCTCTGGCTGGGCTGGTGGGAGGGAGAGGCTGAAACTCAGCCCTGGGTCAAAGCAGCTGTCCTGGGGGATGCAGAGTGGTGACGGCAGCTTGGCTAGCTGCAGGAGGATGTTCCCTCCGAGGTTCCAAGTCCCCTAGGAAGGCGTCTCCAGGCGAACAGCAGAAAGAAAAGCCCAAAGTGAAATTCAAGCTGCTGGAAAAGATGGAGAGGCCCCTTGTCCCTGGAGCCTCCTGCTTCTCCCCTCCTTCCAGCAGGCAGGAAAGACGGGGCGGGTCAGGGCAAAGAAGAGAGGGCTTCACAGGGTCTTCTGGGGCAATTCAATCAAAGAAATTATTTTCCCACAGATGAAGCCAAGAATATCTTAATGGCTTTTCCCTGATTGAGGAATAAATCTTCTATGAATTTATGGCCCAAACCCAACCCAGTTGTGTCAACTCTGCCCACCCTCCTTAAAAATGTGAGAAACGCTTCCGAATCCCACTTATGTTCAGAGTTTCCATCTTCCCATTCCTATTTTTCCCCTTTTTCTCTCTGCTCGTCCATTATCCATCAAGATCCCTTGACTTATAACTCTTCTGTTTTCCAAAAACAAAGTTTCCACTTCCTTTGATGCCACTTCCCTATCCCAGAAAGGAAACCCAGAGGCACCAATTAGAGATGCGATTCCCTACCTCCCACCTGCGCGGGCAAGACAAGACTGATTTGGGGGCGGATCATTTGGCCCAGAGGTTAAGGCTCTGATTAAGAACTGTTTGCCGGGTGCCTGTTGGTCTGCCTGTGTGTGGCCTGAGAAAAAAACGTCCGAGGAAGATCCAAAACCTTGGCCCCTGCACCCACATGGGAGACCAGGAAGAAGCTACCTCCTGGCTTCAGATCATTTCGGCACTGCCTGTTGCAGCCATCTGGGGAGTGAACCAGCAGACAGAAGATCTTTCTCTCTCCTTCTGTCCATAAATCTGGTCTGCCTTTCCAATAAAAAAAAATAAATCTTAAAAAAAAAGTCCTGCTGTCCCATCATCCCTCCAGTGCTTGGCGTTCCAGTCCCTGCTCCCCTCCTTACCACAGCTTCCTTCCATATGCAACTTGGGAGGCAGCAGTGATAGCTCAAACAGTTCTGCCCATGCACCTACCTGTGAGATTCCCAATAGCTCCAACTCTTGCCTGGCTCTGCGCTTACCATTTACAGGCATTTAGGGAATGAATTAGTGGATGGGCGTCCTCTCTATCTCTCCCCCGCCCTCCTTCTCAGTGTTTGTCTGCCTCTCAAATATGTTTAATTAATACAATTGTTTTATTAAGACAAGAATAATTAGATGGCTTCAGAGAGAAACTGTACGGAGTCCAACACCACACCTCAATTCCAAGGGTCGGGTGAGCCCCAAGCAAGCGGGGGTTTTTAACCAAGCCTAGATTCCCACAGCGCGTCAGGGTGCAGAGACCCGGCCCCTACAGTAAGTCAGAACAACGCAGATTACAAGAGAAATTTACTGTCTGGATTGCCCCCAGCTCAATTAACACACCCCTGCTGTTCACTGCCCAAAAGCTGGTATTCAAGTCAGCAGCCAGCTCTTCTGGCCGATGACGCGGCTGCCAGCTCCAGAGCAGAAAGAGCGCTTGCTCCTTTGGGAAAAGGATTCACAGAAAGAATTCAAAGTAAAGCGATCCTGACATTCTGAGGGAAGCAGTCTACCTGCTCTCTGTCTCTTGCCTCGAAATAAACCTTTGTTTCGCCAGTGATGGAGATGACTCAGGGAATGAGCGCAGATGGTGGAGACAGGGACGCGGGAGTTGCTCACAATGCCATGTGCTGGGTACGTGTCAACAGGCAAGTAAATAACGGGGGGAAAAAACCTTGGAAGTTGGTAAAAAGCGAACGAACTGAGATCTTGGAACAACGTTGCGCGCAAAAATTTACTATGAATACAAATGGAAAAGTTATGCCTGATATTGTCAGTTTAACCTGCGCCGTTAGCGTCAACGACGCGGGCTTGGGTGACCCCTAGAGTAAAAGCACCTGAGTAGCTCTGCTGGAACAGCTTAACTCGCAGTTTCTTTGCACAGGTGTGGCTTGGGAGCGGGCGGAGGGACGTGGAAAGCCGGGTCAGAGGGGAGCGGCGTGCCCTGCTCTGCCACGGTGGAGCGCTAGCAGCCCGACCTCTGAGCCCCCACGCAGTTAGGCCTGCTGCTCCCGGCCGTTCTCAGGGCCCTCCCCGCCCACTCTGACACCCAGGGCCCAGAGGATTCTCTTGGCTGCCCCATCTTTAGGATGGGCCTTTTTATCTGCTGCATACTGACCAGAGGAACGGAATCCCATCCAGGTCTCTAACAGCAAAGATTACGGCCTAGGTTTTCAAACTACCACAGCAGGGAAGGCGCGGTCCGGACACTAGGGAATGACCTGCCCGCATTTAAGTCACACAGCCAGTCACTGGATTCAGAATTCCATCCCATAGCACCTCGCCCAATTCCCAGCTGCTCACCGAGGAGGGGAGAACCAACTCGGGCCCCAAAGAACAGGTTTCCTAAACGTGCCTGGCCGGGCCGGCACTTGGCAGCGTGCACCACCTCTCGCCGGGACTTTCGTTTTCAGCGGCGCGCGCCCAGGGAGGTTTATGACCGCAGCCGGGCAGAACCGAAAGACGCGTGGGCACCATAGATGGTCGCGGGGTGTGAAGCCCCTAGCTCGCTGCCTCAGGCTTGCAGGGCCCCATCCTCCTGGTGCGCAGGGCTCTGGAGCCAGAAAGTGTATACAGACCATAAATTTCCCGCCCCGCCCGGCGCAGCACGGCCCTAGGCGGCCGGGGGGGGGGGGGGGGGGAGCGGCTGCGCGCCTGGAACCGCCTCCTAGCCCCGGTCGCTTACCCGCGCCCTGATGACTACTGCTGGTGTCAAAGCTCAGCCGATGCTCTCAGCCGCGCTCTGCAGCGTTGCTCCGCGGTGCCACAGCTACAAGTGCACCACCGGGTCTCTAAAACTCAGGGTCAGCCTCCAGGAGGCCCCCGGGCCGAAGGATTGGGACAGCGGAGCAGGCAGGCTTTTGGAAGCGAGGCCTGAAGGAGGGCCAGGTGAGCATGGTTAAGAGAAAGCTCAATGAGGAGCCAGGAAAGGGAAGCTCCTGTGGCTGCTTAAAGTTTTCGCACCTTTCCTACCCGACTTCTGGAGACAGCACAGGCACAGTAAGTGCAGCTTCCCATCAGCTTGGACAAATTTTTGCAGCGAAGCCATTCGCTCTCCAAGATTATCAGCCTTGCTCTCTGTACCACACTAGGAATACACTTTCCCTGTGAGGAAAGGAATTATTCCGAAAACTCAGCGATTGCATCTACACTTGCTAAATGTTTTGAAATAATGCTGAGCTAATTCGTCAACGACGACAAACTTCGTTTCCTTTGGATGATCCTTTTCCTTTGACTCGAGGCTCAATCTCCGAGGCACACCACATTGATGATTAGTTGGAGACACTAGGGAACTTCTGAGTTGGAGGCTCAGCCTGGCTACTTAACATAGTTTACTTCGATCAAATGACCCAAATTTTGGACTTCGCAGCATGCCCATCTGTGAGAGGAGAACCACTTCTTCCTCTGTTTGCCAGAAAGACTTCATGAGGTGCAACACTGTCACCTCATTTCAAGGAGTGAGAGAGGCTCGTGCCTCCTCCATTCTGTGCACACATCCTGGAGTGATTTCAAGTCCTGAGTGCAGATGTTTTCATGTAATTTTCTTGAAATGATGGTAATGGTGCTAGTTTAATAACAATTCCCACTTATTGAGCTCCTACTGTTTGCCCAGAGAACTGTGCCTGTAGCTGTACTCTGCACCAGGGGTAATTACCTTCATGTTTCAGGACAAACAGATAGGGGATGGTGGGGAGTAGTAGTGGAGCCAAAAGAGCAGGGGCAATGGGACAGCATGGAAGTGCGACACACCTACTCACTACTGCTTCTGTGTGTTTCTGGGATGGGAAAAGTAAGGGACCAAAAGGGAAAGAGATGGGAGCAGAGCTGCTGGACTTTGGATTTGAAAGATGGATTTAAGAGCCTTCAGCTCTTTGTACCCGGCGACACTGATGGTTGGGAATGTCAAGTAAACTCAGCACATAGTGGGGGCTCAAATGGTTCAAGAGTGTATAGATAGATGACACGGGGTCCTGGCCCACACTCTTGGCTCCCAAACAATGTCTCTGAGGAGGATGAAATATCTGTGGGGTGCTTTCTAAAAATTAAACTGACCTATTCCTTTTAGAATAATTTTCAAAAGTCAAATTCGTTGTATTTTGATTCACCAACTAGCGTCCATCACCCTGGAGCATTCTGGCTGCCCTGCCTGGGACCTCCTTCTCTAAATTCAGCCTCCACCCAGATCTTCCTCAAAGGTGGGTGAAGATGAAAGCTGAACACCCAGAAATCCCAAAAATAAAGCAAGGCCAGAACCCAGTAAGCAGAGAAAGAAACAATGAAAAATAGGGAAGAGATGAGACAAACAAATTGGGAGCAGGACAAAAAAATGGGAAGAGTCAGAGAGGTGAGAACTATAAATTACTGTTGGCACATAGTTTTGAAATTTGGCTAGTCTTTAGTTTAACTTCTTTTTAAAGATTTATTTATTTTTATGTTAAAGGCAGAATTACAGGGAGAAGGAGAGACAGAGAGAAATATCTTCTATTCACTGGTTCACTCCCCCAAATGACCGTGATGACCCAGAACTGAGTTCATCTGAAGCCAGGAGCCAGGAACCTCTTCTGGGTCCCCTCTGTGGTTCAGGGTCCCAAGACTTTGGGTCATCCTCCACTGCTTTCCCAGGCCAAAAGCAGGGAGCTGAATCAAAAATGGAGCAGCCAGGACACAAGCCAGAGGTATGTAGGATGTTAGCACTGCAAGGGAGAGGATTAACCTATTGAGCTATTGAACCAGCTCAATTTTGATTTTTGTATAGCTTTTCACCTCTTCTTTTTATTTTTTCAGGCACAAAATTCTCCTTGAGGGTTTTAGAGTGGGCATCACACACTGTAGGGACCTTTGAGAGGCAAAGGAAATGAAAATGCTTAGATCACCAACTATAGCCAATACCCCCTCAAAATGGTAACCTCGTAGTCCTATGGCTCGACTCACACCTGACCAGCGTGGGACTGGATGTTTGGCCACCCAGCTGTGGCCCTGAATCCTTGAAGGTCCCAGGACACTGATTCAGACCTACACGGTGCAGAACCAGTGCAGGCCACGCGACTCAAAGAACGTGATGGTTGGAGCCAGCTCTGTGCTTTTGGCATGAAAAGCTAGGCTGTGCAGAATTTCAGGAACCACTCTCTTGTGGGGCATGCTCAGCCTGTGATTCTCCTCCTAGTGGGATCCAGAAGATGGCCAGATGGGCAGGGGGACGCCACTGGGGATTGCCAAGTGAAAATCCTATTGGCTCATTATTTCTTTCGTTTCTCTCCCTCACTGCTCAAGCTTCCACCAGCAACAGCGCAGGGGTACTCTTCACCCTGATCCCAAGGTACATATAATAAATGCCCTGACAAATCAAAGCAAGGATCCCATTTAAAGACCAGGGAGTCTCAGCCTCCAGCGAGTGAGGCATTAAAGGTGGCTTCTGAGTTCCCCAAAAGCAAAGGACACCTTTTCACCGAGCTCCAGCAGGCGGGAGATGAGGAAGCTAGGGGGCTGAGTCGCCTCAACACTTTTTTTTTAACCTGATCTGTTTTGCCCTTCAGGCATCCAACTGGAGCTCCATGCAGCCCTTTAAAATCTAGGACCAAAGAAGACACAAAAACTTATAGGGCTTCTGCCCTGGTTCGTTCTTTGACCCCAGGGAGGTTACATTTAGCGAGCGGGTGCCCCACTTGCCAGGCAGCAGGTGGAAGATGGCCACTTACTCTCAAGGAAGCTAGAACATCGTTTTTCATAGTCCTACTCTGTTCTGTGACTGTCAGGGATCCAGTGAATCCTCATCAGATGATCTGTGACTCCAATTGCCCCAGCCAGGGGCACCACTTGGTAGCTATGCTGTGTTGGCTCAGCTTCCTCTGGTGTTTGCTTTGCTGACCATGTGATTATATTGTTTTTGAGGACTCGCTTATATCATGAATAACCACAAGGACCACAGGATAATTGTTCTTCTGTTCTGTTACTCAGTCCACACCTTCAGGGCCATCTTCACTTGACTAAGCATTAGATTAGTTTCTCCAATCACATAGCAGAGCCCAGCCCTGAAGCAGGAGACTGAGGGTGCCTTCCCCCTTTAGAAATGTGTTGACTTCCCTTTTCCGTTTTGCCTACATTTTTTTTTACTGCAGTCGGGTGAGAACATTAACACAGTATTCTCTAGGAGTCTCATTTGTCCTGATAACATCTGACCAGGTGGGCATAACTTCCATTCTGCTGACTCCAGACACTTGCTTAAAGCTTTCCACAAGTCTTAAGTGTCAGAAAGCCATCTCAACTACACCTCCAATCACTGTGTTGAGCACCTTCTCTATCCACAGGGCTCTGAGCTCAGATCCAAAATGCATCAGAAGGAAGAGGTGCCAATGCATGCCTGAATGGAATCAGTGAACACACAGGGTCCTAACACCAGGCTTGTCCTTGAGGACGTCCTCTGAGCACTTAGCTACAGGACGATCCCCACCTTAGAGTTTAAGCATCGTCTTCATTCTGTTTGTACCCCCATTATATAAAAATGCTAACAATTACCTCAATAAATATTACAATGAATAAATTCAAGAAGACATTATGACTTCTAAACCTATAACTAATTGTATATAAGCCACTGTATTCATTCACTTCTTAAGTCTTAAACTTATTTTGTCTATTTGAGAGGAAGAGAAAGACACATAGAGACAGATCTCTCACTGATTCACAGCCCAAGTGCTCCCCAACAGTTGCAGCTATGGCATTCAGAAACCAGGAACCAACACAATCCAGGTCTCCTACATGGGTAGCAAGAACACAACTGTTTCAGCAGCCACATGCTTCCTCCAGGCATGTACATTAGCAGGATGCTGGAATCAGAAACAGCACCCAGGGCAGAACCCAAGTGATTATTAACCATATGTCAAATGTCTGTCCTATTCATGCATTAGTTCAATACAATAAATCCTCGAGTTAGGCTCCACTATATCCTGTCATGCAGTTGAGGAAACTGAAGCCACCCAGCTTGCTGAATGCCCCAAGGTCATGGTACTAGTTATTGGTAAGTGAGGGAAGAAAGGAGGAATGCACACCTCTGTGGCTAGTTGGTATCTACACAGTCCTTGCTAGGCACGCCCAGCTCCATCCATTGGCCTCCTTCCATACTTCCCACATTAGGAGTCTGGAGCTCTGAACCTGCATCAGGTCTTTGCGTTCTTCTGTTGTCTAGCAATGGGGACTTACATCTCGGGCTGAGTCCAGGACTAAGGGAATAGAGAAGGTGTCTGCGGAGGCCACTACTGACCTCCAGCCCTGCATCTTTCTTAGATTTCCAGTCAAGCACCGAGGGAAAAAAAGCCTCACAAATGGTGCCCACAGGCAGGGCATGTCCAGACCCTATATATAGTCCTCCTGGAGAGTGGCGACTCCCACTGGGACATCCTTCAGGTACTGCCCAGGGGGAAAAGTAGAGCTAATGGGAACTCTTCCCTCACCACCACTGACTCTCTTATACTCTCTTTTTTAATCCTTCGGTTTTGACATTCTGAGTCTGAAGCGGTTGACTTGTTGCATCCAGGAAGATGAATTCCCTTTCCTGCTGTACCTCAGGAGGCAATGATCCCAAGGTGGGGGTGGGGGTGGGGAAGAGTCCAGGTCCTGCCACTCACTTGGGGCTTCAGTTGTCTCATCCCTAAAATAAAGGATCAAAAGTGATCTCACCTGAAGAAACTTCTATCCTTGGTTTCTAAGATGACATAGCAGAGAACAGCCAGTTCACTTGTCTCCTGGGGTGCAGGGCTCCCCCTGAGCCTACTACCACTCCCTTAGAACTCAGTTTTGGGGATTGTCTTAATGGAACACACACACACACACACACACACACACACCTAGCACAAGCAGTCTGCACTCTCCCAGCATGCTGTTGGCATTAGTATCAGTAGGTGGAAGATGATGGTCCAGAGAAAGCTATCTGTTTCTATGGTTATGCAACAAGGTGGAGGAATCCACCATGGTGGGAGGGTTTGGGGAGGGGTGGGGAGAATCCAAGTACCTATGAAACTGTGTCACATAATACAATGTAATTAATGAATTAATATAAATATATTTAAATAATAAATATAAATATAATTAATTAATTAATAATTAAATTAAATAAAAAATTTTAAAAAAAGAAAGCTATCTGTTTGCCTTTGGGACACTGGACAAATCCATTGCCACTCTAAGGGAGGAAGGAAGTCCAGCCAGACACCTGAAGTCAAAGTCCTCCTTAATACCTCCAGCTTGCATTTTCCCCTGCCAGAAGTCACAGAAGCGAAAAAGAGGTGCCTGTGTGCTTAGGGTTCTCTCAGGCATCTCTGGAGCAGTGGAATGTGCTGAACACAAGATCCTTTTCTTTTTCAAAAAGGACAAACCACCGGGAGACACTCAAACCAAAAGGTGACAAAGGAGTAGTTGCTGTGATCTCAGCCTTCAACATCTCTTCCCCATTTCTCACTTCAGCTCATTCCATCCAAGGGAGTCCATTTCAAGTTGGTCTTGCTTAAGGGACAGGTGGAGTCAGACCCAGGAATGAGTTAAAGCTCCACAGGTCAAGTTCAAGCCACAAAGCCCTACTGATGACCCAGATTCCTGCTCTGCCTTCCCTCCACCAACACCTGGCAGAAGAGTGTGGCCTTCAAGTTACCTTGGCCGCTCCAACATGCAGGGACCCGCCTTCCCTCTCCAGAGCTGGATAGGGAAAGCATATGGTAAAAGGAGCTCGGCCACTGGGCTTCCTTTAGTCTCCCCAAAAAACTGTACAGAGCTGTGGGACAGGGTAGGGGCGGAAAGTGGAGCAGAGGGGAGTGCCGCGAGGAGTTTTAGGTAAATGGGAATCTGAGCCCCAGCGCCTCGGCACAGAAATCCCTACTTGGGCGTGGGCGTGGGCGACAACAAAAAGTGCGCTCCTCAGCTGATGTGACTGCCAAATTCCTCTTTGGAGAAAGTAAGACCCAACCTCTCTGTGTCCCAGCGCGGGTCAGCTTTGTCCGTTCTGTCCCCAGGAGATGGTGCTTGCCCACTTGAAGATACCTGCCCACTCTGCCTGGAGCCGGCAAATACCGGAGAACATGGCACGGATTCAGCATTTTAGTCTGTGGAACTTGGCGCTTGGAAACGTTTTTCTTCTAAGACAACCTTCCCACCCACTCGCGGACGCAGTCGGCCTGTAAAGGGTTGGGAGGGGTGGGCTAGTGGTGCCTTGTCATAGAGAAGAGGATCGGGAAATTTGTCCACAATCGTTGAAGTAGCCAGTAGATCATCCATTTCTATGTGAGTCCACTGTGTCTTGGCTGTGTATTGTCTGTAAGTGCCAGAGGCGGAGGGGGGCACGGGATTAGGTGTCTCTCTACCCCAAAGAAACACCGTTGTTGATTTCGGTGCACCTTGGTAGGCTTGCGCAGAGCACTGCGCGCTCCGTGGACTCCCGGCGGGCCGGTGTGCAGAACTCTGCTCAGAGGTACTAGAAGGGGAACTGGAGCCCTGAGTGGCACGCCCAAAGTGCAGGGGCTGCAGCTCCAGGGCGCGTAGCTCAGCCCTGGAGCTTAGGTTCCTCCCCTACTCCCATCTGCTCCACCCCCTCCCCCGCCCCATCCTGTCGGCCTGGAGACCCGACACCTAGGGACCTAACACAAGCTCAGCCTTTTCTTCCAGCCTGGGGACCCTGGGTTCCAGCTGCCCTGGCCGGCCGTGCCTGCTGGCTAGGAGCGCCGACAGAAGGGCTTTCTCATCCCGGCTCCACTCGCAGAAAGGAATCCTTACCTCCCAGCTACTCTCCTTCCCAAAGACCAGGAAACTTCACCAGGATTCTTGGCAATTCGTTCAGATTAAAATATGGAAGAACTCCACTGTCCAGGGTAAAACTGTTCCAGAGAATTTCATGGGACGAATGTTCCGAAGCTGGGAGTTGGAGGAGCACCCATGCTCATCTTGGGTGACTGCTGTATGGCTTACCCTGCCCCCAGCTCCCAGACCTGGAGGAACCTGGCCGAGCTCAGGCCTAATTCTATCTGAAATCACATCACTGTGTGGCCCTGGAGACTATGTCTGTTTCCTTCACCTTTGAAGGGCAGGGGGTGGAAGGAAAATGTGGTAGAGGTTTAGCAGGAATGGAAGGATACTCCGAGTGGGCTGGGGGTGCTGGGATCCTTGGTGGTAGCTATCAGTCACACAGAACCAATCCCTCCCAAGCTTTTCCCCCCAGCCTACCTCAGTTACCCAACTAAATATGAGTTTATGCTGCTAGGTTATTTTCCTTAGTATCAGCACCGGGCTTAAATGCCGCAAAACTCAAATGTTCTAGTTCCAGATTTTTCAAATTTGGTAAGTCAGAAGACGCAGCCCTCAGTAATGAAGATGAAACAGAGAAATGCAGAACACCTTGGGGAGGGTTAGAAGGCCTTGTGGAAAAACCGGAGGTACCATCCCAGTCCCCACCCAGAAAAGGGGCGAGTGGAAACTCTCAAGACAAAGCTAAGGCCATTGAAGCTGGGTCCCCCCCACCCCACCCCCGCCTGTAGTACCTTACCCTTGAAGCTGTGCCTTTGCTTGAAGAGGCCCTGCTCCACTTGGGATTTGCGACATTGGCTGGCACGGGGGGCTGGGGGCCTGGAGTCTTTGTACCCACTCTGATGCCCTTGTTGAGAAAGGAGGTTACATCTGTGGCCTCTGCTCCACCCCAGTGTGAGGAAGCTTAGAATGAGAATCCTAGAACTCCAGGGACATGAGTCAAAGTGAAGGAGCCGATGAGACCTAGGCTCTCTGACCTAAATATCTCCCTGTTCTGAACTCTGGGTCTGGGGGAGGCCTAGAGGCTTTGCTGTGCTCTTTCCAAAGCATCTGAGTGGTCAAAATTTATCAGCAACATAAATTTGTTTTAATATCTCCCAAAAGGGCATTTACAACCCCAGCCATGTTGTAGTATCCAGGAAAGGAGATCAAGAGATGTCCAATCTAAAGAAAAGTTTGAGTTGGGAACTTGAAAAAAAAATGGTACTAAAACAGACCATCCTAGCACCAGTGTCAAGGTAAAACAGGTTCAACGTTTTCCCATAGGGATGGGGAAACAGCCTCCGGATTCGCCTCTGGCTTTGCAAGAAATGGACTCTATTGTGCTGTGTGCTTGCAGTGGCTGATTTTCCAAGGAAGATTTGTAGGGTAGGGAAGCCAGTCATAGGCTTATGACTTGTTGAAAGTAGGCCATGGGGTCCTGCATCCCCCTAAACCATGGACAAGTCACCTCCTTGACAGAATTGCTCAGGCATCTTTTAAAATCAGGACGGGGCTATGGGCTGAGCTTCCAGCCCTATCCTGTCTTTTCTGCTATAACACTACAGTCCTGTAACATTACAGTCCTGTCTGTGCCCCTTCTATCCATTTCTGAGTAAGGGATGCAGCTGCTGGGACAGCCTGTGCAGGGTGATGAGCAGCTTCCTGGTGAGTAAGGCTGTGCCTGGATGAGCAGCCAGGCTGCTCAGCACGGCAGCTTTCTCCACTCCGGCTCTGCACGCTGAAGGCAGGAAAGCAGGGGCATATGGTCATTGAGTCCAGATTCCACGTGGAAACATCATCTGCTGCATTGGCCTCACGGATTTCATACCCCACTTTGCCCCCAGGCCACCCTAAGGCTCATGGCTGGAACCTGGAACTACTAGAGGACAACTCCCTGCATGGAGGTGGCTTTGAGACTGCCCCTCCCCTTTCAGTTGCTACACTCTGAAGCTCAAGGGAGGAAGGCTATGGGAGATCCTTGGCCCTAACGACCAACCGCATCGCCCCAGCAAGCCAGCCATCCTTTTAAAAACCATAGTAAACTTTTTATTTACAAGTTTAAGGCGTCCGCGGAAGTGCATCGCGTCTTTACGCAACGACCTCTGGTACGGGGAGGAACAGTTCAGCCAAACACTTCACAGTTCAGTCCCCAACGGCTCCCTTCCAAGGAGAGTTCCACTCTTGGAGCCTTTTGCCTCACTTGGACTCAGGGCGGGTGCGAGCTTCAGCAGGCCACTGAGCATCCAGAAACGAAGTGCGACCCTGGGGTAGAACACATTGCCACCCATTGTCCCGCAGGCGCCAACATAAAGTAGGCACAAAACCCAGCCCGTGCGGCTGCAAAGGTCGCACGCAGGGCCCCTGGTCTAGTCTATAAGCCGTCCAGCGGGGTTTGCGGCCGGCTCGGGGCTTTGGGGAGCACCACTGACTGTGGCAGGCTGGGGCGCAGCGAGCAATTCTGGGGCGCCGTTGCAGCCAAGATTGCTGGAGCTCCCCGAGCTGTTGTTGCTGCTGAGACCGCCGGCGCTGCCGAAACTAAAACTGCCGCCACCTCCAGCGCCGCCGCTGCTGCTGGGCGGGACGAGGGCGCCTGCGGCCGATGTCTTGATAACGGTTGTTTGGTGCAGAGTACGCTCTGCCCCCTCGGTCCGCTCTGTGTCGCTGGGGGCCATGTCCAGCGACTCGGAGTCGCTGCTCTCGCTCTCCGCCTCGCCTTCCGAGCGGCTAGGGCTCCTCTCGTCTTGCTCTCCATCCGCAGCCAAGGCTCCGCCCGCAGGCTTCTCACCCACCTCCTTGTCCTTGTCTTTCTGGGCCTGGGCCTCCTTGGAGTGTCGCCACTTCATTCTCCGGTTCTGGAACCACACCTTGACCTGGGTCGCACAAGCAGGCAAGAAGGGACACTGGGATGAGACGTGGGCTCCCTCTGACACGACTCAATGGCAGCTGGGCCACCCCGCACAGCAGGCGGGCACCCAGCTGCTCTCCCAAGTGCCAAACGCTGCAATAGGCTCAGGGTCCCAGAGGAAAGAATCGCTCTGAAAACGCGGTCCTCCAATCCCACCTGAAGTGACCTGGGTGAATATTGTAAAGGCAGATTCCTGCACACATCCCTAACCTACTAACGTTCTCAACCTTAAATCGATGCTTCTTGTTCAAACGCTTGAGTACTACCATGAGAACCTACCTAAAAATCAGAAAAATCACGCTACAGCTAAAGGCAGTTTGGCGTTGTGATGAGCCAATGTCGAGAATCCCTGCTGTGTGTCTGCCTTCTCCTGCTGTCCCTAACCAAGGAAAGTCCCTGTAAAAGCAGTGGTTGTTGAAGGAGCAACTCTAGGACTCAGAGAAGCCCAAAGGGGGCTGGAAGAGTTCATCCCAGAGGGCTGGATGCACCCATGAAAAACTCAGTAACAGGGCATTTCCTTGGCTGATAAAGACCTTACCCCAGTCAGTCCTCCCTTGGGCTCAGAAAATGCTGGAATTCAACGTGTTCAAAGTGAAGAGGAGGGTAGCCATGGGGGCAGAGAATCTATATAAATATATATGATCCCCCAGGGGGACTCAACGACGCATTCACACAAGTTCCAGCTTCCCTTTTAAAAATAACATACACAGCTGGTGGAAAACGGCTGGGCTTCTCGTGTGTGTGTGTGTGTGTGTGTGTGTGTGTGTGTGGTGTGCGAGTGTGCGCGCGTGCTGGGAAGAGAAGTTGTGCAGTGGAGGACAGCACAGTGACACAGTGGCAGAGCCAGAATACCTGGAGGTTGAGAGGCATACCGGCCCCTCCTTTGGTCACTGTCTTGCTGGGGACTGTGAGCTCTGAGCGCACCAGGGCCACTGCTGTGGGGGTGCAAAACAAGCTGATTCTACCACAAACTCAAAAAAAAAAAAAAAAAAACCAGCAACAGAAGGAAAGCCCATTTCTTAAATTTGAGGGCAAACAAAAACAACAAAACAGTGGAAGTACTGGAGGTGTCCTATTGTCTCTCCCCCAAATTCAAGTAGGCAAAACTACTACAGTGCTCCTGGGAGTTCTGGGCAAAACCTGATTTTCTTCCCCCCTCACTTTCTCCCATCAGACTTCCTTCCAAGCCTAAGCCAGCAAAACATGGGGCTGACTGTGGCTGCTCCAGGCAGACGCCTGCCTTTCAGCAGCTAAGTCATTCTGTTGGAAATGATATTTTCACTTCCTCACAACCGGGGATTTCATAATCCAGCAACAGCAGGGGGAGGAGGGAGCGCAGGAGGGAGAGAGGGCGGACAAAAAGGGGGGGGGAGAATAATCCATTTTTGTTTTTCACCCTTCTGAAATAAACTTTATCCTACAGCCACCGGCACTACATTTGAGCACATAATTACTATCTCCCGCGGCCTATTTGCTTTCGCTGAAGTTCATTTTCTTGTTGGCCAAAATAAACACGCGCGACTTGTTGACATTTTTGGAGATGGGCTACTTGTTCATAACTTCGCCTCATCCTAACCCTCCTCTCCTCGGGCCTCGTGTCTCAAACTTCAGGACGCCTCGTGGCATCCAAGACGCAGCTTTGGGGCCACAGGTGGCCGGCTAGTTGGCCTAGGTGAAGAGGTCTTGCAGGACTAGATCCCAAGCCGCCGCCCGCCCGAGGGCGCTGTGCGCTGATGCGGGTACGGACTTACCTGGGCATCGGTGAGGCCCAGCATGGCCGCCAGCTGCTTTCGGTCTGGCTTCGTCACGTATTTCTGGATCTCAAACCTTTTCTCCAGGCCTTTCCTTTGCAGGTTGGAGAAGACGGCGCGCGACCACGAGCGCTTCCTCTTGTATGTCTGCGGCATGGTGTCCTTGGTGAGCACAGCATAGGGACCTGTGCCCCAGACACAGGAGCAGGAGCAGAGACAACAGCGCCACGTTAATGTCCAGCTTGAGGCCTGGCCTTGAGTGCCACGGCTCACCAAGCTGCTTCAAACTGCGCTAATGGCTCCATCTCCACTGACGCACACACTGAATGGCCTAACTCCTTAATACAGTTTTTAAGACGATGAACAGAAAGTTTAAAACGAACATGCTGTGGATGAATTCCAAGGTAAAAACAAACACTAGTGCGTGGCCATCAGTCATGTTAATGATAGGCAAAAAAAAAAAAAAAAAAAAAAGCCCTTGGGGCCTGGGTGGTGCAGGGACAAGCGTGTCTGCGTGCACTCTTTGATACGCCCAGGGACAGAGAACTTCTCCAAGCTAAGGGGGTTTGAGACTATCCCCAAAAAATGCGTTAGTGTTTGTTTATAAGCCACACTTCTTGATGTTGTATTTTTCAAACCACCCTCTCCAGCGAAAAGATCAGGGAAATCTCTCAACCGTGCCCCCCCCACACACAAACACACAACACCCCTCCTTCATCCTTGACATTTTCTAGGCTCCCCCTGCACTGCTCTTCACCCCCAAGCAGCCACCTAAGCAAGCAAGAGTTCGACTCGCTGGGGAGAAATCTTTCGGTTTCTCTCCTGACTTTGTAGCCGCTGGCCCGCCCAGACTGCAGGATTGCGCCAGCCGTCTGTCATGAGATTTTTTGACAGTCAGTACGCCTGACCATTGGGCCGGAGACCAGAGTTTCCGTACCTGGAAACGTATCTTGGAACTGATGCTGAACGGAGTTTCTCGGGTTGGAGCTCAAGGGGCTCAGGATGGCGGATGCCTCGTTAATGGGATCAAGGGATGCGAAGAATTGGCCTGTGGAGGGCTGCAGGCCCGAAAGGTGCACCCCAGCGGGCCGCCCTCCAGTCAGCAGGGATGTGAGATCTGGAGAGGAGACCAAACAACGAAAGAACTAACGTTACACCTGGGACAAACGCACACTCCCTAAAGGGGATTGTCTTCAAGTCAGGAGAGACCCCTGCACCCGCGCCTCTGGGCTCCCAAGTGCACGTCCCTCACGCCCACATCCACGCAAAGGGTCCCACAGAATGAGCCCAAACGCAGTGACTTATTGGCGGAAGGAAGGCAAGGAAGCTTTCAGGCACTGCAGAGGCCCGACCACCCCCTACCAAGTGCCCCCAGGCTGCTGCTTCGCATTTCTTTAGGGAATCCGGTGGACGCTGTGGTTTTGTTTACCTATCCCCCTTGGGTGGGATTGTACTAGAAATCAAATAAAAGGAAGGGAAAGTGTTCCCCAAAAGGGCTTTCCCTATCAGCCAACATAACTCGCTAGCTCGCTCCATCTGTGTGTGTGTGCGTCTCTCTCTTGCCCTCTCGCTCTCAATGTACAATCCAAGAGAGACCATGGTCATTTTGGCCAACATTTACACCAACCATTGTTTCTATGAATATTGATTCTAGGATACGGTTTTTTTTAAAGCCTCTTCGGAGTTATTTGTTCTACGTAGAGCAGGTGAATTTTAGACCCAGTGGATACCACGTTCCTTACAATTCGTTTCAACCATTTGTCCTGAATTGTGAAAACGCCAAGGGCACCCACGCCACTCCGGGGTCAAGGGAGAGGGGCCGGACTGTGGCCACACAGGCCCGCAGCCTCCCGCCCAACGCCTACCTCTCAACGTGTTGCCTTCCTTGACTTTGGGGTCAAATTCTGCAGACAAAATACGGTCAATTCCAAATTTGAGGTCTTTGCTGGAAGGGGCCGGGGCCGAGCCGCTGTGGTGGTGCGAGTTCGGGGCCCCTCTAGTGCCGGAGACCAGGGGCTGCAAGGAGCCAGCGCGGGGTTGCGGTGGTGGTGGCGGTGGGGGCGGCTGTTGCGGCTGCTGCTGCGGCTGCTGTGGCTGCGGGTGGTGGTGGTGGTAGGCGGCGGAGAGCGGGGACAGCCGCTGCGGGAAGCCAGCTGCGACCTCCGAGGGCGCCACCACGGGCGTGGGTCGAAGCGGGGACCTGGTGGCAGCTTGGAAAGAGGCGTGCGGGTGAACGGAACCCAAGTGCGCGGTGAGGGCGGCGGCCGAGGCGCCCACCAGGCCCTCGGGAGCCGCCCCTGGCTCCCCGACCCCGGCGTGCAGGATATCTGCAATGCAGAAGGATGGCTTCTTCCCGGCGCCTGGGTCCAAGGCAAAAGAGCAGCCGCCCGGACCGGCCGAGGAGCAGTAAGCAGCCGACCAGAGGCTGAAGTTGGAGGCGTAGAAAGGGGCCAGCCCGGCCGCGAACATCCTGCCAGGGGCCGGCGGCGCTGTGGCCGCAGTCCAGCCGGAGCCGGGCCGCTGGGTGGACGTGCGGGGACCCGGCGCGCCGAGGACAGCGGGAGGCGGCGGAGGCCCGGCCAGAGACGATCCGCTTTCGCTTTTCCGCCTGTCCCGAAGCAGAGCGGCCGGGGAACCCTGGCGCGACCCAGGGAGGAGGCGCGGACTGATCCCCACCTCGGTCCCTGGCCTCACTTGAAAGGCGGCGAGGCGCCCGCGCTCTCCCCGCGGCTGGAGGCGAGCGAGAGGTGCTGGAGCGGCCAGGCGGGCGGGGGCCGCGGCTCGGCGCACGCCGGGGAGACAGGGGCTGGGCACCGAAAGAAAAACTCAAACAGCTAAGCCCTGAGAGCTAAATTTAAAACAACAACAATAATAATCCGTTAGCTTAAAAAAAAAAAAAGTAAAGGGGGGGGGAGGAAAAAAAAACTCCTCTCTAAAAACTCCCAAAGTTTTGGCAGGAGCTTACTAGTCAGTCCCGGGGTAGGACCTCGATCCGGGCGCTCATTGGCCGTGCTCGGGACCAATGGGGCCGGGGAGTGGACGGGAATTGGGACAGAGGAGGCGTGGCCCTTGCTCTCTGTCACGCCCAGCCACGCCAAAGCCGGGGGCCAAGCTGGGCTCTGCACCGGTTACACGCTGCCTAGGGGTGGGCAAGTCGACTCCTGGAGCACTCACCACCGGTCGGGGTCGTGAGGTGGGGAGCTATTGCTCCCGTGCGTCAGGGTGGAGCAAGGAGCTTCCCTGGCTGGCTCTCGGTGACCTTGCCCCAGCCCGATTCCCTAGCGCTCTGCGCTCTGCGTTTGCCGCAGGATTCCCGCATCCTACCCAGGTCCCTGCCTGGGTGCTGTGACCCCCAATTCCCGCCAGCCCCACTGGAGTCCCACCGAGATCCTCCCGGGAGACTAGGAGGAGGGGCGGCCACAAGTTGGTTATACTCTGAACAGTCACGCAGTGACAATTTGAACGAGTGGCTTTTCAAACAAAATCGGATGGATGACCCCGAATGTCCGTCTAACCAGAATCCCTGGAGCACAGAGCCCAGGAGGGTGGCGCGCATGTCCTCAAGGCACGCACCTTGTGGGAAATGTCGTGGGCTCCCTTCTGTTACATCCCCCTTACCCCCTATCACGTGGGGACCCGCTGCTTTGCAAATTGCCCAGGAAAGCAGATTTCCTTAGGGTTAAAAACCACTTTCAATTTGACCTCCTCTCTCTCCCGGTCCCGGGAGGCTCTCTGGCCTGGTCACAGGAGGAGCGGCTGGGCTGGCCGCTGTCACCCAGTCGCGCTCTGGGGTCTGTAGTAGGCTGGGTGGGTGCGGTGCTCTGAGGGGGGGGGGATTTTCTGCAACATCAACATCTCTATTTTAAGAATTCACCCTCTTTTAAATTATAGTCAGGACGGGTTTCCCCACCCCTCTCCCAAACCGACCACAGGCCACCCAGATGAGCTGTTCTTGCACATTTCAGGAAGAAAATAAAATAATAACCATAATGAAACCACGTAACATTTTGTTTTCGATTGTCCTAATAAGCATCTCCTAATAGAACTTCAGTGGCGTTCTGACTTACCCTCACCACTAAGACATCTGACCAACTGTGCTGGAAGGGGAGCTTGGGCTAGCCGCGCCCAAGTCGGGGACAGACTGTGGGTGAGCTCACTGAGGGAAAGGCTGCTGCCGCCCTGTTCAGGGTTTGACTTTCCAAACGGGCTTGTGGATTAGCCGATCACTTCCGAGAAGCCAGCGCTGGGATCCCCACAACCCACTCCCTGCCCCTCTCTCTCTCCTCCCGGCTGGCCAGGACGAGGGTGGGGAGTGTCCGCAGAGACGGAGGAGTGTGTTCACCTGAAACCAGGGACACCCGGGTCTACAGAGGCTGGAAGATCGATGCTGTGTGTGATTGGAGGCAAAGGAGTGACAGGAACAGGGCGGTGAGGCACGGGGCCCAAAGGCTGCATGGGCCAGGCAGGCGGGCCCCAGTAACCTGGCTGCATGCGCAGGGTGGCCCTGTGTCCTGTCCTCGCTCGGCGCTCGGGGGAGCGCTGGAATCCGCCCACGGTTCCAACTTGACAGCGGACTTTCAGCCCGCGGCTCAGCTCTTCGAGGAGTTTATGCTCCGAGGAATGAAAACTATGCTCCCCCCCTCAACACACACACACACACACACACACACACACACACACACACACACACACACTCACACACACAAGCTTTGATGAATTCTCCGGGAAGGTCCTGGGAACCTGTCGGGTGCAGATGCCCGGAACGCCGGGTCTTTCGGGTTCCCTGTGGCACCCCAATCCCCCGCGTTAGGTAGCTCCCATGACTTCAGAGCCGGAGGGCGTGTTTCCCCACAGACTGCTAGCTCGCCAGGCCACACGCCTCTCCCTGCGCCACTGCCCGCAGCCAGATTGCAAGCTGCAGCTTCGCCCACACGCCCTCTGTACTCGCAGGCCCCGAGTTCCTCAGTAAAGACATCAGCCAGCACTATCCAGGGCCTACCCCAGCGCAAGGCAGCCTGAGGAGCGATCCCCTCCGCCCCCTCAGAACCAAGAAGGCAGCAGGAAACCCTGGGCTCGTCGGAGTTCAGGTCATCTCCTGTTTTTTGATGGGCTCCAACTCCGACTAAATGAGCGGATGTGCCTGCGAGATTGGTCTCAAAATAGAAGCGGCCTTAGTATTTTAGGATACTGCAGAAATCCTTATTTCTTCCGGAGAAAAACTGTATAATGACTCCTAGCACTTCCCCTTTCAATATTTGTGCAACTTTATCTCCACCGACAAGTTGCTTGGGTGACGCAAATCCGCCCTTGTGTATTACAACTACCAAAATAAATGCGCGGAAATCAATTCCCTTCTAGCAATGAAAATATAAATATACAGCTGCGACTTTCCCCTTTAATCTTTGCTTTCCGAGCGGCTTCTGACTGTGGTGAAATAAATCCGCTGGAGCTCTAGAGCCGGGCAACAGAGGCCATGTGGGCAGGGGTGACGGCTCCCTGGATGTGGTAGCCAGGAGGCCTAAGACTCTAGGGGAAGAGAGAGTGGCCTAAATCCACTTTACTTAAACGTGGCCTGCTTAGTAGATAAGACTACGGTGGATCCAGTTTTTGGAAGGTGTGACATTGGCTGAGGTTTTCCAGAATTTCTGACTGTTGTTTTAAAGTGTCTCAGTGCTTCATATAGCTTGCCCTTGGTGAACTCAAGGGCTGACTAGTGTGGGCAAGGCCAGAGAAGGACTGTTTAATAATGGGTTTGGGGTTGAGTAAAGGGACCTGATGGAGGTAAGAGATGGCTCTCACTATCCTTTGGGTCTCTCTGTGTAGGGAACTTGAGCAGTTACATCAGTGTCAAAATTCTTGACTACCTTGCCGGGACACGAATCCGCACTGACTGAACACACAAGGTCAATGACCGTGGGTTTCACCTGTTGTAGGAACATAACTCCATACAGCTTGCCCTGGCCAGCTCTGCTACCTGCTCTTGTATTTTTCCTGTAAACTCAAGACAAAATAAAGCACAAGGATGATTGCTATGTGGACGTGGAATCCCTTCCCCACCCCCTTAGTCTTAACTATTCTTTCAAACTAGAGGCCTACTGATTTTAGAGGTGGAAACGAATATTCACAGTGAAGCAGAGATTCCCCCCCAACTGTTTGAGGATTTGAGAGATTTACAAAGGTGTAGGAATCTCCGACTTGGTCCTCATACTCAGCCAGTACGCATATAGATCCCTAGGCCAGTCACCTTCAAAGGTGACCCTTGGGCTTCTGTGCCTTGTGGGTGCTGCATTCCGGTGTTTAGGATTCCAGGGACCATCTCTAGATATAACCCCGGACACAGACACTCCCATGTACATTGGATCATTCCACATGGGCTACAGCCATTTTCCTGGTGACCACAGAGTTATTCTAGAACCAAACACAATTCCTGTGTTGTTGAGGAGGGTTGGACCTTGCTTCGAGGTGAGAAAGCTAAATCACAGTGCAATGGGACTGCCAGGGTTTTGTAACCATTTGATTTATTCTTTTTGCTTGTCACCATTTCCCAGGGGTGGCAGACTAGGAAGAATTGTATGTGGTCAGCTGTCTGTGTGCTCATGGTCCTGCCCTTGAGCATTTATTACCCACAGGCCTAGATCCAAAGTCTCGAACATCCCCTTAGGTCTGATCCTATTTGGCCTTAACTCTCACTAAGTTTGGAATTTGCATACATTTCCTTTCCCTCCACTACTAGAATATACCATTCTCTCTCTCTCTCTCTCTCTCTCTCTCTCTCTCACACACACACACACACACACACACACGAGCTTAGGCAGATATTTAGATATGCTCCTGTTACGAAGAGTTGTATCTCTTGCTGTACAAGACATCTTCTCTAAATTGCACCAGGAATGATCCTAGACTTCATAAAAACCTATGGTCAGACCCATGTCAACATGCCATATTTTAGCATAGATGCACTACTGCATTTGCTGTGAAATCAGGCCCTGTAAGTATAGTACATGAGCAAGTATCTGAGGTATAGAAGAGATTTTAAAACTCATTCCACGGGTGTCTTTAGTGTTTGTAAACAGTGTTCTCCCACCACCAATAGATAAGCTAGCTACCTTTAGGTGCTGCAGTTGTTGCCTCAAACCCTAGTTTTAAGATAGAAGATGGAACTACAGATGAAAATAATATATTCAAAACAGCCCTGGTATGGAGAGGAAGCAATTCAAGTCACTCAAAAAGCACTGTTTATCTAAAGAAACAAGAAAACCTCCTTGCACTTGAGAGAGATTTTCTGAGTTAGAGGACATACTCAGAGGACAGAAGAGGGACTCCGGCCCAGAAGAGGAACTCAAGGCAGGAATGGGGAGATCTTCTCCAGGGTAATTGCAATGATAAGGACTTTGTAGATAAAGCTGAACTCTTGTCTCCATCTTGGTGATCTGAATCTGCCTACCCATGCCACACCAGAACTGGGATTGCTCTGGATGTCATGGCAGAATCACCAGCTCTCTCTGCCTGAATGAACCCATGGGGCTCTGAAAGTTGGTTCTCTGCTGACACCTGCTGGATCACATCTGCATTTTTTTTGGCAGTGCCCATCCTATGCTAGCATCATTGTTGGGATAGAGGTTGACTTCCTTTTGTAAAAATATTGGCTTTGACCAGCAGCGGTTTCCTACCATATTGATGACAATATGAAAAGCTCTTGTATTATGTGTTAAAAACCAGGAGACAAGGTGAGAGAAGCATTCATCCTTCAGTAACAAGATTACATTTTACAGATCTCAAGGCCAGTTACACTCACAATCTCAGCCTTTAAAACTACCAATCATAAGGTGGGATTATTATCTTAGCTTGAGTTTAGGAAATTAATTCTCAGGGAGGTTAAGTGATTTACCCAGGGTTACATAGTTAGGAAACAGTGCTGCAAGGAACAAAAGCTTGGTTTTCTGACTCATCAGCCAGTGCTATACACGTGGCCCATTTCTTCAGGGCAAGACTCATTCAGAGGAAAATACATTTGCCTATACTCAGAAAGTGCATTGGTTTTAGGAAACAGACTGGAGACGGAAACTGTCTAACTTAGGAATTGACTCATAAACAGTCAAACATGAGCAAATTGGTGATTACATCATTAACTTCTAACTTGGCTGTGTGAGAGAGGTCCTGGATCCAAAATATTTCTCTTCTCTTTCTCTGAAGACATCTGAAGTCTACTCACAGACATCTCCTCCTTTAGAGATGAGGTGTCTTGTTATGATTTGGTGCACAAGCATCTTTCCATTGTGACAGTAATGGAGGGCAAGAACCGTCTGAACAGGCAGAAAGAAAACAGAAGCAGGTCCTGAGTGTGAAGTACAACCACGAAAACAGGCCTTTGTAGACCACACAGAGGTCCCTGTGGGAGCCTTGGGGCTTGGCTTCCCCATGGAGCATGTTCAAAGAGACTGGAAGGTGTCTTTTCATTTCAGAATTGTTCTAGGATCTGCCCCCTCTGTAGCAAGTACTCTGAATGCAGAGAGGAAGCTGACAGTGTGTACTCTGCCCTTGATCCACCACCACTACCCACCACCACACATCAAACCAAACAGTTTTGCAGGGTTTCAATGCCCAGTTTCGTTACACACCAGCATAGTTCATAGTCTGTGCTGCTCATGTTTCAGTCTTAAGAATTACAAATACTCATAATAAGAGTATTCAAGGGTTTTGAAAGAGGGTAAAGAGGGTCAGAGTTGCAAAAGAGTAGAGAGACAAAAGACTTCAGTGGAACTGGGTTTCTCCTGCTGACTAGTGCCCATCGAGCTTAGCTTACTCTCAGAAACGGAGTTAACGAGAAACAGGGAAGCCTCAACTCCAGCAGACATGGTTACTGTGGATGGGGATCAGGAGACAGACTATCCAACGTCAGGACATAAGATGAACAGGCTGTTCAGTGACTTCATCCTGGAGCAATCCCTGTTAGAGAACATGTAATATTGGAAATACATACATTCAATAGCCTCCTCTTGCCCAGAGCTTTGCTTCCTGAGGTGTGATGTGCCTGTAGCCAACAGCAGTCTGAAAATATAAAACGGAAATGTCCTGAAAGAAGCAATTAATCAGTCGTAGATTGCATACAATTCTGAGTAGCATAATGAAATCACATGTCATCCTACTGAAAGACATGGGGCGTGAGTCATCCTTTTACCTGGCTTATCCACACTCTATTTAGTTACCAGCTTAACCATGACAACGCTTCTGTTCCAGTAAACCTTATTTTACTCATAATAACCCCAAACCACAAGAGCAGTGGTTCTGTCAATTCAGATATGCCTAAGGAAACCTGGAAAGTATCTCCTTTACATGAAAAGATAAGAAATACAAGAAGATGTTTTCAGAGAGAGAAAGAGAGACAGTGGAAGAACCCTTAATTTTATTAAACTGAATTGTATAAATTAAATTTCATCATAGGTATGTGTATATAGGAAAAGACACATTCGATGCAGAGTTTAGTACTATCCAAGATTTCAAAGCATCTACACTAGGGATTTAGACATTTCTCTTATTAAGGGAAAATAATAATAATAATAATAATAATAATAATTGAATGTGCTGGACTTTTGGTCAAACCTTTTTTTTTTTTTTTTTTTTAGATTTTATTGTTATTGGAAAGCCAGATATACAGAGAGGAGGAGAGACAGAGAGGAAGATCTTCCATCCGATGTTTCACTCCCCAAGTGAGCCGCAACGGGCCGGTACGCGCCGATCCGATGCCGGGAACCAGGAACCTCTTCCGGGTCTCCCACGCGGGTGCAGGGTCCCAAAGCTTTGGGCCGTCCTCAACTGCTTTCCCAGGCCACAAGCAGGGAGCTGGATGGGATCCTGGAGCTGCCAGGATTAGAACCGGCGCCCATATGGGATCCCCGGGCTTTCAAGGTGAGGACTTTAGCTGCTAGGCCACGCCGCCGGGCCCCAAACCTTATTTTTTTTAGATTTTATTTGTTTTTATTGGAAAGT